>NC_060138.1:1200527421-1201199456 GCF_021461385.2 Schistocerca piceifrons | reverse complement strand
GTGGTGGCAGTCAGTACAGGCATGGCTCGTGCTGTTGTTGCTGGAGTACTGGTTACTCTTCATGCTTTCATGTCTCTGTTACTACATAAAGATAAAACAAATATCACACTAGGCTAATTTCGGATAGCTTCATTGATTTGGGCACATAAAATTCCAGTTTAAAAATAATTTTGTTTACAACGGAAAACAAAATGACGCTTTCTGTCAAACAGTGAACACTGCATGAAAAGCTCCAGTTACATACTGGAAAAAACGAAATTGCAAATATCTGCTGAAACTCAAGAGAAAATGCGTCTAAAGACACTTTGGAAAGTGCTGGTATGTTGATAGACCAATAAAATAAAAAACACAAATATTCAAGCTTTCGCACACAGGCAGACAGTGTTTGTTGGTAATGAGGATCACCCTGTGGCTAAACATGCCTTGGAGCATCGGCCAGCACATCTTGGCACAGTGTTACACCGTCCAGGTTATCTGGATACTTCCCACTGACACCAAACCTATCAGAACTCTGAAATGGGAACTTGCCCTTCAATATATTCTCTCTTCCGTTACCCACCAGGCCTCACCTCCGCTAATTTCATGTTTCCGCCCCTCGTACCTCACCTGTCATTCGACAACATCTTTGCCTCTGTACTTCTGCCTCGACTGACATCTCTGCCCAACCTCTTTGCATTTACATATGTCTGCCTGTGTCTGTATATGTGCGGATGAATGTGTGTGCGTGCGAGTGTATACCTGTCCTTTTTCCCCCTAAGGTAAGTCTTTCCGCTCCCAGGATTGGAATGACTCCTTACCCTCTCCCTTAAAATCCACATCCTTTCGTCTTTTCCCTCTCCCTCCCTGTTTCCTGATGAAGTAACTATGGGTTGCGAAAGCTTGAATATTTGTGTGTGTGTGTGTTTTTTTATTTTTATTGTGTCTATCAACATACCAGAGCTTTCTAGTTTGGTAAGTTAAAGCATCTTTGTTTTTTATATACATTTTTCCCACGTGGAATGTTTCCCTGACCCATTTAGCTTGTTCTCAGGACAATACACTCAACTACTAACTTAATAAAACACAATATAATGTAAATTGTTAAAAGCAAACATAATTCTACAGCTAAAAAAACAAACAAGCACAAGATTATAGTGTTGTCATTTTAGGTTTCTAATACAGTAACAAGAACATTATTCCTTTTCTTGTGACACAGGATTGTGGAGAACTGAGAAAATTTTACTGGAAAGAGATTCACTTAACATAAGTTTTGTGTAGGTAAGAGCTAGTATGTTTTCATGAATCACCAGACAGAATTGCAAATACAGGAGCAACATCCCTTTGTCACATGCACAAGAATAAGGTAAATGTTTGGAAACACCTTCAACAAATAAACCCTTTAGTGTAATTAATGAACTCCATGCACTTTTGATAAAAGTAAAAGGAAAAATGTGTTAAATATTACTATCTAAAAACTTGGTAACACCTACAATAAATGAAAGCTAGATTAACTCAAAACAGACATTCCCATTGTAATTCTTCTGCACGCAGAAAATTGTAAATGCAATAATTTTCATTGTAATCCTAAACTGTCACACATGTCAAACTGCTTTTAATTACTCTTCTTTTACAAAAATTGCTTTTTACCTGCACATTTCGATACAAAATGTAGCACACGGGGTGATACCGCTGTGGAGTTGGCCAACATGCACTGACTCCAGACCTAGAGATACAGTTTTCTACCTGAACACTATATGCTGCTCCTAAATATTACTGTCATGTTCCTATCGCAGACATGACCTTTATTTTTTTAATGCGTTGATCACAGTTTACTCTCATTCAGTAGAATTGTTGAAAGGAATTAACAGATTCTATATTTCTGTCAACAAAGAGATGCCAAACATGTTTGTGGCAGGCTACACTAAACTCTTAATCCATCACCAGTCCTAGAATATCGTAAATGCTAATCTGATCTCAAAAAGTTGTACTGCCAAATAAACTAACAAATTGTAAAATACAATTGCAAATAAAACCATTTCACACAAATCACCCATGAACAACAATTCAATGAAACTTTTCACAAAATATTGAACAGTTTTTAAATATGTACATCGGCAGATGGATTAAATGCTAACAAAGTGAGGTCTTCAAGAGTACGATCAACTTTTTGAAATTGTCTATCTGAAGGTGTAGGTTAGGATACTGATCATCACACCTTGCAGTCTTTCACCAAAGTAAACCCTCATTTGTGAGTAATCAATGAAATTAATTCCACATGGAAGCTCTAGAGCAGGGGTTCCCAAACTTTCTCTACCATGCCCCCTTCTGAAACCCCCCTCCCACCCCCATTTTTCTTCCCTTCCTCAGGTCATCTCATACTTGGCACGATCTGTCTAATTACTGTAACAACAACAATAATAATTAAGAATGTGTCCTTCACTCATTCAGGCTGCCATGCAGGGAGGTGTGCTGGCCCTGGACTGAATCCCCTAGCAAATTAACAATAAGGATCAGCATCCCGGCCAGCCTGGATGTGGGTTTTAGGCAATTTTCCACACCCTCACTAAGTGAATACTGGGCTGGTACTCAAGCCCTGCCCCTGTTACATGATTTGCAAACATTCAGAAAACTTTTGCTCACTTTCACATGAATAACACAACATACAGACAGTTGAGGATACACACATTTCGACCGGAAGGAGGGGTGGGGTAATAGGTTGGCGACAGCATGGGCATCCAGTCACCCCTTTTAATAACTATAGTGACCCGTCATTGCTGTGGAACAGAGGCACAAGAAGAAGGAAGAAGAATATGAAGAAGAAGAATTAAAGAGTGTCTTTCAAGCACACCAGAGTTAAATTGTTTTAAATAATTATGTACATTTGTATCATTGAAAGGTGGTGCAAGTTAACAATTGCAACTAATTCATAAACAACAACATGTGCGTGTGCAGTTATTGGAACTGAAATCTACTTTACTTTTTTTTAAGTTAGGTAAAGTTTAATTGTTTGCATCTATATTGCTTTTAACACATTTAGGATGTTGTTATATCTGAAAGTTCACGAGATACAAATGATGATAAAATGATAGTCAACTTTTAAATAAGTTATATTCAAACCGATCATCCAACAATGAAATACACAGGAGTAAAAAGGCACAAGGTTCAAAATTCTGGAATTTTCTGACATGTA
This sequence comes from Schistocerca piceifrons, assembly GCF_021461385.2. Lineage (NCBI taxonomy): Eukaryota > Metazoa > Arthropoda > Insecta > Orthoptera > Acrididae > Schistocerca > Schistocerca piceifrons. The sequence continues at coordinate 1,201,196,287 of NC_060138.1, read as the reverse complement.
CATCTAGAATGATGTGTGTGCTTGAATTTGTGAAGAAAGCAGATCCAGTTTTCATTGGATCTTTGAAACAGCAACTTGCAAGTCCCCTTGCAGATGCAGTCGAGAACAAATGTTTCATCTTTGGTAATGTTATTGCGGAAAGTGTTGACTCACATAAGTAAGTTTGATGCGAAGTTCTATTGTTAACAGCATATCAAATGGATTGTTGATCCAGTGGACGACCATCAACCTCACGGACGGATGTCAACTTGGCCCAGGGTACGTGAACTGATCCGAAGATTATCCATGAAAATGATTGCAGTAGAACTGAACATCAATTGAGAAATGGTTCGTCTAATAATAACTGAAGATCTTGGTATGAGAAAGATTTGTGCAAAAACAGTCCCCAAAAATTTCACACCACACCAGTGACAAACACGAAAAATGTGGCAGCCGATCCTGTTAGAGCAAACGGAAATCAATCCAGAATTGTTGAGCCATGTTATCACTGGTGATGAAAGTTGGTTTTTTCAGTACGATCCAGAGACAAAACGCCAAGGTTCGCAATGGTGCTCAAAGGGATCACCCAGACCAAGAAAAGTTCACATGTCAAAGACAAAAGTGAAATGCAAGCTTGTGTGCTTCTTCGATTCCAAGGGAATTGTTCATCAAGAGTGAGTGCCTCCTGGACAAACACTTAAACCAATGTTACTACAAAGAAAGTTTAGAAAGACTTCGAAAAAGAGTTCTTTGTGTCTGTGCCGACATTGCTGATAATTGGATTCTGCATCAATACTGCTCTGTCAGTACAGCAATTTTTAACCTCAAAACAAATTTCAGTACTACCAAAGCACCTCATTCGCCAGATATCAATCCGTGCGACTTTTTTCTATTTCCAAGAGTCAAAATGGCAGTCAAGGGACACCATTTTCAAACAACACAAGATGTCCAGAAAGCTGTGATTTTATGGAAGATAAGTTCCAGAAATGTTACCGTCAATGGCAGAAGTGCTGGAAAAGTGTGTGCAATCAGAAGGGAACTACTTTGAAGGAGACAACGGTAAACTTGACAAAAACTTCTGGTAAACTATTGTCATACTATTGACAAAAAACTGTAAGCAACATTTTTTTTCACATCAGTCTCATTACTTTATTGTCACACCTCGTAACATCCAACCCATTTCCCTTCAAAAATTCATTCAGACAAGAAAACATCACTTAGTTACCCATTTCCATCTGGATTTTCCGAAGGTCCAAGGTTTCTCTTAAATGCAAACATTTGCTTGGCTGGATAGAAAGATGAATTACCATTTCAGCACTGAAGTGATATGTTAAACAGCATTCGTTTCTCAAAAATGTCGGTAAATTATTAGAAGCCATTTTTGACCTAGGAAATGGGAAAAGATGACCTTCATCCTTCAATGTGATGAAGGACTTTACTAAGAGACAATCAACGCATCTCCATGTAACACAGCTCCTTGTGGAGAATGGAAAATTTACAACACTGATTGTGTCCATTCAGTACTTTATTGATTTCCAGCTGTACTATGTTAGAAAATAGTGCCTCCCCCTATATCACGCAATGTGTAAATTTTACGTAAGGAGAAATAGCACACCTGTCTTGTTGTGAACTCCCTTTTAGTCTTGTTGTGAACCCTTTTTAGTTCCAGTAAATGCTTGCTACCCCACTGGTACATACACGAACATAATTCGTCCATGACACACTTTCGTCAACAAAAAGAAATTCAAAGCAAATGAAATCTCTTCACTTGTAGTCCTCCCATACAGAGCTTTACAGAACGAAGTCCTCATACATTTCATTTTCATAACAGTAGCACATTAGAACAAGAAGTTGGGAAATATTTCAGATAGCAGTACAATCACAAAGTTGCAGGGCGAATTTTGGGCTATTGTGAAGATGTAGTAGCAATTGGTTTTTCATGTCAGTGACTACTGTATCAATACGATGAGCCACAGTATCATCTGAGAGTGGTCAACTTCTAACTCTCGCCAAACTTTCTACACACAACCACGATTTCGCACATTTTGACAGCTGTGGGAAGATGTAATTTCTCACCCGCTGAAGTGTGGTGATTTGGATTTTTCAACTAAGCAGGGATACCTTTAGTATGCTCTTAGGGCTTTCTTTACAACTGACATTATTATTATTATTATTTCTTTCCTTTCTCAGACATTATTATTATTATTATTATTTTGAGAAACCTGGCATTTCCTTTCAGTTGTTGCTCGTGACGCTCAAAAAATTCGAAGGTTTACTTATATGGACTAAATGTTTTGTCTGCAAGTGTATCTTTTAATTTATAAGCTTCAACCTATCATTGGCTAAAATCTCCAAACAAAGAGAACACTGTGGTCATCACATAATCAACTTGTAATTTGGTTTGCATTTAGAACTAACGTTTGCTGATAGGAACAGAAAAAGAGGCATAAGAAGAATGCACTTTCATTACATTTGAATCTTTGTCTTTATTAGAGCTGCATACTTTCCAAAGAGAAGAGAGAGACTCAGTGAATCACTTCAATGGGATTCTCTTGTTACCACTGCAAATCAGTCACTTCTATATGGGAATGACAGAACTTTTACCACTTTATTGTAAATCTTGTTTACTACTTCACTGAACATGTTCTGAATTCAACTTCTAGCTCCAGAAGCCTGTGTGAAATCTAGTGGACAGTTATAACGGCTCTGTTAACAACCTATTCTTGTAATCAGTGTTGCAATGAAATGGCAGTCAGATCGTGAAGCAGCTTATTGCTACTAGTGGTTATTAAAAGTTTAGTAAGCAGTTAACCCTGCATGTGATCAATGATGGGCTGTAAGGTGAAATATTGCTAGTGATTTGTCTCAGCATTTCTGCTGACAAGCGTATACTAGACAGTTCTTGTGAAATAAGACAGCAAATAACAAGTTTCCTAAATTGGTTCATGAAAATGAGAATCTGACACTAGCAATATTTGTTCACTGGAAGTCTTATTCTTACATAATATGAAATATAAATACATAGTCACAGAAAGAGACCGTTGAAAAGTTAGCTTCAGCCAACATGGCGTTTGTCAAAAATAGACCCCTCCCCCCCCCCCCCACACACACACACGTGACCACAGTCTCTGGCAGCTGGAGCAAGACTGGGACCCCCCCCCCCCCCCCCCCTGTCTAACCTCTTGACCTGCATCTAGCTGCCCTGCTCTCCACCTCACCCTGCTTGCTCCCACAGCAGCACTTTACTGTCCCTCCCACCCCTATCCTGCTATCCCTACCCCTCGCTGCACCAGCCTCTTCCTCACACCCACACAGTTGCCTCTCCCATAATGCCCTGCTACTCACAGTCTGGCTCCAGCTGCCAGAGACTGTGGTCATGCGTGTGTGTGTGTGTGTGTGTGTGTGTGTGACAAAGGTCTTGTTGGCTGAAAGCTAATTTTACAACAGTCTTTTTGTTGAGCCTTTCTGCGACTCAGCATCTCCACTTTACGGTGAGTAACTACTATACTTCGCATTATATTCTTACATTCTTTCCTGAATTTTCCATTGTTTGAAATATAAATTTTTCATTGAGAGCCATCGATTCTGAGAACAGCTGCTGTGGCAGTGCAGTGTACCCGTTATGTTCTTTTCCTGATACACTGAAGGATGTGTGTTCAAACACTGATGTGCTTTTAAATTTTTATTCTTAAATCTACACTGAAATGCCTTTGATCTTTGTTTTTATTCAGTTAATTTGTTTAAATATAAGGGTTTTTACTTCTAATTCTTTGCCAGATCATTTTAATCACATTATTACTCTTTTTACTTGCTCTCATTTTTCCCCCCTACCATTCTCTTTTCATTTGGAACCATTGTGCATGTGATTTTAATCATTTTTATTTAACAATCAAAACATTTAAACATTTTAAAATGCCAATCAATCAGTTAATAAAAAACAGAAAACAAAAACTATTTATATCTGCTGTGCAGTGGTGCCATTATAAGATATACACTTTTTGGATGATAATCGTCAAACAAACATTTGAAACTAATTCTTGTTGTACTACAGACAAAACAACTACATGCAGATTTATATGAAAGAAGGGACTGTAAACAAAACAAAATTCACGCGAAAATTAAACAATGAAAACTCCAGGTGGGAATATCAACAATGTAGGAAGATAGATTGTTTTTTAGTTACTGTGAAGAATTCATGTCAAGTTGCAGACAGGCATTCTTAAAAGACACTCACATATAGCTTTCGGATCCAGCTTTTCATCAATAAACACACACACACACACACACACACACACACACACACACACACACACCTCTCTCTCTCTCTCTCTCTCTCTCTCTCTCTCTAGCATCTCGGGCTGGAGAGCAACATCATGTGGGATGCAAGCAGCAATCTAGAGGGGATGCAAAAGAGGAAGGGGAAGGTGAAAGGATAGGAGTGTAGGGCTGGTGAGAGAGACGAACGCTGTCTGGTAGAGTATGCAGGGACTCCAACAGGTGCAGTGTCAGGAGACTGCAGGGCAGGGACGTGGGGAAAAAGCAACAAAAAATGAGAGGAGTGGGAAAAGACAGTTGGATGCATTGGCAGAGGGCTGCAAATAAATAGGGTGGGTGATGAGAATGGGGAGGAGATGACAGGACATAGGGGGTGGAAACTGTTGGGTGGAGTGTGTGGGGACAGCATGTTACTAAGGTTGAGGCCAGGATAATTATGGAAGCAGAAAATGTATTTTAAGGATAATTCCCATCTGCACACTTCAGAAAATCTGATGGTAGAGGGAAGGATCAAGATGGCTTGGGTAGTGAAGCAGTCATTGAAATCAACGTTGTTATGTTCAGCTGCATGTTGTGCCACAGGGTGGTCTACTATGCTCTTGGCCACAGTTTGACGGTGACTGTTCATTCTGGTGGACAGCTGGTTGGTAGTCATACCAATATAAAAAGCTGCGCAATGATTGCAGCAGAGTTGGCAAATGACATGGCTGTTTCCACAGGTGGTCTGGCTCCTGATGGGGTAAGATAAACCTGTGACAGGATTAGAATAGAAAGAGCTGTGTGGGTGGATTAGGAAGGTTTTGCATCTGGGTATGATCCTTGCAGCTTGGGATTGGAACTGGAAGTGGCATGGGGATGGACTATGATGATGTGGAGGTTGGGTGGGCAACAGAACTGTACTTTAGTAGGGGTGGGAAGAATCTCGGGTAGGATGTCCCTCATTTTAGGGCACGATGACAGGTAATCAAAGTGCTAGTGACGGATGTGGTTTGCTTGTTCCCATCCGCAGTCGTAATGGCTGACGAAGGGGACACTCCTTTGTGGCTGGTGGGAGGACTGGGTTGTGAGGGGAAAGGGCACTGAATTTCTGTTTGCGGACTAGGTCTGGGGGTTACTGCCTGTATGTGAAGTCCTTGGTGAAACCCTTTGCATATTGAGCAAGTGAGTTTTTGTCACTGCAGGTATGCCATTCCTGGGTAGCCAGGATATTTTGGTGTGAAAGGGATGACAGCTGTCACAATGCACGTACTGTCAGTGGTTGGTGGGCTCAATGTGGACAAAGGTGCAGATGGAGCCATCAGAGAGGAGGGGGTCAACATCTAGGAAGTTGGATTGCTAGGTTGAGGAGGACCATGTGAAACAGATGGGAGAGAAGGTTTTCGGGTTGGGACGGAACGAAGACAGGGTATTTTGGACCTGGTTCCAGATCATAAAGACATCATCAATGAACCTGCACCAGACTAGGGTTTGGTGTTTTGGGAGGCTAGGAAGGTCTCCTCTAGGCGGCCAGTAAAAAGGATGGCATAGGAGAGTGCCAAGTGAGTGCCTATGGCTGTTCCACAGATTTGTTTATATACTTTCGCTTCCAATGAGAAGTAGGTGTGGATTAGGATAAAGTTAGTAAGGTGTATGAGGGATGAGGCAGTGGGTTTGGAGTCTGAAGGATGTTGTGAAAGGTAGTGTTCAATAATGGTAAGACCATGGGGGTGTATAGGGAGGTGGCATCAACAGTGATGAGTAGGGACCCAGGAAGTAAAGGGGTGGGGATGGTGGTGAGTCGATGAAGGAAGTGATTGGCGTCTGTGACTTGGGAGGCTAGACTACAGGCAACTGGTTGGAGGCATTGGTCAATGAGTGCCAAAATTCTTTTAGTGGGGCACAATAACCAGCCATCCACCTTCTACATGCTCCCCAAAATCCACAAACCCAACAATCCTGAACGCCACATTGTGGCTGGTTATTGTGACCCCAATGAGAGAATTTCAGCACTCATTGACCAAACCTTCACCCAACTGCCTGTAATCTGACCTCCCATGTCAAAGACACCAACTACTTCCTTCACTAACTCTCCACCATCCCCACGCCTTTGCCTCCTGGATCTCTACTTGTCACTGTTGATGCCACCTCTGTATACACCAACATCTCTGAGGTACATGGTCTTACTGCTGTTGAACACTACCTTTACCAATGTCCTTCAGACACCAAACACACTACATCATTCCTCATACACCTTACTAATTTCATCCTAACCCATACCTAGTTCTAATTTGAAGGGAAGGTATATATACAAACCTGCAGCACAGCCGTGGGCATCAACATGGAACACTCCTACGTCAACCTTTCTATGGACCGTTTAGAGGTGATATTCCGAGCCTCCAAAAACACCAAACCCCTAATGTGGTTCAAGTTCATTGATGATATCTTCACGATATGGACCCAGGGCCAAGACAACATATCTTTGTTCTTTCTCAACCTCACCACCTGTCCCATCCGCTTCATGTGGTCCTCCTCAACCCAGTGTGCCACATTCCTATACGTTGACCACCTCCTCCTATCTGACGGCTCCATCAAAACCCCTATCCACATGAAACCCACCAACCACCAACAGTACCTGCATTTTGACAGCTGTCATCCCTTTCACTCCAAAAAATCCCTCCCATCATATAGACTGGCTACCTGGGGATGGTGTACCTGCAGTGACAAAAACTCACTTGCCCAGTATGCTGAGGGTCTCACCAAGGACTTCACAGACAGGCATTATCTGCCAGACCTTGTTCACAAACAGATATCCCATGCCATTTCCCCTTACAGGCCCAATCCTCCCACCAACCAGCCACAAAGGAGTGTCCCCTTCACACAAAGGAGTGTCCCCTTCACACAAAGGAGTGTCCCTTCCATCACCCAGTACCACTCCAGACTAGAACAACTGAACCATATCCTTCGCCAGTGCTTTGATTACTTATCAACATGCTCCAAAATGAGGAAAATTCTACCTAATATACTCCCCCCCCCCCCCCAATAAAGTGCTGTTCCGTCACTTATCCAACCTCCACAACATCCTAGTCCATCCCTATGCCAATCCCAATCGCTTGTCACAAGGATCATATCCCTGTTGGACACCCAAGTGCAAAACCTGTCCAACCCACCCACTCAGCACCTCCTATTCCAGTCCTGTCACAGGTGTATCCTACCCCACCAGGGGCCATGTCATCTGTGAACGCAGCCATGTCATTTACCAGTTCTGCTGCAATCGCTGCACAATGTTTTATATTGGTATAACTACCAACCATCTGTCCATCAGGTTGAACGGTCACCACCAAACTGTGGCCAAGAGCAAAGTAGACCACCCTCTGGCACAACATGCAGCTGAACATAACACACTTGATTTCAATGGCTGCTAATACTACCCAAGCCATATGGGTCCTTGCCTCCTTACAATACATTTTTCCACTTCTGTAATGATCATGGCCTCAATAACATGCTGTCCCCACACACTTCACCCAATGGTTTCCACCCCTTATGTCCTATCATCTCCTCCCCATTCTCATCTCCGTCCTATCATCTCCTCCACGTTCTCATCTCCCACCATGTTTATTCGCAGCCCTTTACCAATGCAACTGCCTGTCTTTCCCTTTCTCATTTTTCCCCCTTTTTCCCCACCTCCCTGCCACACAACCACCTGACACTACACCTGTTGGAGTCTAGTCCCTGCACACTCCACCAGACAATGTTTGTCTCTTTCCCCAACCACACACTACTATTTCTTCTCCTTCTCCTTACCCTTCCCCAGGCCTCCTTGCATCCCATGTATTGTGGCATTCCAGCCCAATATGATGGAGTGTGTGTGTGTGTGTGTGTGTGTGTGTGTGTGTGTGTGTGTGTGTGTGTGTGTTTTTACTGACGAAGCCTATGGCCGAAAGCTACAAGTGAGTATCTTTTAATCCTGCCTGCCTGTAACTTGATGTGTCGTCTTTATAGTAAGTAACAATCTATCTTTTCCCATATTGTTAAAATTCACGGAAAATGAGGAATAGAAATAATGAATGCAATAACACAGATCAAAATATAAAATGATAAACAGAAGAAGTTAAATCAAAGTTAACACACAAAAATAATTAAAATCACACATACAAAAATTAAAATTGAGTGATAAGAGGTTAAAATGGGAGCACAAAGTTAATATGATGACTGAAATGACACAGATAAATCGAAATAAAAAAAATTACGTTGAAACAAATCAATTGAATAAAAAGAATGACAATCATTTCTATAAAGATTAAAAAATAAAAATTTGAAGGTACCTGTCAGGAGTGAAATCCACAATCTTCAGCCCGTCAGGAAAGGAAATAACCACTACACTACACTGTTGCTCTGAATAAAACCATCATAATCAGGCTCTAGAACTTGCTGTGCAACTCTTTTACATTGATTACTCATAAACAAGGGCTCACTTGGGTAAAGAGCTGCAGATTGTGATACATCACCGTAAAAAGTGCTTGGAGGAATGGTAATTTGTTTAAAGACTGTTTTCTTAATGGATTTGTTCGAGCTGTTACAAAATACTCGAAATCAAAAACCTAGCACCCCATGCAACTGTACTGCTAGACAATGCCCCAAGCCACCCCTCTAATTCTGAAGTTCAACAAGGTGACATAAAAGCTGGGTCATTCCATGCCAAGTGGTCTAGAGGCTCCCACATGACCCTCACGGATTTTGATGAAATTTTGTATGAACATTCACACATGTTCTCAATGAACACTGGTGAAGCTTCAGTTTAAGAAATTCAATACTTTCGGAGATACAGTCACTTGTTTAAGACCATAGCACAGCTTTCTATAGTGCGTCCTTGAATTTTCAGCAACTTTGAGATGAGATATCTCTGTAAGTATTTGCATGAAAGAAACAAAACTTGGCCATCTTATACAACTTTTAGAGGTCTTTAAAGTAAAATATTAAGTAAAGGATTTCTGAGCAATTTTCATATAGATAATTTGAGGCAAAGTTGGGCAAAAAAATTGCTGTTTTTTAAAAAAATGCGAACTTTAGTTTTTTATATCTCCAAAAGTAATTGTGGGATGTACATGAAACTTTGCACACTATCACTCACTCACCAACACAAGATCTTAGAATATAAAATTTCATTCTCCTATTGCTTTCCATTATTTCACAAATCTAGGGTAAAGTTGACGATTTTTCAAAAAGTGCTAAAAATGGGTATTTTTAGTCAAATTTTTCAAAAAAGTGTTTTCTCTAAACTCTTCTAAACTATGGTCATTAGAAAGAGCATATTCTAAACTATCTATAAAAGTGGATTTGGTTTTGCAATGCAAGCATATAAGGCACTAAAAAGTAGCATCTTCAAAGAGGCGCACTGTAAGTTTCAACACATTTTTCTGGCACTCAAATTATAGCTGAAATCTTTTATTTTGCCTTATATATGTTTATTAATGTCTGGGATAAGTGAAATAAGAAGTCCTGATGAACAGGACCTAGCTTAAGTCCGAATAGCAAAAGAATAAAAATAAAAACAATGTTATTTTTTAATTGTCAAACCCCCCCCCCTCTCTCTCTCTCTCTCTCTCTCTCTCTCTCTCTCTCTCTCTCTCTCACACACACACACACACACACACACACACACACACAATTATTATTAAGAATGAATGTAAATCGTAAAATTTATTTGCATAATCATCTAATTATTAGTTGACTGTTTAATGAACAACACCAGCTTACTGATGGAAAAGAAGTGTATAAATGAGTTGCTATGGTCCATGGTGGCTTAACCACTGCTAGTTTCATTTCACCTGAGAAAACCAGCATTCCCATTGCCATAGGGGCCACGCCCGATAGCTTAGCAACAACAGCCACGGGTGGGTTTCTTTATCACTGGATCCCAAGCCTGATAAGGGTTTCTTTACACAATTTCCCAAGCCTGATAGTAAAATTATTTAAGTGCCCTGTGTAAAATTAGAAGGCACTCTTGGGTTCCTTAGATTGTTTCCTCTAACCTATTTCAATTTTTGATATGCTACATTAATTTTCTGATGAATATCAAGAGGAATGGTGTATTGCCGACCAGACGAATTTACTGATGGAGCTGGAACAACTGCAATAATGTGGTGTTCTGGAACCCAGCACTTGTCACTTCCTGGTGGCCAATAAAATGAATTTGCTGGACCATGTGGGTGCATAAAGTTTATTAACGCATCCCTTTGCTCTGTGGAGGTCTCACAGATATTCCCAATCCACCACACGTTTTCATAGAGGCATGCAATATATTGTCCTGATTGGAGAGCAGACATTAATACGCCTCCTTCATTACTGTGACCCATTTTAGCTAGAAAAGATGAACAATCATTTGAAACTCTGCTGACCTGAATTGTTGTTTCATCAATAGGTAAAAAGTGATGATTTTCTCTAGTGCCTGCTACAGTTTGTCCAAGTTTAAACCTCTCTTCTTGTGACACAATATTTTTTTCAATTTCATCTTTACTGACGAAAACAAATGTAATTCCATTAATGTTTAAGACCAGCAGTGAAACAGATCCGGGGGGGGGGGGGGTAAGAATTTGTCCATTAAGTGGCCATTGGAAGCTTGCTCTTGCTGCTGACCGCTTTGTTGTACCTCCAATCCCATCACAAGGTGATTTCCCGTGACTAGTAGCAAAAAAATTCCATTCGACTGTCATTCCAAAATCACTCTTATGATAGCATAAATTTAGGAAATTCTTGAAATTTTTATATTGAGCACTGGAGCCATAACTGAAATCATGAATGTGGGATATCTGTGCAAACCGTGCTTTTATATATTTGATGAGGTCCTTGATAAAAGCGTGAACTGTAATAGTGTCATGCCGCAAACTATCACTGATAATGCAAAAACTTAAAGATTGTACTTTCTCATTTTGACGGAAGTAGATAACAAATGGATGAATTGTTGCTTGACTATTGTCCCAGTGGAAGCCTTGCACAGCATCCTGAATGATAAAAGAATAATTTTCTGCAAAATCCATCAGGACAACAAGCTCTTCATCTTTAAGATGACATTTAAGGCCTTTAAGATGCAAGCTTTGATGCTTGGCAATGTAATGATGACATGACAGACTCCATATTTTATTTTTTACATCTTCAATAAATTCATCCACTACCATTTACTTCGAGTCCAGTGTGGCCCGATCGGTATGTATCCATTGCTTAAACACAATAACTTCCTGTGGCTCATGATCTAGGAAATAGCTGGCAATTTCAGATGCTATAGCTTTGGGCCCAGGGCACCTTTCACAGCGATGTAGCATGCACTGTTTAGAGTTCAAACTGCAAACTGCCTTGCTGAGAAACTCTTTATAATTTTCACTTATACCAGCTCCGCTAAGCACAAGCTCAACATTTTGGTGAATTGCACAGACGCAAACTGCATGCATTCCAGCTGATCCTACTGTTACACACCATTTGGGTCTAAGTTCACAAAACTTTGAGAATCTTATTTCTGGACCATTTATATTCTTATAGATAACATACATTTCCCGTAAATTGCAAAGTACCAATCTTTTCTGCATGTATGTCTTTCTATCTAAAAGTCTAACTGAAATACTAACTTTTTTTCCAGGGCACACCCTACTATACTCATCATCTTCAAAAAAATTTCGCACTCTACTAGCAACTTCTGCTGGTAATTTCCTGCTTTGCCTATTTTCGGGAAGAGCCAGAATGCCCTTCTCTGCTTTAAGCTTCCGAGCATTCTTCACCATTCTTTCGGACATGCCGAACTGAGCTGCTGTTTGTCTGACTGTCCAACTTACAGGTGCCAAGGTTAAAATTTGCATCTGTTCTTTAGGAATTGCATTCTGCATCTTGGCACAGCTTCCACATTCCTTAATTTCACTAGCATCTTCAATTTGTCGGTTTACTGCCATTGCATTTACAATTCTGTTTTTAATCACATTTTGAGCCTTTTGAATTTTCTTCTTCACATATTGGAGCTTATCTCTGTAGCTTACTGTTCTCTTCACAGGCGAAATACCGATAGACAATAAGCTACTATTTAATTCTTCTTTTGGTGTAAGGTCCTCATCAGAATGTGATGATGAGGCTGATAAAGCTTCGTCCAAGTGTTTATTTAAGGTAGTCCTGCAAGCCGGACAAATTTTCTGACCTGGCTTTATGTTATTAAGAAGCTGCTTCTTCAACATATCAGAAGCCTTATTAGCTGTTTCAGTATCAAGAGCGTGAATTCCTGCCTTAACATTATGATTCACCTTCCCAAAGGGATTGAAGCATTTTTTTGTAACCTCTCATATTGTGCCAATAACAGGGCTTCATGGTGTAGGCAAACTTGAGAGGTATTGTCCAGCTTTGCTTCAGAACATCGGACCAACAACTCTTTTTCCTCATCAATAAAATCCGCAAACCCTTTTAAAGCAGCTTTTTTGGCAAAGACAGTGACATGACACTTGGTTCCACTATCTCCTTGCCCAATTGAGCAGGAAGGTATGCTGTTCCCTTCTGCATCCATCTCTAATCGGTAACTAAATAATGTATTTGACCTCTAAGTGCAAATTATAATCTGCTTAAATTTCAGACAAATTGCTACTGAATGAAATTATACACAACGTATAATACCAATGAAAAAATCTAATAAGACATATATGCTATAAAAGACACAATCAAAACAATTTTTTGTAAATTAGATTACAAACTTTGATGGTCTTACGAATCACTTAACAAGCCACACTCAGTCAAGAGAACCCACTCACTATGCTGCAAACACACCACTGAAATACAGATTGTTCAAACATGGCTCACAATAATGAAACAATCTGATTGTTAAAGTAATTGTTTGCCATTATATTTTCTATAAACAGTTAATCTTTTGAATTTTCTCTGTGAAACTAGTGGTTACTTATTTACCAAGGTAGTAGGCTACATTTAAGTGTGATTAAATACAAAATTAAAACTCTTAGATGTTTAACCAATCAATTTCACATGTTTCCCTAATACCTTTAAGACAAAAATTCACAGGTTACAACACCTAGGTATTAAAATCTCTGCAATATTGATTGGAAAATTTACATCACTTGATGCATGATTCAAGCAAACCGATTCTTTTTTGGAAAAATGTTTTATACAATTGAATCCAAAAATTAGGTCTTCATTTTCCACTTGTAAATATTTACAATTTTGAGAAGTACAAAAAATATGAAGCTATTATTCATTGAATTCTTTATGATCTCTCTCTTTTTTTTTCTCAAATGAGAAGAGTTTTATGCAGATGAACACTTTCGATAAAAGCAGAAGGGCTACTTCTCACAGTTTTTCTGACAGTCTCATTGCCTATTTACCAGGTCTTTTTATTTCAATTATTCAAGGCACTAATAAACATTTATTAGGCATAATAAAAGGTTTCAGGTATAATTTGAGTGCCAGAAAAATGTGTTCAAACTTCCAGTGCGCCTCTTTGATGATGCTACTTTTTAGGGCCTTATATGCTTGCATTGCAAAACCAAATCCACTTTTATAGATAGTTTAGAATATGCTCTTTCTAATGACCATAGTTCGGAAGCGTTTGGAGAAAACACTTTTTTGAAAAATTTGACTAAAAATACCCATTTTTAGCACTTTTTGAAAAACTGTCAACTTAGATTTGTGAAATAAAGGAAAGTAATAGGAGAATGAAATTTTATATTCTAAGACCTTGTGTTGGTGAGTGGTGGTGTGCAAAGTTTCATGTCCATCCCACAATTACTTTTAGAGATATAAAAACTTAAGTTCACATTTTTTTTTAAACATCTATTGTTTCGCCCAATTTTGCCTCAAATTATCTACATGAAAATTGCTCAGAAATCCTTTTCTTAATATTTTACTTTAAAGAGCTCTAAACGTTGTATAAGATGGCCAAGTTTTGTTTCTTTCATGCAAATACTTACAGAGATATCTCATCTCAAAGTTGCTGAAAATTCAAGGACGCACTATAGAAAGCTGTGCTATGGTCTTAAACAAGTGACTGTATCTCCGAAAGTATTGAATTTCTTAAACTGAAGCTTTACCAGTGTTCATTGAGAACATGTGTGAATGTTCATACAAAATTTCATCAAAATCCATGATGGTCACGTGGGAACATTTCTCGATATTAGACCACTTGGCACGGAATAGGCCAGCTATGTTTTCACCTGCCCTCCCCCTCTCTCACACCTCCACGTGACTTCAATAATCCAACCAACAGACTAGAATGTTACTTAGTGGTTAAAACAACGTTACAAGAGGAAATATGTCAGCACTTTGTTAGAGAAAAAAGGAGAGGGTTGTCATCTTTTTGCAGCAATGACAGGCCTTAATATAAAAGATGCAATTTACACAGTTGCACAGACTTTGGAAGAACTAGAGAAAACCACTCTACAAAAATCATGGAAGGAAGTCTGTCCCAGCCTAAACCAAGAACATGAACTTCCAGAAACTAATGAGTCATATGCTGCAGATTTAGTGATTGATCTATAAACTCTTCAGAATGATGTCTACCCTGCTGATGTACAGGAAGGACTACAAGAAGGTGATTTTGCTATAGTCACCAGTGAAGAACTTGATGATCAGATCATTGATGGTCCCCCCCCCCCCCCCTCTCTCTCTCTCTCTCTCTCTCTCTCTCTCTCTCTCTCTCTCTCTCTCTCTCTCTCTCACACACACACACACATACACACACACACACACACACACACACACACTTTTTTTTTGCAACAGTATAGTGTTGAACAGGAGGATTCAGGTGATGAAAAAGGAAGAAATGGAAATATCAGCCATTCTGCAGCAAAGTATGCACATTCGAGTCTGCCCTCAAATATGTGGAACAACAGCTAATTGCTACAGCTACGGACATACTGTACGGAAAGAAGTGGCGTGATGCAGATACACAACCAAGGTTAAGAAATAGAAACAAAAAATATTTTACACTTTTCTAAATAAGATTTTCAGTATCAATTTTTTGTTTTCCTTTCTCATAATAAAAACATAATTTTTTACCTTAATTTTGATTTACTACATTGTTTCGAGCTCGATGACTTGTTTCATTCACCTCTGATTATCCAACCTTTTTACCATTCTGTCCACCCCTTGTCCCAAAAGTAATGGTTAACAGAGGTTCTACTGCAGATGCTCTCTAAAATTTGATCCCACTCCTGAGGACCTCCCCTGTAAACAGGTGGCTCATAAAGCAACAAGATGAATGCATGTACCAGAACAGACCTGAAACACAGTCATGAACCTTTCCTCCAAAAGTCTTAGCCTCACAGAAGTATCAGTCCTTTCCAAATGCCTCACCTTTTGCCTCACTCCCAAATTCAATCATGCAGGACTTATTAAAGACCTCTCTCCTCCTCCTTATCCCCATAGTTGAAGCACTTTTTCGCCACCAATCCTACCAATCAGACTCAACCAATGACCAATATTTGACCCTGCCTGACTCAGTTCACTCCTTTTTCCAACCATGATCCACTCCCATTCCCTTTGCTTCCAAATCATCCCCTGTTCACTTTCCAGAATTTCTTAACCTTGTACCTTGCCTTGCCATTATTCCCCAAATCCCTCGACAAGCGAGCTAACCTTACATCCACAGAAATAATCGCAAAGCTGATACTGACCTCCTAATCCTACTTGCCAACAAAGGCTCCACCATTGTTGTTTTGAACTGCAAGGATTACCTGGCAGAAGAACTCTGCCAGTTGTCAGATTCATCCACCAACAAAACCTGTCACAGTGATCCCATTCCGAGAATCCAGCAGGATATCCAGCCTCCTCAAATCCTCAGGCCCACCCTACCTCTCCCCAGAGCCCCTCTCCCCCCTACCCCTCCCTCCACTCTTACCTTCTACATGCTTCCTAAAGTCCATAAATCCAACCACCCAGCACACCCCATTGTGGCCAGTTACTGTGCCCCATTAAAAAATCTCTGCTCTCGTAGACCAACACCTTCAGACTATTACCTGCAACCTACTCTTCCACATCAAAAGACACAAACCTTTTCCTCCACTGACTCTCCACAGTTTCTGTTCCTTTACCACAGGAGCGTCCTGCTCTTCACTATTAATGTCACCTCCCTTTACACTAACATCTCTAATGCACATGGCCTTACCACTACTGAACAATACCTTTCCCAACACCCAATGGATTTCAAACCTATGACCTTCATCCTAGTCATCATGACCAACTATATCATCCAGAATTTCTTCTCCATTGAAGGTTTCACCTACCAACAAAGCCAGGATATGGCTATGGGCACCCGTATGGCACCATCCAGGCCAACCTATTCATTGGATACACCTAGAGAAATCCATTCTAATCACTCAGAATCCCAAACTCCTCACCTAGTTCAGATTCACTGATGACACTTTCGTGATTTGGATTGAGGGTGAGGACACCAGCCACATTTCTCCAGAACCTCAACACATTCTTCCCCATTCACCTCATCTGGTCCTCTTTACCGCAACAAGCCATCTTCCTCAATGTTGACCTCCACCTCAAAGACAGCTACTTGTTAAACCTACCCAACCACCAGCAGTTGACTCCTCTTTGACAGCTGCCACCCATTGCATACCAAGAAGTCCCTTCCATACAGCCTCGCCACCTGTGGAAATCACAAGCAAATACATCAAGGGCCTCACTGAGGCCTTCACAGATTGTAATTACCCTTCCAACCTTGTACAAAAACAGGTCCCCCATGCCTTATGTCTCCAGTCACCCACCACCTCCCAAGTCACACAGTCCATTCCACTCATGACTCAGTACCACCCAGAACTTCAGCAGTGAAACCCATTCTCTGCCAGGGTTTCGACTACTACTTGTCATACCCTGCTCCTTGCCTCACGGCTCACATAGACACAAGACCTGTCAAATACGTACTCCCACCACTACCTACTCCAGCCCAGTCACAAGCATCACCTGTCCCAGTCTATTCGCAGTAATAGCCACCAACAAACTGTGGCCAAGAAACTGCTGGACCAACCAGTTGCTGATCATGTTGTCCAACAAGACAACCTTCATTTCAATGACTGCTTCACAGCCTGTGCCATCTGGATCCTTCCCACCAACACCAGTTTTTTCTGAACTGCACTGGTGGGCACTCTCCCTGCAATATATCCTACATTCCCGTAACCCTCCTAGCCTCGACCTTCATTAGTCGTAGTCCTTTATCCATCTCGGCCCCATCCTCTTCCATTTCATTACTACACAGCCCTTGTAATGAAGCAGGATTGCCCCACTGCTATCCTGTTTTGGTTTCACACTCCTTCAGTAACTTAGTTAAGCAATGAACTTTTATTTTTTTTCATTTTCACTACTCAGATTCTGACTACAGATTCTGTGGCCTTCAGCCTCATAGTACAGAATTCAGAAATAGTTTAAATTAAATTTCCCTAAACATTCTAATGCCTATTATGAAAGTAATGAGCTAATCAGTTTTATTGAAAACGCATACTATTAACAGTTATGGACAATGACGTATATTGTGCAATACATATTAAGTAAAATTCGAGTGAGCTAATAGATCAAATTCAGCTATAAGACTGCATCCAAAAGAAAGCCTAAATTTTACTGATTCCAGCAAAGGGTGTTTTAACCTAAAGTCTATTAGTTAAATAGATATTAAAGACTTAAAATCTGTAGCCTGTATGACTTTCAGTGCCAATTGTGACCAAACTACCAAATAATTCCGAGATCTGTTTTGATACTTTTGCTACCTTTATTTTTCTACGTAAAATAACTCCAGTCTCAACTTTGTAAGTGCATTAATTAAGAATTAAGTAAATTTGAATATGTAAAAATTATTGTTCAAAAGGGCTGCAGTGGTTATAAGTCAGGAATTCCCACGGCGGATGTATAAGTAAGTTCCGCGTATTTAAATTAATACAGCTCAGCTCACTCATGTTATTTAAATAATAAAACCCAATAATTAACTTCAAAACCAGTTAGAAAGGATCATTTTAACCCTAGGAAATTATAAACTATAATATATTAACAGAAATAGTCAAATATTCAAGCGCTCGTCTATATAAGGTCCGAGCTGGTGCAGTTCTCAGTTAGTTCTCGGTCAGATTCTCTTGGAGCAAAAGTGCGGCAAGTTGGTTAATTTTTCAGTAATTGTAATTGTGAACTTTGTTAAAGACTAGAAGTTTTTGACCTACCTAATGTGACGATTAAGTGTAAGAGGCCTGGTCACATGAATATTGTGTGTGCGAGTGATAACAAATAAATTGTACTGTGGTTGACATAAATGTTCAACAATGAATACGAGTTTGACTTTTGATTTTGGAAAACCTAACCTAGGATCCTGGCTCCTAAATTTCAGTGTGGTTTAGGTGAGACGGACGCAGCTACCATGAAGACAATATTGAATAAACAAAGCAAGGTAGGTTGAGATTACTGCGCACTACCTACTATCTACTGGGTGAGGAAATGTTTCAATACCAGTACATCCGGTTGTGACGTGAACTTTAAGTGACACTAATACAAGGACATGTCTCAGCACGTTGCATGTGGCGCCCCGGGTGAGGAAACAGCCCGGCACGTTACACCCTCTGTTCCACCAACACACCCACAGTCTATTTACATCTTCCTTACCCCCTCCATTACCCCCCCCCCCCCCCCCCCCAAACCTCCACCTAACCTTCCGACTGCACCTAGCTGCCATACCTTCTTCCCACCTCATCCCTGTATGCTCTCGCAGGCAGCACTTTACTGTCCCCCCTCCCCTCACATGTGCGGAAGTTGCATTTGCACGTGTGTGTGTGTGTGTGTGTGTTTTTCCTAATTCAAAGAAAGCCTTTTGGCTGAAAGCTTAGTTGTTTTACAGTCTTCTGTTGTCCTTCAGAATGAGATTTTCACTCTGCAGCGGAGTGTGCGCTGATATGAAACTTCCTGGCAGATTAAAACTGTGTGCCCGACCGAGACTCGAACTTGGGACCTTTGCCTTTCGCGGGCAAGTGCTCTACCAACTGAGCTACCGGAGCACGACTCACGCCCGGTACTCACATCTTTACTTCTACCAGTACCTCGTCTCCTACCTTCCAAACTTTACAGAAGCTCTCCTGCGAAACTTGCAGAACTAGCACTCCTGAAAGAAAGGATATTGCGGAGACATGGCTTAGCCACAGCCTGGGGGATGTTTCCAGAATTCTCATTCCTGAACTACAGTAGCTTTTCAGAATGTATCTGTGAATGGTCTCAGTTCAAGTATCTAGTGTGTGATGTCACTGGGAAACATGGGTGTCTGCAAAAATCTGTGAGAGGAGGTAAGATTCTAAAATTGTCATTTTCAATATAACTGATTCAGTTGGTCTGAAAAATGTGTAGCCCCTCAAGAACTTATTGTATCCAAATCAATTGCTAATTACTCCCTTAGCATGCTGTGCTAGGAATGTTCATATCAAGGTGCTGAACCAATCCATTTCTGCAGCTTGGTAATGGCTGTACAAGGGAGTGAAAGAGGAAGATTGAGGACAGTTACGGCAAGTCACTGTATTTCCTGTCTCAGTCACCAATGTTAAATCTGCAGTTTAGTAGTGTGGCAGACAGTCACTGCTATAAATTCATGATACTTTCGTAATGAATAAAAGGTCTGTGACCACTTTGCAGCAGGGGCCAAGTGAACCTTCATACTCCACATCTTGTGAATGAATATGGAATTTTTCAAATGTAGGTTTGATGCAGCTCTCCTCTGTAAGTCTTTTCATCTCCAAACAACTACTGCACATACAACCTTCTGAATCTGCTTATTGTATTCATCTCTTGTCTCCCTCTACAATTTCCCATTCGTCCTTCCAGTACTACGTATCCCTTAATGTCTCAGAATGTGTCCTACTAACCAATACCTCCTTCTAGTCAGGTTGTGTTACAATTTCCTTTCCTCCCAATTCTATTCAGTATCTCCTCATTTGTTACGTGATCTACCCATCTGATCTTCTGCATTCTTCTGTAGCACCATATTTCAAGTGCTTCTCTTCTCGTCTAAACTGTTTATCGTCCATGTTTCACTGCCATACATGGCTAAGCTTCACCCAAATATTTTGAGAAAAGACTTCCCTATACTTAAATCTACAGGGTGAAAAGTATTTAAAACGAAAAACTCTGGGAGGTTGTAGGGGACATCAAAACAAATATTTTTCCCTATGAGGAGTATTTAAACAGGTAGAGGAAGATTTCTCTGGCGGCAAATTAATTAAACCAACAAACACTCTTCCATTTTTTTATGACCAAGAGACAACACATTAACACAACCCAATTTCAATTACAGTAGGCTTTTAAAAATGCCATCATTGACACGTAGACAAAGGTTGCGCCGTCTGATCGTGTTCTGTCTGACATGGGCAAAAACCCCAGGAGTATCCTGAATTGTTCCTGCTGCTGCTGCTACTATACAGGCAATCAGATCCTCTTCTGAAGCAACAGGAGTTGCATAAACAAGGTTGCGCATCTCTCCCACACAAAAAATTCCAGAGGGGACATATCTGGGGATCAAGCAGGCCATGGTACAGGACCACCTCTGCCAATACACATTTCTGGGAACCGTCGGTCCAGGAATTGATGCACACGACTGAAATGTGAAGGCGCCCCGTCATGTTGGAACCACATGCATTGTCTTGTAGGGAGGGGGACGTCTTCCAGTAATTCTGGCAATGCTCTGGCGAGAAAATTGTAATAGTGCCTGCCATTTAATGGCCCAGGTAGCAGATACGGCCCAATTAAACAGTCCCCAACAACACCGGCCCACACATTAACGAAGAATGGCACTTGATGAGCGCTAGTAACTGAGGCATGTGGGTTATCCTCACTCCAAACATGCGAATTGTGCAAGTTGAAGACTCCATCACGCCTGAACTTTACTTCATCAGTAAACAACACAGAGGATGGAAATGTTGGATGCATTTCACACTGTTCCAGATACCACTGCAAAAACTGTGGTCTGGGTGGATAATCAACTGGTTCCAGGTTGTGGACACGCTGTAAGTGAAATAGACGTAACAATTGCTCTCGAAGGACTGTTCTTACATTCGTCTGATTCGTCACCATGTTATGTGAAATTGCACGAATGCTGATTGAAGGATCCCGCTCCACATGCTGCAAGACAGCTTCCTCAAATTGCAGCGTTCTTACTGTGCCATGGTGTCCCTGTCCAGGCAATCTGCTAAATGACCCAGTCTCACGCAGACGTTGGTACACAGCAGCTAAAGTTGTATCATGCGGGATACGGCAATTAGGATATTGTTGTTGATAAAACCACTGTGCAGCTCGTCTGTTGTGGTGTGGTGTGCTACGTAGTACGCACCAACCATATCATTGTACTCACTCCAGGTGTATCACTCCATTAGTAAACAGAGACAATGCTCTACTACACTGGTGGACAGCAGTTGTCTACCACTGAAGAGTGTAATACGCCCTCTAACAACTGAAGATCGTAATACAGCCTCTAACAATTGAAGAGCTTAATACGGCCTCCACCGGGAAAAATATTTGTTTTGATGTCCCCTACAACCTCCCAGAGTTTGTTGGTTTAAACACTTTTCACCCTGTATATTCAGTGTTAACAAACTTGTCTTCTTCAGAAACATTTAGATTGTCAGTCTACATTTTAGACCTTCTCTACTTTGTCCATCATCAGTTATTTTGTTGCCCAAATAGCAAAACTCATCTACTACTTTAAGTGTGACATTTCCTAATCTAATTCCCTCAGCACCACCTGATTTAATTCCAATACATTCCATTATCCATGTTTTGCATTCTTGTTATTCACCTTATATCCTCCTTTCAAGACACTGTCCATTCCGTTCAACTACTCTTACAAGTCCTTTGCTGTCTCTGACAGAATTATGTTGTCACCGGCAAACCTCGAAATATATATTGATCCCCTTGGACGTTCATTCCAAATTTTTCTTTGGCTTCCTTTACTGCTTGCTCAATGCACAGACTGAATAATGTTAGAGATAGGCTACAGCCCTGCCTCACTTCCTTCTCAAGCATTGCTTCCCCTTCATGCCGTTTGACTCTCATCACTGTCGTCTGGTTTCTGTACAAGTTGTTAAGAGCCTTTTGCTCCTTGTGTTTTCTCCATGCCACCTATGGAAATTAAAACAGAATATTCCAGTCAACATTTTCAACAGCTTTCTCAATATTCACTATAATCATATTTTTGCCTTTCCTTAACCTATCTTCTAAGATAAGTTGTAGGGTCAGTTTTGCCTCACATGTTCCTACATTTCTCCAGAATACAACCTGTTCTTATCTGAAGTCTGCTTCTACCAGTTTTTCCATTGTTCTGTAAAGAATCTGTGTTAGTATTTTGCAACCGTGACTTATTAAACTGGTAGTTCACTAATATTCACAGCTGTCAGCACCTGCTTTCCTTAGAATTGGAATTATTATATTCTTCTTGAAGTCTGAGGGTATTTTGCCTGTGTCATATGCCTGGCACACCAGATGGAAGATTTTTGTCATGGCTGGCTCTCCCAAGGCTATCAGTAGTTCTTATGAAACGTATTCTACTCCTGGGGTTTAGTTTCAACTTACGTCTTTCGTTGCTCTATCAAATTCTTCTCACAATATCATATATGCTATCTTATCTTCAATTCTATAATATTGCCTTCAAGTTAGTCTCCCTTGAATAGACCTACACACTCCTTCCACCTTTCAGCTTTCCATTCTTTGCTTAGGAATGGTTTTCCATCTGAGCTCTTGATAGTTATACAGCAGCTTATCTTTCCTCCATATGTCTCTAATTTTCCTGCAGGCGGTATTGATCTACCCCACAGTGATATATGCTTCTAAATACTTAGATTTGTCCTCTAGCCATTCCTGCTTATCATTTTGCAGTTCCTATCAAATGTTTGCAGTTCCTTTTGCCTGCTTAATTTGCTCCACTTTTATATTTTCTCCTTTCATGAATTAAAATTCTGAAATTCAGAATCTGTTGTGTGGGAGAGATGCTACTGCATGAAGAATTTGATAGAGAACTGAAAGACCTAAGTCGAATCAAAGCCACATGAGTAGACAACATTCCATTAGAACTACTGATAGCCTTGGAAGAGCCAGTCATGACAAAACTATACCAGCCTTGGGAGAGCCAGAGATGACAAAACTGTACCATCTGGTGAGGTAGATGTACGAGACAGGCAAAATACCCTCAGCCTTCAAGAAGATTGTAAAAATTCCAATCCCAAAGAAAGCAGGTGCTCAAGATGTGAAAATTACTGAACTATCAGTTTAATAACTCACGGCTGCAAAATACTAACACGAATTCTTTATAGGCGAAAGGAAAAACTGGTGAAAGGTAGAGTAGGAATTAATATTCATGGAGAAGAAATAAAAACTTTGAGGTTTGCCACTGACATTGTGATTCTGTCAGAGACAGTAAAGGATCTGGAAGAGCAGCTGAACATAATGCACGATGTCTTGATCGGAGGATATAAGATGATCATCATCAAAAGCAAAAGAAGATAATGGAATGAAGTCTAATTAAATCAGATGATGCTGAGCTAATTAGATTAGGAAATGAGACACAAAGCAATAGATGAGTTTTGCTATTTTGGAAGCAAAATAACTGACGATGGTCAAATTAGAGAGGATATAAAATGTATACTGGCAATGGCAAGGAAAGCATTTCTGAAGAAGAGAAACTTGTTAACATCCAGTATAGATTTAATTGTCAGGAAGTGTTTTCTGAAAGTATTTGTATGGAGTGTAGCTATGTATGGAAGTGAAACATGGACAACAAATAGTTTGGACAAGAAGAGAATAGAAGCTTTCGAAATGTGGTGCTACAGAAAAATGCTGAAGATTAGATGGGTAGATCACATAACAAATGAAGAGGTACTGAATAGAATTGGGGAGACGAGAAATTTGTGGCACAATTTGACTAGAATAAGAGATCGGTTGGTAGGGCACATTCTGAGGCATCAAGGAATCACAAATTTAGTATTGGAGGGCACTGTGGAGGGTAAAAATCATAGAGGGAGACCAAGAGATGAATACACTAAGCAGATTCAGAAGGTTGTCAGTTGCAGTAGGTACTGGGAGATGATGAAGCTTGCACAGGATAGAGTAGCATGGAGAGCTCCATGAAACCAGTCTCTGTTATTGTGTTATACAAGGATTTCTGCCTAGGCTTTTCATCTACTTGATACTTTGCTGCCTTCACTATTTTATCTCTGGAAGCTATCCATTTATCTTCTGTTGTATTCCTTTTCCCTGTTGTAGTCAATCGTTGCCTAATGCTCCCTCAAACTCAACAACCTCTGGTTCTTTCAACTTAAACCAAGTCCCATCTCTTCAATTTCCTACCTTTTCGTAATTTCTTCACTTTTAGTCTACAGTTCATAACCAATAAATTGTGGTTAGAGTTCAACTCTACTCCTCAAAGTCTTGCAATTTAAAAAGATGTGGTTCCGAAATCTGTCTTAACACAACATAATCAATGTGAAATCATCTACTGCCTACATGTGTCTTCCACATATACAACATTCTTTCACAATTCTTAAACCAAGTGTTAGCTATGATTAAGTTATGCTCTGTGCAACATTCTACCTGACGGCTTCCTCTTTCGTCCTTTTCCCCCATTCCATATTCACCTGACTAGAAAAAAAAGAGTGTGAGTGTTGGGGGGGGATAAAGATCATAAAGGGAGACCAAGAGATGAATAGAATAGGCAGATTCAGAAGGATGTAGGTTGCAGCAATTATTCAGAGATGATGAGGCTTGCACAGGATAGAGTAGTATGGAGAGCTACAGCAAACCAGTCTTCAGACTAAGCGCCAAAACAACAACATAAAAAGTAATACCATATTCATTTTCCAGCAAAGGCATCCACAATGTGAGGTATGAGGCACTTGGCTGCTCCTGAAAAATGGGCACAGACTTTTTATTCATTACAGAAGTATCACAAATTTGCAGCAATGACTATCTAACACTATTAAACTTGATAAGGGCTGTATGAGGGAGTGACACAGGAAAGATAGATGACTATTTCAGCACTGTTCTGGAAACATTCGCAACCATTTTGACATCATAAGGTCATGGAAACCACTGCCTTACCAAGGAGCCAGAAAAATTTCTTGTGTACGATGTGACAACCAAAAAGCACTGATAAACTCTCTGCATTTCCTGTCACAATCTGCAATGTTCAATCTGCAATTTAGTAGTGTCGCAGACAGTCACTGCTATAAATTCGTGATACTTCTGTAATGAATAGAAGGTCTGTGCCTAGTCAGCAGGAGGTGCCAAGTGTTCCCTCTTGACCTGCTTTGTGAGTACCTATACCGGATAATGAATATGCATTGTTTTTTATATCAAACAGAAAATTCAAATGTGGGAAAAAACTTAAAATTACAAGGCGAGAGAATAATTGGCTACTACGTATCACCATCTAGTGAAATTCCTACTACAGCTGACAGAAAATAGCAGGCCTATCTTTTAGAACTAGATGTCCCTGCCTCAGAGAGAGAATCAGGAATACCAGGTGAACAAAAGTTGGGGAGGGGAATTACTCAGAGCTTGGTACCTCTCGATCAAGGTTCTGAGTAACCTGCACCCTTCCTCTTTATAATCTTCTCCAGTGGATTATCTTTCCTCCGTGAGGAACAAACATTTAGTTCCGAAAGCTGTGATTATCATTTCCCCCCCTCCCCCTTCTGTGTTTCTATCATAAGAACTCTGAATTCTGCCTACTGAAGGCTAATAATGGCCAGCCATTCCGGTATTTCCAGGAGAACCTCAATATTAATACAATGAGTGAAGACTCTGAGAACTGTTATTTTGTTATAACCAAGCAGTCAATAAATTACATTAAGTTTTGTACTGTTTTCTCATATTAAACTGGTATGTTTTTAGCTTATATTTGCTTGGAGAGACAAGTGCTACGTTACACACTTTTTACCACTGTACATACCAAATTAATGATGATTACAACAATCCTGTAGCTTTCTTTTATGCGCAAACAGCTGCAAATTTTTCAGCTAAACAAATCACCATGTTTGCAATTGGCTGTTTCAAATCAAACTTTTGCTCTTAGGTAAAGCTTCGTTATGTGCAGTATGTGCCCAACAAGGTGGGCTTCCTACCTTACTGAGGAGTTGAGAATCCAGCTGAGAATCTAACTCTTTAAGCTGGTCATCAAGTGACTTGTTTGTTTCATCAAAACTCTTGTTTGCTGCAACACTGCCATACTTTGTACGAGTTGCAGCATAACTTGAAGTCAGAGGGCGATGGTAAGAGCTCAGCTTGCTACCAGCAGAGTCACTACAGCTCCCTGTGTACGAACTGATGCCAGTACTACAGCTTGCTCCACTGACAGTGGAGAAAACACTGGTTGTAGACACAGGGTCTGTAAAATAAATATGCGCACTAAGTAAGGACAATAATGAACCTTATCTACAGAAGCATAAAATTCAGATAATACAAAACCGAAGTTTTTAGTTTAGTAATAAATGTGGGTTGCACACAGAACATTCTTCTAGTCAAGCAATATGTTTTGACACAATTTATTTATAAATCAAAACACAGGACACATTCCTAAACAACAATTATGTTGAAGCTTCCAATGAGTGCAGGGCAAATGGCCCAATCCACATATTACAAATAAATAAAGTGGTTACAACCCCAATATTGTTCTGAATGATATAGTATATTAAACATGACCAACAAGTGAAAGATCATACCAAAAAAGTTACAAGGAGACCTAACAGTTTCACATGGAGTATAAAACAAAGCATGTATTGGCATTTCTTCATATACATAACCCACTGTCAGCTACAAAGACACACATTGAGAACAAGAAAAGAATGTGTGAATATTCTCTGAAATTGTAGTCTGACAATTGAGTGGTGAACTGCCATGCTGTCACTGAACCACTAGCTACATTTGATAATTTTTCTGCAATAGTGTGGTCATATGGTGTGGAAATTAAACCCCATGAAATTTATTGGGGATCTAAATGTGACAGACATAATTGTTTTTGGTCATTCCCAAATCAAATATTTTTGTGAGCATTACACTGTAATTTTTTTAAAATTTAGGGTAAGTATATTTTTACTGAAAAACGTCCAGTTAATGATCATCACCCTTAACTATGTGATTTTATACAAGGAGTTCATAGTCCCTAGTGTCTTGTTGAGGCAGGTATCCAATAGCAAGTAACTTACACAAGTAACTGCACTTGTTGAGGTGGAGGTGTTTATGTTACAACAAAAGCTTGCAGAAATTTTATACATCTGCAAGTCGTTTAGGCAAGTTAATTTCAGGAACTTTGTTGGAAATAATTCCACCTGTGTTTCCACTATAGTCATATTGTGAAACAGGCAAGTGGAAGTTTACAGTGTCACAGTTAAAAACCAGAGCAGCCACCAACGTTGAATAATAATAATATTTTCATCGTTGAATGTATATTTAAGTTTCAAACATCTCTAGTCTATTGTACAATCAAATATTTGGAAACAGAATACTAAAATCCGGCAGCTACATCATGAAGAGATCACCTTTTAATTATTCTTCGATATTTGCAATCAATATTTATTACTTTTACTGCTAATGTAATATGTCTACGTTTATGCTAATGTTAAAAAAATCAACTAAAATTTATAGACGTCCTTACTGCCATTCTGCTTCCCCCTCTGGTGAAACTAGTAAGTGACGATGGCCGCTTATATTTATTTAGCTGTTCAAATATTACATTTGTTTTGGCACATCTGTCTATATAATTCTCCTTTTCAACACTGGCTTTTTTGTACCAGTACTGAATGCACAAAACTTCAAGCTTGAGATAAACTTCCAGCAATTGGTAAATACACTAAGTACGTGTAGTAAGATACGGAAAATGTTAACTTGCAGAAGCTTACTTGTTAGTGGGCATACAATTCATTCAGTTTGCTACCTTGTCACGACAGAACATATTCAGTGTGGTATTGAGGTTTTCACCCCCCCCCCCCCCCAGTTCCTCTACACATATAGTGTCCTATTACTATCAGAGTTCAAATAGTAGAGTGAACAGGCAAGAAGGATTCTCAAGATAGTTCACACAAATGTATTTAGGCCCTTTATCTTTATACTTTTGTCTCGGTAAACATTACAATTTTTGAAGAGTCCTCCAATACCTCACACAGATATGTAAATCACTTAAATAAGTCAAGACCAGAAGCAGGCCAAGCACCAAATCTTCCGGGAAACTATTTTAATGTCTCCCACTCTGAATTTGATTTTATTACTATTATATTTTTTGTAACGCAGCCTTCAGATTTCTGTTAAGGTAAGACTCCATCCAAGAAAGGGAACATCTTTAATGCCATACAATTGCAGTATCCCAGTAGTTGAGAGTGCAGAAGAAGATCCCTGACAGTTCGCTGTGATCTTGCCAGCTTTCAACTGCGAAGTACTAATGGTTGCAGATGAAAACAGTAGCAGCCTACAGAGCTGTGACAACACTGAGGCGTTTCCACAGACGTGTTTACAAAATTGTGTTTTGTTATTGGTTAAGGCAGGCCCATGAAACTGCTGTGCCCAGCCCACTGCAAGTATCAGGGATCAACTTATGCCGACTCAACTATAGTAGAATTTCATGACCTACGCAATCGATGATATTGGTTAGATAACATAAAATGCCAATAGGGTAATTTTTGTTGTTTATTGCTATGAGAACTGAGTTTGTGAAATCATATACTGGTTTTATAACTACTGTTATGAAGAATTAATTTAATTTGGTGGCAAACAATTTGAATGTAATAACATTTTTCTTGATGCTACTGCCATCAAGGAGTTGTATATAATTTGCCTCACTGACTTTATTCACTTCACAGCTAATACTACTACACATTGTTATTGTCTTATTGTCTTTAAAATTTGGATTTCTTGTGCACAGTACACGGTTTATGCCTTTCTGATGATATGAGAATAATTTTACAATAATTTTTTTTTAATTTTAAAATTCACAATTTTACAATACTACTAATACTGCAGTTTCAATTTTTGATTAGGGCTAGTTCTCCACATAGTGCCTTTGTCATAGCACAATGGAAATGCCTCTGTTACCTGGGCTATAAATTCCAATCAGCATGTTTTAAGTCAAAAGAAGTTTTTGAATTACTTTTTGAAGAACTTTATTCAGTTCAGACACCATGTGTGATCCTGACTTACAGTTAAACCATAGATTCTCTTGACAACTGGCCAGTCTGATGTGATACCTCAATATCAGTAACCACATCTGCCCTGGTCTGATATACAGGGTGATCAAAAAGTCAGTATGAATTTGAAAACTGAATAAATCACGGAATAATGTAGATAGAGGGATACAAATTGACACACATGCTTGGAATGTCATGGGGTTTTATTAGAACCAAAAAAATACAAAAGTTAAAAAAAATTCCGACAGACGGCGATTCATATGATCAGAATAGCAATAATTAGCATAACAAAGTAAGACAAAGCAAAGATGATGTTCTTTACAGGAAATGCTCAATATGTCCACCATCATTCCTCAACAATAGCTGAAGTCAAGGAATAATGTTGTGAACAGCACTGTAAAGCATGTCCGTAGTTATGGTGAGGCATTGGCGTCGGATGTTGTCTTTCAGCATCTCTAGAGATGTCGGTCAATCACGATACACTTGCGACTTCAGGTAACCCCAAAGCCAATAATCGCACGGACTGAGGTCTGGGGACCTGGGAGGCCAAGCATGACAAAAGTGGTGTCTGAGCACACGATCACCACCAAACGATGCACGCAAGAGATCATTCACGTGTCTAGCAATATGGGGTGGTTCTAATAAAACCCCATGTCATTCCAAGCAAGTGTGTCAATTTTTACCTCTCTATCTAAATTATTATGTGGTTTATTAAGTTTTAAGTTTTCAAATTTATACTGACTTTTTGATCACCTGGTATATGTGGTTGACTGACCTTTTCTGGCATGTATGTTTACTTCTTCGAAAGGAAAACTGATTTTCATCTAGCATAAAATGAGAGAGAGGAAACATACTTTACTTATACTGTAGCAGCTGACGTTATGTCGATGTCTTTGGCCCCCTGGTAGGAACACACTGAATCACATATTGTATTTCATTGCAGGCAGTTACAAAAGTTGGAACAGTTCTGATTAAGAGTGCCTTCAAACTGTTTCTGAACAAAGAGGAAGTACTGTAGAGCTTCTTGCTAATCACATGCATAAATGTAAGAAACAAATACTTATTTATTTATATATTTGAAATCACTGTCGCATTTCAGTGCAGTGGCACTTGGTAAAGAGTGAAATGGTACAAATTTTTGTGATCGAAGAAATTTTATTAGTAATGTCTGCCTAACAGGTGGAAGAGAGGTAACCGTGCCAAATTCTTATTGCCAGAGCTTGTATCAATGCTCTGAGTTATATCCCAGAACTCTCTGCAGAGGGTCGGAAGCTGAGGGCATGTGATACTATTAACTATGATTAGTTTGTTGGATGGGGCATTAAACACTGTGGCCCCTTTGGTGCTCTTGAGAGTACTGTACAATCCCAGCATTGTGTTTCATCCCCATCCATTATTTCATTCATTTCATCTATAACAAAATCATCAGCATGCGGTACAAGCACTTACCACAGTTCTTAACATGACAAACATTAACATTAGGAATATTATGAAAAGGATAGATTGTTACTCACCGTGAAGATTAGCATGTTGAGTTGTACATAGGCACAATGAAAAGACTGTTACACATTTAGCTTTCAGCCAAAGTCTTAGAAAAGAAAACACACATTCGTACTTCCAAGCACACCTCACCACATTACTACTATTTCCAGCAACTCCGACCGAAATGCAACTGTCACGTTGAATGAAAGAAGTAATCTGCAGTGCAGTAGGGAGGGGGAAGAGATAGCAGAGCATGGGCACTGGAGAGATGGGGGTGGGATGGTGATCAGGGAGGAAGAGGGGGGGGGGGGAGGGGGTTGTGGAAAAGAAGAGGAGAAGGAAAGGGGAAAGATTGGTGGGCGCATTGGCGTGGAGTAATGCACAGTGAGAGTGATAGGATGTGAATAGGGAGGAGGTGATAAGATGGGGGCG
Organism: Schistocerca piceifrons; assembly: GCF_021461385.2. Classification (NCBI taxonomy): domain Eukaryota; kingdom Metazoa; phylum Arthropoda; class Insecta; order Orthoptera; family Acrididae; genus Schistocerca; species Schistocerca piceifrons. The sequence goes on along the minus strand of NC_060138.1, from coordinate 1,201,164,980 downwards.
GGAGGGGGAAATGTTGGGCGGAGGGTGTGAGGACAGTAGGTTGCCATAGGTTGAGGTCAGGATAATTTCAGGAGCAGAGAATGTATTGGAAGGATAACTCTCATCTGCACAGTTCAGAGAAGCTGGAGGTGGAGCGAAGGATCCAGATGGCTCAGGTAATGAAGCAGCCATTGAAATTAAATGTGCTATATTGAGCTGCATGGTGTTCCACAGGGTGATGTACTTTGCTCTTGGCCACAGTTTGACAGTGACTGTTCATCCTGGTGGACAGTTGGTTGGTAGTCATACCAATATTAAAAGTTGTGCAGTGATTCCAGCAGAGCTGGTAAATGACATGGCTGCTTTCACAAGTGGTCCGGCTGCTGGTGGGGTAGGATAAGCCTGTGACACGACTGGAATAGAAAGTGCTGAGTGGGTGCATTGGACAGACCTTGCACCTAGGTCTCTCACAGGTAAGTGATCCTTATGGCAAGGAGTTGGGATTGGGAGTGGCATTGGGATAGACTAGGATATTGTGGAGGTTGGATGGGTGATGGTGTACCACTTTAGGAGGGGTGGGAAGGATTTTGGGTAGGATGTCCCACATTTCCAGGGCATGATGATAGATAATCAAAGCCATGACAAAGGATGTGGTTCAGTTGTTCCAGTCCGGGATGGTATTGGTAACAAAGGGAGCATTCCTTTGTACCTGATTCTTGGGGGCGGTGGGAGGACTGGGAGGTATATGGGGATAGGGCAAAAGAAATCTGTTTGCAGACTAGGTTTGGGGATAGTGCTTGTATGTGAAGGCCTTGGTGAGATCTTCAACATACTAGGCTAGGGAGTTCTTGTCACTTCAGGTACGCTGTCCCCAGCTGACCAGGCAGTATGGAAGGGATATTTTTGGTGTGGAAGGGAATGCAGCTGTTAAAATGTTGGTGGTTGATGGATTTGATGTGATCAGAGATGTGGATGGACCCATCAGAGAGGAGACAGTCAACATCCAATAATGTGGCATGCTGGGTTGAGGAGGACAAGGTTAAATGGACAGGAGAGGTGTTGAAGTTAATAAGGAATGAGGATAGGGTGCCTCATCCTTGAGTTCGTATCATGAAGATGATATCAATTAACCTGAACCAGACAAGGGGTTGAGGTTCTGGGAGGCTAGGAGGGTTTCCCCTAGATGGCACATTAACAGGTTGGCATAAAAGGGTGCCATATGGGTGCTAATGGCTGTGCCCCAAATCTGTTTGTATACCTTTCCTTTCAGAGGAGAAGTATAAATGGCAGGGGCCTTCCACCAGGTAGTCACTGTGATTCACAATGACAGTGGTGGACCTCCTCTGTCTGCAGGTGGGATGGTAAGGCCGGGATCCATTTCGAGGCTATGTAAGGCTCTCCTTTCTTATGCTGAACAGTTGGTGTTCTCGGGAAGGATGGTGAGCCCAAGTTGGGGGTAAAGAATTCGTGGAGGGTGATCAGGGGGTGATTATGTGGGAGGGAGGAAGGATCACAGCTGCATGACGGTATGGACTGGCAGGGTTAAATGCTGGGATTAGGATGGCTTTGATTGGGAGGATTAGTGGCAAAGAAGTGATTCCATTATAGACATCGGGAGGACAGTAGGTCTTTAAGAAGTACAACATGGTTAAATTTGGGTGTAGAGCTAAAACTTCTGCTGGACTGAAGATTTTGGTAGAAAGGTTAACAACGGAATCGCAGGATTGTTTTGGCTGTGGACTTCGTGGAATGTTGGTTGGGAGAGTTTTAGGGTCTGGTTGCTATGAGGGGTTGACAAGGAGGAGCATTGTGGGTAGGATATGGGTTAGACGATGGTGCCCCAAGGCAGCGGTAGCATTTAAGGAATAGGATGTGGGACTGGGTTTTACCCAGGGAAAGGGATACTTTTCTGAACTCGTGTGGAAAGATGAAGCACCAGTCCATTGTGCTTTGATTACACTGGTCAACACTCATTTTCTTGCCAAGGATATTTGAGTGGCTTTAGGATGGGTTAGTAGTGCTGAGGACAAATATAGCAACCATTTATCAAGTTTGGCTCTAGTTTTTGAGATAATGCATGATTTATTCAAAAAATTAGAAAAAAATTGCTAATACTGAACTCGAGCGCTACAAACTACAATGAAAAAAGAAAATAATCTTTATAAATAGCTTCTATGAAAACCTGGTAGGCATTTGTCCACGTATAAAACATAATTGAAAAGTTTCTCTATAAGTATATCATTTTCCGTCCATGACGAACCGCTTCCTGCACGCTTTCCTTTTATAGGTCTCTTCAGAACAGTCACGTTGCAGATTCCAGCAATAATCTGCCATCATATGCCTGTCCCATCTTCCTTTATATCTTTCCTCTATTCCTTTCATATCTTGATGGAACCGCTCTCCTTGTTCCTCACTGAAAACACCTAGATTACGAGGAAATCGATCCAAGTGGTTGTGAAGGAAATGCAATTTTATGCTCATGTTAGCTACTAAGTTTTGAAAGTTAGTGAGCATGTTTTTGACCAGTTCCTCGTAATTGGGAGCTTTATGATTGCCCAAAAAACATTTTACAACAGCGACAAAACTGTTCCAGGCCGATGCTTCAGTGACAGTCATGACACTTGTAAAATTGGTATCGTTGATGAGCCTGTGAATTTGAGGACCATCAAATATTCCTGCCTTAAGTTTTTCACTACTGAGTCCAGGGAACGTATTGCAGATGTATGTGAAGCAATTATCATTTCTGTCTAAAGCTTTGGTGAATTGCTTCATTAGTCCTAACTTAATATGTAATGGTGGAAGAACAATCTTGTCCCTACTAACCAGAGGTTCATTAATGATGTTTGCTTCACCAACAGCCATATGTTCCCTTGGAGGCCATGTTTTCTGCTTCCAATGTTCGTGCTTTGCCCTACTATCCCACATGCAGATAAAACATGGGTACTTTGTGTATCCACTTTGTTGTCCAAGCAAGAAGTTCACCATTTTCAAATCAACACAAATCAACCACTGGTGCTGCATATACTGAATTTTCTGCAGAACCATCTTGATGTTAGCATATGCTTCACAAAGTTTTGTTGAGTGGGCAATTGGAATAGATGCGTAACGATTGCCATTGTGTAGGAGAACACATTTTAAACTTCTAGTGGAACTGTCTATGAAGAGACATCAGTCCTCTGGTCTATATTCCGGCAGCCCCAATTCAAGTAAAAGTCCAGGTATATTGCTGCAATACACTATAACCTCTTCTTGGTTGAAGTATGGAAGAAGGTTTTCTTCTCTCGTCCGGTAAGCTGTTATTTTAACACTTGGATGAAGACAGTTCTTTTCCTTAAGCCTGGATGCTAAGAGTTCTGATGCTTGCTTTGAAAGATTGAGTTCTCGTATCAAGTCACTGAGCTCCTTCTGGTCGAACTGCTGGGGTTGTGTCTCACGTCCTTCGTATTCCGAACCACTACTTGTACATCCCTCGCCGTGCACATCGTCATCTGATGATGTTAGCGTGGGTAATGTTGTGAAGGTTGGTACAGGAATATCGTTGCTGTGCACCACCGGTCTTCTTGCTGACTCCAAATCGGGATATTCCCACTTTCGTTTTTTTAACCTATTAAAACCTTTCACATTAACAATGCAAAAATAGCAATCATCTGTATGGTTGTTCTGCTCTCGCCATACCATAGGCACTCCGAAGTTTAAGCTTTTCCTTTTTCGTTTTGTCCACTGCCGTAAGCACTCCACACAGCATTTACAAACTTTATGGGGTGCCCACGCCTTGTCTTGATCTCCAAGTTTAATTCCGAAATATGCCAGATATGCTTCCTTCACAAAAGGAGTGATATTCTTCCTGTTCTTTTGAAGAACGTATTCACCACAAATGTAGCAGAACTCATCTGGATGGTTCACGCAAAGACGGCGTGAAGAACTCATGTTTTCCTGAAACAAAATTTCACAAATAGTACATATTATGCAGAACTTTCTTGTATTTGCATGTCAATCACATCCAACAAACATCATTACTTGTTTTGTGTGAAATGAATACTCACCTCTTATTTGCTACGTCTCAATGAAAAGGTTCTATCTCCTTGAAGCTGCACTGCACATGTGTGTGACTTTCGACCATTGCCATTTTTCTTGTTTACACTGAACACTACCTATCGGCTGTCGCAGGGATTACCTCGGCCAACAAATGAATGTCGAGTACCGCCGAATTCAAATCTGCAAAACCCTCAATATCTTCAACACACGCACCTCACAACAGGACTGAACACATGCTGACAGTGTGATGTTTGCATGATGTAATCCTCAATCACACAGATGCACTCCCTGAGCACAATTGTTTAATCAAGATAGTACAATATCACTAATTAAAAAACAGGTAGCAAATACATTACACCATATATGGACCCTGCAGTCGATATTATCCCAATGAAACTCTCATTTCCACAAATAACCTATATCTCAAAAACCAGAGCCAATTTGGAAAAAGTACGAATATACTCGGAATGAGTATCATAACAATATCCCATTTTCGTTCAAACTTCCCTGGCAACGAAAAAAAAATTTTATTTTGTAGAGCTGTGTTATCTAGTATAATGCTCTGATATGAGGGACATCCTACCCAAGATCCTTCCCACCCCTCCTAAAGTCGTGTTCTGTTGCCCACCCATATGCCACTCCCAATCAGTCCCACCCTCTAGCCACAGGGATCATATCCCTGAAGAAGACCCAGGTGCAGGTGCGGCTCGTGGTTTCTATACTGGGGAAGGATGCGGCATTTATCAATCGGAGCCAACATAGACCTCGGGTTACACTACAGATTAGTCTGACATAAACAACTAAAAATTCAGGGGGAGAGGGGTGGCAGATCACTCTCTACCCATAATTTATGATATGAATATAATAGAGGGAAACATTCCACGTGGGAAAAATATATCTAAAAAGAAAGATGATGAAACTTACCAAACAAAAGCGCTGGCAGGTCGATAGACACACAAACAAACACAAACATACACACAAAATTCTAGCTTTCGCAACCAATGGTTGCCTCGTCAGGAAAGAGGGAAGGAGAAGGAAAGACAAAAGGATATGGGTTTTAAGGGAGAGGGTAAGGAGTCATTCCAATCCCGGGAGCGGAAAGACTTACCTTAGGGGGAAAAAAGGACAGGTATACACTCGCACACACACACATATCCATCCACACACACACAGACACAAGCAGACATTTGTAAAGGCAAAGAGTTTGGGCAGAGATGTCAGTCGGGGCGGATGTACAGAGGCAAAGATGAAGTTGAAAGACAGGTGAAACGGTCCCTTCCCTACAGCCTAGGTCTTCGTGGCAAACGAATCTGCTCCAGTCCGGAATCCTTGAACCATTACACCAACAACCTGAAAACAGCTTTTGCATCCCGTAACTACCCTCCCGACCTGGTACAGAAGCAAATAACCAGAGCCACATCCTCATCTCCTCAAACCCGGAACCTTCCACAGAAGAACCCCAAAAGTGCCCCACTTGTGACAGAATACTTTCCGGGACTGGATCAGATTCTGAATGTGGCTCTCCAGCAGGGATACGACTTCCTCAAATCCTGCCCTGAAATGAGATCCATCCTTCATGAAATCCTCCCCACTCCACCAAGAGTGTCTTTCCGCCGTCCACCTAACCTTCGCAACCTCTTAGTTCATCCCTATGAAATCCCCAAACCACCTTCCCTACCCTCTGGCTCCTACCCCTGTAACCGCCCCCGGTGTAAAACCTGTCCCATGCACCCTCCCACCACCACCTATTCCAGTCCTGTAACCCGGAAGGTGTACACGATCAAAGGCAGAGCCATGTGTGAAAGCACCCACGTGATTTACCAACTGACCTGCCTACACTGTGAAGCGTTCTATGTGGGAATGACCAGCAACAAACTGTCCATTCGCATGAATGGACACAGGCAGACAGTGTTTGTTGGTAATGAGGATCACCCTGTGGCTAAACATGCCTTGGTGCACGGCCAGCACATCTTGGCACAGTGTTACACTGTCCGGGTTATCTGGATACTTCCCACTAACACCAACCTGTCAGAACTCCGGAGATGGGAACTTGCCCTTCAGCATATCCTTTCTTCTCGCTATCCGCCAGGCCTCAATCTCCGCTAATTTCTAATTTCAATTTGCCGCCGCTCATACCTCACCTGTCTTTCAACTTCATCTTTGCCTCTGTACATCCGCCCCGACTGACATCTCTGCCCAAACTCTTTGCCTTTACAAATGTCTGCTTGTGTCTGTGTATGTGTGGATGGATATGTGTGTGTGTGCGAGTGTATACCTGTCCTTTTTTCCCCCTAAGGTAAGTCTTTCCGCTCCCGGGATTGGAATGACTCCTTACCCTCTCCCTTAAAACCCATATCCTTTTGTCTTTCCTTCTCCTTCCCTCTTTCCTGACGAGGCAACCATTGGTTGCGAAAGCTAGAATTTTGTGTGTATGTTTGTGTTTGTTTGTGTGTCTATCGACCTGCCAGCGCTTTTGTTTGGTAAGTTTCATCATCTTTCTTTTTAGATATATTCTACCCATAATTTTGCGTACTGTATCTCCTATAATCAGGTACTAAATATCATTAAAATCTTTTAGTGTTTTTATACGTCGTCATTACATTTTCTGACACTTTGCAGCAAATCATATGAAAAGACGCGTTTCGGAGAGATCTTTAATACGATGAATGTTAACTTTGCGGCTGCTTAATATTTTTGGTGTTTTCAGTACTAAACATAAGGCGTTTATTGTGGTTTACCTCCAAAGCTCAAAGTTTATGAGTTCGCATGACGATACTGTGATGTTTTGGTGACGTCACTGGTCTTGTGCTCTGATTGGGTGGCATGAGCAATCCGTGCAACTGCCATATTAATTCAAAAGTTTGAGAAGCAAACAGTTCGTATTTATTGTGTATTATGAAAATATGCATTTATGTGAAATAGTGCACTAAAGATCTCTCCAAAATACGTCATTTTTAGTACGGTTTGTTGTGCTAAAGTACACAAATGTGTAGCGCAACACATTGTACCGGTACCAAAAGTGATTCGTTTCGGAAAATGTCATCACTGGTTAAACACGACACTACCCTTTTTTACTCCCCTTTTTTACTCACTTCACTTAATAGACTAAGTAGGACTTAATATAAAGAAATTACTTCTTATCAATTATGAATGCACTTTTGCTTACCTCAATTCATTTGTTTATAGACAAAGTCAGCTCGTCTCCCCTTCTGCGCAGCAAAATGGTCTCTGACCATTTCATTGAAATTTGGCCGATTCAATAATTCTTTTGCTAGGGAACACATTGCAAGGTCACAAAGTCTGTCCTCATTCATAGTGTTGCGCATGAATGTTTTCACTCGTTTTAATGTAGAGAAGCAGTGTTCTGCCTCGCCGGTCGTCATAGGGAAGGTTACTATTATTTTTACACTTTCAGGAAAAGCTTTAGCCAGATTGTTATCGTAAAGAAAGTTCAACAAGGTCAAAGCACCTGACACCTTCATAAAATCTTTTCGGCTGTACAACACGTTCAGCTCATGACGTAGATCTGAAGACTGTAAATTGAACAAATTAACAGCTATTTTAAGCTCTTTTTCCGGAAAATAGTTTGATGTTTTGCAAACAACGATGGATCAATAAGCTGTGCAATCGATAAATGATCATTGAAACTGAATCATTCTCTGATCTGAGTTGTGATGAGGTCGCAAACGTTTCGTGCACACACTATTCTTGATTCTGTGAAACGTCCCCGTTTTGCAGCTGGTTCTACCTGTTCCCAGTTATTGTCAGTTTTCAGTGAGGCCCTAATTTGCTGGACAGAATCTGCAAAGTGCAATACATATTCAACAGTTTTCACTGCATCAATATTCCTCTGCTGCAGTTGATTAAAGAGAATGTTACAATGAGGCATGACTGTATTTAAAAAATTTAACCAGAAGAGGAAATCTTCGTCTTGCAGGAAACTCTTCAGTCCTGTGGCCTTGTTTATTGTCTTGTAATCACTGGCATCATCATCAATAATTCTTTCTAGGCACTCATCAATTTCCTTTTTGGTATTTGTACACAGTAGTTACGCTGCGTGATTTAAAATTCCATCTCATGGACTGAGGACAGGTAAGAATACGCTTCTTCACTACTTCGTCAAGAATGGCTGTATGGCTAGAAGACCGGGAAAAAAAGGTGGAAATTCCTTCCAAGTTGCTAAAGAAGATCCGCACTTGTTTATTGCCCGTCACACAACGTTCAACAATTGAATTTAACTGATGGGCGTAACAGTGAATAAAGTGAGCATTCCTGTACATCTCTCTAATTCTAGTTTGAACTCCACTTTTATGGCCACTCATAACAGGAGCACTGTCGTAACACTGAGCTATCAGTTTTTCAGGTGTTTCATGTACATTCATTTTCTCTAGCTCGCAGCGAACAGCTGCAGTTACATCGACTGCACTGTGACTTTTTGGGCGTACAAAGGAAATAAATCTTTCATTAATTTGTTCCAGTAGCTTATAGCGAATTATTAGGACCAATTGTGACAAATTTGCACAGTCAGTAGTTTCATCAACTTCTATTGCAAGAAAGTTTGCCTTTGACAGTTCCCTTCTGATGAGACTGAGGCATACCTCATAAATTGATTCCAGGAGTTTTGAATTGTCTTCGATAGGCCTAAGAAAACACGGTTTTCTGATTTCTCAACGTGCTGCTTCAAGACTGAGTCCAGTTCTGCCATAAGACTGACTAATCCTCGAAAAATTCCTGGGTTTTTGGACTCTTCTGTTTCGTCGTGGCCCCTTAAGGCAAGCTCAAATTTGCCGCAAAATTTAATACAGTCTATCAGTTTACCCAGAATATACCGATTTTTTTATAGATTTTCATTATATATCTTTATATTATGGCGGTAAGCACTGTCTAATTGGCACATAATGTCCACTTTCCGTAGCATTGAAAACTCAATGAAACCATTTAAATGTTTTTCGCTGGAATTATGTTTTTTCACCTTTAAGTCAGTGATACCACTTTCAGTCCAGGCACTATCAGCACCATTTGTAAGAAGACAGGTGAAACAGAAAAATGCATTTTTCACTTCACAACCACACAACCACTCAGCTGCATCGTATATTGCTCTATTAAAACTGCGTTTGTATCCTTGCTTAGATTTGCACTGTTTCTGTTCTTGATTGATCGTTAGATCGGGTCTGGGTGCACCAAGTTCTTTCACTTTCATCCTGTGGCCGTGCTCCAAGCTTTTACCTATTAAATTGCACACTAAATTCATATTGCGCTGGTTTCACACTCACCGTATGTCGCAGATATTCACAAGGAAGTAAAACTAACTAAAATATTGCAAAATACACTCCAAAATAGAAACTTCCTAATATCACACGGTATCAACAAAAGCAGTCAGCATCAGCAAGCAAGGAAAATAAAGTAATGGGACAAATTTTGCACGCTTTGTCCTCTAATCACTTATGAAACTCTCGCTAGATGGCAGTACTGTTATGTTACTGAAGTCTAGTGCACTCTGGCAGGATATTTGCAAACTTACTCTAAATGTGGATAAAATAGCCAATGGCAGAAACAAAACAACTATGTAAAACATTATCAAAACAATAATACTAAACGTCGATTAATGACACGAGGCGTAGTAGAGATGTACAGAGACAGAGATTGGATAGCGAAGTTTCGGCCACTCTACATTCTTTTATTACATATAGTGGAACGTGAAAAACGTGTGGTGGTTGGTACGACACCCTTAGGCTGCAAGCTCTGAGCCTTCGGATCGCCCATAAAGAGCAGTACTATGTAGAAGCCATGCCCCCAAACCGCTACTACATTCAGCTTACGGACTTTCCAAGGCGCAGCCTAAACACTACTAACTGTTCGGAAAACATCTATCGATACAAACCGTTCCAAAAATGTTGACTGTCGTTATTTTAATCGGAATGGGAAATATGCGAAATTCGTCCTGATAATTTAAATTATGTAATATGTTCTTGCGAAATTTACTTTAACATATATTTTGGGGCGGCTCCGCCTCAGAGCCTTTAATTACGAGCCACGCCTGCCCAGGTGCGAGACCTGCCCAATCCAACCACCCAGCACTTCCTATTTGCATCCTTTCACGGGCATGGCATCACATCACATCACATCACATCACATCACATCACATCACATCACATCACATCACATGCCAAACAACCTATGAAAGCAGCCACGTCATACACCAGCTCTGCTACAACCATTGCATAGCTTTTTATATTGGTATCACTACCAAGCAGCTGTCTACCAGGATTAATGGCCACTGCCAAACTGTGGCCTAGAGCAAAGTAGATCACCATGTGACCAACATGCAGTGGAACATAACATGCTTGGTTTCAATGACTGCTTCACAACTTTGATCCTTCCCTTCACCCCTAGCTTTCCTGAACTTGTGACGAAGCAAGCTAAGATAATTTTAATTCCCCTCTTGTTTTGCAATCTGCATCCATAAATTTGTTTTGTTAGTTTTAACTAATTATTATTAACATACATAAATAGAACCTGCATTTTCATAAAAGAGAAAGATTGGTCCTCAGTTTTAAAGTAAATAACACAAGATCTAATTTTGTGCTTAGTTTTATGTATGTAATTGATTTTCTAATTTATTTGGACTATTCCTAGTAAAATCAGTTAATTGTTTCATAAAGTAAATTCTATTGTTGACATATAAACAAATATAAATACTGTACTAATTATAAACATTTGTAAGACGAAATACTAGTAATCTTAAAGTATCTATTTGGCGCTATTCGAAAACATGTTAGCAAAACCAGCCCTGAATTAATTCCCAGGTAATTAACAGTTTTGGCAAAAGTGTTGTTTACATAACTATATATGTTAATTTCATCATTTAAACAAATAATTCAGCTTAACCCTTGTAGTAGGAGAAACTGTTAAAAGGAACAAATCTTTCAACATATTCAGTTAATTTAATGCGATAAGTTTTAATTGTAATTTCTGTAAATTTAACTTTGAACAAAGTGTAGTTTCAGCACCTTTTCTTGTGATGATATATAAGGGCTCGATTTTTGGTCATGAGACAGTCAGTCCACAGCCGAGTTTCAGACAACTAACCTGTGCTAGTTAGAACAACAATGCTTCAATTTAACTGTGAAATAAGTGTTAAACAATTAGTCCGTGTGTAAAAACAGTGACAGAATCTGCTCCATACGTACCTGATTATTCTTCAAGAGCTGTGGATTTTGTGGCTATGTTTTTACTGCTCGTAGATGTTCAACAGTGAACTATTGTAGCAGTATGTGGAGTTTCGTATGCAAACTATTAATGAGGCTTAAGGAAAGTTTAAACACTAGTGCGCTGGCCTTACACATATAACTGTGTATTATTGGGGGGTTGTGAAGCGTGAAATTAAAGTACTATGAAACACAACTGAGCACCTGTCGGCTACATAAATTGCAGTAGCCAGTGTCGAAATCCACAACCCATTTTTTCAGCCAGTGTAGTAATGCAGTACATCTACACCGAGGTCAATAATCAACAAACGAAGAAATAAAAGCAGGAGGACCCTAGTGTGTCCCTTTCCATATATTTGACATGAACAATATAAATAACGACAAAAGAACTATACATGCATAATGTTGTGTGAACTTTAATGCCTAACTGTGATACGGACAAAGTGACGAAATAACTTTAAGGACAATTTATCAATTCTGATAACAGAAAAGAGACATTATTCTCCATTATTCTCCGCGATATAAGACCATATGAGTAAACTAAAGAACTGAACACTATAATCTTTGTTATATTATAAAAGGACTGGAAGATAATGAACTTAGTCTTCTTCTGATGTTTTCTTGTGTCTTAGCTGTTGTTCGAGTGCAGAAGGTACGATTGTATTGTGATAGCTTTTGTCTTGCTCTCGTTTAATTACTAAAACATAACTGATGTGTAAAAGAGTTACGAAGATATAATAAGCTAATCTGGAGTGCAGAGTAATCATTTAAGGAACCCACGCCACATTTGTTATAACACAAGAGTTTGTGTAGCATTTTTTGCAGCTGCTGCAGAGCTAGTGCGATCATCTTTGACCGAGAAAGTTGGTCGCCATGACGCGGCGCATTTAAACTTTTTATTTCCACAGGAAATACAACGAAGCCGGAGCAGAAGAACTTATTTAAAAATACTATCAAAATTAATTAGCATCAAATCACAAGATTTATTTGATTATAAAGTGACTATTTTACGTAATACAATTTATTATAGGTCAGGTGCCTCTTTGCATACATTTTATTATGCTAACACATCTGATATTATTTGTAGGGAGCCTGGCACTCGTTTTCAATCAGAATTTACAGTTTAATTTGGCAACCTGCAAATATAATACTGCTTATTTGTAATTGTTTCTTACGAGGTTTTATGGAAGATAGCTTTACGAAATTTAACTTCACGAACTTAATAGAACCCTCATATAACTTATAGCAGAAAGAGACATTACAAAACGTCACGGACTGGACAGATGGGAGTTTTCCTTACAATACATTATCCACTCCTGGAATTATCCTGCACTCAACCTAACGTAACCTCCTGTACTCACACCCTCCACCCAACAGTTTCCACCCCCTCCATCCCATCATCTGCTCTCTATTCATGCCCCCTCACCCTCACTCTTCTCCATTCTCTGCCAAGGCACCCACCAATCTTTCCCCTTCCATGCTCCACTACTTTTCCACCTCCCTCCCCCCACCTCTCTGCCCTACAGCCATCTGATATTGCACTGGACAGCACTACCATGCCACCATCCAGCCTTAGCATGCTCCACCAGACAGTGGTCTTGTCTCCTGCACCCATACTCTGCTATTCTTCCCTCCTCCCTGCCACATCCCAAATTGCTGCTTTCGTTCAATGTGAAAGCTGCACTTTGGTCGGTGCTGCTAGTGGTCATATGCGCACGTGGTGTTCTTGCTTGTGTGAATAAGTGTGTGTGTTTTCTTTTCTGAAAAAGACTTTGGCTGAAAGCTAAATGTTTAACAGTCTCTTCGTTGTGCCTGTCTGCAACTCATGTGTCACATGTCTTCTTTACAGTGAGTAGTAATCTGTCCTTTTGCTAATATTGTTGATATTCCAAGCAGTATTTTCCACTATTTGACAAATTAACTATAGATACATAACTGCTCAGAAGGCAGTAATCAAGCTTATTGCTTGTAAAAACATAATATTATGGCAGTAACAAAATTACCTCTATTTTTAAAATGTGAGGCACCTGTTAGGTTTTGGTAATGATGAAATTATGAACTCACTGTTTACGATAGCCATCTGACTTCATGCCTGTTAAAAAAGTATGACTTATTCCACACACATATCCCATAAATTTTGTAATCTAAGAGTTCATACTGTGTGTGTGTGTGTGTGTGTTTGTGTTTGTTTGTGTGTGTGTGTGTGTGTGTGTGTGTGTGTGTGTGTGTGTGTGTGTGTGAGAGAGAGAGAGAGAGAGAGAGAGAGAGAGAGAGAGAGAGAGAGAGAGAGCATACACACACTAGCATTTGTTTCCTCTACATGTTGTGCAGTTGTCTTTGTTCTTACCATCATAACTCAAGAGAGAGAGAGAGAGAGAGAGAGCATACACACACTAGCATTTGTTTCCTCTACATGTTGTGCAGTTGTCTTTGTTCTTACCATCATAACTCAGTTATTTGTTTCACTGATGTAATTCAGTATTTGAACTGGTTATCATTTATACACATACTTTCATAACCTAAACAGAAATTTCACAGAAATGCAGGTTCCATAAAACAAAGTGATAGAACAGCTACAGTAGAGGCAGAGTAATTATGAAAATGCAACTACTTTATTGTATTTCTACTGGTCTTACTAAGGGAAGAAACTTCTTACCGAGTTCCTCTCTGGAAACTGAAGTTCCCAAAACACCAAGATCAGAATTGCCATGTAGACTGGGATGAGGGGTGTGATGAGGTGAACATACCAGCATGCTCGGAAAACTAGACACATCTTTATCATATGTGTGTTTCTGTAGCACCCTGATCATCGCATCACGTTCTGCAAGCTTTGATTCTAGGTCCTTTAACCTATGCAGGGTAAAATTATAAATAAGTAAATTGGTACACTATCTGAAAGTGGATTAATTATTAATTCAAAAAATACATGCTATAATGTGAATTTAGCATTATTTAATGTAATAGTAATTGTCAAAATACTGCAATTGGAATATGAAATGCCTCAACCATAGGAAAATAAAGCATTTAAAATTGTACCTGGACTCTAGATCAGCTACTTTTTTCTGAGCTGCATGGACTTCATCCATGTGGCGTATCTTTTCAGATCTTGCTTCAGCAATCAATTTTTCAGTTTCCTGGCTTGTTTTCTCAAGGGCAGCTATTTTTGCATCCCTTTAAGAAAATCGTACATTTAATTACATTTAAGTCAATTCTAGATTGTGACTAAAATTTTCAGTTTGGTTTAGGCAAATGCAACAGGTCACTTCTTTCCGTTTTTCTATTTCTTATGAACTACAATAAATAGGTCTTAAACTAAAGACTGACTAGTTGCGATTCCAAAACTAATCCCAAGATTACATTGCACAACTATCACAGATTTAAACAAAATTAATGTCTAGTGGAGAAGTAAAATCTTAATACAAGTGACAATCGCTATTGAGTGTGTATGTGGGTGTTTGTTGTCTAATTCTGACGAAGGTGTTACTGACCGAAAGCTACATTTGTGACAGTCTTTTTGTAGTGCCTATCTGCGACTCAGTATCTCCGCTATATGGTGAGTAGCAACTTCCCTTTTCACAATATTGTTACATTCCATCCTGGATTTTCCATTGTTTGACAAGGTATATTTACTAGATTTGAAAGCAAAATTTTATCTTCCAAACTGATGAGAAAATCTATTAAGTCGAGAATTAAAAAAAAATTATGTACCGCTCAGTCAATGGATCAAAGTCACCTATCCAGTCACTGATACGGACACCAAGGTAGTGGATCACAAAGAGAAGAGTGAAATAGTGAATTCTGTTATTTCAGTGGAGAAGCTCAAATATGAAGGAAGTTTATTATTTAACATCCCATTGATGGAGCCGGCATTAGAATCTCTCTCTTGGGATGGGATATTGCCCCTGCAAGCAAATTTTTATATACTTTTTTGAATAGAGATATTTTTCATTCTTTTTGGAGGATTTGGGAGTAAGGTATTTAGTTTCACTATGACAAACCTGTGTTCCCTAATCCTCATATGCTTGCTATTAGCTCAGGATTATTTGTTGCTAAGAGATCAAGTGTGTTTTCACAGAAAAACGTTCAGGAAAATTGAGGCACATAAAAATAAGTCACCCAGGAATGAAATAAAAAGGAAGTGCAGGAAAGAAAAGATGAAACGGCTGCACAAAAAAATGGGAAGAAATCAAAAGAGAAAGGTCGTCAAGGACTGATTCAGCATATGGAAAAATAAAAATAACCTTCGGGGAAATTATATCAAGGGTTTCAAAATTAAGCATGCAAACTAATTCCACTTTGAAGTGCAGGGGACTGAGAACATAGGCAGAATAAGTGCACTGAAAACTTCTACGAGGGAGAGAACTTGTTAGACAACATGACTGCAGAAGAAATGGGAGTCGATGTGGACAATTTAAGGGATCCATTGTTAGAGCCATAGTTTAATACAGTTTTGGAAGACTTGCAACCAAATAAGGCAGATGCAATAGACAAAATTCCTCCTGAATTTGTGAAATAATTGAGGGAAGTGGCAACCAAGCGATTATTCAAGTTGGCGTGTAAAATCCACAACTTTGGAGACATATCATCAAACTTTTGAGAAAATATCATCCATATGATCTCTAAGATAGCAAGGGCATATAAAAGCAGGAACTATCACACAGTCAGCTTTAATGACTCCCACATGTATGTTGCTGAAAAGGATAAAACACATTAGAAAAGAAAGAAAATTTAGGATCTGTCAGACAATGATCAGTTTGTCTTTCAAAAATGTAAGGGCACCAGTGAGGCAGTTCTGCTGTTGTGAATGATTCTGAAAGCAAGCCTGAAGAAAAATCAAGACATGTTCATAGTTTTTTCAATCTGAAAAAGCACTGAACAATATAAAATGGTGCAAGATGTTCACAATTCTGAGAAAAATGTAATAACAACAATGGATTTTCCTAGATGGAATAATACATAAGATAAGGAAAGGCAACCTCTCACCTATATCTGACTGGTGTGTGGCTCAGAAAAACACACAACAGAAAATAATATTCACACTAGCTTTCAAAGTTCTTCCTCTTTCTCTAGCAAAAGTAAACACACAATCATGCACACAACTGCCAGAATATGCACACTCTTGGCCGCAGCAAGACTGCCTCAGTCAGTGGCTGCGGAAAGACTGCCTCAGTCTAGGCTCAGCCATAGGTGTGTTCAAAGAGAAGTCTGCTAGTATCAAGCATCAATCTTAACCCAACAAATTTCTGAGCATGTATGTTTGTATCACAGTACCATTTTGCAGTGAGTTATGAACTGTAGGAAAATCAGAAAAGAACAGAATCAAAGCATTTAAGATGTGGTGCTAGAAAAGAAAGTTGAAAATTGGGTGGACTGATAAGTTTAGGAATAAAGAGGTTCCCCACAGTACCAACAAAGAGAGAAACATATGGAAAACACTGGCCAAAAGAAGAGACAAGGTGACAGGACATGTGCTAAGACCACCAGGGAATAAATTACATAGTAGTAGAGGGATCTGTAGGGAACTGCACAGGAAGACTTACATCGGAATCCATCCAACAAAGTGGATTTAAAGAAGACAAAGTGTACTCATAATAAAATGTTTTTAATTAAAAACTGAACAATTAATTTTTTCTTATAACAAATATTTGCAATTTGAATAAAGGCATATTGCTGCGGTACATATCCGACTGCAGGTATGAAATCGCTTTAAAGAGAAAAAAAAAAAAAAATCTAGCATCAAGATTATTATTGGCAGATTGAGTTGTACAAGGGGTGCAAGTTGGTAAGACACACTCAAAACCTTCATTTCAAAATCGAGAACTGTAGATTTTTCTAAGATAATTACATAATAAACAACAATTTGTTATTACAGACAGTGACGAATGTGCCATCCCTTGCTTAGTACACCAAAATGATTAGCACAAATTAGCTTGTATCTGATAACTCTTTATCAGTCCAACTACATTACATCATGGATGCAATGTTACAGTCTGTGCCGAAAGATTGAAAGCTTAGTTTCCAAACCACACAAAAAGCACACTTATTCAGTCTTCATTTACAGGGAACTGTTGTTGATACTGAATGTTTAACCGCTTGTCAGTAGCCTCTTCCCAAAAATTTGGAATTTTCAATTTGTTTGTGTCACTACTTACACCATTAGGATCTACGCCTGAAGAACAGAAACTGCAATTTGCCTCACACATCCTCTATTGTAACCAAATTGGTGCACGAAACAGTCTGTGGCTAAAGAGCTCAGAAGCAGCATAGCTTGGGCTCTTCATCCACATTTAATTTCCCATCTATTGCTAAAATTCTTCAGTTTCACTCCAGTCTTCTCCGTTTCTGAAAGATGGCACATACGAGGGCAAATCATACAGTCTTTGTCCCTATTTTTTATTGGCCAAAGTAAAGTACATATAGGTAATGACAAATATACATCCTATTCTGTGTACCTTATGCTATTTTCCAAATAGTCCCCACACCAGTTAACCCATCTGTCACATCGCAGAACTAAATTCGAGATGCCCCTGCGGAGGAATTCGTCCAGCTCAGTACAGAACCACCGTCTGACTGCTTTCTTTGTTTCATTACTTGTGAACTGCTGCACTCCCATACAATACGCCAAGCTACTGATAAATGGCCGTGATGTGCACTCACTCATTGATCTGCTTTCACCATTGCATCCACACGGGACATGCTGTCATCAGTCAGTGACGAACGCAGCCTCCCCGACCACTCATTGTCATGCAAGACTTCACGGCCTTTGTCAAACTCACACCACCACCACCACCACCACCACACCACCACCACCACCACTTTTCCTCCAAAAGCCTTAGTCCCACAGAAATACCAGTCCTTTCCAAAGGCCTCACCTTTAGCCCCACTCCCAAATTCAATCACGCACGACTTGTTAAATATTTTTTCTCCTACTGCATGACCCTACAGTGAAAACACATTTTTGCCACCAGCCTTACCAATCAGACTCAACCCAAGACCAATGTTGAACCCTGCCTGACTCAGTTCATTCGTCCATCCAACCGTGATCCATCCCTACTACCCCAAATCACTTCCTGTTAACTTTCCAGAATTTCTTAACAACCACATTGCCTCACGATCATTCCGCAAATCCCTCAACATGCAAACTAACCTTACAGCCACAGAAAGAACTGCAGTCCACCTAAAAACTGATTCCGACCTTTTATATCTACATCTACAGTAAAAGCCCGCTTTTACGTTTCCAGAATTAATGTTTTCCCATCCTTTACAACATTTTTTATTGTTCCCGTCAAATTTCATATGTCTACAATGTTAATTCACACCTGATTTTGTGTCAACATAATTATAATTTTCCCAGAATTTACGCTTTATGAAAAAATATTTGTGGAAAAAAAAAAACTGACGTAAAATGACACTGGCATGATGTTGGCCGTCAAGTAGTGTTTACGAACATTATGTGGTTAACTTTCTTGACACTACGCTGCTCTACTTAGTGGATTTAAACCAATAAAAGTGTAAAAGTTTGAACAATTCATGCCATATCTCCTGTCGCTGCCAGGCTAAAATCTGCATGGTGGCTGATAGGAGCAACTAGGTTCATACGAAAAAAGGTATCATGACTAATCCCACTGATTTCCAAACTGTCTCTACAGTGCACACGCAGTTTTGTGATTGTTGTAATCGTCATCACACTTCTGTCGAACTATATTTAGCGTGAAACTTCCTGGCAGATTAAAACTGTGTGCCGGACTGAGACTCAAACTCGGAGGTTTGGAAGGTAGGAGACGAGATACTGGCAGAAGTAAAGCTGTGAGTACCGGGCATGAGTCGTGCTTCGGTAGCTCAGTTGGTAGAGCACTTGCCCGTGAAAGGCAAAGGTCCTGAGTTCGAGTCTCGGTCCGGCACACAGTTTTAATCTCCCAGGAAGTTTCATATCAGCGCACACTCCGCTTCAGAGTGAAAATCTCGTTCTATATTTAGTGTGTTTCGTCTTTTGGCCACTTGCAGCAGTAGCTGACACCTTCAATCAGCTCGCGTTGCTCAGATGTTTTCGGTTTAAACACAGCATGAATTACGTATATTCTCATGCTGAGCAAAATGTGTTCCCAGGATTTATTCTCTTTGTTAAGTGCAATATTTACGTATGTATTTTTTGTGACGTTACACAAAAAGAAACCATGTGAGTGATAGTTTGCATGTGTGTGGTTTTCTACACAACTGAGGAAGCACAGTAGCGGATAACCTCAAAAAGATGACTACAGTTCATGAGACGCAGAACTATACATATGCAAACACCGCACAAAATACTTATGTAAATATTTTCACTTGATATAACGAAAAGATTCTCAACACACACTGCGCTAAGCATGAAAAATATTTAACTGATGCAGTGTTTCATTATTTAAATAACGAATGACAGATGCAGGCGTTCCAGAAACACTGATAAAGACGAATGGTAAACCATTATTAGTTAAGAAACAAGTCCCTGACATGAGTATTTTGATGACTATTATGTGCACATACATAAAAAGAGAAAATGCAAGGGAGTATCCTATACATAATTTTTACAGCTTAAAACGTTATTTACCACATTTCACATTTTCCTGAATTTTACACAATTTTTTTTTTTTTTTTTGAGTCTCTTGAAAAGTGTAAAAGCAGGGTTTCACTGTACATCTACATGGATACTCTGCATATTACACCTGCGTGCCTGGCAGAGGGTTCATTAGACTACCTTCACAATAATTCTCTATTATTCCACTCTCGAATAGCGTGCAGAAAAAACAAACACCTATATCTTTCTATGTGAGCTCTGATTTCCGTTATTTTATAATGGTGATCATCTCTCCTTATGAAGGTCGGCGCCAACAAAATATTTTGCACTCTGAGGAGAAAGTCGCTGACTGAAATTTCATGAGAAGATTCTGTCACAATTAAAAATGCCTTTGTTTTAATGGTGTCCATACCAAACCCTGTACCATGTCCTTGACACTCTCTCCCCTATTTCATGACAGTACAAAACATGCTCCTTTTCTTTGAACTTTCTCAATGTACTCCATTAATCCTATCTGATAAGGATCCCAGACCACGCAGCAGTACTTCAAAAGATGACAGACAAATGTAGTGTTGGCAGTCTCTTTAGTAGATCTGTTACATTTTTTAAGTGTTCTGCCAATAAAACACATAGTGTGGTTTGCCTTCCCCACAACATTTTCTGTGTGTTCTCTCCATTTAAATTGTTCATAATTGTAATTCCTAATTATTTAGTTGAATTTACCGTCTTTAGATTGGGCTGATTCACTGTGTAACCGAAATTTGACGGATTGCCAATTTATGCGTCATTCAGATATCTTTTCTAAATCGCTTTGCAATTTGTTTTGATCTTCTGATGAGTTTACTACTCGATAAATGACAGCATCATCTGCAAACTACCTAACATGGCTGCTCAGATTGTCTCCTACATCATTTATAGAGAAAAGGAACAACAGAGGGCTTATAACACTATCTTGTGGAACACCAGGAATCACTTCTGTCTTACCTGATGACTTTCCATCAACTGCTACGAACTGTAACACCTCTGACAGGAAATCACGAATCCAGTAACTTAACTGAGATGATATTCCAGAAGCATGTAATTTCACTACAAGCCACTTGTGTGATACAGTGTCAAAACCCTTTTGGAAATCTAGGAATATGGAATCACTTTGAAATCCCTTGTCAGTAGCACTCAACACTTTGTGTGAGTAAAGAGCTAGTTGTGTTTTGTAAAACAGATGTTTTCTAAATCTATGCTGACCATGTGTCAATAGACAGTTCTGTTTTAGGTAATTCATAATGTTCAAACACAATATATGTTACAAAATTCTTCTGCATATCAACATTAACAATATGGGCCTGTAATTTGGTGGATTACTCCTACTAGGACCAGAAGACTTGCTTTTATTAAGTGATTTAAGTTGCTTCACTACTCTGATGATATCTACTTCTAAGTTACCCCTGTTTGCAGCTGTTCTATATTCCAATTCTGGAATATTTACTTTATCATCTTTGTTAAAGTATTTTCGAAAGGCTGTGTCTGTAATTCTGCTTTAGCAGCACTGTGGTCAATAGTATTTCCATTGCTATTATGCAGAGAAGGCACTGACTGTCTTGCTGCTAGCAGCCTACATGCTGACAAAGCCTCCACCAATGTTGTCTTGAACCGTAATGATTACCTGGCAGAAGGTCTCTGCTGGCTGTCAGACACTTCCACCTAGAAAACATGCCACAGTGACCCCAAGTGGAATGATCATCATTTTTTTTAATGAACACGATATGAAAATCGTTTTACAAACACTAATGCACTGAATTTAAAATAAAAAAGTTTTTATTTATTTATAAGGTAAGAAACTTGTAATAGAACTAATATAATACTTATTTACAATGAACACATTTCTGCACTGAAATGGTGGAGAAGTTAGATTGTACTTACACATGCGCGTATGCGCGCACGCACGCACGCACGCACACACAAATCAGTTGGTTCTACTGAGAAATTCATCAATGGAGTAGAAGGAGTTGCCCACCAATAAATCCTTTAGGCTTCTCTTAAACTGAAATTCACTGGTTGTTAAGCTTTTTATGGCTGCTGGCAAGTTATTGAAAATGTGTGTTCCTGAATAATGCATACCTTTTTGTACAAAAGTAAGTGACTTTAAATCCTTGTGAAGATTATTTTTAATTCTAATACTGATTCTATGAATTGAGCTGCCGGTTTAAAAAAGTGAGATATTTTTAATGACAAATTTCATTGAGGAATAAATATATTGGGAAGCAGTAGTTAGTATCCTTAGTTCCCTAAACAGGCTTCTGCAGGATGTTCTTGAGTTCACACCACATATAACTCTTACTGCACGTTTTTGTGCCCGGAAAACTTTACCTTGGCTTGATGAATTGCCCCAAAAAATAATCCCATATGACATTATGGAATGAAAGTAAGCATAGTATGCCAGCTTTTTCATTTTTATATCCCCTATGTCTGGCAATTCGCATTGCTAATAGATATGCTGGAAGTACAGCGGGAAGACATATGGCTGTACTAGGCTTCATGGCATCTCATCCGCCCAGATGCCGCCCACTCCAACCAGTGGCCTTCCCCACGGGCACCACCCAGTGCAGCATAGGCCACCTGGCAGGATGGCCATTGCCGGGAGTCCCGATGCCTCAGGGTGACGGGCATCTACTCCTTGGCATATGTGGGGAGTTAACAGTGCAGGCATCAGCAGAGCGATCCCTGTGTGGTCAGGGGCTAAAACCAACAGGGTACATGGTGGCCCTACCACAACGGTCTGGCTACCGTGCTGGGTATCAGGCGCAAACTACTGTGTCCAGACTAAGCGCCTGCAACTGTCGCTTCCCGCGAAGCAGACCGGTACAGCGGGCCCCGGACCGAGTAGGGGTCAGCCTGGCCGGTCGTCCGGGTAACACAGGCGCTTCCCAGAGACCACCAGGAGGCATCCACGGTGCCTCAAGAGGTTGCTACAGCCGCGGACCTCTTTCCTTCCGCTCGACACGTGACTACAAATAGAGCCAGCCATATCCATGTGCCGAGCAGTATTTAGGCTGGCACAGGAGCCTGGAGAGGCAGTTCACACCGAGCGAGCCCACTGGTGTCATCGTAGCCACCGCGTCTTCGTCCACCGCCGCCAGCGTACCCGAGCCATCCCTGCAGGGCCTCTACTCGTCCTCGGACTCAGATGACGGCAACGTGGACTCCGCGCCGCTCTTCACGGGATGCCCAGGGCTTGGTTTGGTGAAGTTGTATGGTTACTACAGACAGTTTATGTTTGGAAGAATCTCTGATTTAGTTATTGGTAGGCTTGGAGGATCAGTCCTACCTCACGAATATTGTTTTGTAACTTTTGAAGAAAGACTTTAGTTTAAATAAAATGCTATCACTCACACTCTGAGATTTTCCTATTCGCGGATGGCGGATATATTACAAACGAACTAAGAAGTCCATTATAGTCGACAGCGCAGAAAGCGATACTGCACAGAGGATGGAAGAAAATGCACCCAGGAGAGTGACCTTGCCCAACAGCTGGAGAATGAGCAGATGTGCAGATCCACGTCGGCGAAGGATCTACATCTACATCTATACCCATACTCTGCAAGCCACCTGACTGTGTGTGGTGGAGGGACGCCCAGGATGCGAGAGGTCTAAGCGCAGATGGACACTGCACACTGCACCATGTAAGGCGCCCTTCCTCAACAGGCTCGCACTTCAGGAAAATTTTGAAAAATGAAGGTCAAACCCAGGGGCCCATCACATACAGGCCGAAACATGAAAGACTCCTTTTAGTCGCCTCATAAGAAAGGCAGGAATATCTCGGGCCTGTTCTAACCCCAAGACCTGCAGAGGGGCTTTATTCATAACTGAAGCTACTGTATGATCAATTCACTGTTGCTCTACAATTTCAGAACAATACTGAGAATGTACTGCAAATATAACATTACAATCTTGTTACACCAGAATATGATATCTGGATTTTTGGCATAAATGTGATGGATAGTAGACTTGTGAAGCAACACTCCCCCCCCCCCCCCCTCTCTCTCTCTCTCTCTCTCTCTCTCTCTCTCTCAACCATCTGAATATTCTTAATGAAATACCCACATTCAATAATCACATTTCCTACTGGCAAGCCCTTCTTCCCACCACCACCACAACCACCACCATCTTGGTGATGTAAGTAGCTGAAGGCTGTGTTCTCAGCAGAACAGAGACAAATGACACTTAAAGATAACTGCATTGTTTGAGACATACAAGTCTACAGTACATCAAGCTGCTCAAAACTGGAACTGAAGTACGTAAATTAATAGATGAGGAAGGGGGAAAAAACCCTCCATGATCAGGATCTGAGGACCATGTGATAGTCGACTGATCTGTGTCATCCTCAGTCATCAATCACTGGATGCAGTATGGAGGGACATGGTGTCCACACACAACACTCATGGCCATCATCGACATTCTGACCTTGTAGCTGCAGCCTCTCAACCAGGTAGCTCCTCAACTGGCATCATGAAGCTAAATGCACCTTTGTCCAGTCCTTCTGCCAAGGAAAAATCCCTGGCAGTACAGAAATCGAGCCCATGTCCTCCCACACAAGGGTCTGTTGCACTGATCATTTGGTTACAGAGCCAGACAGGTAGGTAGAGTGCAGGGAAATTGTGAAATTAAGAATATGCACAATGTTAGCAATTTGATAGGGAAAAATAACTCTACAGTATTTATTAAAACTACAAATACTTTAGAAAGATGCCTATGTGCTGAATGGTATCCTTACTTGGGAATACTAGCAGCATCTATTGCAGCTTGGCGAAGCGCACTCTCTTCCAGATATCGCTGTTCCCATTTGGCCACTTCACCTTCAAGCCGTACTAATCGATCATCACGCTCTCTCAGTTGTCGTTTTAGTTCAGCAATTACTTCGCTACTCGATGGTGCTCCATTACCGGCAGATTCTCCTGACTTGTTATCAGCTCCATTTCCAGACCCTGCTCCTTCACCACCGCCACCACGCTCTGAACGCAACTCTTGCTCCAGCTGCTGCCTCAGTTTTCGTTCAGTCTGCTCTCGACGCTCACTTGCTAACTGAAGTGACGATAGTGCACGCTGCAACTGAGCCACTCGTTCAACATAAACTTGCTTTTTTCGACACTGAAAAAGAACAGAGCTATGTTACGTCCTGATCATCAAATTCCTGTAACCACTTTAAATTAGTGATCTATAGGTTGGAAAGTCTTTAATAATGGACAAGTAAAAATAGTAACTCACTGTATAGTTGAGAGCCTGAGTTACTGAAAGGCAAATAAACAAGCCTGAAAATCTTATTAAGCTTTCCGACAATCTTCAGAGCTAGCCGCGCGTGCATACACGCACACGCGCACGCACACGCACGAAACAGAGGCAACAAGTGTACATGATAGGAGTGTAGTACTGGCGAGCTGCTCTGGTGCAGATAGGAGCAGTTAAACGTCTTGCACAATGACATGGAGGAGTGGATTGTGTCAGGAAGCCAGAAAAGAGAAAAAAGGGGACTATGGAAAGGAAGGTTTGAGTGCAGGATGAGTGAAGTGGGGGTAATGAGAACAGGGGTAGATGGAGATGTGAGGCAGGAGTTAGTGGAGACTGAGGCAAGGAAGGTTACAGGACTGAAGTGTGTGCTGCAAGGACAAATCCCATCTACATAATTCAGAGAGATACACAGGACAAGTTCTGCAGCAGCCATTGAAGTTGAGCATGTTGTGCTCAGCCATGTGTCCAGCCACTGGCTGGTCAGCTGTGCTCTTGAACGCAGTCGGATGCTGATTATTCATTTGGGTGGAAGACTGGCTAGGGGTCAAGTCCATATAAAATGCTGTGCAGGAATTATAGCAGAGCTGGTATATGACAGTGTTGTGTACTCCTTTAGCTCTGAAGAAAGATTCAGAAGTAAGCTCAGCAACATTCTCAGTCTTGTTTATGTGCTTGTTGATGCTAAGCACTGAGTTTCTATCTTTGCTACTTCCCTCAATTAATTAAAGTTTAGTTGTTGAAATTTTTACATTGCATTTGTAACTCAGCTGGTGTAATCTGACACTGCAATTTAAGTTTATCCTTATTTTCCTAAATTATTATGTGATTATCAACATAAAGTTGAAGTACTCAGGTTTCCCATTATTAACCCCAGAAAAATTTAAACGAGTGTTCCACAATGCTCAGTCATCAGTAACTGGTTTTTCTTACTGTACACGACGACCCCACATTTCAAATAAACAAGAAGGGGAAGTAACTATATTTCGAGCAACAGCACAGAAAATTGCCTTTATTTAAAAGTTGTTAAAACTGTTCAATGTTTGCAGAAAAGTAGAGAGAAAAGGGTCTTGGAGCTTAAGTAAATATGTCATAGGTTCATACATGAAAGATGACAACTAGAGGTCTAAGAATATACATCAAAAGACTGTAATAAGAATGTGCCATACAAATTGTGCTATGTTACTTAGTACGGGGTGAGAATTATTGAATTATGTGAAATAAAATCATTATAACTTCTGAACAGTTCGCATTAGGACATTCAAACTGCACGGTTGGCCGCAGGGCATGGTGCGAATTAGTATGGTATGTATGGTTCAGTTTGGCAACAAAGCTCCCTTTCATCTGGAAGGGTTCATCAATAACCAAAATTGGCACATTTAGGGGAATCAGAAGCCGCATTTCACAATCGAGAAGTCTCTTCAGCCATGGCGGGTGACTATGTGGTGAGCAATGTCCAGACACACAATAATTGATGCAATATTCCTTGATGGCATGGCGACTACCAAATGGTACATAAAAGTTTTGGATGATGATTTCCATCCCCATTATCCAAAGTGACCCTAATTTTGACAAGATGTTTCATGCAAGACGGTGCTCGCCCCATCGAAGCAGGAGTGTGTTTGATGTCCTGGAGGAGCACTTTGGTGACTGCATTCTGGCTCTGGGGTACCCAGAGAATACAGGAATGGGCCCAGATTGGCCACCATATTCTCCGGTTTTGAACACATGCGACTCCTTTTTGTGGGGATATATATTAAAGACAAGGTGTACAGCAATAACCACAAAACCACTGCTGAACTAAAAACTGCTATTCCGGAGACCAACAGCATCAACGTTCCAACACTTCAGCGGGTCATGCAGAATTTTGCTATTCATCTGCACCACATCATTGCCAATGCAGGCATATTGACCATGTCTTTAACCGATATCTGAATATATGTAGTGACATTTACATGTTGAATTAAGTGTGTGCATGCCACAGTTTGTAGCTATTTTTTCCCCCATATACACTCCTGGAAATGGAAAAAAGAACACATTGACACCGGTGTGTCAGACCCACCATACTTGCTCCGGACACTGCGAGAGGGCTGTACAAGCAATGATCACACGCACGGCACAGCGGACACACCAGGAACCGCGGTGTTGGCCGTCGAATGGCGCTAGCTGCGCAGCATTTGTGCACCGCCGCCGTCAGTGTCAGCCAGTTTGCCGTGGCATACAGAGCTCCATCGCAGTCTTTAACACTGGTAGCATGCCGCGACAGTGTGGACGTGAACCGTATGTGCAGTTGACGGACTTTGAGCGAGGGCGTATAGTGGGCATGAGGGAGGCCGGGTGGACGTACCGCCGAATTGCTCAACACGTGGGGCGTGAGGTCTCCACAGTACATCGATGTTGTCGCCAGTGGTCGGCGGAAGGTGCATGTGCCCGTCGACCTGGGACCGGACCGCAGCGACGCACGGATGCACGCCAAGACCGTAGGATCCTACGCAGTGCCGTAGGGGACCGCACCGCCACTTCCCAGCAAATTAGGGACACTGTTGCTCCTGGGGTATCGGCGAGGACCATTCGCAACCGTCTCCATGAAGCTGGGCTACGGTCCCGCACACCGTTAGGCCGTCTTCCGCTCATGCCCCAACATCGTGCAGCCCGCCTCCAGTGGTGTCGCGACAGGCGTGAATGGAGGGACGAATGGAGACGTGTCGTCTTCAGCAATGAGAGTCGCTTCTGCCTTGGTGCCAATGATGGTCGTATGCGTGTTTGGCGCCGTGCAGGTGAGCGCCACAATCAGGACTGCATACGACCGAGGCACACAGGGCCAACACCTGGCATCATGGTGTGGGGAGCGATCTCCTACACTGGCCGTACACCACTGGTGATCGTCGAGGGGACACTGAATAGTGCACGGTACATCCAAACCGTCATCGAACCCATCGTTCTACCATTCCTAGACCGGCAAGGGAACTTGCTGTTCCAACAGGACAATGCACGTCCGCATGTATCCTGTGCCACCCAACGTGCTCTAGAAGGTGTAAGTCAACTACCCTGGCCAGCAAGATCTCCGGATCTGTCCCCCATTGAGCATGTTTGGGACTGGATGAAGCGTCGTCTCACGCGGTCTGCACGTCCAGCACGAACGCTGGTCCAACTGAGGCGCCAGGTGGAAATGGCATGGCGAGCCGTTCCACAGGACTACATCCAGCATCTCTACGATCGTCTCCATGGGAGAATAGCAGCCTGCATTGCTGCGAAAGGTGGATATACACTGTACTAGTGCCGACATTGTGCATGCTCTGTTGCCTGTGTCTATGTGCCTGTGGTTCTGTCGGTGTGATCATGTGATGTATCTGACCCCAGGAATGTGTCAATAAACTTTCCCCTTCCTGGGGCAATGAATTCACGGTTCTTATTTCAATTTCCAGGAGTGTAGTTCAGTAACTGCACCCCATAAATTCTGTTACTGAACAAACATCGAGGTACTTGAGAGATAAATTTTCAGAATGTATACAACAAACTTAAGCGGTCAATGATATGGGTCAGCTACCCACTGTTAACCAATCAATTTTATTATCCACTGATGATATGATGGTTGCAATTAAAGTGCAGCTACTTATAGAGGTCCAGTGTGGGCTGCAATTATCTTATGGTATAAAAACTTGGTAGATATTTTAATGTGTTAATGAGGAATCGATTTACACCAGAAAATCATTAGTTCCAATTTGGGCACCAGGTGCGAATCTGGCACTGTGAATGCAAGAAAGTCGAATAGAGATGTTTCCGTATGTAATGTATTAGGAACGGGATGTGGGCACAAAAGGTCAAGTAAGTGAAAAGCATAATGCTGATGTTATTATTAATTGCCACTTACGTAATTTGTTCAACACAAGCTCCAGAGAAGTTGACAAGATGCTGTACATCATCAGATTTTCACCTGCTGGCTAAAATTGGTAATTTTTTTCCAGCATCAGTCGGTTCTGCATTAATGCATTAGCACGTCTACCAAGTTTCGCTGCCATACGATAATTACAGCCCACACTGGACCTCTGTGAGTATCTGCACTTTAAAGATAACTAACCAGTTGCATATACTTTCCTCAACCATTCTTTTATATCATGGAAAAACATACTAACCTCTTCTTCCAATCTCACTACATTTGCCTGTGCATTTGTGAGAGCAGTATCCAGAATATCAATGTGTGTTCTCTGCTCTTGCAACGTAGCTCTCTGAGCAGCTAATTCAATTTCCTGGCGCTCCTTTGCTGCAGCAAGCTCTTTGTCTGGAAGAATGGTCATACAGAACCTAGTAATATAGCATGTAAACAAAAGGAGACCACAAACTATGAAATAACATTCACGAAACGAGTCTTTATCAAATAACATTCAAGAAACGAGTCTTCCAAGAGCAGAGTTATACAAGCTACACTTGAATAACGGAAATTGTTTGATGGAACAATACGTAAAATAAAGGAAAGGCAACCAGTCACCTTCAGCAGATTGGTGTGTGACGCAAACACACACATAGTGGAACATTTTATTCTGTTAAGTGTTTCAATGCACCACACCACCTTTATTTTTTGGGAGCTACAAGTGTGTGTGTGTGTGTGTGTGTGTGTGTGTGTGTGTGTGTGTTCCCTCACATTATATATTGTTCGATCCAGGAAGATCCACAATTGTTTTCTGTTAAAAAGGTTGCCAATAAAAACATGATGCGAGGAAAGGCAGTGCGTTCCATCCTGCATGAGTAGTTAGATAAGTATGATAAAAAAGCAAAAGAAAAAGAATGTTAGTTTCATACACAAGTCATCTTACATCTCGACGGTCTCCTCTGAGGGATACACACTTGATCCAGCGATCCTCTAGCTTTCTCATTACAATGGAAAAATAGATTCTGATAAACTCTGCAAAATACTTATTGAGTGCAATTATTACTCCCTCACTTAATGAGAATTTCTTCCCAGGAAGCCACAAGTTGCAGGTTCGGGAAGTCTGGGGCTAAGTCTGGTGAATAGGGTAGTCAAGGAACCAATTCAAGGTCCAATTCAGGCACTTTCACCACTTTTATCGCTGATGTGTGGTCTTTTTTTCAGCCAACACAAGTTTCAAACAATCCAAAAATGAAGCATAATAGTGTCCAAATACAGTTCTGCCACTTTCCAGGTACCGTATTTTACAGACAATTAACACAATTTTTTCTTCAAAAAATTGCCTCCAAAATTCTAGTGCGTTTTATACTTTAAATTAACATTGAAATGTCCAGTATTTGATTTAAAATTCCCGCCAGTCTTAAAAATGGCCACATATTCGATACCGCAGGCAATCTATCTCTATCTGGCAACACTGGATTCAGCTGACAGCAGCAGTGCACCGATGTGATGAACACGAGTTGCGGGGATTCGCAAGCTTGGTAACACTGTTTCCTTCCTCCCCCACCAACACCCAGAACGCCATGTAGCCTATGATGTGTCACTGCAATCTATGGTACCAAAGAACATTAACTGAAAATGATGTGTGTTACCGGTAACAGTACAATATTTTTGTTAGTAGCTAGTTTCGTAATGGTAAAAATAAAAGGCATTCATATGATGTGGGCAACAAATTGAAAGTAGTAGCATATGCAGAAGAACACAGAAACAGAGCAGCTAAGTGGCAATTCAGCCCTCCCCCAACAGATAAAACTATTTGTGATTGGTGGGCTAGTAAAGAAGAACTGAAAAAAATGAACAAGACTTAATGTGCAAATAGATGATTGAATGCAAAATGGCCAAAACAAGAAGTTCACATTTTGAAATGGATTCATGGACAACGTCAAAATGGCACTGGAATTAATACAAACATGATTCAAATACAGGCTTGTAAGCTAGCGCTACAGTGCAACTTAACAGACTTCAAGGATGGAGTTGGTTGTGGATGATGCTACAGGTTTATGAAGCGTCATGGACTTAGCATGTGAACCAAAAGCAAACTATCTCAGAAAATGCGACAAGAGCATCAAGAGAAGATAGCATCTTCCCATCACTTTACTATTCAACATCAAATGAAAACCAGTGTGGAACTAAGCCAAACAGCGAATATGGATGAAACTCCTCCGACATTTGATGTGCTAAGTAACAGAACAGTTGCAACGAAAGATGCTAAAACTGTCTATAAAAACAAGTGGACATGAAAAAATGCACTACATTGTTGTCCTTTCATGCTGTGCTGACTATACTAAATCCAGTGATCATTTTCAAGTGCAAAATGATGCCAAAGCCTTCTGAAATATCGCCAGGTGGTGGTGTTCACGTATATGACAAGGGCTGGATGGATGAGGCAGTATGAAATTACGGATTAACAGCGTACGCGTGAGAAGGAAAGGGGCTTTATTGAAGAAGAGTTCTTCTCGCGCTCAGTTTAGTAACCATTTGAAAAAATCTGTGAAAGAGAAACTGAGACATGGACATATAGCACTTGCTGTTACTCCGGCAGGACTTACTTCACAATTGCAACCTCTTGATGTCTCGATAAATAATCCATTTAAAGTGTATATGAGAGAGAAATTAAAGGAATGGATGATTGATGAAACTCAGCATGAATTCACGCCAAAGGAAGCTTTGAAACGACCTACAATCAAACAAGCATGTCAGTGGATAAAACAGTCGTGATACAGATTGAGAGAAAACATTATTGTTAAACCTCTCAAGAAGTGCAGCATGAGTAACACTCTCAATGGCAGTGCAGATCATCTTATATACGAAGAGGACAACGATGATGACGAACAGGAGGAGGAGAAAGTTCAGTTGACAATTTACAGGGATTTTAAAGGTCAGTTCATTATTCTATACTCAGAATTTTTTTTAGTCTGGCCTTGAAATCTAATAATAAAAATTATAAAAAGTTTTTCTAAAAAACACTGCTTAAAAATTAAGGTGCATCTTACAGCTTGTAGTGTCTTATAGTGTGTAAAATACGATAATCAATGAGGATTATTGCTTGCGACTCCCAAAAATCAGTGCTCTACCAGCTGACAAAACTGTATTTGCCTTCTTGAGTGCACTTTTACCAGCCTTTGTCCATTGTTTTGACTTTGGTGTGTAATGAATGATCTAGGTTTAATCAACAGTCACAAGTCGGCGCAAAAAGTCTTGCAGATTATGATCAAAAATAGCTAGACATTTTGCTGAAATGTGCCACATACACTTTTGGTCAACAACTGTGGCACCCATCTCACACACAGCTTCAGAGCCAATTCTCTGCGCAGGGCCCTATGCACTCGCTCAGTTGAGATGTGTGCAATCTCAGCAATCTCGCGAATTTTTATTCGGCGGTCTTGCATTACCACATCATGGATTTTGTCACTGGTTTCCTATGAGGTGACCTCAACTGGACAGCTGGAGCATGCTTTGTCTTTGGTTCTTGTCTGACCGTGTTTAAACTTGTTAATCCAAAAGAAAATCATCTTCAATGATTGTGAAAAGTCCATGTGCACTTCATCCAATTCTGTTTTTATTTGTACAGCAGATCAACCCTTCAAATGAAACTGCTTAATAACAGCACAAAACTTTGCTTCTCCATTTTCAAATGCAGCAGACATACTCACTAATTCAGATGGCTGCCAACAATAAAACATATGCTGTAAATTGTTGAATTTTTTTATACGATTCTTAAAATAATGAAGCTTAGCAACCACGAGGGTGCAACAAAAATGTTCCATTCTTTCATGGAAATTTACTAATCAAACCATCTTCGTATGTCATAAAGCAAGTAAGTGGATCACTTGGGAATTTAAAATTAGTGAGGTTATTTTTGTATTGTATTCCCCAGCTTTAGATGATAACTCCTGACGTCGATGGAGGTAGTCTGAGTGTTGTGAAAATGGCGTTTCCGTCTTTTACACCCAGAAGAAGGCATCTGATTAGCATGAGTATGTACGAAAATAGTGCATGCTGAGGTGGCGCCCTCATCATCCACAGATTAGGTCTGCACTTGCTGTCCAGTGTCGCTTGCTGTGTCACCACTTGCACTTGACCATAAACTATGAGAAGTCGTCCTCTATGCTCTTTATTTATCAAGTTCACACTTCCACACACTGCTAACAAGGAAGTTGTGTGGAACTATGGAAAAAATAAGCAAAATATACAAACTGAGTAGTCCATGCGCAAGATAGGCAACATCAAGGTTAGCGTGAGCTCAGGAGCGCCGTGGTCAGTGTGAGCAGGTGCGGAACGGGAGGTCCTTGGTTAAAGTCTTCCTTCGAGTGAAACGTTTACTTTCTTTATTTTCGCAAAGTTATGATCTGTCCGTTCGTTCATTGATGTCTCTGTTCCCTGTGTTTTGCGACAGCACCACAAAACCGTGCGATTAGTAGACGAAAGGACGTGCCTGGGAACCGAAAACATTTGATCGCTAGGTCATAGGTCAACCGATTCTTCCACAGGAAAACACGTCTGATATATTCTATACGACACTGGTGACGGCATGTGCGTCACATGACGGGAATATGTTGTCAACCCACCTAACTTGTACACTTGGCGAATGGGTAAAAAGACTTCTACCTTGCCCGATATAGGTTTTCTTGTGGATGTGATAATTACTCCCAAAAAAGTGATGAAAACATAAGGGTTTGTCACATAAACGGCAACAAATGAATGCAACAGTTTCACAGTCGCACAGTTTTTCCTGTGCTCTGTCAAAACATATGTTTTTAACGTTGTCAAATTTTTCAGTGTGTGGACCATCAAATCCTGCATATGTCCAAGCAAATCTGAACATGTCCTGGAATTTTGAAGAGCGAAGTTGATTATGTGTGAGTGCCTGAACTTTGATAATTGTCTGAAAATAAAAAATTAAACTTTTCACTCGAGGGAAGACTTGAACCAAGGACCTCCCGTTCCGCAGCTGCTCACGCTAACCACGGGACCACGGCACTCCTGAGCTCACCCTAACCTTGATGTTGCATATTTTGCACATGGACTACTCAGTTTGTATATTTTGCTTATTTTTTTCATAGTTCCACACAACTTCTTCCTGTTTTCTTGATTGATCTGTGTTCAGGTTTTCAAGGCCTATCCAATGCGCCAACTTATAACTAAATCTGAGGGGGGGGGGGGGGGGGGGGGTGCGATGGGAAGGTTCCCTTGTAAGTGTATAGCCTGTGTGCACCTATTACAGTTAGTACCATCAGATTGTTATTATCTGTAACAGGTTGCAACCTTTCTTTAATTTTCCAGGGTGGCAAGAATATTACTCTGATTCATTGTCTATTTAGGACTCTGTCTTATGACGTGTTGTAATGCAGAACGGAAGCCACACTGTGTGTTGGTCCTCCTGGCTTGGTGGAAAGGCATCATATCTTAACTTCTTTGTAAGCATTGACTTAATATCACGGACAGAGTACCTGTTCCCTCAGAACACTGTCATCAGATTTTTAATCTCTGAGCTGAGGTGCTCCTTGTTTGAAGCATTGCAGGCTCCATGTATCAGAGTGTTCAGCACAGTTCTCTTCTGAGCTGAATGATCAAACCAATAACTGTTGACTTACAGATCTGTATGCATCAGTTGTCAATATACAGAATGGACAAGTTGTCTACCTGCTTTCCATTCAACCTACACATGTAAGAAAAGCAACTTCCTGTCCTCCTCCATCTCTGCTGTAATTTTAGGTTAGGATATATACTGCTCATATGGTCAATTAACTGCTGCAGTGCCTCACTAACAAAATATGGGCTCTCTCTTTACGAAAGTATCAGTAGAAGATGCATTAAAGCTACTGCTCACTCATTTCTCCCCTGAAATTTTATAATTGTTTTGATACACCTTAACAACCATATACTTTTTTTGCAGTGAAATTATTACAAAATAACTTATGGAACAGCCATGGGCTCACCACTGTCACCAGCTATAGCTATAGCTACATTTTTAATTTGATTTCATGGCAGTTAGATGTGATGGTTGAATGGAAAGTAAATGGAGAACTCAGCCATTCCGTGTATTCAAAACTGACGTATATGAACCCATACCTAATGGGCGTAGCTTTAATCATCCCGCTCAGAATTAACACCTTAATACACAGTGCCTCAGGGATTAAAAATCTGATGATACGGTTCAGAAGGAATGGGTATTATGTCCACGATATTACGTCAATGTTGATAAGAAAATTATAATGTGGTGCCAGGAAGACCAACAGAGTGTGGCTTCCATATTGCAGTGCAAAACTTCTAAGATAGGTAGAGCCTTAAACAGGCTACAGATCAGATCAATCTTCCTGCCACCTGGGAAAATTAAAGAAATGTTGCAACCTGTTAAAGATAATCTTGGTCTGAAGCTACAATGGATTTATAGGATTTGTTGTGAGCATGGCAGCAGTTGCGAGACAAAGCCAGTTTGCACTGTTGCTGATCGCTGTGTTGAGCAACAGCATGACTTTAAAACGCAAAAGTCTGTTAAGTAAACAGATGATTTTATCTGAATAAATGCATATTCTTGCTCATGCATCAACTTTTTGGACTCTCATTATCCAGACAGCAGCTGAAATTAAATTATGTGATAACAATGTTAATAGACGCACAGCTTATGCACGGCATTTAGCAACACACAGAAGCAAGAACTTGATCAAGAAAGAGCACACCCGACTTCTCTTAGTTTACTGTCCAATGTAAATAGTGGTGATGCAAGCGAAGCTTGACAGTGAGTGCAAACCTAATCTATGAATGCAGAGGGTGCCACCTGAGCACACACCATATCTGTGACATAATCTAGCCAATCCGATACCTTCCTCTGGGCATAAAATTAGGTGCCTCACAAGTTTTATGACAATGAGAATTAGTACCTGATGGTGATGACAGACACAATCATTGAAATCTTGGGATTTTATCTGAATCTGACGTGGCAAGTTAACCAAAAACATTAGTATTGTTTGGTAGCAAAACAATGTACACAGTTAATATTAGCTACACTGCCAGTGAACTGGGGACAAGTCGCCCATTTAGGATCAGAGAGACATAACTACATTTTTGCCACTTTCGAGCTGATAGTATCATAAAGTACATGGAATCAAGACCTACGTTACAATCAAACACGCATAACTCTATCTTATGTGGTTTCCATTTAAGTTGTCAACGTATCTACATTTTATGAAAAATAGTAATGATCAGACAGACGGGAAGAGCTGATCGGTTTTTAAACCACAGGCCGCAGTGTTAATCTGTGAAATGGAACAACTCTTACATTTCTCTGATCCTAACAGAACTGTTAGAAGTTGAATATTTTAAACATAGCTGCACAACTGCAACAGTTTCACATAATAAAATTATAAACAGCCGACCAGTTGCAATGGATAAAGAAATTCTTTACCTAGGTTTCGACAAATATAAATGTGTCTTCTTCAGGAGGTAGCCCAAGGACAATGAACATCATAGCTTACATTAGAAAAGTATGAAACTTTTAAGCCAAGAATAAATTTTAACACAAATTAGAGAACTCTTGTATTACAGAAGTATGATAACAACGACTGGTACTTACAATTTTTACATTAGTAAGGACTAATGTACCATCGCCGTTTTTACAATTGTCGGCATAGATCCATGTGTCAAAAATAAAATATTGCCCTAGAATTAGGGTTTGTCACGTAAATATAAAATAGCTCATGGATCTTGCAGGGCTCACAACCGACTGAGTGTAATCGGCGAGCATAGTTACTCTGAAAACAGGGCCGGTGGCGCTCGTGCCGAGAAACGTGCCAATTGAGGTACAAAGGGCAACGTGTAAATTATCAGTATTAATAACATCCTTAGGTAAAGTAACAATAAAAAGAAGGAAGGCGTTTAAGACTCCCGTTATAACAGTATGGGAGCATTGATACAAGTAATGTAGTTATACATCAAAAAATCAGGTGGCGCTTACACCGAGAAACTTACGCCCAGTGGCATATACAGCCAAAATATAAAAAAATTACATTACTATATTAGTGAAGCCCACAAACAGTATACATGTCAGAACTTTAAAATTGACAATAATGGGCTCTTGTCAAGAAAGAATTATGAGCACTGGTACACGATCCTGTTAATACACATTCACAGGGAAAACAAAAATTTTAGAGCCAGGCAAAAATCACATAAGGGCCGATGTAGTAGCAAACATACATCATGACAAAACCAACATTACATAAGGGGTAGTGAGCTTAAAGCACTGAAGGTGCATCACAGCTTCCTGAGGAAATAAACCACTAAGGTTACCAGCATTAATGTTATACCGTAAACAGTACAGGTTTAAAGCCTTCGAAAAATTGTCTACAAGCAAGGTTCAACTGGTCGTTCAGTATATTACCGTCCTTGAGCTCAAGATGTTTGAAAATTTGTAACTCTTCCCACAGATCTAATCTATGCCCTTTGTCTTCTCTGTGTAAGATAACAGTGTCTTCCAAATGTTTTGGCATATGACTGGCTATCAGGAGGTGTTCAGCAACAGTAGAATTGTGTATATTCGCTCCTTTTTTACCTAATAGGTGTTCTTTATATCTTGTTTTCACAGCTCTGCCTGTTTGACCAATAATATGAAGGACAGTTGTTACAGGTTAGTTTGTAAACCCCTGAATTGGAAAACCAATCGCTGGCAATCTCTACTGAATGTACAAGATTTCTCTTTAAACTGTTATCTGTAGAAAAGGAGACGTTACAGTTACATTTTTTCATTAGAAGACTTTTATCCTATACGATATATTGCTCAAGAAAGAAACAGAAATAATTTTTTTAGCTTCTTTGCTATGAGTGGGGAGGTTGTTGCTCGTAATCAATCATATTCTGATTGTACTCATTATTAAGCACAATAGCTTTGATGACATTCAATTCTTTTTGTTGATTGGCAGGTGATAAAGGAGTAGTTACCATATGGTGAATGGCAGAACGAAAAAACGCCAGTTTATGAGCTTTTGGATGAGTTGAGTCAGCAGGGATGACATTATCTGAATACGTTTCCTTACGCAAAATGTTGAAATTGAAGGAACTATTCTGTATAGAAATTGTTAAATCAAGAAAGTTAAGTTCACCTTTTTCATTCTGAAGTTCTTTTGCGAAGGAAATTTTTTCATGTAAACCATTGAAAGTATTGAAGAGAAACTATAAAATGTTACTTACTCTGTGTGATAAGTTGGGCAACTAGTATTTCTCGTCGATTGAGTTCTTCTCTAAGACGTGAATCGGCAGAGTGCTCTGCAGCAGCTGCTACTGACACTCGGGGCCCTGTTAGAAGCTGTGCAGACAGTAATTCCGCCTGTTCTCTAAGAGCACGGTTTGCTTCTTGAAGCCGCCGCACTTCTGTCTGCAGCTTAGTGCGAGCAGCACGCTCTAGTCGCTCACGACGCTCTGAACCCTGGACTAGTTCCTCATGTGCTCTGTGTACTTTGGCTATCTCTTGCTCCAACTGAAAACATTACAGATGCAATAATTTCATTTGTAAATGTCCTTAATTCAAGTGCATGAATGTAAGTCATCTAATAGAATTAATAATTAGCATACTTTTGCTAATTTTTGAGGTTGCTCTTTGATTTTTGTCACTTCACGACCTCATATGAAACTTCTTTGATTAAAAATGTCCTTAATTCAAGTGCATGAATGTAAGTCATCTAATAGAATTAATAATTAGCATACTTTTGCTAATTTTTGAGGTTGCTCTTTGATTTTTGTCACTTCACGACCTCATATGAAACTTCTTTGATTAAAATTTTTCCTCTGTTACCATCATTAAGAAGCAAGCACTGTTAAGACCCTGCAATAAGTTTTGTTTGCTGTTTCCTCAATTACAACTGCGTGCAACTGAATACTGACTTTGTATTTCCCTAGATATATGACACCCTACAACAGGGTGTATATGAAGACAAGGGGGGAAAAAAAAATTCCCAGATTTCCCGGTTAAAAATATACTTTCTCCTGGGCGAAAATACACTTTTTCCATGTTAAGCAACAGTATACTTTTCCTCAGAACTCTAAAAACTCTTTTTGGAAAGATGTTTGATGTGCAGCAACATATACACTGCATATTTTCGTATTATGAAAATATAAATTTGAATTCCACCAAACACTACATGTTACTTTCCGAAGCATTGAAATAGAGATTACAATGCGCTTTTGTAAGCCAGTCATGGCTCATGTTAGGTGATCTTGCCAGTCGGCGACAGTGGATATTCAGAGCATAGGACACATGATGTAGTCAGCCAATAGCAACATCACTGTTAAGTAGCTTGTGCCTTTCATAATATTTTCCTGTGACCAGTTAGAAATAGGTTCGTTTCAGCAGTTGCCAGAGAGTGTCAGATAACAGGCATCACCACACTTGCGCAGCTACGATGACGCAGGAAGCCCATATTTTCGTATGTGTAAAACATTAAAAGATCTTAATTATGTCCTAAAACAAACAAGACATTAGAGGATATTGACCATCGGAATTTCGTGAACCATACTAAAATGCATAATTCAGCTTAAAGTGAACATCCGTACGTCCAGATTCGGATGTAAATTTTCTTGGAGTACCAGTACTGTATTATCTCATGTTTGGTTCTTTATTATGGCATAATGCCATACAAGCCAGAAGATGAAAACTCGCACTTGAAATGCAGTGAACAATTGAAACTAGCCAATAGTGTGGAATTAAACACTTCGTTTCAAATAAATTGACTGCCTCAGTGGAAAAGATTAATAAAAGCCCAATTTCTTTAGTATACCGACAAAAATAACTTCATTGCTCTGCAAGGCGATTAATGCTTGACTGTCAGAAAAGTGGAAATAAAATAAAATCTGACACTAATAACATTTTAGCCTTCCGTAATTATGTGAATGTATTTTAATTCACTTGATAGCTCCCGGCCACAGAAACCCATTTTTTTTTCATTTGATGTCAGAGCAATAAACGAAGAGGAAACAGCAAAATCACTAAACTTAAACATGGGTCACGTGGAGACTACCCACCTCCCCACAACAACTCAGACTGCTCTGTGCATCAGCCCCGGATCTACGATATTTCCGAACTGGGGCAGTACTAGCTAGTCTGCAGACATGTGTGCAAGTTACGTGTGTGTGTGTGTGTGTGTGTGTGTGTGTGTGTGTGCGCGCGCGCGAGCGCGCGAGTGTGTGTGTGTACACTGCTGACAGAGGCCTTAATGGCCGAAAGCTATAACTGTGTGAATCTCTTTATTGTGCCTATTGCGACTCAGCATCTCCACTATATGGTGAGTAACAACTTTCCTTCTCTTGTATTATTATATGTTAGGAAATAGTTTCACATTTCGTTCATAAGCTCCTCCAGCTTCTCAAGCAGGGTGTACGAAATTTTGAAATAAATTTCAAATCATCATATTCTTCCATATTTTGTGTGAAGTCCCCGTTTCTTCTCCTACCTTGTTCTAACAAACAATCTTGTCATCACTAATTCTGTAACTATTCCTGCCAGTG
Source organism: Schistocerca piceifrons (assembly GCF_021461385.2). Taxonomy (NCBI): domain Eukaryota; kingdom Metazoa; phylum Arthropoda; class Insecta; order Orthoptera; family Acrididae; genus Schistocerca; species Schistocerca piceifrons. Next base: position 1,201,124,512 of record NC_060138.1, on the reverse strand, counting down.
TCAAAACTTGTTCTCTGGTTAACTTCACTAACCCCGCCACAATCACCTGTTTAGTTATCCTGTGTTTATTCTCCGGTTAGGCGTTATTATGTGTCTGTACAACGCATTGTTTTCCGCGCTACTCTCAGAGTAGTACTTATGCGGCTACTAGCTGAGGACTGTACAACTGGCCCTTACTAATGTAGCGGTCTGACCAGAAATTTTCTGTCAAAATTCATTTTCTTGGATACACCGAGAAGATAATACGCACTCTTTCTTACCTGTTATTCCTGTTAGTCATTTATTTCCACTCTGGCAATTTGAATCTATGGTTTTCACTAGTAACTATAATAATGCAGATCATTTGCAAACCCAGTCAACAATATAAACAGCGATTGGCGTTCATCACTTCAGCTTTATTTCACTCAGCTCGTATAGCCCCGTCCCCTTTTGTCTGCAGGAGAGTTTATTTCTAGATGCAACGGGGATTCCTCTGGCACAGACATCACGTACATTATGCATAAATCAACTTATGATTCATTCAGAAATCAACTTATGATTCATTCAGAAATCAACTTATGATTCATTCAGAAATCAACTTATGATTCATTCAGAAATCAACTTATGATTCATTCAGAAATCAACTTATGATTCATTCAGAAATCAACTTATGATTCATTCAGAAATCAACTTATGATTCATTCAGAAATCAACTTATGATTCATTCAGAAATCAACTTATGATTCATTCAGAAATCAACTTATGATTCATTCAGAAATCAACTTATGATTCATTCAGAAATCAACTTATGATTCATTCAGAAATCAATTTAGAATGTGTTCAAAAACCAACAGGGATGCGTTTCAAAGTCCTATGAATAATCGATAGACTGAAGTGCGCTGGATGCTAGACTAGAAACTTTGTGAAACAACTTTTTTCCTCTCAAGAATATGAAAGGTTGGTGGCACATGTAAGGCACTTTTTTCATTAAGTGTACTGGAACATCGGTGAAAGGATGGAACATCGATGAAAGGATGTGACTCTGGATGTCTACATCAGCTTTAAAGGTCATAAAAAGGCCTATAACTGTAAAACAGAAAAAATACACTAATAAAACATTCTTCAATAAACTGGTACTGACTGCAATGATTTACATGTAATCACTAACCTGTACTGGCCCAGATTGCAGACGTCAATACTGGTCAAGGAACTTCAGAACAGCCTCAATCATGAAAGGCGTTCATCAAAGCCCTGTATCATGCCTCTTTTGTTCAACATTTATGCGTAAGTAATTTTTGAGAAAGCATCCATGAAAAATTGTGGAGGGCTCTCAATAAAAGGGAAAGTTATTAATCACTTCAGATATGTAATGACACTGTCATCATAGCAAACAAGCTACAGAGGCTGGACAAAAATATGTAAACATCACGAGAAATGTTTGCCTGAATATAAATGCAGATATTAGGCAAGACTGCATATTGTGCTGTGCCACAGAAGGCACCTATTCAAGTCCTCAATACGCTGCAAGTGCTCTGCAAGGTGGCATTACCGCCAAGAGTTATGTGATCATTTTGGCTGATCAGGTCCACCACATAGTATGTTTGTTCCCCAACGGTAATGCTGCATTCCAAAACAGCAAGGCCCCTGTTCACACAGCTCTCATTATCCATGACTGAGTTTGTGATCATGAGTATGAATTGTTGCAGCTCCCCTAGCGACCATTCACCAGATTCTGTTATTATTGAGTCTCGACTTATCTATCACCCCTTCAAAGATTAAAATCATGGTATTCTTCAAAAGGGAAACCCAAACAAATTTCACAATACAGGGTAACATTGGAACAGTCCAGGAACCATTCATCAACATGGAGAAACAGAGTGAAACCACAGTTTGCAATTGAGAAGCATATTTCATTGATGCTCTGCTCTCCTTTATGGGGGTGTGAAAGATGGACCTAGGACCCAAGTACTGAAAAATGAATGGAGGCCTTTGAAATGTGTGTGTGTCGTCGTCTCTTGTATATACCTTTGATACTGGCAATGTCAAGTGATGTGGTTGTTCATTCTATGAAAAAGCAACATGAACAGCTAGATTATAAAACAAAGAAAAAACAATGCCTGGAACATATTACGATGGGCAAAAAAATCAATTATCACTACATACAAATCCATCCAAAAATTTCAAGACTGATTTTTTTCCAGTTGTAAAAGTGACATCAGCACAGTAACTACACTGGCAGCTTGAATTACAGATGCCTTTTTCAATCAGTACAGATGTGCGTTCAACCAGTCAGTAGTGAACAGACAGTATGAAGCAGTGGACACGCGGGCACAGTGTTTCAATCTTGTCGCATCACAAATTGCAATGGAGCAATGTGCCTACATCAAGTGTTCTCGAATTTACCAGAATGTTTTGGAGAAGAGAAAAGTGTGTGCAAAGTTTGCCTCGCACACCTTGACTACTGAAGAAAAACAATGACACATAGACACCTGTTGTGATTTGACTGAAATGCAAAACACGAACAATTCTTTTCTGGAAAAAAAATTATAATGCATGACTAGACTTCTTGTTATCACTGCAAAGCTGCCACAAAACAAATAAGAGCAGAAATTTGGATTAAGCGTCAACGTTTTGATAACAACTGACATTCCAATGTGCGAACTGGACAACATCTCGAAGAAAAACTTTTCTGACAATTTCACACGGCTGCATGAATGTTCTGTGCATTGAGTAGTTACAGGAGACTATGTAGAACACCCGAGGTATTAAAACCATGATCTTAAATTTTCTCTATTTTTTTTATTAATCCAGTCTCAAAATTTTTTGGACTGATGGGTTATTGTTGAAGGAGACAGAGAGACTCATGACACAGACATTTGGAGATGGCACAGTAATATGCCAGAAAAAATCTTTCTGTGATGCACTGTCAAGATCAGTGGATCATCAACCTTTGCAAAGAGATGATAGCTTAAGAGTTTGGATTTTTTATGAACAATACTTCAACTATTGGTATACCCTTCTGTAGTAAGCTCAACAAGCATATCTAGGACAACTGTTCCTGTGTAGGACCATCGTCAAAACAATATGCATAAAAATGGAATTATCAACCTGTGTGGATTAAGAATAATTCCAACTCACCACAAGAGGAAGCGTTCTGCGGCAGACAGGTACATTTAAATGTAGGCAGTTAAGGTAGCCGCACCTTAAGACCCAGAGATGACAGTAGTGTGTGCGCGCGCGGTCGCGCTCCTGTGCTTCTACATCTGACAAAAGACTGTCCAAGCTAATAATATTCAACAGTCTATCTTAAACGCGCCTCTATATATATATATATATATATTCACTCTCTCTCCCATGCAGATCTTATAATATTTCTCCTTTCCAGAGTCTTAATTCTGTCTGAATTTAAAACTTAACAACTGTTGTCGAACTACAGACATTTATCATAAAGCGCAGTACCAAATTTAATACAATTCATAGCTCTGAAACTCAAAAATTGTCATGAAAAAAAAAAAAAAAATGGATTTACCTTCTGTGATTTTGCCACTTTTTGATAGCAAGTTTCAAGTTCTAATTTTAGCGAGCTATTTTCTTGGATCAGGATTTCAACCATTTCCGCTGGTGGCCAAACATCCCTCCTCACATCCTCACGTCCATTTGTTTTTGGCCTGTAACAGAAAGAGCTTGCTTAATTCTTTTTTTCTCAAACAACAGCATCGATAAAATGCAACCAACAATTACAAGAAAAGTTGTCATTTAATCAGTACTACTCACATGACAATGTGAAATTCTGCAAGTAATACAAATAACTCTTTCTGTTAAGGAAGTAGCCACAACAGACTGGGTAAAAGGTGCATGTTGGAGTTTGGTTACTGTGGAACTTGAGATTTGTTTCATGCTGTATTCAGGCCCTGATGAAATACGTAAAACACAAAAATGGCAAAAAAATTTGCAAATCATCTGGACAAAAAGCAAAAGGAGTGAGAACAAAAATAAAGTGAGACGAAAAAATAAAATTGAAGAGCCAGAGAACTGAAATCTAGATGGTGGTGGGAACATGCAAATTTGCATGGTGTAGACAAAAAGTATTGTTCTGCATCATAATGCAAAAAAATTATATTGGAGAAACCAACATTTGGCCACAATTACAATCCTTCCGAGCCTACTGATGTATGCTTTCTTTACACTATGATGTGGTACAATACTCAGAAAACTTTTATCTCAACTAATTCTGCTTGCAGCAGTCTATGTAATTATACTGAATGGTGTAGCAAGGACAGAAGTGACCTTTCCACAATTTGCCACAAAAGTTGTGCGCCATTAGGTGAAAAGTAACTTGAAGGTAACCTGGATGCACAGAGCAAGGGATAAAAGGTATTAACATAAATAAATAGATGAACAAGAATGAAGAAGACAGAATAACACACCAGAATGAGATTTTCACTCTGCAGCGGAGTGTATGCTGATATGAAACTTCCTGGCATCGAGGATTTCAGCCATAAATAGAAATATTAAAAAAGGTAGGAAGATTTTTTTGTTTAGCAAAAGTGACAAAAAACAGATTACAGAGTACCTAAGGTCTCAACACATAAGTTTTGTCTCAAGTACAGATAGTGTTGAGGATCAGTGGACAAAGTTCAAAACCATCGTACAATATGCGTTAGATGAGTATGTGCCAAGCAAGATCATAAGGGATGGAAAAGAGCCACCGTTGTACAACAACCGAGTTAGAAAACCGCTGCGGAAGCAAAGGGAACTTCATAGCAAACATAAACATAGCCAAAGCCTTGCAGACAAACAAAAATTACGCGAAGCGAAGTGTAGTGTGAGGAGGGCTATGCGAGAGGCATTCAATGAATTCTAAAGTAAAGTTCTATGTACTGACTTGGCAGAAAATCCTAAGAAATTTTGGTCGTATGTCAAAGCGGTAGGTGGATCAAAACAGAATGTCCAGACACTCTGTGACCAAAATGGTACTGAAACAGAGGATGACAGACTAAAGGCCGAAATACTAAATGTCTTTTTCCAAAGCTGTTTCACAGATGAAGACTGCACTGTAGTTCCTTACCTAGATTGTTGCACAGATGACAAATTGGTAGATATCGAAATAGAGGTCAGAGGGATAGAGAACCAATTAAAATCGCTCAAAAGAGGAAAGGCCGCTGGACCTGATGGGATACCAGTTCGATTTTACACAGAGTACGCGAAGGAACTTGCCCACCTTCTTGGAGCGGTGTACCGTAGGTCTCTAGAAGAGCGAAGCGTTCCAAAGGATTGGAAAAGGGCACAGGTCATCCCCGTTTTCAAGAAGGGACGTCGAACAGATGTGCAGAACTATAGACCTATATCTCTAATGTCGATCAGTTGTAGAATTTTGGAACACGTATTATGTTCGAGTATAATGACTTTTCTGGAGACTAGAAATCTACTCTGTAAAAATCAGCATGGGTTTCGAAAAAGACGGTCATGTGAAACCCAGCTCGCGCTATTCGTCTACGAGACTCAGAGGGCCATAGACACGGGTTCACAGGTAGATGCCGTGTTTCTTGACTTCCGCAAGGCGTTCGATACAGTTCCCCACAGTCCTTTAATGAACAAAGTAAGAGCATATGGACTATCAGACCAATTGTGTGATTGGATTGAAGAGTTCCTAGATAACAGAACGCAGCATGTCATTCTCAATGGAGAGAAGTCTTCCGAAGTAAGAGTGATTTCAGGTGTGCTGCAGGGGAGTGATATTCACAGTATACATAAATGATCTTGTGGATGAAATCGGAAGTTCACTGAGGCTTTTTGCAGATGATGCTGTGCTGTATCGAGAGGTTGTAACAATGGAAAATTGTACTGAAATGCAGGAGGATCTGCAGCGAATTGACGCGTGTGCAGGGAATGGCAATTGAATCTCAATGTAGACAAGTGTAATGTGCTGCAAATACATAGAAAGATAGATCCCTTATCATTTAGCTACAAAATAGCAGGTCAGCAACTGGAAGCAGTTAATCCATTAATTTATTTGGGATTACGCATTAGGAGTGATTTAAAATGGAATGATCATATAAAGTTGATTGTCGGTAAAGCAGATGCCAGACAGATTCATTGGAAGAGTCCTAAGGAAATGCAATCCAAAAACAAAGGAAGTAGGTTACAGTACACTTGTTCGCCCACTGCTTGAATACTGCTCAGCAGTGTAGTATCCGTACCAGATAAGGTTGATAGAAGAGATAGAGAAGATCCAACGGAGAGCAGCGCGCTTCATTACAGGATCATCTAGTAATCGCGAAAGCGTTACGGAGATGATAGATAAATTCCAGTGGAAGACTCTGCAGGAGAGACGCTCAGTAGGTTGGTACGGGCTTTTGTTAAAGTTTCGAGAACATACCTTCACCGAAGAGTCAAGCAGTATATTGCTCCCTCCTACGTATATCTCGTAAAGAGACCATGAGAATAAAATCAGAGAGATTAGAGCCCACACAGAAGCATACCGACAATCCTCCTTTCCACGAACAATACGAGACTGGAATAGAAGGGAGAACCGATAGAGGTACTCAAGGTACCCTCCGCCACACACCGTCAGGTGGCTTGCGGAGTATGGATGTAGATGTAGATGTAGAAAACTGTGTGCCAGACCGAGACTCGAACTCGGGACCTTTGCCTTTCGCGGGCAAGGGCTCTACCATCTGAGCTACCCAACACGACTCACGCCCCGTCCTCACAGCTTTACTTCCACCAGTACCCGTCTCCTACTTTCCAAAATTCACAGAAGATCTCCTGCTTTCAGAGTAACACATGCTTACAAAATGAAAGAATTTGCCAGCATCTCCCACGTCCATGGTCTTTCTACCATGAAACACTACATTTCTCACTGTCACCAATACCTCAACATTTCCTTAAAAATCCTTTTGGCATATGGTACTCCTGGTGTGTTGGCTTATATTTAAAGAAGGGCAGCAGCTTCAATACTACTTAAGTTTTCTGTGCCATTAATTGCCAACACAGTGCACGTAATTAACTGCAGTTGTATGGTTACCTTACACCCCCTCTCCAGTCCCCCCCCCAATCAAACAACCTCAGTCAGAGTGCTAGGGTTCCACTGTCCTAAATACTCACTCTCCCTTTATTGTACTTACAGGAAAAAGTACTTTTTTACATAAGGGTATATAAAAAAACATTGATAGCACTTCATATATTGCATGGAATGGCAAACTTGATCAGAAAGCGTGGAAGTCTGAGAACAGTGACACGAGTGTGTCCTTGCTAATTTAACTGGTTATGCAACCTACCTGCATCAGTGGATTTATGGACTGGACTAATAGCATTCCTACCTGTGGGTGACCACCAGCTACTACTTTGCTGCAGTCAAGTGTCATCTATCCTGTTTCTAATGTATGTCTAGCTTATCTACAGTGTCGTCGTCCCCCCCCCCCCCCCCCTCCCGGTTTTCACTTTTAGAATGATTCCTCTCAAAATCAATTTTATATCGTGAACATTTTAAATCTTATATTTCCAATCTAAGAGTTACCAACTTTATACTATTATGTAATTAACTGCAGCCTTCAGTTCCAACAACCAGAGTGCAGATATGGTTACAATTTGTATACAATGAGTAGATGTGGAATTGTTCTGTGGAAACCTCAGTCACCAGATTTTCCATCTCTTGACTGTTTTCTGTGGGATACTATGAAGACTATAGGTCCACTACTCTTGTAACATCAGAGGACCTTTCACAGAGAGCCTTTCGCACATATCCAGAATACAACTGAAATACTGAATACACATTCACACTCATTTCACCCTGTCTGTCAAAATTCACATTGCCCACATATATTCTGGATGAAGTAGAAGAGCAAAATTGTGTGTTTTTGTCACGTTTCATATATATCCTGAACCCTGGTTTTGGAATGTGTCGGTATAAAAAGTTAAATACAAACAATACAACATTCTCTCTTTGATAAATTTGATGGAAGATACAGAAATAATCTGCTTTATAAAATATGCTCTATGGCACCTAGGGACCCGCAAGCAGTCTGGTAGTAATGGAATAGGAAAACTTTTGCTGGGAAGCAGTCCCGACCTCCCCCCATGCAATTTCCATACTTTTGGAGCCTTGAACTAAGACATAAGTGGCAATCTATTTGCTTTGGGCCTAGAGGTGCACTCCTGGGTACAATCATGGTTCCACAGTCAACCACAAAGATTTTGCCACGAAGGAATTGACTATCTTGTCTCTCAGTGAGATAAATTTATTAACAGTTACAGAGAAACTTTTGAAATAATAAACAGTTTACACATTTTTTCTCCAACTAACTCATTTTAATTTGAATGCCCTTATAACAGACAAATTCAACCTAGCTAGACTTGTCGAGGACCTACTCTCCTTTTCCCAATCCTTGTAACAGGAACATGTATCTACCACCAATCCCCAAGCCCTCCAACCAAAGCCAACCTAATACCAACACTGAACCCTGCCTCTTCCAGTTCATGCCACCATCCAACCATAATCCCCCCTCCCAGATGACCTTCCAGTAAACCCTTACCTCTAACTTGACTTCACCATCCTTCCCCAGATCTTTTCCTAACAACACCATACAAGAAAGGACAGCCATACACAATCTGAAAACAGATCCTGATCGTATCATCCTACCTAGAGACAAAGTTTCCACCACAGTTTTATGAACTGTACTGGCTACTGATGGTAGGCTTCTACAAACTGTCTGACCCCTTCACCCATAATCTCTGCCAAAATGATCCCACCGCACAAGTACAACATAACTTCAATCCCTTCTTAAAGCCTTAGGCCTTCCCAGAACTTCCCACCTGAATTCATTTCCCTCCTCACCCCTACTACACCTCACACAGCCACCTTCTATGTGCACCCCCAAATCCACAAACCAAACAATCTTGGATGCTTCATTGTAGCTAATTATTGTGAGCCACTGACAGAATTTCATACCTCAACGACCAACACCTCCAACCAACTGCCCACAATCTAGCCTCCCACTTCAATTTAACAACCACTTTCTTCACTACTCTCCACCATCCCCAACCCCTGTCCTCCTGGATCCCTACTCATCAGTGTTGAAGCCACCTTCTATACACCAACGTCCCTCATGCCTATGGCCTTGCTGTTCACGAACACTACCTCTCCCAACATCCTTCAGACTCCAAAGTCACTACCTCAATCCTCATTCAAATTATTCACTTTATCCTAGCACCCAACAACTTCCTCTTTGATTGGAAGTATACAAACAAATCAGCAGCACAGCCATGGGCACCTGCATGGGTATCTCCTATGCCAACCTGTTAATGTGCCATCTAGAGGAAATCCTCCTCCCAAAACCTCAAACACCTGGTCTGGTTCAAGTTCACTGATGGTATCTTCATGATCTGGACTCAGGGCTAAGGCACCCTATCCTCATTCCTCCACAACCTCAACACCTTCTCTCCCATCCACTTCATCCGGTCGTCCTAAAACTAACATGCCATATTCCTGGGCACTGATCACCTCTTCTCTGATGGCTGCATCCCTACCTCTGTCCACATTAAAGCCACCTATCAACAACTGTACCTGCATTTCAACAGCTGCACTCCTTTCCACACACAAGTCTCTTCGACAGCCAGGCTACCTGGAGATGGCGTATCTGCAGTGACAAGAACTCCTTTGTCCAGCATGCTTAGGGCCTCACAAAAGCCTCACAGACAGACACCATCCCCAGACCCAGACTGCAAACAGATCTCCCGTACCATATCCCCACACAGCTTAAAGAACCAGCTACAAAGAAGTGTCCCCACTAATCAACCAATAACACCCCTGGCTGGAAAAAAAAGTCCTCCTTTGATTACCTATACTACTGGCCATTAAAATTGCTAAACCAAGAAGAAATGCAGATGATAAACAGGTATTCATTGTACAAATATATTATACTAGCACTGACGTGTGATTACATTTTCACACAATTTGGGTGCATAGATCCCGAGAAATCAGTACCCAGAACAACCACCTCTGGCTGTAATAACGGCCTTGATACGCCTGGGCATTGAGTCAAACAGAGCTTGGATGGCGTGTACAGGTACAGCTGCCCATGCAGCTTCAACACCATACCACAGTTCATCAAGAGTAGTGACTGGCGTGTTGTGACGAGCCAGTTGCCCGGCCACCACTGACCAGACGTTTTCAATTGGAGAGAGATCTGGAGAATGTGCTGGCCAGGGCTGCAGTCAAACATTTTCTGCATCCATAAAAAGGTCCATACAGGACCTGCAACACACAGTTGTGTATCATCCTGCTGAAATGTAGCGTTTCACACGGATCGAATGAAGGGTAGAGCCACAGGTCTCAACACATCTGAAATGCAATGTCCACTGTTCAAAGTGCTGTCAATGCGAACAAGAGGTGACCGAGACGTGTAACCAATGGCAGTTCATACCATTGCCGGGTGATACGCCAGTATGGCGACGACGAATACATGCTTCCAATGTACGTTCACCGCGATGTCGTCAAACACTGATGCGACCATCATGATGCTGTAAACAGAACCTTAATTCATACGAAAAATGACTTTTTGCCATTTGTGCACCCAGGTTCGTCGTTGAGTACACCATCGTAGGCGCTCCTGTCTGCGATGCAGTGTCAAGGGTAACCGCAGCCATGGCCTCCGAGCTGATAGACCATGCTGCTGCAAATGTCGTCGAAATGTTCGTGGAGATGGTTGTTGTCTAGCAAACGTCCCCATCTGTTGACTCAAGGATCGAGACGTGGCTGCACAATCTGTTACAGCCATGCGGATGAGACGCCTGTCATCTCAACTGCTAGTGATACGAGGCCGTTAGGATCCAGCACGGCATTCCGCAATACCCTCCTGAACCCACTGATTCCATATTCTGCTAGCCATCATTGGATCTTGACCAACGCAAGCAGCAATGTCGCGATACAATAAACCGCAATTGCGATAGGCTACAATCCGACCTTTATCAAAGTCGGAAACGTGATGGAACGCATTTCTCCTCCTTTCACAAGGCATCACAACACTGTTTTACCAGACATTACTGGTCAACTGCTGTTTGTGTATGAGAAATCGGTTGGACACTTTCCTCAGGTCAGCACGTTGTAGGTATTGCCACCGGCACCAACCTTGTGTGAATGTTCTGAAAAGCTAATTATTTGCATATCACAGCATCTTCTTCCTGTCTGTTAAATTTCGCGTCTGTAGCGTGTTATCTTCGTGGTGCAGCAATTTTAATGGCCAGCAGTGCATCATCACACCCTGAAAATAAGGATCGTCCTACCCAAGATCCTTGCCACCCCTCCTAAAGTGGTGTTCTGTCACCCAACGCAGCTCCACAACATCCTAGTCCACCATTTTTATTTTCTCGACTAATCTGCTGCAGCCCACCACGAATTCCTCTCCTCTGCCAACCTTTCCATCTCAGAGTAGCAACTACACACTAAGTCCTCAGTTATTCCAATCTCTGTCTTCCTCTACAGTTTTCACCCTATACAGTTCCTTCTAGTACCATAGAAATTATCCCCTGATGCCTTAACAGGTGTCATATCAACCCGCCACTTCTTCTTGTCAGTGTTTTCCATATTTTCCTTTCCTCATCGATTTTGCGGAGAACCTCCTCATTCTTTACCTTATCGGTCCATCTAATTTTCAACATTCTTCTGAAGCACAACATCTCAAAGGCTTCGATTCTCTTCTGTTCGGGTTTTCCCAAAGTCCATGTCTCAGTAACATACAATGCTGTTATCCAAAAGTACATTTTCAGAAACTTCTTCCTCAAATTAAGGCCTATGTTTGATACTAGTAGACCTCTCTTGGCCACGAGTGCCCTTTTTGCTAGTGCTAGTCTGCTTTTGATGTCCTCCTTGCTCCACCCATCATCTATTATTTTGCTGTCTAGGTAGCAGAATTCCTGAACTTCGTCTACTTCGTCGCCATCAATCCTGATGTTAAGTTTCTCGCTGCTCTCATTTCTGCTACTTCTCATTACTTTTGTCTTTCTTTGATTAACTCTTAATCCATATTCTGTACTGTGGCGCTTCGAGAATTTCTGTGTAAATTCTAGAACCACTCGGCCTACCACCAACTCCAATACCTGATATTTTAGTTGTGAGTGTGAGAAAGGAACCCTATTTACTGTGCATCACTTGTCTGTGAGTGCAGGTTTAAGGTTTATCGTGAGACGACTGTAGACGCGGTGATCGAATAGCACTGACACGTTTTTGCTGGTCGCGCCATGGAAGCCGTAGTGTTTATGTATTGTGTGCTATTTTATAACTTTGATTATTGTAGCGGAAAAAAAGAACAGTTGAAATATTGTTAATTAATGCTTGTCTTGGACTTCGAGAGGATAACACATGTATTCAGATTCAGGATGAGAATGGACTTGGTTTTTAAGTCAACTTTCTATAATGTGTAAATGAACTTTGTTTCTACCCTTTGGATACATGAGGAGACTTACTTGACAGCGTTTGTCTATGTGGAGAATGAGATTTGTATAAGTTTCATGTTAAATATACATTGTTAAGTGAAGCAAAAGAAACTGTGTGCATCTGCTTATTTTTATAAGTAGAAAAAGTCTTGAGAAATTCCTGTTCATAGCAAATATACTTCGGAGAAGAAGAGAAAATGGAGGTTGCAGCAGCAAGCTAACCAGCAAGGAAAGTCGGCTGACAATCTCAAGTAAGTAGTATCGTTAAAGAAGTGGGAGTTTACACACATACTTCGCCAAAGCGTTAAAGTACTCATTAGACTGAAACTTCCTGGCAGATTAAAACTGTGTGCTGGATCGAGACTCCAACTTGGGACATGAGTCGTGCTTGGGTGGCTCAGTTGGTAGAGCACTTGCCCGTGAAGGCAAAGGTCCCGAGTTCGAGTCTCGGTCTGGCACACAGTTTTAATCTGCCAGGAAGTTTCATATCAGTGCACACTCCGCTGCAGAGTGAAAATCTCATTCTGGAAACATCCCCCAGGCTGTGGCTCAGCCATGTCTCCGCAATATCCTTTCTTTCAGGAGTGCTAGTTCTGCAAGATTCACAGGGGAGCTTCTGTGAAGTTTGGAAGGTAGGAGGCGAGGTACTGGCAGAAGTAAAGCTGTGAAGACGGGGCGTGAGTCGTGCTTGGGTGGCTCAGTTGGTAGAGCACTTGCCCGCGAAAGGCAAAGGTCCCGAGTTCGAGTCTTGGTCCGGTACACAGTTTTAATTTGCCAGGAAGCTTCATATTAGTCATTAGGCTGCTCATTCCACTCAGACGACCATGTAAATTTTTTTCACTTTCACTCAGGAGGCAATCTCATCAGTGAATATCCTTTCACCTTGAATTTTAATCCCACTCCAGAACCTTTCCTTAATTTCCACCATTGTTTCTTTGACGTACAGATTGAACAGCAGCAGTGAAAGAATGCATCCTTATCTTAAACCCTTTTTAATCTGAGCACTTTGTTCTTGGTCTTCCAGACTTACTGTTCCCTCTTGGTTCTTGCACATATGGTACCTTACCCATCAATCCCTTTGGCTTACCCCTATTTTTTCTCAGACATTCTAACATCTTGCACTATTTTATACTGTCAAATGCTTTTTCCAGGTAGACAAATCCTATGACCATGTCTCAATTTTTCTTCAGTCTTGTTTCCATTATCAATTGCAGCATCAGAACCACCCCTCTGGTGACTTCACCTTTCCTAAAGCTAGACTGATCATCACCTAACAGACCCTCAATTTTCTTTTCCAGTCGTCTGTACATTATTCTTGTCAACAACTTGGATGCAGCTGTTAAGCTGATTGTGTGATAATTCTCCTAATACAAGATCCCTATTTTTTCCCTCCTGACTCCTGTTTCTTCTTGTTTCATGTTATCAGACAAATCTTCCCCCTCCTCGACACCTTCAATGTATTCTTTCCACCTACCTGCTCACTCCATGCATTTAACAGTGGCATTCCCATTGCACTCTTAATTTTAACACCCTTGCTTTAATTTCACCGAATCGAGTGTTCTATAAGCTGAATCCATTCTTTCACAATCATTTCTTTATTGATTTCTTCACATTTTCCGCGCAGCCATTTTGCCTTAGATTCCCTGCATTTCATATTTGTATCATTCTTAAGTGTATTCACAAATTTCCTTGAATATTTTTGTAATTCCTTCTTTCATTGCTCTGCTGAAGTATTCTACCTGTTACCGATGGTTTCTTCACAGTTGCCTTCCTTGTACCTACAGTTATGTTTCCATCTTCTGTGATTCCCCTCTTCAACTACACTGCCTACTGAGCTATACATTATCACGGTGTCTATAGCCTCAGAGAACTTCAAGTACATGTCTTTATTCCTTAGTACTTCTGCATCCCACTTCTTCACATACTGATTCTCCCTGACTAGTCTCAAACTTCAGCCTGCACTTCATCATTACAAAATTGTGATCCGAGTCTATATCTGCTCTTGGGTACGCCTTCCAATCCAATATCTGGTTTTGGAATCTCTGCCTGAGCATGATGTAATCTGGATGAAATCTTTCTGTACTTCCTGGCCATTTCCAAGTGTGATTCTCGAACAGAGTATTAACTATTACTAACCAATATTTATTTCAGAACTCAATGAGTCTTTCATTTCTGCTACCAAGGTCATCTTCTCCTGTAGCCCTTCTACTCCCTCCTCGAAAACCGCATTCCAATCCCCCATGACTATTATGCACTGAATTACCCATTCAATATCCTCATGTACTTTCTCAATCTCTTCAGCCTCTGCTTGTTACACTGGTAAGTACACCTGAACTATTGTTGTCAGTGTTGGTCAGCTGTCAATTCTGATGAGAACAACTCTACCACTAAACTGTTGACAGTAACTTACTCCCTGCCCTACCCTCCTATTCATAACAAATCCTACTCCCATTACACTATTTTCTGCAGCTACCGGCATTATCTTATACTTGTCTGACCGGAAATCCTTATCTTCTTTCCATTTCACTCTGCTGACACCCAAAATATCTAGACTGAACCTTAGCATTTCCTTTTCCAGATTTTCTAGCTTCCATAATGTATTCAAAGTTCTGACATTCCACATCCCAACTCGTAGAGCTCTATCCTTTAGTTGGTAACTCAACCTTTTTCTCATGGTTACCTACCCCTTGGCAGTCCCGTTCCGGAGATCTGAATGGGTGACTAGTCTGGAATTGTTTGATAATGGAGAGCACCATGACATTTTCAATTACAGGTCCTGTGGACACACATTATCTATCTTGAATGCATTCATTTCCATTGCCTTCTGCATCCTCATGCTGCTGATCATTACTGCTTGTTCCACCTTTCGGGGCAGTTTTCCACCCCAAGGACAAGAGAGTGCCCTGAACATCTACCCACTCCTCCACACACTTTGCAAGACTGCCGGATGGGGGTGACTTCTTATGCCGGAAGCCTTCGGCTGCCATTGTGGATGACTTTCATTCAAAATTTAGGCAGTGGCGGGGTCCGAACCAGGGACTGAGAACGTTTTGATTACTAATCAAACACGCTACCCCTAGACCATGATATCAAACCCCTATGCCACTCGAAATCCCAACCCCTTGTCACAGGGATCAGATCCTAGAGGAACAACCTAGTGTACAACCTGCCCAATCCACACAGCACTTCTTATACTGTGCCATCACAGGCTTATCCTACCCAATCAGAAACTGGGCTACCTCTGCAATCAGCCAAGTCATATACCAGCTCTGCTACAACCATTGCACAGCAGGCCACCCCGTGGCACAACATGGAGCTGAACATAACATGCTCGATTTCAATGGTTGCTTCACAATCTGGACCATCTGCGTCCTCCCCTTGTAGCAAAAAAAAGCACTGTATCCTTGTAAGAGAGAAAGAGGCGAACGAGTGTGCCAGAACTTACCAATTTCACTACTACTAGCACCATGTCATCATAATGTACCTGTGCTTAGCATACAAAGTATTGTGCCATAATTTAAGAGTGAAATTAAAAATAAAAATAATTTTACCAAACTTTGTCAATGTACGATTCAGTATATTAATGTTAACACTGTGAAGTTTTGGAATGATCTAATGAATATGTTTCACAAAATACATTATTTTAAGAATAAAATAAGGGGTGCTAAATAATGAAGCTAGAAAGCTAAATACGTTCAGGATTTGCAAATGTCTGTCACAATCACAAGCTACCAAGTCTCAACTTGAACGGAGCAACATTTTAATCAAAAATCGGCATTTTTACAAAAATTCAAAGGCACTAAATATGAGAATCAGAAAGGTGAAAATTCACATGTAGCTTCAGTTTTATGTAAAAACATTCAGTATGTGACTCCATTACACTACCTCTATTAGTTTTCAGGTTATTCATCAAAAACTAAATTTGGAACAAAAACATCCCTATTCATATTAGATTAAATATCATTTGCATTTGTTAATAGAAAGTTCTAATTACAGCACTTGATTGTGTTCATAAAATAACACAGCTGTACAAAGTCCAAGACTTCATGGTAAATAACAATCACTACAAGGAATCTTAAAGAGGCAGTTCAGAGGTCACTTTCTACCGTCGGATCCGTTCTCAAAATTCTAGTCGGAGATGTTTAAATGCAGTCGAGCTAAAACTTTTTCAGTAACTAAAGCAAAATTAACTCTTCTATATAAAACTTAAGAAGAGTGAATTGTTAAATGGCAGAGATATTAATTAACATGTGCCCGAGAAAGGGGCTATTTAGATGCTGCTATCTGTACCTAGAGCAGTTGATAGCAGATGTTCCATTTGGCAGTCTGCTGCACCCATGTATAAATACAGCCAGAGTGTGCCACCCACAATGTTGACAAAACCATATGGCAAGTGGCAAGATTATTTTCCACTTTTAAGGCAGACATTTAATTCTGATGATAAAAAGTCAGGGGGATAAACCATTTTACTTGAAACTTGCCACAGAGGTCACCTTTGAACTGCTAATAGCACTGAAACTTCCTGGCAGATTAAAATTGTGTGCCCGACCGAGACTCGAACTCGGGACCTTTGCCTTTCGCGGGCAAGTGCTCTACCATCTGAGCTACAGAAGCACGACTCACGCCCGGTACTCACAGCTTTACTTCTGCCAGTATCTCGTCTCCTACCTTCCAAACTTTACAGAAGCTCTTCTGCGAACCTTGCAGAACTAGCACTCCTGAAAGTGCTTCTGTAAAGTTTGGAAGGTAGGAGACGAGATACTGGCAGAAGTAAAGCTGTGAGTACCAGGCGTGAGTCGTGCTTCGGTAGCTCAGATAGTAGAGCACTTGCCCGCGAAAGGCAAAGGTCCCGAGTTCGAGTCTCGGTCGGGCACACAGTTTTAATCTGCCAGGAAGTTTCATATCAGCGCACACTCCGCTGCAGAGTGAAAATCTCATTCTGCTAATAGCACTGTTTCCAATATGGACATTATTATTATTATTATTCCCCTAAATCTTTCCGTTTGAGCTCTGATTTCTCTTATTTTATTATGGTGATCATTTCTCCCTACATAGGTGGGTGTCAACAAAATATTTACGCATTCGGAAGAGAAAGTTGGTGATGAAATTTTCGTAAACAGATCTCGCCGCAAACAAAACTGGCTTTGTTTCAGTGACTCCCATCCCAACTCGCGTCTCATATCAGTGACACTCTCACCCCTATTGCGCGATAACACAGAACGAGCTGGCCTTCTTTGCACTTTTTCGATGTCCTCCATCAATCCTACCTGGTAAGGATTCCATACTGCGCAGTAATATTCCAGCAGAGGACGCACAAGTGTCATGTAGGCTGTTTTAGTGGGTTTGTCACATCTTCTAAGTGTTCTGCCAACAAAGCTCGGTCTTTGTTTTGCCTTCCCCACAATATTATCTATGTGGTCTTTCCAATTTAAGTTCCTCGTAATTGTATTACCTAAGCATTTAGTCGAATTGACAGCCCTTAGATTTGTGTGATTTATCGTATACCCAAAATTTATCGGATTTCTTTTAGTACCCATGTGGATGACCTCGCACTTTTCTTTGTTTAGTGCCAATTGCCACTTTTCACACCATACAGAAATTTTCTCTAGAACATTTTTTAATTGGAATTGATCGTCTGATGATTTTACTGGACGGTAAATTACAGCATCACCTGCAAACAATCTAAGGGGGCTGCTCAGATTATCACCTAGATCATTTATGTAAATCAGGAACAGCAGAGGGCCTATGACACTGCCTTGCGGAACGCCGGATATCACTTCTGTTCTACTTGATGATTTACCGTCTGTCACTACGAACTGTGACCTCTCTGAGAGGAAATCACAAATCCAGTCACATAACTGAGACGATACTCCACATGCACGCAATTTGATTAATAGTCACTTGTGAGGAACATCTTGGAATATGGAATCGATCCGAGATGCCTTGTCGACAGCACCCATTACTTCATGGGAATAAAGAGCTAGCTGTGTTGCACAAGAACAATATTTTCTGAATCCATGTTGGTTATGTATCAATGAGTGTGATTCATAGTGTTCGAGTACAGTACATGCTCCAAAATCCAACTGAAAATTGAGGTCAATTGTATGGGTCTGTAATTCAATGGGTTACTCCTATTTCCCTTCTCAAATATTGGTGTGACCTGTGCTACTTTCCAGTCTTTAGGAGCAGACCTTTCGTCACGAGTACGGTTGTATATGATTGCTAAGAAAAGTGCTATTGTGTCTGCATACTCTGAGAGGAACCTGACTGGTATACCATCTGGACCAGAAGACTTGCCTTTCATAAGTGATTTGAGTTGTTTCACAACACCTAAGATACCTACTTTTATGTCATTCATGCTAACAGCTGTTCTGATTTCAAATTCTGGAATATTTACTTCACCTTCATTCGTGAAGAAATTACGGAAAACTGTATTTAGTAACTCCGCTTTAGTGGCACCATCATCGGTAACATTTCCATCGCTATCGCACAGTGACGGTATTGACTGTTTTTTTGTCACTGGTGTACTTTACATACGACCAGAATCTCTTTGGGTTTTCTACCATATTTTGAGACAACATTTCATTGTGGAAACTATTAAAAGCATCTCACTTTGACGTCCGTGCTAAATTTCAAGCTTCCGTGAAACTTAGCCAGTCTTGGGGATTTTGCGTTCTTCTGAATTTGGCATGCTTTTTTCATTGCTTCTGCAACAGTGTTCTGACGTGTTTTGTGTACCATGGTGGATCAGTCCCATCTCTTATTAACTTATGCGGTATGCATCTATCTATTGCTGTCGATACTGTATCTCTGAATTTGAGCCATATCCGGTCTACACTTACATAATTAGCTAGGAAGGAATGGAGACTCTCTCTTAGGAAGGCATCGAGCAAATTTTTATCTGTTGTTTTAAATAGATATATTCTGCATTTATTTTTAGTGGTTTTCATTGATATGATTTTGAGCCTCGCTACAATGACCTTGTGTTCACTAATCCCTGTATCCGTCATGACTATTAGCTCAAGATTATTTGTGGCTAAGAGGTCAAGTGTGTTTTTGCAACCATTTACAATGTGTGTGGGCTCATGAACTAATTGTTCAAAGTAATTCTCAGAGAAAGCATTTAGTACAATTTTGGAAGATTTTTCTGTCTACCACCAGTTTTGAACATGTATTTTTGCCAACAAATTGAGGGTAGATTGAAGTCTTCACCAATTATAACTTTGAGTGGGATACTTATTACATGAGATTCAAGTTTTCGTTGAAGCATTCAGCTTATAAAACCATCTGAGCTGGGGGGGGGGGGGGGGGGGGGGCAGTAGAAGGAGCCAATTATTATTTTGGTATGGCTGTTGAGTATATCCTCTGTCCATAGTAATTCACAGGAACCATCTACACTCCTGGAAATTGAAATAAGAACACCGTGAATTCATTGTCCCAGGAAGGGGAAACTTTATTGACACATTCCTGGGGTCAGATACATCACATGATCACACTGACAGAACCACAGGCACATAGACACAGGCAACAGAGCATGCACAATGTCGGCACTAGTACAGTGTATATCCACCTTTCGCAGCAATGCAGGCTGCTATTCTCCCATGGAGACGATCGTAGAGATGCTGGATGTAGTCCTGTGGAACGGCTCGCCATGCCATTTCCACCTGGCGCCTCAGTTGGACCAGCGTTCGTGCTGGACGTGCAGACCGCGTGAGACGACGCTTCATCCAGTCCCAAACATGCTCAATGGGGGACAGATCCGGAGAACTTGCTGGCCAGGGTAGTTGACTTACACCTTCTAGAGCACGTTGGGTGGCACGGGATACATGCGGACGTGCATTGTCCTGTTGGAACAGCAAGTTCCCTTGCCGGTCTAGGAATGGTAGAACGATGGGTTCGATGACTGTTTGGATGTACCGTGCACTATTCAGTGTCCCCTCGACGATCACCAGTGGTGTACGGCCAGTGTAGGAGATCGCTCCCCACACCATGATGCCGGGTGTTGGCCCTGTGTGCCTCGGTCGTATGCAGTCCTGATTGTGGCGCTCACCTGCACGGCGCCAAACACGCATACGACCATCAGTGGCACCAAGGCAGAAGCGACTCTCATCGCTGAAGACGACACGTCTCCATTCGTCCCTCCATTCACGCCTGTCGCGACACCACTGCAGGCGGGCTGCACGATGTTGGGGCGTGAGCGGAAGACGGCCTAACGGTGTGCGGGACCGTAGCCCAGCTTCATGGAGACGGTTGCGAATGGTCCTCGCCGATACCCCAGGAGCAACAGTGTCCCTAATTTGCTGGGAAGTGGCGGTGCGGTCCCCTACGGCACTGCGTAGGATCCTACGGTCTTGGCGTGCATCCGTGCGTCGCTGCGGTCCGGTCCCAGGTCGACGGGCACGTGCACCTTCCGCCGACCACTGGCGACAACATCGATGTACTGTGGAGACCTCACGCCCCACGTGTTGAGCAATTCGGCGGTACGTCCACCCGGCCTCCCGCATGCCCACTATACGCCCTCGCTTAAAGTCCGTCAACTGCACATACGGTTCACGTCCACGCTGTCGCGGCATGCTACCAGTGTTAAAGACTGCGATGGAGCTCCGTATGCCACGGCAAATTGGCTGACACTGACGGCGGCGGTGCACAAATGCTGCGCAGCTAGCGCCATTCGACGGCCAACACCGCGGTTCCTGGTGTGTCCGCTGTGCCGTGCGTGTGATCATTGCTTGTACAGCCCTCTCGCAGTGTCCGGAGCAAGTATGGTGGGTCTGACACACCGGTGTCAATGTGTTCTTTTTTCCATTTCCAGGAGTGTATTTCAACTTCACTACAAGATAAACTACTACCAACAGACACCAACACACCACCACCTACTTTATTTAATCTAACCTTTCTGAACATGGTTTGCGTCTCTGTACAAATTTCAGCAGAATTTATCTCTGGCTTTAGCCAGCTTTCTGTTCCTAAAACGATTTCAGCTTCAGTGCTTTCTATCAGCGCTTTAAGCTCTGGTACTTTTCCAAAGCAGCTATGACAATTTACAACTACAATACTGACTGTTGCTTGGGCAATTCTCATCATTTCTTTGCCCTGTACCCTTTGAGACTGGAGCCTTTTTTGATCTTTCCCAAGACTGTCTAACCTAAAAAACAGCCCAGTCCGTGCCACACAGTCCCTGCTACTCATGTAGCTGCCCCCTGTGTGTAGTGGACACCTGACCTATTTAGCAGAACCCAAAACTTTCGTTTATAGTCATAGTTCCTGATCCCGCTGAGTAAATAGCACGTAGGAACATTTTCTTTCAGAGAATACAAAGGGTAACATGGACTTGTAGGCTGGAAATTATGATCAGTATGTTCTCCATCACTTTCTGGCTGACCGCAAAAATAGTTATCAGGCTCTTGTAAATGGCAAAGCTATTTATTAATTTACCTGCCACCCCACACCCTCCATCAGTTTATCTGAATTTCGCAGATGCAAGTTACCTTACAATACATTCTCAGCTCCCGAAATCATTCCAGCCTCAACATATGATAACTTACTGTCCTTCCACCCTTCACCCAACAGTTTACAACCCCTCTGCCCTGTCACCTCCTCCCAGTTCACATCCCCTCACCTTAACAGTGCACCGCTCTCTGCCACTGCAGTCACTGTTCTTTTCCCTTTCAGTGCTCCTCTCCTCTCCCGCCCCCTATTTACCCCACTAATTCCCCCACAGCCCCCAACCCTGTCCTGCTGCACACTCTGCCAGTCAACGCTTCTCTCTTCGTGCACCTGTACACCCTGCTAATTCTCCCCCTTTCACATCCCATTCCGGATTGCTGATTTTGTTCAAGGTTAGAGATGTATTCTGGCCACAGTGACTGGAGACAGTGCTAATGTCTGCATCAGATGCGCCTGCTTGTGTGAATGTGTGTGTGTTTGCTTTTCTGAAGAAGGCTTTGGCCGAAAGCTCAATGTGTGACAGTATTTTCATTGTGGCTGTCTGCAAATCAATGTGCAATCTTTATGGTGAGTAGCAATTATCCTTTTTACAATATTGTCAATGCCAAACATATTTTGTTGTGACAAGAGTATTATCTTCATGCTTCAAATTTTTAGTGTATATTTAACATTTCTTGTCATGAACGTCTTATTTTTTGGGAAATACTACATAAGATTTCTGGGCTTCAATAAATCAACTACAAGTCTAGAAATGACAGTTCCTTTGCAAGTTTTCATGCAGAGATTGAAACGTTTATGTAAATTTGAGTGTAAAACTGTAGCACAGATCAATATAGAAACTATTCAATCACAATCTCCAAATCCCCCCCCCCCCCCCCCCCCTCCACACACACACACACACAAGTTCATAAATAATATTGAAGTTAACTCCAACAGAAAAGTTATGCTCAAAAGCAGATTTTTAAATCAGTAATATATGCGAAGACTTACCTGGGACTCCCAATTTTGCTGGCACCAATGCGAGAAAGATCTGGCTGGGATCTTGAGAGGTTGATCTTATCAGCAAGGGTTCCTGTGGGACCAGCACCAGTACCTCTTAACCTATATGACACAGGGGAGTCAAGCCATTTTGGATATTCTGGTGGAGGTCGTGGTGTAAGTTCTCTGCCTGCAGATAATCGTTCTGGTCTGTCACAAGAATCCCCTCTTTTACTTTCTTCCTCCTCTTCCTCGTCATCTCCTGCAGCAGATTCTCTAATTCCATTACTTCCCTCTGTGCCACATGGAACAACCTTCACTTCTTTTGCAAGGTGTTTTAAAACCTGTGGTGGATAAGACACATAAATATACATTAAAACAAATTGTGAGGGACAGGGTAAGTTACCAAACTACATGTAATTTAGAAAATCTGCGTTATTTTATTTTTAATTACTGGTACACCTCACCTCAAAACTCTTATTCTATCCATAAATTACCACACATCTAGCAACACAAAACTTCAAATGTACCCACTAACAGTACCACACATATTATGAATTTGAAGCAGTTCGCGAATCGCTTCAGTTCAAATTCTAGACCAATCTCCCTTACTTTCCCTACTAACTGATAGCAAAGATACCAAGGAATGGCATAAGTAAAGAATCATTCATCAACAAGGTAAAATGTTGAGCAGCAAATAAGCAGTTACACGTGAAGTTGATCATTGTAGCACGTAAATTCAAATTGGGAAAATCAGTAGTGGAAAGAGACAACACTGGCTATTGTCGTACCAACCACTGAAGCGGCATTTTTTATGATAAGTGCAGTCCCTGTTCTGGAACGTAGAAGACGAAGCACAAGATTGAGCTCAGACCCACCCATTGCTCAAATTCCAGTGGATTGGATACCCCGAGCATAAATGCAGTAGAAGGAAGCTGAATGCACAAAGGGGTAGTATTAGAAATAACTGATTCATTTTTAGCTTATAAGTTGGGAATAGAGTGTTAGAAGTTATTGTGCAAGAAGTGTAGTAATGAATTAAGGTCCGTGGTGTTTGACTTAAAG
Source organism: Schistocerca piceifrons (assembly GCF_021461385.2). NCBI lineage: Eukaryota > Metazoa > Arthropoda > Insecta > Orthoptera > Acrididae > Schistocerca > Schistocerca piceifrons. The sequence continues at coordinate 1,201,100,611 of NC_060138.1, read as the reverse complement.
GACAGGGCAAGGGCCCCCCATGGAAATGTGTAAGAAAAGTGAAAGGGCTAAGGAAACCAATTGTAGAACAATTCTTAAGAGGTGAAACAGGACCAGTTGCCAGGAAGTGTAGTGTAAAGGATAATGTAGTTTATATATTTAAAAATAAAGATGATGTGACTTACCATACGAAAGTGCTGGCAGGTGTGGATGGATATGTGTGTGTGTGTGTGTGTGCGCGCGAGTGTATACCTGTCCTTTCTTCCCCCTAAGGTAAGTCTTTCCGCTCCAGGAATTGGAATGACTCCTTATCCTCTCCCTTAAAACCCACTTCCTTTCGTCTTTCCCTCTCCTTCCCTCTTTCCTGATGAGGCAACAGTTTGTTGCGAAAGCTTGAATTTTGTGTGTATGTATGTGTCTGTGTTTCTATCGACCTGCCAGCACTTTCGTATGGTAAGTCACATCATCTTTGTTTTTAAATATATTTTTCCCGCGTGGAATGTTTCCCTCTATTATATGGATAATCTAGTTTGGTTGACCTGAGGAATTGGGTCTTGATAAAAGGAGAGCAATGTAGCATACTGACCGTGTTTGGTCAAAAAATACACCAGAACGGAAGCGAGCTGCAACAGGGCCGGCCAAAGGCGGGTGAGAGTGTTACACACTGCCAAGCGCAACACAGCCAACTGGCATTGTGAAGGGGAGCCGGGTGGGAGCAGTATAGCAACAGCCGACACTGCAATATGCTAGTTGAAAGAAGGAAGCCTTTTCTCACTTGCACCACAAAAGTGTTTAGAGTCCGTGTCTTAAGCCTAAATGAACACAGTCTGGAGCATATAAGTACTCTGCCATTCATGTACTAGATCATTCTCGTCTCAGTATCAGAGCCTACACCATGAGGCTATGACACCTGGAGCAACATCCTGGAATGCAGAACAGTGTCCGCTGTTCAACCACGAGACAGGGCAGCCTGCCCTGTGTCACGGGGAAGCCATCTGCTTGTGGGAAGAAGTTCATGGCCATCGTCAGCTAAGCAGTTGCAATTGCCATCACAGTAGCAGCTGGAGACGTTGCTGACAGTAGCATCAGAGTAATACCAAGGTAGGCCCTGCTCTTTGTACTGTCAGCAAAGCAGGACCTCTACTGTTTTGCACAAGAGGCAACTGGATGCCTCCACCAAGGTGTTTCTATGAAATTATGCCATTTCATGGTAATATATTATTGTGCTTGGAATTTTGTTCTTCCATGCGAACTACTTTGAGTGTTAATGTACATACAGATTGTTCCCACTTCTTCCATGCTTTGGTTGGTTCTTATTGGCACACCATTACATGCTGATACAGGCCACACTATTGGGTGAAACAATTCACACATCTGACAAAACGATGCTCACAACAGTAGCATGTTTCTTTTTACTTATTTGTCTGTAGCTACAGCTATTATTTTATTAGCATGAACATTATAATGCACCACATAATTTTTGTCTTTTTCCTTAACCTCAAAGCATTTGTTCCAAATCAATTTACAGCCCGGCACACGAAAACTGGTTCAAGAATTTGTTGCGGTTCTACCATAAAAAAGATAATTCATAATTATTACAGTACCTGTGATTGACTCAAGTAATCATCAGGAATATCAGTTATCTCACGAACACTGGGATCATAGATGCGACCTTCTTTGTTGCTGCCCAATGAGAGTGAAGGAGAAGGAGAATGGGAATGAGATCCCATTTTCTTGTTTGTTTCCACAGTTGGTGATGCACTGTAGGAATGAGATGACAAGTAGTTCTGACCATTTCCATCTTGCATATCTCGAATACCCGATAACCTGTAACAATTCCCTACTATCAAACAAAGCATCGTGATCCACGGGTAATATGGCTGTTTTCAACCATAACCATTTGATAAAATTAGTACATAAAATATGATAGATACTACATCACATGTTGTTACTTACCTTTTTATTTTATTAAGGTGTTGCACTTCATGGCATTAGTTTTGCGATTAATCATTCAGCAGTACATGAACAATATTCAAAGACCAGTATGCACTGTTTGAATTTTCTTAGTAATAATGAGAGTGTAGCCTGTACTGAGGAATTCATGGGAAATGCATGGAAGAACTAAGGAAAGGAGAGGGGAGGGAGGGAGGGTGGAGGACAGTCAACGAATTTTCTATCATGGAAGTTTGTGTGTGTGTGTGTGTGTGTGTGTGTGTGTGTGTGTGTGTGTGTGTGTGTGTTTTATACTGTTCTTCCTTTATATTAACAATAAGTTACCTAACAATGGTTTATGGTGCAATAACTATGTTGAATCTCTTATCTTCCAACAGCAATATTTTTCCACCATATAGCCTCATAACACACTGATACTTATATGATGAACCAGAACATAACTTCCTTCTATCCGTTCACCAGTATTAACTACATACGGTAACTGTAACTGATTATGGACTGCTGCAGTCATTTTATGTATGTTTCATGTTGTACGTTGTGCTACGCTGTAAAATGACTTTAGTAAATCTTACGAGTTAGCACTTGTTGTGCCACATGTGTTGAGGTCCATAGTGTTCCTTGTAACTTATGTAAATAAAAAAGTTGCTTGTCACATGTACGATTTATAGCCATGCGGTTACTTTCATCATTCTATGTGATACAAACTTTTTGCTTTAACAATACTGAATTAAAATTACTAAAGAACTGTGTGTGTGTGTGTGTGTGTGTGTGTGTGTGTGAAGTCTGCTTTTCACGTATGATTCCCTTTCCATTTGATGTCATATGCATATTTTTCTGTCTCCTCTAATATACCTATTTACCAGAATTTCTCTAGCAAGCATAACTAGGCCAGATCTTATTTCACAGTGCCCTGCTCTCTGATGTGGTTTTAGAATGACATATTTGTTAGACTTCTAAACACTAAAACAATCATTGTACTAATGGGAACAGGTATTGCAATTCCGGACTGACCTATGTAAAATTTATGGTAATGACTGCACATAGTTTCATGAATATCTGACTTGGCTCACCTCTCACGTACTAATTTTCCATAAACTGTTGGCAGTGGCAAAAGACATTTACATACTTATGTTTTTTTAACAGCTTAGTTAATTTTCACATATAAATCAAAAGTATGCCGGCCATTACAGAGCTTCAGAAGGCAAAATGTGCAGTACTGCTGTCAGATCCACATAAAAGTAAGATGCTTTCTCGTTTTCAGAACTAATAGGCTGGCAAAGGTTAAAAAGAGAGGCAGGTCATTCAAGCTGGAGTTTGAATGACCAACAAGTGGGTGCCACTGCATCCTGAGGTTTGAGTGGCCTGCCTTACCTTTTAATGTTCCCCAACCTATCTCACTCTTCTCCTCAAAAAAAGGAACTATTAGTTCTGAATGTTAGGAAGTGTCTCACTTTTACTTTTATGTTTGTGTATCTGCGTTACTACACATTTAGCCTCCTGAAGGTTAAGTATTAGCCAGGAATTCTGTTTCATCATTGGCTTTCGCTACTGAATTTTCCTTTCTTACTATTAAATCTGTATCTCTATTAGTTCTTAGAGATTTTGTTCTTTTTTGTAGGTGGTGAAATCATTACTTTTGTCACTATTTCTCTCTCTCTCTCTCTCTCTCTCTCTCTCTCTCTCTCTTTTTTCTTTTACAAGCTGTGACAAATATGATTTATTTTTATACTTAACAATATTTGTTAAAAAGAGTGCTATGCCATCACTGCATCAAAAACAGTCTGTTGAATATGAGCCAACATGAACAGAGAAGTTCTCTATGATTGTGTTTATACTTGTTTTCAAGATACAAATCAAGCACTGAAAACAGTTTTCAGCTTTGCGCCTATCCAATATGTACAACAAAACTGATCACATTTGTATGAGCTTAAAAAACTACTCCACTCCCTTTCTGATAGCGTGGTTGGAGGGGGAGGGGGGGGGGGGAGGGGGGGAAGGGAAGGGAGATTGCTTGTTCCAAAAGCAATGCTGATGAATGAGTCAAGTTGGTAGACTTACACAATATTCCAACTGCAATGCCAGAAACTCCAGGAAGGACTCCATAAGAGATTTCAGCACACAATTTATATTACCTTCAGCATACATGTCATTATTTTGTACATTGAGAAAAAGCAACCGCAAAAGAAAATTGTCTACAAAAATCTCCATCAATTAGTGTGAAAGTTTTCAGAAATATGATTCAGCAAATCACAACATTAATCACTACAATTGTAAATAAATGAAATGCTGTTCTGTGCCCAAGGAATCCAGAGGGCAACAGTTGTTCCAATAGTATTTTCAGGATGGATGCTGTGTAGAAAAAGGTACTGAATGAGATGCAATATGTTAGAGCTAAAGGTAACAGTGGTGGCAGTGGTGATACGAGTATTTGAGTAATGATGAAAGAATAATGCATAGACACATTGACAGTTCTTACACCAAATCCTTTTGTTTTACAACAATTTTCAGTTTTCCACGTCATCTTCAGATTAATGACTGCTGTAGTAGTAGTAGTAGTAGTAGTAGTAGTAGTAGTAGTAGGAGGAGGAGGAGGAGTAGAGGTGGATTATTTTGTAACATTAGAATGACAAGGAAACAATAATTATTACTACGTCCAAGTCCACTAAGATGAGGCACCTGTTTGTATGGCCTATTTTAGTTCACTTAGGTAACAGACTGTAACCATGGAAGAATAAGGGATTTGGTGAATAACAGCTTAGCTACAGCCTGTATGGTGTTTCCAGGGTGACTTTCTTATTCTGCTATAATGTAATCCACAATTTTTGACTGACTAAAATAGTGTGCCAGCCTAATTTCCAAATCCAGATCTGTATCTTTCATTAGTAATACGTTTATCACTATGTTACAAAATGAAGGATTTATTCTGCAAACAATTCTTAGGTTGTGGCTATTCAGCTAGGTATACAGGGTAGGCTGTATGAAGTATAGTTAGCTGGACAGTAGGAGAAAGATAATGAAGTATTGAAGGTTTACAGAGAGAGTAATAAACATGCATAAGGAAATAATCCAAAGTTCTATTACCGGCCAGTCCAGCTCTCATCGCCAGCTCCATGGATGATGAGAGTATTATAGGAAGACGACGATACATCTAAACTGCTTCTGTTTGAGCTAAGATTCTCCTGCCCTTGTGGCTCTTGTCGTGCTGTGTGCTTGATTACATATCTTTCTTCATGGCTTAGGTTCTCATTAGATGTAGAAACATCTGTCTCACTTCCACTGAGGCTTTGTGGGAAAGTTCCTGCAATTATGTTGAATTCATCATGATACTAATCACCAAAGTAATTAATCTTATTATTCCATATGCATTTTAAAAAATAAAATAATTTTCAATCACCTATTCATCAACAAAGTAAATGACTTTTCCACATTCTTCACAAATTATGCACACTGTGTCTAGAAAAGCCAGTCCTCATTCAGATGTACAGAAGAAAGAAACATTTTTCGGCACAGTTATAACTAAGTGGAATATGATACAGAAAATTAACTACACAGAACCATGTCATGGTTTTACACACAGAGTATTACTAATGCAGTAATCACTACACCATATTCCATCCAAAGTAATCTGACCATCCTTGTTATTGTTAAGTTATAAGTCTCATACTGCCTCTGAGTTGTTATGGCAACAACTGAATGAAAACAATCAATTCAGTAAGTTGTTTGAAAACAATCACCTCATTTGGTTATATTTTTAGTTATTGGTTGAATTCCTCATTCATTCTTTTGAGTGAAACCAGTCTATTGGAAGAAAGAAAAAAAAAAAATCACTTGGTTTTAGTTTTCCTTATCAGATGGGCTATTCATTCATTCATTCGAGTGAAGCTGGTGTATCAATCAGCACGTCAATATGGTGTAATGCGAATGCAGCAGAAGGCACACAACTTAGGTTCTCATTAGATGTAGAAACATCTGTCTCACTTCCACTGAGGCTTTGTGGGAAAGTTCCTGCAATTATGTTGAATTCATCATGATACTAATCACCAAAGTAATTAATCTTATTATTCCATATGCATTTTAAAAAATAAAATAATTTTCAATCACCTATTCATCAACAAAGTAAATGACTTTTCCACATTCTTCACAAATTATGCACACTGTGTCTAGAAAAGCCAGTCCTCATTCAGATGTACAGAAGAAAGAAACATTTCTCGGCACAGTTATAACTAAGTGGAATATGATACAGAAAATTAACTACACAGAACCATGTCATGGTTTTACACACAGAGTATTACTAATGCAGTAATCACTACACCATATTCCATCCAAAGTAATCTGACCATCCTTGTTATTGTTAAGTTATAAGTCTCATACTGCCTCTGAGTTGTTATGGCAACAACTGAATGAAAACAATCAATTCAGTAAGTTGTTTGAAAACAATCACCTCATTTGGTTATATTTTTAGTTATTGGTTGAATTCCTCATTCATTCTTTTGAGTGAAACCAGTCTATTGGAAGAAAGAAAAAAAAAAGTCACTTGGTTTTAGTTTTCCTTATCAGATGGGCTATTCATTCATTCATTCGAGTGAAGCTGGTGTATCAATCAGCACGTCAATATGGTGTAATGCGAATGCAGCAGAAGGCACACAACTTCCAAGTGAAAGAAGCAAATTAGCAAACTCTGCATTACACCATAACAGGGCTGTCGGAAGTAAGGCTCTGTAACTCCAAGCACCAGAGCACCACTGCAACAGTCCAACATTAGAGAAAGACCTGAGCTCGACAACCAACAATAGTTACTGAACCACCACAATAAGGCAATGAATGCTGCTAAATCCAATAAACCAGGAGAAATACGATCACTTGCCTACAGCAACCGGACCATAGATGTGAGCTATGCTTTTTAAATAACCAGGCTTTTGCAGCTCGTGGACACATTCAGTCATGCCACCATTCTGTACGTGTCCCCAGTGCCAGAGAGAAAGACTTTCTATTGAATTTCACTGAAACCATGGCAAGCCGATCGACTACAGTCTTTCGGCTATCTGCTTGTTCACTCTGACACCAAGAGACAGGCATTCCAATCCAAGTCACAGCTGTGGTCTGCTGTTGCAGCCTATTTGGACGTCGTAGATGAGGTGAAGACTAGTGTGTTGCCAACCCTTCAGCTACTGAGGGTTGTTTGTGGATGATCTGCAAGTTGTCTTCCCGCACACTACCCAGGCACGGCGCATCCAAACTGTCCCCTGGCCGTTCTGTGAACATCTGCTGTAGTCTTGGTCGTCCCACACCGGTCCTAAACGACTGTTGTATTGGACTGCACAGTCAGTTACACTTACCTAAGCACATGACGGACCATCCTAGAGAGCACTGAGGTGTAGAGTCACCCTGTGCTGCGAAACATCCAGTAACGGACAAAACCTCTCATTTTCCTCACTGCAGATGGCACACCACTGCATTGGCTGCCCTCACTAACCTGTGGCATCAGCATCATGATTTGCTAACAATGGGCACCTGTCGTTCTCCCCAATGTGCCCATGAGGCCCAACACACTGCACGACGCTACGAAGCACCTGACCTGTCCTGCACTGCTGCTCAGCTCCCTCAACCCACAGCAGCCTCAAGCAACCCGAGTCACTACATCTGCTGCCAGAAAGTGGTCATCAGATACTCTGACACTGCTACTTCTGGTGGCAGTGGTAGCTGTTGTCTCAATGGTTCGTTCGTACCACATCAGGAGTGTTGCAGTGCCAGCACAATGTGGTGCCGTAGTAAATATTTTTCTTTATTGTTGACTTTTTGGTTTGTGTGTGTGTGTATCTTGTTTGCCCATGGTAGAATGTAGGGACATTTAGCTTAACGTTAAAGTTACCCTTGTCTTAAATGCTGGAGTCTACAGGTTTATTGCAATTTAGAGGGACTGGTAAAAAACACAAGGTAGGTTGGTTGTTGGTGTTAAAGGGACCAAACTGTGAGGTCTCAGTCCCTTCATCTTTTATGTATCGAACCAGGAATAAACCTCAGAAGAGGAAGGCAATTCCTGGTAAGCCTGACTGCAAGCCAGATACAATAAGACACATATAATCATGGAGAAGTAGGGGGAGTGAGAGGTGATAAAGATGTTGATACACTCTGCCCAGAATACCGTTGGAGATTCATGGAGTTTGGTATGCTGTGGAAGATACACCCTCTGCAAACCACCAGCACCACCACACCATCTGCTGCCCCAATAAAATAAGCAACACAGACAAGATTATGAAAGTTTAAGATAGATAAAACATTAAAAATGGCAAACACAAACAAGGAGAATAAAAAAGTAGGAAGGGTAGGGACCAGCCCAGACCTCAAGCAAGGGTTGCCATGGGACCCCACTGATGGGCCACAGCAGGTGAAGGGTGTCCCTCCAACCCCTCAGGCAGTCATTGATGCCAAAGTGCCTCACCTCACAGAGATAAGCAGAAACTATCTTCGCGGGCGAAATGTAAAACCGGGTCAGCCAGGAAGTTTAAGATATCGCCACAAAACAGCCAAATTTGGGCAGTCTAGTAAGATCAGGCAGACACCACATCGGCATTAACGTGGGCCTAATGTTGGAGAAAGTGGCTGTGGGTAAGCCAAGTATGTCCAATGTGTAGCCGAAAAAGGACAATCGATTCCCTGTAAGAAGGGAAGACCCTGTGTGGTCATATCTCCTTTATTGCCCTCTGATTGAAGAGTCCATGGCGAATAATTCCAAGTTCCAGACATCCAACAACTGATGGCGTAGAGTCAACCAAAGATGCACAGTTCTCGGACCCCTTTTCCAAAATCAGCATCCTGGTGGTCAAATTTGCCAAGCTGTCAGCACGTTCATTCCCTGAGATCTCAACATGTCCAGGGGTAAAAACAAAGACTACTTGCTGTCCAGCTTTATGGAGGTCAAAAAGAAGATCCTGGATAGGCATGACTAATGGGTGATGAGGGTAGCACTGGTCTAGAGCCCAAGGCTGCTCAGGGAGTCACTGCAGATTAGAAGAATCTTGCCACTGCAAGAATTAGCATGGCTAAGGGCTTGTTTGATGGCCACCCATTCAGCAGTGAAGATGCTGCATCCACCTGGCCAGCTAGGACAGTAGAACACTTCACCTTGCACGTGTGTGTGCAAAACCAGTTTGTCGACTGACCATTAAGCTATCATTGTATACCACTTCCAAACCTGGAAACACATAAAAGACACCCAGGAACAGGAGGCGAAACACCATGGTGTTGACAATCTTTCGGTCCAAATGACAAATCAAGATAGATCTGAGGTCGGAGTAAAACACATGGAATGTACGCGATTACTCACTGACAAGAGGCGACAGTGGGGAAAGTTGACATTCAGAGTAGATATGTTTTAGTCAAACTGCAATTATGACCCCAATTCTAGGTCTCTGTTGTGGTTGGTTGGTTATTTGAGGTTAAAGGGACCAAACAGCAAGGTCATCAGTCCCTTGTTTCAAATAGACTCCATTCTGCTAACGGGACATCTCAGAAAAGTCCGAACAATAAAACGGAAAAAGGGGAAACGTAAAAGGGCAGTCACGTTGTCAATAGTAAAAACAAATGAGGGAAGTTGGCAAGAGAACGAACCCAACACTATGTTGAAGCAGCATAGCCAAGACCACCTGTGACTTAAAAGGTACAACTGCTATAATGCAGAAAGTACGTATGGGAATAGAAAAACTAACCAAGCCTTAAAAAGAAGGGGTAAAAACAGAGTAAAAGGGAAAGAAAAGAGGATTCCGGTCAGGGAGGTGAATCGGGAATCTCTGAACACTGCCTACAGTGGGAGACACCCAAACACTCACCGCCCTGCCCCAACACCAGAGGGAGATTAAAAACTTTAGAACTGAGAATAAAAACCACTCTCCCGGAGGAAACCTAGAACCAGAGAGACCATCCGGAAATCGTCAGCCAACATCAAAGGTAAAGTGTGGGGGAGTCTGTACTTAGCACGCAGAGCCAAAAGAAGGGGGCATTCAACCAAAATGTGGGCCACTGACTGGAAGGCTCCACAACCACATAGCGGGGGTGGCTCATCACGCAAAAGGAAACCATGGGTCAGCCTGGTATGGCCAATGCGGAGACGACACAGTGTGGTCGAGTCCTTGCGGGAGAGGCGAAAGGAAGAACGCCAAGGGCCTGGATTCACCTTAATGGCACGAAGTTTATTAGACAGTGGAGTAGCCTCCCAAGAATTGGCCCATGACTGTGCAAAGTGGGATTTGATGTGAAGCCGTAAATCCGCTGCAGGAGGGGTGACAGAAAACGGGGGGTAAGTAACTGCTCCCCCAGCCAAACGATCAGCGAGCTCATTACCCGGGATACCCACATGGCCCGGGACCCATAGGAAGTCAATGGAACAAGCAGCACGGTGAAGATCAGCGAGATGGTCATGGATGGCAGAGACCAAGGGATGGCGCGAAAAACACCGGTCAATAGCAAGAAGGCCACTCATCGAGTCCGTACATAACAAAACGCGGTTGTGTTGGGATTGTTTAATAAAGGTAAGGGCCCGGGAAATTGCCATCAATTCCGCAGTAAACACCCCACATGAGGGTGGCAGTAGATGATTTTCTGTTCCAACAAAGGACGTGAAGGCATACCCAACATGATCAGCAGATTTAGAGCCATCAGTGTAAAAAACAACAGCATCCCGAAACTCCCATAAAATTTGGCGGAAAAAGGAACGGAACACCACCGGGGGGGATGGAATCTTTCGGACCGCGGCGGAGATCCATCCGAATTCGAGGCCGAGGAACTAACCAAGGAGGGGTGGAGGGGAGGGAGCGAGGAAGACAGGACAAAGAAGGAAGCCGAAAATCACGGTTAAGAGACGCAAGGCGCAGTCCAACCGGTAAACCCGCCCGAGGGCGGGAGTCAGGCGGGCGACGTCCATGGTCTGGGAATAGGATAGAATAGGAAGGATGAGCGGGAGAAGAACGGATAGTAAGGGCATAAGACACCAGAAGCTGGGACCGCCGAACAGAAAGGGGGGGGATCCCAGCTTCAACCAGGAGACTATCAACAGGGCTAGTAGGGAAGGCACCGGTGGCCAAACGGATACCACGATGGTGGACCGGATCCAGCACGTGCAGCGTGGAAGGAGCAGCTGAACCATAAACTTGACAGCCATAGTCCAAACGTGACAGAACTAAAGCACGATAAAGACGGAGGAGGAGGGAACGGTCCGCACCCCAAGAGGAGTGGGCAAGGAAGCGAAGGACATTGAGTTTACGGAAACATCCTACCTTCAGGAGTCTGATATGGGGCAGCCAAGTGAGCTTGTTGTCGAAAAGAAGACCTAGGAAACGAAACTGTGGAACCACAGGCAATCTTTGTGCAGCGAGATAGAGCTCTGGATCAGGGTGGACCGTAGTACGGCGACAGAAGTGGACCACCCGCGATTTTAAAGGAGAGAATTGAAACCCGTGTGAGAGGGTCCATGCAGAGGCACGCCGTATAGCCACCTGGAGCTGCCGTTCTGCAGATGGCATCGAGGAGGAACTAACCCAAATGCAGAAATCATCCACATACAGGGCAGGGGCGACCAAGGGACCGACAGAGGCCACAAGTCCATCGATAGCAATGAGGAAAAGGACACTCAAGACAGAACTCTGTGGGATGCCCGTCTCCTGGGTCCATGGAGAACTAAAAGCAGTACCAACTCTAACTCGGAATGACCGATGGATCAGGAACTGGCGGATAAAAATCGGGAGTGGGCCCCGAAGACCCCACTGATGAAGGGTTAGTAAGATGTGATGGCGCCAGGCCGTGTCATAGGCCTTGCGAAGGTCAAAAAACACTGCAACCAAATGGCGGCGCTGGGAAAAAGCCTGCCGAACTGCGGATTCCAAGCGAAGTAAATAATCGATTGGAGATCGTCCCTCTCGAAAGCCACACTGGTAAGGGGACAATAGATCCCGAGATTCGAGGACCCAAGTGAGCCGACGGGCTACCAGCCGTTCAAGTAACTTACAACCAACATTGGTCAAACTAACTGGCCGATAGCTGTCAACAGATAGGGGGTTCTGACCAGGCTTAAGGACAGGGACCACAATGCTATCCCTCCACTGAGAAGGGAAGTCACCCCGGAGCCAGATACGGTTAAACACCCCAAGAAGATGGTGCCGTTGTGGAGCACTGAGATGTTGAAGCAGCTGGTTATGAATGGAATCTGGGCCAGGGGCCGTATCGTGAGAAGAAGATAGAGCAGAAAGAAATTCCCATTCAGTGAAAGGTTCGTTGTAAGATTCTGACTCACAAGTGGTGAAACATAAGGTGACAGCTTCAGCCTGCTGTTTTTGATGAAGGAAAGCAGCTGGATAGGAGGCCGACGCTGATGCCACTGCAAAATGTTCTGCGAGAACTAATGGGTCCGTACAAATGCCATCTGGGAGGTGAAGGCCTGGGAGGGTGGACTGCCGATGGCAACCTTGGAGAGAGCGAAGTGTAGCCCATACCCGTGACAGAGGGACAGTGGAACCAAGGGAAGAAACGAATCGTTCCCAACATATCCGCTTGCTCTGTTTGATTAAATAACGGGCTTTAGCGCGAAGGCGCTTAAAGGTAGAAAGGCTGGCTACAGATGGGTGCCTCTTAAAGTGTTGCAAAGCTCGACGGCGATCACGGATGGCAATGGCAATGGCCGTACTCCACCACGGGACTTGCCGACGATGAAATTGTCCAGATGAGCGCGGGACAGCAAGGTTAGCAGCGCGAACAATCGCGTCAGACACGTCACGTAGGACGTCATCAATACAACGCGACAAAGAGGGAGAAAACTCGACCTGTGCAGTATATAGAGGCCAATCGGCGCGGTGGAAAGACGAACGAGGTAACCTCTCCATCGGGGAGCGGGAATTGAGCGTGATAATCAACTCCCTGGTCACTATCACAAAGGTCGGCGTGTGGCGACCAGTGTAATGAAGGGAGGAGAGAGGGAGAAGAAAGAGAAAGATCAATGGCAGAAAAGGTACCATGACCAGCACTGAAATGAGTAGGGGAGCCATCATTAAGAAGGCACAGGTCGTGGTCTGCAATAAATTGGTCTATAAGAAGACCTCGTCTAGATGGAAAGGCACTGCCCCACAAAGGATGATGAGCATTAAAATCCCCAAGGAGGAGGAAGGAGGAGGAAGTTGCTGAAGAAGGGTGGGTAAGGCAGCAGGTGTAAGAGTCCTGTCAGGAGGGAGATAAAGATTGCAAACTGTGACTGCAGAGTCTAAGTGGACCCTAACAGCAACCGCTTCCAATGTAGTTTGGAGAGGAATCCACGTGCTAGCAATGTCTGTACGGACCAACGTACAAACGCCACCAAAAGCCCGCAAGGGTCCGACCCGATTTCGACAGAAAACACGGAACCCACGGAGGGTCGGTGAGTGAGCATCAGTAAAATGAGATTCCTGGAGAACCACACAAGCTGCAGAGTAGGACGAAAGAAGGGATTTTAATTCTGGAAGGTGACGATAGTATCCATTACAGTTCCATTGGAGAACCACAGAACGATGGTTTAAAGGAGGGCTAAACATGCTAAATCCAGTCATACCGCCGGGTCCCCACCCGTCACCGACAAGGAGGGGGCAACATCCATAAACGACAGGTCAGAATCCGGTTGTGAAGTCGGGGAAGGGACCTCCGGTGACACCAGAGGCTCTTTGTCCCGGGACTTATGTTTCTTCTTCTTTTCAGGCTGAGATCAAGGAGGGCTGTGTGGCATAATGGAGCCATCTGCAGCAAGATCAGGAACAGAAAGAGACCGGGCGACCTGGGGACCGATAGACCGCGGCTCTCGCGGTCGCCGCGCTGCAGCAGACCTTTGACCTGGAAGGTGCCGGGAAGGGGCATCCCGGGAGAGGCGCCCTTGACCGGCAGACGCCGAAGGAGTGGGACACTTCTCCGGCTGGGGAGGGGGAGCAGCGCCCAGAGGAGAAGGTGTGGGAGCCGCAGGGGAGGGGGGAAGGAGAGGGGTCCGGGATGGGGGTAAGGAAGGGGGAGGAAGGGATGAAGATGTAACCAAGGCGTAACTAGATGTCATGGACACAGGGTGCAATCGTGCATATTTCTTACGGGCCTCTGTGTAGCTTAAACGATCAAGGGACTTATACTCCTGTATCTTTTTTTCTTTCTTATAGACTGGGCAATCTGCTGAACGTGGAGAATGACTACCATGACAATTTACACATACAGGAGGGGGAACACAGGGACTCCCCTCATGGAGTGGACGTCCACAGTCACCACAGAGAGGGTCCTGAGAACAGCGAGAAGACATGTGGCCAAAACGCAAGCACTTAAAACACCGCATAGGAGGTGGGATGTACGGCTTCACATCACAGCGATAGACCATAATCTTAACTTTCTCAGGAAGGGTATCCCCTTCAAAGGCCAGGATAAAGGCACCAGTATCAATACGATTATCTTTAGGACCCTTCTGAACACGCCGAACAAAATGAACACCCCTCCGTCCGAGATCGTCCCGAAGTTCCTCATCAGTTTGAAGGATGAGGTCTCTGTGAAAAATCACACCTTGTACCATATTTAGAGACTGGTGAGGGGTAATGGACACGGGAATTGTGCCAAGATGGGTACAGGCACGAAGGGCCGCAGATTGGGCAGCCGAAGCAGTTTTTATCAGCAACGAACCCGACCGCATCTTGCTCAGGGAGTCCACTTCGCCGAACTTGTCTTCAATGTGTTCCACAAAGAATAAAGGTTTGACACTGGTGAAAGTATCTCCATCAGTCCTGGTGCAAACTAGATAACGGGGGAAAGGTTTTGCCCCTAGACGACGGGCCTGACCCTCCTCCCAGGGGGTAGCCACGGAAGGGAAGGCCGAAGGGGCAAGAGAAGAAGCACTTGAGGAATCAGTACCACGCAGAGAGACGGCCGCAGAAGAGCGGCCAGAGTTTTGGACCCGTATGCGTTTCATCTGCATAGCGTCCGCCCTGATACCACCTACTCCGATCAGGGGCTCTCCTCACGGGTGCCACCCAGCCACAGCAAGGGCCGTCTGGCACGGCGGCCATTGCCGGGAGTTCCGATGCTCCAGGATGACGAGCAACCACTCCAAGGCATGCATGAGGAGGTCACAGCTCAGGTATCAGAAGTGTGATCCCTGTGTGTTCAGGGGGCTCAACCAAAAGGGTACATAGCGACCCCACCACACGGGCTGGCTACCGTGCTGGCTATGCACCCTAGCATCAGACAACGACGTAAAAGAAAAGGTGGAATGTACTAGGAGGGCACACGTCGGAGACACTAGGTAAGGTGCTCTTCCCCAAATGGCTCACACTATGGAAGAGAAATTTTGGAATGGAGGTCAAACCCCAGAGGGGGACCAAGGAATGCCAAAAGGAGGAGATGATTACGCAACAAAGCCGGAGTGTAAAACCAACAGAACCAGGAGGATAGCGGGGGCCAACATAAGCAAGGACACCAATAGAGGGAGAGGAGAGGGCGAGGGGAAAGGGGTATGGAGGGGAAAGGAGGGGAAGGGAAAGGAAATGCAGCCCGGGAGAGAAAGAAGGCTGCAATGGCTCGGGGCCCCGTGTTCGCCACGCACGTATCCACAAAAGAGTTGTGGACCCCCTGGGGGGGTCTCTGTTGTGGAAGGTGGACCTCCCTACCAGGGAAAAGGTCATGGCAGTTTGGATGTTTAGGGGAGATTTGAACATGCATAGCATAACTGAGCAGCTGCTGTTGGTACCTGGTCTGTAGTGGAGGGATCCCATCCTCCACAAGCAGGTTGTTCACAAGGCTAGTCTGAAAGGCTCCTGTTGCAAATCAAACCCCACAGTGGTGTATAGGGTCCAGTGACCACAATGCTGAGGATGATGTCGTACCATATGCTGGACTTCCATAACCAAGATGGGACGGGATCATGGCTTTGTAAAGCTGCAGAAGGGTAGTGCAGTCTGCACCTCTGCTGCTGCTACTGAAGCAGCAAAGTGTACTAAGGTGTGTCCGGCACCTTTGCTTAAGTTGGAGAAGATGGAGAAGCCACATCAGCCGGGCATTGAAGACCAGTCTCAAAAAGCAGTAAGTCTCCACCACATTGAGTAGTTTGTCATTGACGTAAAATTCTGGTTGTGGATGACCAGTACAATGGTGACAGAAGTGCATGATACAAGTCCTAGTGTCAAAAAATTGAAAGCCCCGGGTGAGGGTCTATGACTGCGCTTCCTGAACAGTGTCCTGAAGTCAGTGTTCAACACCATCCACATTAGAGGAGCAGCAGTAACAGCAAAATTCGTCAGCATACAAGCAGGATGATACCAAAAACCCACAGCTAGACTGTTGATGTTCACTAAAAAGAAGGGGATACTTAATGCAAAGCCCTGCAGGACCCCATTCTCTTGATTATGAGGGGTACTGTGGGAAGCATGAATTCGAACACGGAAAGTACGGTCTAATGAGAAGTTCTGGGCCAAAACTGGAAGTGGACCCTGGTGACCCCACTCATGTAAGGCAGAAAGGATGTGTTGTCACCCTGTGATGTCATTAACCCTTTTGTAGATCAAAGAAGACAGCAATAAGCTGTTGACGTCAGTCAAAATCTGTCTGGATGGCAGACTCCAGGCAAAACAAATTATCAGCAGTGGAAAGGACTTGGTGAAAACCACCTTGGGAAGGAGCCAGAAGGCCCCAAGACTCAAGAGCCAACACAGCTGCCATTTCGCCACACATTCAAGCAACTTACGTAGAACATTAGTGAGACTAACTGGGCAGTCATAGTTCATTTGCAGGGGATGCTTACCCAGTTTCATCACAGGGACAACGATACTCTCCCACCATTGAGATGGGAGTCGCGCTGACAATCCACTCGTAGGGTTTTAAGCATTTAGTTGTGGATGCGGTTTGTTTCTGGGGCTGTATAATTCCCACTCACTGAATGGAGGATTACAGGGCTCCAGGTGCCGTGTAGTGAAAGATACATTCAATCATTCAATCAAATGTTTAAGGATATGAAAGACAGGTCGACAATTCTTGTAGGCAGAGGCTCGAGCACAACACAGAGCAAAAAGTTCAGCTACAGTGTCTGAGTCAGTGAATACAGTACTGTTCAAAGAAATACCAAGTTCACCTGCAGGGGACTGATATGCATTGAGGCGTCTGCTCTTCACCTAAATCTGCGAAGGAAGCGTACAAGGTCCAATGATTGAACAGTACCATTTGCAGCATTCTTGCTTCCATTGTTTTATTAAGTGACAGACCCATGCACAGAGCCGTTTAAAGCCGATGAGAAGGTCAACTGACAGATGTCACGTATGGCATTGAAGAGCCATGGCTGCAAACAGGAAGATCAATAGCCAAAGTAAGTTCCATGTGTCACACTGAAGTGTGTGGAGGCACCAGTACTCAAGTGACAGAGGTCAAGATGTGCCAGGAAGTTTTTGGCGTCTTTACCTCCTCCAGCATTCGAGGTTCCACCCCACATAGGGTTATGAGTATTGAAGTCGCCCAAGATTAGGAAGGGGGGAGATGGGGCGATCTGAGAAACCAATGCACACAATACATTCTCAGGCATTCCATCATAGGGAGGGAGATAAACATTATAGGTAGTAAAATCCTGAAATGCCCTAACTCAAACAGCAACATCCTCCAAAGTTGTATCAAGGGGGACCAGTTCACTATATACAGAGTTAAGAAAGTGTGTGCAAACTTCACTTGACACCCCATCATGATCAGCGTGATTCTTAAAACATATATCCCCAGTAGCCACGAAGGGCACAGGATCTGTGTTGCTGGAAACTAAGTTTGCTGAACAGTAATGCAGAAAGCAAGGAAGGAACTCAACCTGGTGGCGGGGAATAACCACTACAACTCCACTGGAGTACTGTGCTGTCAGTATACTGTGAAGGCAAAAGACAGGTTATGTCTCAGGGTCACCTGCTCCCACTGGTTCAGAGTGTATGGTATCAAGACCTACAAGTTCTGGGGCATGTTGTGTGGTGCAATCTGAAGCCTCTGGGGCCACCGGGATCGTTGCTGTGGGCTCAGAAGCAGAACATGGGAGATATGGTGGCCACTAGAATTTCCTTCATCTTGGAAGACTTCTTTTTGTCTTTCTTTTCTTTAGGGGTTTGGATGAGTGGGAGGATTTCCTTGAATTAGTTTCCGGGAATGAAGAAGATCATGAAGCCCTACAACCAACAGCCTGTGGCTTCTTCAACCACTGGCTAGAATCCGGTTGAAGACCAGCAGAAACCTAGGAGGAGACTGTCCCAAGGGACCACTTCCTGGAGTGATAAGCTGTATGAGAGTGATGTGTCTCGGCTGCAGAAGGGGATCTGCATCCCCAGTAGGTGGGGAGCCATTGTTCCCAAAATGGGTGTGGGGGATACAGCATGGGGAGAGCTCCCAACCATCAGGTGGACAAAGCATGGGCAAGTGGCTCTTAGGGCTTACTGTAGGAAGCATAATGGAGGAGAGTACCACCAGCAGAGAGGGCAATGTTGTCACATTGTTATGCATGCAGGGTGTAGATGCTCATACTTTTCCTTGGCCTCTTGTTATATCAGTCTGTCCAGTCTTATATTCTTGTATTCTCTCTCTCTCTGAAAGATAGTGCAGTCTGGTGAGCACGGAGAATGGTGCCCTCCACCGTTGATGCAGACAGGGGGAGGAGCAAAAGGAACGTCCACGTGCAACAGGCGTTCACAATCCCTACAAACTGGCCTGATGTCACAACACGATGACGTGCCCAAATTTCATACATCTGAAGCACAGCATGGGGAGGGGAGGGGGGGGGGAGATATTATTTCACGTCACATCGGTGTACCACCAATTTTAACTTTCCAGGCAATGAATTGCCCTCAAAGGCCGATACAGCCCCTGGTAGTAACCCTATTGTCCTTTGGCTCCCTATGGACATGACAAAGTGTACCCCATCACTCCAAGTTGGCACATAGCTCATTATCAGGCTACAAGAGGTGGTCACAATCAAAAATGATGACTCGAACCATGTTTAGACTACTATGGGGAGTGACAGACACTGAAATGTTACCCAATTTGTCACAAGCAAGCAACACCCATGTCTGGCAGGGGATGCTGTTCTAACCAGAAGTGACCCACTCTATTTCAGAGATGGCTGCAATTTCCCCAAACTTATTCCCTAGCATCTCTACAATGAATAACGGCTTTGCAGCCAAAAAGGAATTCCCATCTGTCCTTGAACAAACCAAGTATTCGGGGGAGTATTTCTCTACTTGTCCCTTAGCCTGATGTTCCTCCCACAGCGTAGCCAGGGATGGAAACATTTTAGGATCGTATCTCTCTGCATTAATCGAGCTCTTTCCTTCTGAAGAGACTGCTGGAGCTGTGAGACCAATATCAGGAGAAAGCTTCATAGTCAAGTCATCCACCACAGTGCCACCCACTCCGAATGGAGATTCTCCCCATGGACACCCCCCAGCCTCAGCAACAGTTACCTGGCCAGTAATCTGCTGCTCAGAGCCCCTGTGCCCTAGTCACGACAGGCACATACTCCTAGGTATGTATGGGAGATATCAGCTCAGTCACCAATAGTGTGAACCCTGCATGGTCAGAGGGCTACTACCAAGCAGGTAATTGATGACCTCCCTCCCCCGACACGCAACAGGATGGCTACCGGGCTGGGTTTTGGGCATACTGCCTTACTGGAAAAAGAAGGGTGCTAAGGTGGAAAGGCACAGAAGTGGAAGAGACACACTGGGCGACCTTCCCTGCATGATCCACATGCCTGAAAAATTTGGAAAAGTGGTGGCAGGTCAAACCCATCATCATCATCATCATCATCATCATCATCATCATCAACAACAACAACATCAGCATCATCATCCTCATGTGTTCTGCCTAAAGGCAGGTTTTCACATGGTAGTTCTCCAGGCTGTCCGGTCTTCTGCCATCCTCTTCAGGTCTGCACAATTTCCTCTTCCCTTTATGTCGTCTATCATCTTGTATCTCCTGAGGTGTACAGCCATCCTATGTTGCAAACTTCCGGTAAAGAACAACACCTGCTCATCTCCCCTGCTGCAGCCCACATGCCATCGCACCTGCCTCTGCTCACTGACCTGCAGCTGCACCATAATCGCTCAGCTCCCTGACCTGTAGCAGCTTTGGCCAAGCTGAGCTGCTATGGAATTATTCACTCTTTCTGTTTCAAGTGAAACCAGTCTGCTTCTTGTCAGTCGAAACACGTGTTCATTCTTTCAACTGAAACCATCCTTTAGTGTTTTAGTTGGCTGAGCTATCCATTCAGTCTTCTGAATGAAGTCTGTGGTATTTTCACTGGTTGAACTAAAACAGAGATATACAATCAGATACACATATCTCCAAAAGATACCTGTAGCCACAGGGGTTTGTGAAGACATTTCTGGGGGTACACTAAATTTAAATAAGTTTCACGTATATTCCTTTAATTGCACTAAATACATCAA
The DNA here is from genome assembly GCF_021461385.2 of Schistocerca piceifrons. Lineage (NCBI taxonomy): Eukaryota > Metazoa > Arthropoda > Insecta > Orthoptera > Acrididae > Schistocerca > Schistocerca piceifrons. The sequence goes on along the minus strand of NC_060138.1, from coordinate 1,201,080,245 downwards.
TTCTCCTTTCCATAATTAAAAACTGATTTTAGTGACTGTTTGCATTCCATTTTATTGAATAGGTGTGGTGATGTCTATTAATTACAATCATTTGAATCTAGCCTTAAACACTTATTAAGCCATATGTTTGTGTGAAAGGTAAATGAACTGGCTCACAAAAATAACTGATGCAACTAGGAGACATTGTTGGATGTCCATGTATCTTCATACATTGACCCAAAATAGACAGGTAGGTTAATGACTGGAGTTGCAATACTCAGTGACAAGTAGAATAGTCATCAAAGTGTATTGCTGTTGTTACTGTTCAGTGTTGTTACCATGCCTGGTAGTGGGTATAAGAGGGAAATCAACTGTACCAGATGTTGAGTGATGACGGATGTGAAGATGCTGCTTACCAGTGTGAAACAGCACCATCAGCCCCTGACAGTTTGAAAGCAGCTTAACTACGAGTCTCTATTTGGATGGCTGGTTGAAATGTGCAATATTCAGATTTGTGGAGCATTCTGATGTGACAGTGGCCCAATGTTTGACTGTGTAGGAACACGAGAACAAGTATACTTGTCATAAAGCTTCTGGTCGACCAAGCCTGAGCACCACAAGATATGATCGCTGTATTGTGCATCAAGCATACTGTAACTCATTCTGCCCATGACTTCTACCCTTGGACACAGTCTGTCAATTGGGTAAGGGACAACAAGGAGGGAACAAGTCAACTTATGTCAAGCAGTGCTGGCACTACACTTGCACTCACATGCCAATTTATTTTCCAAGTGGCTCTATCTGCCACCTTACTAGCCGTCAACCATGTATTACACGTTAACAAAAGTAAAAACTGACACTGAGGTGTAACAAATTCTTACAAGATTCGTGAAATTGAAATTGATAATTTCACGTTGAATAATCATGCTTGGTGTCAGTTCTCATAGGCAAATCAATTAAAACGGGCCAGTACTAAAACTTACAACATGGCAATTACTGTCATTTTTATTGCAGCTTTAGTCACATAGCAGATCATAGGATTTTTTTTTATTGTTTGTAAACAAGTGCCCACCCCAGCAAATGAGTGAAGTGAGTCATAATACCTATACAACTGCATATGTGGTTTCAAAAAATCTCCTTGTAAAGGAAGCAGTACCAGGAAGCAACTTTACAAATGCGCCTCCAACCACACACACAGTTACACTTTAAAGTGCATTTATTCCACCATGTAGAATTGGTATGAGGTAAATTTGATTGTACGGCTGGAAGCTAAGTGGTGTGCTCGTCCAACAGGACAATCGGAACAGCCCTGCACAGGTACAAATATGGACACCGGTGCGGCCAGAAATGAGTAAAGCACAGAGCATGTGGACAGTGGTTGCTCGCTTAGCCAGAGAACAGACAATGCGGCAGAAACAGCTAAATGTAACAGTCTGAAATATGGCTTCTTACAGCTTTTAGAAATTCAAAAATAAATCACAGTTAAATAATAGAGAAAAACTGAATACATATGCAATCTCAGAAAAAAATGGGGCTAATCCAATGAAACAATTGTTTCAATAACATAAAACCTACAGAAGTTAATGTTTTTCAGTAATTAAATATTTTCACAAGGAACCTCCGAATTAACTTTTAAACATTTCAAGCGATAACAAACTATATCTCAGATGATAGCACTGCACTCTAGCTATCATCCCTGAAAGCTATGTATCTCTATATATTTTATTTATTGATTTATTCATTTTATATCTCTTTCTTTATACAAATGTTTGTCCGAACATCATATCCACCACAACAACACAGTAACTCAATGCACCATGAATACCTCATATTTTGTCACAAATGTGTAGTTATTTAAGGAACATTTTATTACTTTACAGTAACTGTATTTATATGTAATTACAATTAATATTAAAAAAGGCATGGTAATTTAAAAGTGATAGTTGCCTATGTTAGCTGACAACCACTGAAAGAGAGTGCCAAAATACATTTCTAACAAGTAGACATGAGTATTTATTTACATGGCATTTAACAACATTTTGTTATCATTTAACATGAACACACTTGCCAGCTTACTACCACTTGCCCTACTCCCAAAAGTGGAAAGTGTATCTGACACTGCCCCATGATGGGTTAGGAACCATTTTGTCACTAATCAATAGAGGCACAACAATCACTCTGCAATGGCTCGACACAAGATTCTGGGTTTTGATCAATGAGGTTGGCAGTGGAAGATACACAAGAGCAGACCGAAGCCGATCAGCTTTTGCTTATTCGGAATTAGGGAGCCCTTGTTGTCTTTGTGAACAAACTGTAAAGACTCTACCATCTCCACAACTGAGTTGGGGGGGGGGGGGGGTGCATTATCGCACACTGGTCTATGTAGTCTCCAAAGATTGTATCAACTACAGCTTAAGTGCCATTTCGATAAATAGTGCTATATTTCAGATGGGCGGCAATACATGGGTATGTACAAGTATAGCTTCAACACTGTTTTTCTCTAATTGAACCTACAAATACTACTGAAATAAGAATAAGTTTTCATACCTTGTCCAGGAAGTAGTTGTGACCGCTGAGCACTATTCGTGAATGGTATAAAGCGACTCGACTGTTGTAAAGAACTCATTGTGGCATTAATATAAGGATGGCCACATTTGGAAACTTATTTTAATTTTACATTATCTGCAATTCTGACAGAGCCAGCACAGTCTGCATAATAGCTGGAAAAAGGAAGAACACAATGCAAGATGATAATTCACAAGAACTGAATTTAATCCTTAAAGCAACAATAACATACAGAATAGTCCAATGGTGGTGTTGTCATATACTAACATGAAGATGAATAAGGGGAAAAAGTGCTTTAATGATGAATCTAGATCATTATTGGTTTATCAACACAATGTGAAACCTTCAGGGATGTGGAACGAACCAATGCATACAAGAGTAAAAGCTTTTTTGTGGATGGTGCCCATTTCAATAAAATTCTTCTGAGTGTGAAATGTGTCGACTTATTGCTGGCGGCTTTCATCAGTCACACACACTCAAAAGAAGTTTACTGCAGAAATAAGTCGAGTAATTGCTTAACAAAAGAACAGCAACTTAAGAACTGGTATCAGAAACTGAGTGTCCACACTGTGGTTATAATTCAAATTTATCTATCAATAAACACAATCTCCGTCATATAACAACTTCTAGAAAATGCATTATGAGATTCAAACAATATTTCGCAAATGTGCAGACTGCTTCTAATGGCAACAAGTATCTTGTAAAATACAAGATTTCAGTGAAAGTCACACACAAACTTTCAGCTCAAGACGTATTTACGCATTTGTATGTCTTACATAAATGTCGATGTCCATTATAATTATCCGGGCTGTTATGCCATGGTCGGTTGATGAATTTTGTCTCAATTCCCAACTTTTCGTCTCCGACTGCGGGAGACATCTCCAAGGGGGTCCGTAGGTCGATGGAAGGTCCAACACACCAACTGGCTCACTACTTGAGATTGTTGTGTGTGTTGGACCTTCCATCGACCTATGGACCCCCTTGAAGATGTCTCCTGCAGTCGGAGGCGAAAAGTTGGGAATTGAGACAAAATTCATCAACCGACCACGGCATAACAGCCCGGATAATTATAATGGACATGACATTTCCGGCCGTGAAAGTCTACATTTTAGTATAAATGTCGATGTCAATGACTCACATGTCAAATCAATAACTGCAACATCTCTCATTTAAGACGAATTCAAGACCAACTGGGCTGTTATTTAACTGACCAGTACTACTAGTCAGCTTCATTTTGGTGTGGAATACTGAGAAAATGTCGTAGCCTACATGCTGCAGTTAATATATGTAATTCTTCATATAAGCAAAATATTGACATTTAAGTTATGCTTACAGGCTGCATGAAAAACAGATATTGTTTCATCCCACTCTGCGTAGTCTCTTCACTCGTCAACAAGACTCCAGTAAAAACAAACTTCGAAACATACAATGAAATCACTGTACACGATAGAACCCAATAACAAGGAACTATTGCAGTAAAACTGGGTACAAATAAGGGTAGCTACCGTCGGTTACGAATTTTCTTGTGTACTTTGCACACACGCAAAAACTGAGGCACGTAATGGATTAAAGTATAAGTTATTAGTAAACATTGCTGGTAACGAATGTGATATCATTAAGAGATTGACATTAGAACACAGGTACATTATTTGTTGTTAGGTTTCGTCATCCACCGTTTACCACACAAGTCATCCCGCACTTATTCAAAACATTAAAACAGCCGCTGATTTGACAAAAGGTACAATATCGCACAATTACTCCATGCAATCTAAATCATAGCAATACATGAAACTCAGTTCAGGAGATATTAAACTAAACCATTTTTCAAATATTCAGACTTAAGTCGTATGTTCATTACAAACTTATGCGTCCACAAGAACGTCCCAACGTTTTTTAAGCCTTAAACTTACGTTACACAATTCACCCCTCATCCCGTCTGTTGGAACTTAATTTCCGATAATCTCAATAGATGGCGATTGAATAGCTCTACGTAAAAAGTGGACAAAACAATGTCGGTCTCATGATTTCTTTCACGGAGACCAAAGATACTATTCTAACAATTCTCTGTCGCAGATCATGTTGTGAGAAGTATGTCTTTGCTATTATTATTGTTTGGCTGTGGTTTCGAAATTTGAAGTGCTATTGCGGCATATAATTTCTTTTAAATTACTTGTTACCGCTTGCCAGAATGAGCCTCTGTCTTTTAAGAACAGCATCACTTATTCATGAGCGCATTGCTTATACAACACTATCACCCGTACGTCTAATTCATCAGTACAGAAAGCGGCAGTTTGAAAGTAAGTTGTTCAGAGAAGAGCATTTTCAGTAAATTGCTGATGTTGACACCCTTTCAAGTAGAATTACGAATACTGCAAAAACAGTAATTTGGTAACTTGGACAGCAAACTTTTGTAATCTTCTGTAAATGGTTATTTCATTAAGGCATTCAGCCACCTAGTTGTAGGTTCAGTATTATAATGACGCCTAAGTTACTTTATGTTATATGCTTCATGGCAATTTTGGAGGAAACATAGTAACTAGCAAAAGTATGTGATTTAATCAAAACATTTATTTTGTGCATTTTGGCATCCGTTCAAGCTTGGTTCGCGTAAAATTACCCGACAGTTTTAATACAACATCTTTCTTTAAATGTCAGCAGTTGCTTATTTCAGTCTCACTGATCTTAATCCATTTACATAGATCATTAGCGATCCAGTGCCATACATTCTACACCACCAATTTTCCTATGAGTGTAATACACTCTATTCTTTTCATTCAATTCTTATAATACATATACTTCAAGCTCGTTCTGTTTACCCATAATAAAGGTTTCTACAGGCTTACGAAACGTGAGAAAAACAAAACGGTAAAAATTTTATACACCGTTATCGGACTTCCTACCACTGTAGCACAACAAACGGCGCGCTTTGGAGAGATCTTTTCTTTCCTGTGTCGTTCAAACTGCCCCTTTTCGGAACACGCTAGTATGAGTACGAAATCCGCCAACTACGGTGCATTAACTCCACACACACACACACACACACACATTGAAATTAAAGCCCTTTCTTCATGGGATGTGTAGGCTTGCATCATGCACCGGTTCCGCCGTGTAGACGGGGCCACTTGCACAAAACTCACACGTACGATCGCTGTTAGATGGAATACGACAGATCCTATCCTCACGCGTATTTAAGTGCTGCGCACTTGCGCAAAAGATCAAGTGGAGAACACACATGACAAACAGCGCGACGCTCTTTGTGAACTGTCTCCTGCTCGACTAAATGTTCTGGTTCGTCCATCTCATAAATAGTTAACGGGTGGGAAGCATTCATTGGAATTTAAACGATAAGACGCTTATATGGGGAAGTAAATGTAAACCAGTGATCCGGATCTTTCTGGAACCGCTCGTAGAAATATGTTCTTGTTCATTCGCCTATGCACTCGCACACCAGCCATAATGTGTCTTCTCACGAAAAGAGAAACGTGAGTTAATCTAGTGAACTAACATTGGCAACAGAAAAGCAACATTTGTATTGGTTTGTCCATGATTCCCAGCATTTGTAGTGAGGTCGTTTACACATATAAGTGACTTACGTTTCACGTAAACTGCACGAAAACAACTAAAAACGGTGTCCTAAAATACAATTAAATATAGTAATAATAAAACGACATAAAATACTTGATAATCACGAGAAGTAAATTTAGGCCGTCGGTTCACTTGCTGGGAGTTAACAAAAACTGTAGACACTTAGAGCTGACGATTAGACAGGCATGCACCGCATAAACGCTTTTTCTTGGTTGGGCAACCTGTTGTGCGGAGTGTTGCAGTAGATGGCAACTTTCTTGTTCGCGTCGCACGTCCCGTGTAAAACGGGCATAAGATGGCGGCTGCTGAATTTGCTACTGTCAGCCAATCAGCGAACCGGTGCAGGACCCGTGATTTAGTCAGCCAACTACAGCGAGCACAGGAGACGTGACTTTAGTCAGCCTATCAGGATGACTTCGTTGCGCGTTCTGCTGGTAAAGCGCCCCTGTTGTTGTTGTTGTTGTTGTTCAGAGACTGGTTTGATGCAGCTTTCTATTCTACTCTACTCTATCCTGTGCTAGCCTCGTCACCTCCGAATAAGTACTGCAACCTACATCCCTCTGAATCCGCTTACTGTATCCATCTCGTGGTCTCACTCTACTATTTTTACCCTCCAGCACTAAATTGGTGATCCCTTGATGCCTCAGAATGTGTCCTACCTACCGATCAGACGAATGTCAGGTCGGTAGGACACATTTGTCTAGTCAAGTTGTGCTACAGATTCCTCTTCTCCCCAGTTCTATTCACTACCTCCTCATTAGTTATGTGATCTACCCATCTAATCTTCAGCATTCTTCTATAGCACCATATTTCAAGAGCTTCTATTCTCTCCATATCTAAACTGTTTATCACCCATGTTCTACTGCCAGACACAGATACCCTCCACACAAATATTTTCATAGAAGTCTTCCCTACACTCAAATCTATATTCAACGTTAACAAACGTGTCTCCTTCAGAAACATTTAGATTGCCAGTCTACATGCTGTCTACTTTGTCCATCATCAGTTATTTTGCTGCCCAAGTAGCAAAACTCATCTACTTCTTTAAGTGTCACATTTCTTAATCTAATTCCCTCAGTACCACCTGACTTAATTCGACTATGTTCCATTATCCTTGTTTTGCTTTTGTTGATGTTCATGTTATATGCTCCTTTCAAGACACTGTCTATTCTGCTCAGCTGCTCTTCCAGGTCCTTTGCTGTCTCTTACAGGATTACAATGTCATTGGCAAACCTCAAAGATTTTATTTCTTCTCCATAGATTTTAATTCCTACTCCATATTTTTCTTTTGTTTCCTTTACTGCTTGCTCAATACCCAGATTGAATAACGTTGAGGATAGGCTGCAACCCTGTCTCACCTCCTTCTCAAGCACTGCTTCCCTTTTGTACCCCTAGACTCTTATAACAGCCTTCTAGTTTCTGTACAAATTGTGCACAGCCTTTCGCTCCATGTATTTTATGCCTGCCACCTTCAGAATTTGAAAGAGAATATTCCAGTCAACATAGTCAAAAGTTTTCTCTAATTCTACAAGTGCTTGAAACTTAGGTTTGCCTTTCTTTAACCTATCATCTAAGATAAGTAGTAGGGTCAGTATTGCCTCATGTGTTTCAATATTTCTACAGAATCCAAAATGATCTTCCACAAGGTCGGCTTCTAACAGTTTTTCCATGTGTGTTAGTGTTTTGCAACCATGGCTTATTAAACTGATAGTTCAATAATTTTCATATCTGTCAACGCCTGCTTTCTTTGGGACTGGAATTATTGTATTCTTCTTGAAGTCTGAGAGTATTTCACTTGTCTCATTGTATTGAATCATATTATTTTTCCATTCATTTGTTTTCTTATATGTAAACTAAGAGAGTTGTAGACACTGCCAAAGGTAAATTAATGAGCTGTTTTGTGGCAGGGGTAATGTTTTGATACATCATTAAATATCTGTGTGAAACAAAGTAAGAAATACACTCTTCACTTTGGTAACTCGTATATCTTCACCCTTTTGTTTGGGAAGTAGTAGTGTACAGATGTATGCTTGGATTCGTTGTACCAGCATTGTTAAGAATGTGTATTTTAACTGTTCATTAAAAGTATTATAACAAGTTATTAGAAACGGAATATCTATTCGTACGGTTATAAGATCAACCCCTATCTGTTCATCATTGCACTTGCTGCCAAGATCCTGCATCGAGAAGTTCAGTGAAGACAGGAATAATTTACACGATATTCTGGAGGAGCATTCCTGCATCAACATTGTCACAATCAAGACTAAACACAATGGAATTAATGTGAAGGTAATGACTCGGACTTGATTGGTACCTATTGAACGTGGTTTAATTATACTAAAATGTGCTTCTTGTGACAGATCGACAATTTCAATGATTGCTGTGATTATTTGGTACTGCACACTACTGGAAGCAGCAGTACATAATCCAAATTATCTTTATTGACCTTGAATGTAATAATAGTAAAGGTCTGTTGATATTGGCATCAGTCAAAGTTCAACGAAGACTGTGCAGAGACTGATAAATTACCTTCAACATTTTTCCAACTATTCTTTACAATCAGTTTTTCCAATTAATCAAGCAGAATTACAATCGGGCACTTTTATTATGGTTCATGTAATTATACCAGACACAGGAAAAAAAAGGTCTAGACCTGAAAACCTTCACAATCATACAACAAAAACTGACAAGTACAAAGTCTGAGGTAAATTTTGTGGAGGAACTCTCAGATCCTTTCAAAATCAAAAGTTTGGCAAGACAAGGAGATGGACTGTCTCTATCCCTTATCAGAATTTCCTTGAGAAAGTGATCCTAGAATGGCACAAACAGAAATGAATCCTCAAAATTGATCAGCCAGTCAATTTAAGCAGAGACAAGTAATCTACAGATTACCTAGCATTTGCAGGTGATTTAGCAATATTATCTTGCAACCTCTCATCAGCCCAAAGTCAGATTCAATTCTTCAAAGACACTGCAGGAAAAGATGGTCTCCAGATATCTTTTGAAAAGACAGATTACATGACCTGCAACAAAGAAGCACAAACATTTATGGAGACAAAAAAAGGCAGAATTAAATGAGTTCCACACTTTAAATATCTCATGGAACCAAAACAAATTAAATTAGATACCAAAAGATAGGAACTGCATACCGACTTAACCAAAATATCTACAACAAGAAATGTATCCCTAAGCTCACAAAACTAAGGCATTACAATACAGTAATTACATTATTGGTGAAAAGTTTTCGTTCACCCATGATAAAAACTATATACTTCATTTCAATGTACAAACACATCATACAAACCAAATAGACCAAGAAAGTAAATATTTCATCTCTATCATTAAGGACTTGGAAGAACAGTTGAACGGAATGGACAGTGTCTTGAAAGAAGGGTATAAGATGAACATCAACAAAAGCAAAACGAGGATAATGGAATGTAGTTGAATTAAGTCGGGTGATGCTGAGGGAATTAGATTAGGAAATGAGACACTTAAAGTAGTAAAGGAGTTTTGCTATTTGGGGAGCAAAATAATGATGATGGTCAAAGTAGAGAGGATATAAAATGTATACTGGCAATGGCAAGGAAAGCGTTTCTGAAGAAGAGAAATTTGTTAATATCCAGTATAGATTTAAGTGTCAGGAAGTCGTTTCTGAAAGTATTTGTATGGAGTGTAGCCATGTATGGAAGTGAAACATGGACAATAAATAGTTTAGACAAGAAGAGAATAGAAGCTTTTGAAATGTGGTGCTACAGAAGAATGCTGAAGATTAGATGGGTAGATCACATAACTAATGAGGAGGTATTGTATAGAATTGGGGAGAAGAGGAGTTTGTGGCACAACTTGACTAGAAGAAGGGATCGGTTGGTAGGACATGTTCTGAGGCATCAAGGGATCACCAATTTATTACTGGAGGGCAGCGTGGAGGGTAAAAATCGTAGAGGGAGACCAAGAGATGAATACTCTGAGCAGATTCAGAAGGATGTAGGTTGCAGTAGGTACTGGGAGATGAAGAAGCTTGCACAGGATAGTGTAGCATGGAGAGCTGCATCAAACCAGTCTCAGGACTGAAGACCACAATAACAACAACATCATTAAGTGCAATACAATATGTTCTAGATTTTAGCCTCTTCAGAGTATCCGCCCTTTGCCCTCATAACAGCTGCACAAATTCTTGGCATTCTGTAGATAAGAATTTGTACTGTTTTTGCATATATTGCAGTCCAACACATTTCTAAATTATTCCATAGCCCTTCAACATCAGACGACCTCAGTTTTCTGGCCACCTTGTCAAATTGATTCCATAAGAGTTCAATGGGATGTAAGTCAGGTGACAGACTCAGCCAAATCATATTCATCAGTTCCCTACTTTTCTCTTTTCTATTGACATACCTCCTGCGCAATGATATCCTTCATTCTTTAATGTCCCAGAAATTCTCACTAGATCACCAACTTTATCAGCTGTGGAACACCCGCACACCTTGACCAACCCTCCACCATGTTTCACTTTTGGCTTCACACACTGACTCTTCATGTGTCCTCCACGAATTTTACAAACATACATTTGACAATGGCTTTTAAATATTTCATTCTCAGATTTGACCTTGAATATCATCTTGGACCATTGGTGTTTGCTCCAGTTTTTATTTTTTTTGTGCCCATTGGAATATTTTAACCTTATTTTGTTTGCTTAATAAAGGCTTTTTTTGGCCTCTATGCATTCCTTCAGACCTTGTTCAAGAAGACAGCATTGCACTGTTGAGACAGATATTGGGGCTGCTCACATATTATTTACTTCCTTGCATGTTACAGGTGCTGTACAAGTCATCCAATGTTTACCCTACATATGAACTTATCTTTACCTTATGATGTTACTCAGTTTCTCCTAGATCATGGGAATCTTGCTCTGTCGCCAGTATGTCACTGTCATTGTGGATACTCATCAGCACCCCTCAATGCAAACAACCATTCAAATACACAACAGAGGCACTTTATTTGTTTATACAGTAAAGCATCTGAGTAATGGACATCTATGGGGAAAATAAAAGTGTCGTTTTTAAGAAGTGTTCTTTATTCAGGAATGGATAAATAGACAGTATACAATATAGTACGTACAATGTGCTGTGGAGAGAAAGATACTGTACTGCTGTATACTGTATTAAGTAAATTAGTGAAAATTTATCTTTAAGTACAGTACTACATTAATAAATCATCATACATTAGTATAATATAGAATTAAAATGTCTTTCATGCATTCTGCGAGGTTGGTCACGCTGTTTGAGGCGCCATGTCATGGATTGCACAGCCCCTCCTGTCAGAGGTTCGAGTCCTCTCTCAGGCATGGGTGTGTGTGTTATTCTTAGCATAAGTTAGTTTAAGTAGTGTGTAAGTCTAGGGACCAATGACCTCGGCAGTTTGGTCGCTTAGGAACTCGCACACATTTGAACATTTTTTGCAATATTGGTTTGAAATAATCATGTATTTTTTCTGAACCAGAGTGTCATTTATAATTGCTTTCTTAATATGTGTTTCAACTGCTAATACTAAACTGGGTCTCTCATCATCACTTTTCACTAAAAGTGTTTCAATTTCCTTACTTCTTCAACAGTCTGTGTACTTGAAAGGGGAGTAAAATCCAGTTCAGTTATGTCATCATCATCCTGTTGTCAGCACATCCTTCTTGATGCAGCTCTTTTATGAGTTCATTTATGCCAGTTGATTAACTTTCTGTGAACAGTGCATCATCAATAATGACGCATTCTTCGGATCCAACAAAAAATTCCTCTTCTAAAGTCTGATGTTCATGCTCATATATCTTGTGACTGTTTTCTTTGTCATCACTGTCAATCACTGAAGCACGGTCATTAAAAATGAACCTTGCCTTCTTGAAGCAGTTCCTGATTGTAGTCAATGGTACATGTTTTAAGGCTGAAGAAATCCACAGAATTGCATCCAACACTCTTATAGATTTTCGAAGTTCATATCCAGATTCAGCATAGTCCATTAGAGACAAAATCTCCCTCAACACTTTTTGGCTGTGAAACACTTTGAAATTTTGAATAAACCCCTGATCCAGTGATTGACAATGTGAAGTTGAGTTTGGCAGCAATGGAAAGTGGCATCACTTTCCTCCTTTGTCTTTCCGTTCTTCTATCAAACTCCAACAACCACTCAGTCCTTATTGCCCTCATTATTGAAGAGCATTTATTTGCATACCACTCCATGTTCAGTTTACTCAAGACAATACCTTTGAAGCATCTACGCTTCACAGCCTTAACAATAATCAAAGGCTTTTTAAGAAATTCACCAATTGTATTAACACACAATACAATAGTGAGCCATTCTTTTGAAATTTTTCCTCCTGATCAGGCCATTGTCTCACTGGGAAGAATTTAGAAGAAAACCACCAGTCTCATCTCAGTTAATAATGTTTCTTTCTTCATAACCCTTTCAAATTCCTGTTATCCTCTTTTGCCAATCTGGCATCCACTGAGCTGGATTCACCACACAATTTAGAAATGAGATGTGTCAAGCCAGCCTACAAATGCTTTAAAATCATAAAATCCTAAATCTTTGGCGATTGTGAGTGCTTTCTCGTGGACCAGCAGTCCACTAAAAGGCAAATTATTGCTACAAGCATGTTAGAACCATTCAAAAGTCAGACTGTCAACTTTTGAGCCTGGTGTATGAGGAAAAGTGGTAAGGTTATCATTTCCAGTCAATGAATTCAGAATGTCCTTTTTGTTACTTAAAATGTCACTGATCTGTGTTTTTCCACCAGGAAACCACATGGCTGTTTCTCTACATTAATCTTCTCCTTTGTATAGACTCCATGCCATACATAACTTCTCTCATTTGAAGACACAAACAGTACACATTTTAACTTACAATATGTTCAAATGCATTTTAATTATTGCCACTGTTTCCTTTAAAACTGTCTTTTTCTTCCAAACTGTCTTGTATTTGGAAGTTTTAATTGTTGTTGGGGGATACATTTCAGTGTCCACTTCTATTATAGAGAATGCCACTGTTCAGAAGAATTTTATCATAAGAAATAATGTTATTTTGCAGAGGATTTTGAATTGTCTCCTATTGAGAGGAGTCCACTATTGGGAAATGTCCGTTACTGGGAGTTTTACTGTACTTGTCTTAGTATGAGAACGGAGATATAATCGAATATTCGAAATGAAATCATTGTTTTAACCACAGATACATAGTTTGATAGGTGACTGAAAACTTTTGACCCATAGTGTAAACCAGAATGTCTCTGTGAATCAGAAGCACTTATTTTGAACAGGAAGAAAGACATTGAAAACATTGAGAAAAAGGAATGCAAAATTGTAGGAAAAATTCTAGGCCCAAACCTCAGACAAACAATGACATCTCAGAAGCAGTTAGGAAGACAAAGAATACACAAATAAACATAATGACATTAGAAAATGCAATTAAAAGTGTGTGATCACATTAAAAGAGTGAATGCAGACAGACTTACAAAACAAATAATTAATTTTTTTGACGATAGGAACAAAGCTGAAAAAATGGACATGATTAAATTGGTTGGCAAGATCAAAACTGGTCTGAAACTGGCAAATATTACTCCAGATGATGTTCATAACTGTGAAATCTTCAGGTCAAAAATTCACAAATGGCGAGTTGACAGAAGGGAAAACTAAAGAAGAAGACTGGGACAACATGGTCCGAAGAGAGGAAAGCAGATGCTTATATCTATGTCAGATGCTTACCTCTTAGTACTTTGTACAGTCCTAATGGGCTTATTCACAATTATTATTATTATTATTATTATTATTACTGAAACTGTTTGTAAATTAGTGCATGTTATACATGTATCCCATTTTTATTGTAACTTTGCTTATCACGTTGCTCTGCAGCTAATAAGGTCCATAATCACAGAATTCAAATAAAAATAAACAGATAAATAATGTTTCAGCAGCCAAAACCAGAAATGATTTCATTTAAAAAAAGATAAATAACTTCTGCTTACTTCTTTTTCATGACTCAATGCCAAATGGAGATCTGCAAACAGAGAAGCAGCTACCTACTTGCGAACGGATGGGAGAATGATATACATGACAAAAGCACATCGAAACTGGTCTTGTGTGTGTCAGAGATGGAGTTTGTTTAGTAGGGGGAACAAGTATCAAATTTAGTTAGGGATTAATCACTGGGAATTTAGGAAGCAAAAACTTGGAAAATTACTTTGCAGGATCTTATAAGAATAGGCAGAGATTGGAATGCAAACAGAAGACTTATAAGAATATTCACTCATTCATTGTGGCAGATCTCTTTCCTTGTCAATAGCCAACAATGTCCCAAAGCCCAGAATGTTCAATAAGAATAGATGAACAGCTGCCAGATGTGCTGTATGGCAGAGGTTGCACTTATGTAGGTTAGATACCATCCCACCCACTTCCCAGTTCTTGAACATAAAGTGGCCAGGAAGAATGATTAGTCATATCTTTGCATATTAGCACAAATGTCTAATATTGTCACTAAGGTGTGTACAATACGGCGAAGTTTTGTGTTCTCAAAATCTTTTTGATGGAACCTTCTTGTGAGCTCTGACAAAGCTGGGGAGGATAGCATAGCTTCTGGCAGGGCCAAATTGGCTCCAATGTAGGAGCCAGATGAAGTGTGTTCCCAACACAGGGTAGGGAGGGCTCTTAGATTAGTTCAACCCACTAGGGGAGCTAACACGATGTGAAATATTGACACTCCAGTTTGGGGGTTGACCATGGGATCAATACCCCTGCCTGGTAAAAAACTTATCATTGCAAATAATTTAACCAGGAATGCTGGACAGCCCTTACAAAGACAAACTGTGCCTTTGAACAAGAATATGGATATACCAGTGCTTAAACTGGGAAAATGCAAAGTACATACACTGCTGCAGAAAAGAGCTATGAAGCATTGCTTAAGAGGCAATGAAGTGTGGAATGGAAGTTGCACTCCAGGAAATATGGTGAAAGGGAAGGGGTGACATACATATTCTCTGTGTATTACTCAGGAAAAGCTGAAAGACAAGGAGAGTATTGAATTGGATTTATAATCTCCAAAGATGTGCCTAGGTCATTTCAACTAAAATAAAGCCGCACATCCTAAGTGGAAATACAGGGTGTCCCACAAAGGGGCTTACATTGTTTGAATTATAATAACTGAGGAAATATTAAAGATAAACTGATCCAACTGTGATTATATGGTGTTCTCATGACTAGTGTATAGCCATTGATTTTCCCCCCTTTTTTGTTGACAGTAACTAAAGGTAAATAACAAGATGGCTGGAAACTTGTCCTTGGAGCAAAGAAAGTGGATTTTAAAATGTTATTGGAAATGTGAAAACCTGAAAGGGAGGCTGTGGTGGAGAGTTTGATAATGCATCACCATCATGTGTAACAATAATGAACTTATGAGACAAATTTGATAGGGAAGGAAGTGTGCACAATTTGAAGAAGGCAGATTGTGACAGGAAGAAATCAGTAGCAGATGAAAGAGGGGTGGACACAGTGGTACAGATTTACAAAAGATCACCAAAGAAGTCTGTATGGGAAGCTATGCATGAATCAGATGTAGGCAAATCAAGTGTTCTCCACATTTTTAAAAAAAGTTTAGTGGAAACCCTACATTCCCACGTTGCTCCACACAATGAATGAGGATGATTCAGACAGGTGCCTCGAATTTTGTGACTGAATTTGTGATAATGAACAGTTGACTGATGTTATCAGTCAGTCTGATGAGGGAACATTTAAATTGAATTGAACCATCAATTGCCATAACTGTGTACTGGGCAAGAGATAATCCCCATGTTATGGAAGAATGAGCTGTTAATTTTTCTGTGTTATCAGTGTGTTATGGCATGTCTGTTAGAGGACTTGGGTCATTCTTTTTTGAAGGAATAGTGACAGGTGTAAAGTATCTTACAAAGTTATAGGAACAGGCTGTATCAGCTGTTCACCAACCGTAACAAGATTAAGTTCCCCCCCACCAAGACAGTGCACTGTCACATTACCATCATGACATGTGCCAGTTCCTTAATGAAACATTTTTTGTGAGGTGGATAAGCTGGTGGCGAGGTGGTGAGTTTCCACCCAGATCCCCCAATCTAACAATGTTAGACTTCTTTCTATGGGCATCCATCTTCGCTGCAAAGCCACATATGCTGGAAGACATGAGAGAGGCAATTGTGAGAGCCTTTGAATCCATTCCAACAGCATCAATAACACATTTGTTGATCTGTTCTGCAGTACCGCAGACACTGTGTTGCTCATGATGGAGGATATTTTGAACATCTTCAAGAATAAAACACGGTTATTAATGTCGCAGCCATCTATGAGACTTAAAAATTCATATCTTTTGCTAAATTTATTCAAGTTATTAAAGTTCAAACTGTGTAAACCAGTGAAAGTCACCCTATAGATCTCTCTGTAAGTCCATCTTTATAAAGGCAGCTGTGAGGTCTTGGCTGTTTAATATGAAATGTTGAATCAAAACACCTTTCAGCCATTTAAATTTCCAATTGAGATTTTTTACACGGTGTACCCTCTTACCCTGTAGATGCTTCCACATGCTTAATAAATTATTTGCCTTCAGTGTATTAAGTAGACAGGTGAAAATACAATTATTTGGAGTCATAATGATCTAACCCACTGAAGTGAAACATGGACATTAACGATTACTGATGATCAGCAGCTCAAGATATTTTGCTGTAACATGCTACTAGTGCTTGTGAGTGTGAGTGCTTCTAGTGCTTGAGAGTGTGACTGCACTAAGTGTGGTGTCACCACACGTGTGTGTTTGAATCAGCCACCAACTATAGCTGTGCAGGCTGTCCTCTGGAAGCTGCCAGTGAGAGGCATGTGCAGGACACGATCTCCGCCCACATCGTCTGCTGGTGACTCGCACATATATATGTGCGTAGCAGTGCTGACTGACCCCTCTCTGTGTTGTTCTAGTTGTATCACTCACTTCAGTTGCGCTGCCTCTTGTGGAGTCCCAAGAGGCTATTTTTGGTGTATTTCAGAGGTTAAAATTAAAACCATATTTGTATGACTTGGATTGGTTTTGTGTATTACTTGGTTACTACACAATTGGCAACAAGTTATGAATTGTTTCCGCATGTGAAATCTTTAAGTGCAGTTTTATCAGGTTTATTCATTATGGACACCATACTATTGGCCCTGATTGAGTTGTGACCACTTTGTCGGCTTTACAGACATTAACAGGCAGGATACCATTCCAGTGATACTTCCACCCCCTTTTCCTCCATATCATTATTTAGCTCACGGAAAAAAACTGAGGTGGTATTTTTTGGGCTTGTGTGTGGCAGACTTGAATTTGTGCAAAGCCTTCTTCCTCTTGTGGATTCCCCCTAAGGTGTATCAGTTACTGTGTCAGCTTGCGCCTTTACAAGGACTGGCAGCTTTTACTTTTGATCACATGTGCATTTTATTGTCCAACTACTATCACAAATGAATGCATGTCATAGCAGCTTGAACTGAATTCTACTGGTGCCGCAATAAATCAAACCGGTAATACAAGGCCTGTGCAGCCGAACTTCATGGCCTTAGCCATATGTGTCAGTTCATTACTGATGCCCATAATGTCTCTTATGCACATTCTATGGTGTGTGATGCAGCTATTGGTTCAGCTCTGGACAAGGAAGTGCACAGAAAGTTTTACTGTGTCAAAACCCCCCATTAGCAGTTTTTCAAATAGCACAATCTGTTGAAGTTTCTCTGGCAGCAGGTGACCAAATTGAAGCTTGGGGCGATGTAGCAGTAGTGTCTCAAGATGTGCCCACTAGGATGACAGACAGCTTATATAAGGAAGCAGCAGTGCCAGTGGTAAACCAGCCCAAGCAGCCATGACCACTATAGTGCCAGTGTCAACGTTCTCTGTTTCCATCTTACCCTCTCTGTTTTGTCCACCACGAACATTTGGCATGCCCTAAGTTCTGGACCACATGTAATGCTTGCCAGAAGCAATGTCACTTTGCCTCCGTGTGTCGTTCACTGTAGGTTGCTCAAGATATGCACATGGATGTAAACTGTGTCACTCCAATGCTTTTGACTTCTCCTAAATTGTTCACCGTCTATTGAGTTAAGTATATTTCAAATGTGTGTGTGTCAATTACTAAGGGACCAAACTGCTGAGGTCATCGGTCGCTAGACTTACCCACTGCTTAAACTAATTTATGCTAAGAACAATGCATACATCCATGCCCAAGAGGGGACTCAAAGCTCCGGCACGGGGCTACGCAATCCGTGACATGGTGCCTCAAACCACGTGGCCACTCATTGCAGCTAAGCGTTTTTCACCAAGTGTTCCAGCTACAAGTCAGCACAGGTGCTGCAGTGATGTTATTGAATTCTTAGACATATGTAAGTTTGGGCTCACAACTGTTGACAACGGTCACATGGAGGCTGATCAGTTATAACAAACAGAACATTGCACTGTCGGGACAATTTAGGACATCTGCCTCTTACAAGACAGTTGTTCATTACATTACATTTTTGGTAGTTGCTTATGCCAGTGTTGAGAAATTGTTTGGGATGGACGCATTTCAGGCATATGGATTTTCTGTCACCATTGCTGTTCAGCTCGTGTCTGGCCAGGTACCATATTCTCAATTGGAAACACTGTGCGAGTAGTTTTCTCTTTTCAGATGGTATAGGGTTTGCTGCAAATTTTTCTGCTTATATTTCTTTGAAATCCATGGCTCAGCCTCATTTCTTTGAAGTCCATGGCTCAGCCTCAGTTTTGTCGTGTCCATCATATTCCTGTCACCCTGAAAGATCAGTTGAAAGCAGAATTTGACAGACTACAATCTCTAGGGCCTGTTATGGATAGTGAATGGTCATCTCTGCTGGTTGTAGTTTGGAAGCCATCAGGGAAACATCATCTCTGTGGTGACTTGAGTTCTACTGTCAATGTACAGTCAATCATGGATGTGTCTCCTCTCCCAAGCCAGGAG
Source organism: Schistocerca piceifrons (assembly GCF_021461385.2). Lineage (NCBI taxonomy): Eukaryota > Metazoa > Arthropoda > Insecta > Orthoptera > Acrididae > Schistocerca > Schistocerca piceifrons. The sequence continues at coordinate 1,201,061,128 of NC_060138.1, read as the reverse complement.
GAACTGGTGTCAAAAAATATTTGGTGGCCAGTACTTTTCAAAACTGATTTGACTGAAGTGTATCTGCACATTCCTGTAGACAAAGAGTCTCAGCGAGTTCTGGTGTCAGTACTTCTTTTGGTCTCTCTGAATATTTGTGCCTTCCTTTTGGTGTGGCTAGTGTCCCTGCTATTTTCCAATGATTTTTAGAGCAATTGACTATGCCTGTACTTTCATTAATTATCTGGATGATATTGTTGTCAAGAGTTCCTGTGTTGCCAATCACTTGAAAAATTTGTGCACTTTGATTTCTGTCTTAAAGTCCACAGGCTTATGATGTAACCTTACAAAATCTCAGTTTTTCCAGCCTTTCATTGTTTATTTGGGGTTTGAGGCCTTGTAGGATGGGATTCGCCCTGTGCCAGACCACATCTCTGCTGTTACATCGATACCTTGTCCCTCGTCCACGAAAGAGCTTCATGCCTTCCTAGGGAAGGTACCCTAATATCATAAATTCAGGCTGGCCCACCCATTGCTTGCCTTATTATGCAAGAATGTTCCATTTTGCTGGAGCCTAGATTGTGAACGTGCTTTTCACATGTTGAAATCCAAATTATTCTTGGCCTGTTGTTAATTATGTTCTCTCTGAACCAGAACATAGTTATGGCGACTGACCCCTCACAGTACAGCCTTGACGCAGTCCCAGCACAATGATAAGCTGACAGCTCTGAATGACCTGTTGCTTTTGCCTCTAAATCTCTCATTCAGGCCCAGCAGCATTACTCTCAGGTGAAAAAGAAGCTCTTGCCAGTATATATCCTCTCCAGAAATTTCATGTCCTTTTTTTTTATGGCTCCAAATTTCACATTATTACTGACCAAAAAACTTTGATTTCCTTGTTTAATTCTCACACTTCCTTGCCATACAATGCTGGGCACTGTTCTTGTCTCTCTGTAATTATAAAATCCATTTTTGACCTATGTCTAAATGTGCCAATGCAGATGTCTTGCCCCACTTTAATGCGGGTCGTGATCCTGACTTTGACCAAGAAGAACTGCTTTTCTTCCATCTTGATACTGAAATGGTCAAGGGTTTCCCAATTATTAGCTCATGCATAGTTGCTTTTGTTGCCGCTGACCTGGTTCTCTGCCAGCTGGTTTGGTTTGTTCAAAAGGGCTGGCCAGATAAACCACCAGGTCAGGCTTCAGACCCACTATGCAACTATTTTCCGTATCGTATCACCTCTCTGGCTTTGATGGTGTTTTGTTTTTGTCTATGGAAGATCTTCTATGAGTGTAATCATTTCCGCCACTGCTATATAATGTGTGGTTCTGTGCCTTCTCCATCAGGGCCATTGGGGAGTTTTGCACACTAAAGTGTTAGCCAGGAGACTTGTTTTCTGATGAGGGATTGATGATGATATTTCCCATTTTCTTGCAGCTTCAGAGCAGTGTGCCCAACAACAGGCAGCTCCCAGGGCATCTCTGTCGCCCTGGCCCTCTCCACACCAGCCATTGGAACACATTCATTTAGAATTTACAGGTCCCTTCTTGTACTCCTATTGGCTCTTGGTTATGGATGCATTTTCCCAGTCTCCTTACTTTCTCTGGTCTCCATTGACTTCTGGTGAGGTCACAGTTTGTTCACTTTTAGGGTTTCTCCTATTGAGGGATTGCCTTATACCTTTGTTTTCGATAATGGGCCCCAGTTCGCCAGTTTGGTCCCATAAGATCTTACCACAAATTTACAATCTACCCTGTTCACTTCTCAAACCTTTCAATTGTTTTGTTCTCATCATGGCATTCATCATGTTACAGTTCATTGATTCCACTCTCAATTGAATGGTGAGGTGGAGTGCCTCATGTGTATATTCAAGTCCCAAACGAAAAAATTGTTGTGGATTCTTCACTGAATGATGCCCTTCTCCATTTTCTGAGCACCTGTCATTTCATGCCTAAGGGAGAGTGAAGCTAAGCTGACTTGCTTCTTGACTGGCAGCCACGCATGCTCCTCCATCTTCTGCAGTCTGCACCTCACCTGCCATAGTCGGGTTGGGCCAGCCACTTTGCGCTGGGATCACCAGTGTGGGTTTAGTTTAGCAGCTCATGTGGGTACTGGCTATTGTTGTCCACCACTGGGGGCAACATCTTTGTGATGTCCATACAGCTGATGGGCTGGCAGCATGCCACTTTGATCAGTTGCTCCCTGCTCGCTGCCAATAGTTACCAGTTCACAGGTGCAGCCCCCATCACTGCAGCCCTTTTGTCGCTCACTGTGGAGGTTCCCCTTCCCATTGGCTGCCTCCTCCAATCATGATGCCCTAGGGTTCCAGCTTCCTGATGCTGGGCTCTGGTCTGTCTCCAACCTCAGGTCCGTTGCCACAGCCTACTGTTCCAATCCGACTGCCTCCATTGGCACCCTCACCATCATTTTCAGTAGGTCCAGCCCCATCCCGTCTGCACTGGGAACTGCCTGCTGCTTATGACTTAGAGATGATGATGGCATCCTTCTCTCAGGTGTTTTCATCGGGTGCTATGTGCTCACCACCCCCAGGCATGCCCACTTCCCCACACATTCCGTCCCTACGCTCTGGTGCCTGACAAGCACATCGTCCTACCCCCTCCGTCAGCACTGGCTGCTGCCGTGCCAGAGCCAATGAATGCGTCTCTCGTCAAGCTACCAATGTTTCCCCCATTGTCTGGGTGTCCACTTCATACAAGGGAGAGGTGTGGTGTATTCTGCTACTACTGCATGTGAGTGTGAATGTGAGTGTGCTGAGCATGGTGTCGCCGTGCACGTGTGTTTGAATTAGCCTCATACCAGTAGCTGACATTGTAAGATTAATAAAAAGTAGGAGAATAAAAACTTCCTGGCAGATTAAAACTGTGTGCCGGACCGAGACTCAAACTCGGGGCCTTTGCCTTTCGTGGGCAAGAGCTCTACCGACTGAGCTACCCAAGCATGACTCACACCCCGTCCTCACAGCTTCAATTTCACCAGTACCCCATCTCCTACCTTCCAAACTTCACAGAAGCTCTCCTGTGAACCTTGCAGAACCAGCACTCCTGGAAGAAAGGATATTGCGGAGCCATGGCCCAGCCACAGCCTGGGGGATGTTTCTAGAATGTAATTTTCACTTTTCATTTTTCTAGTAGGAAAAAAAAGGTTGGTTTAGTCATGTTGTTAAGATGCAGACTGGAAGAATGACTAAAAAGGATTTTGAATGAAGGCCAACTGGAAGAAGATAGAGTGAGGAAGGTCACAAAAATGGTGGACAGATGATGTGGGAGAAGATATAAACTCTTTTAGAATCAGAGAGTGGTGGAGAGCTGGAGAGAGCAGAATGGAGGAAACTTGTTGAAATCACATTGAAGTTTAATGAAAAGTTTGGTGAGTCTGTTGATTCCCTTATATAATTCCACTATCAAATGTACAATCATCCTTGAATTTTCTTCTTCAAACCACTGTAATTTTATCTACTACTGGGCTATTTTAATCCCATTGACAGTTAACTTCTTCTGGCATAGCAGTCTTCTGTATAGGAGTGAAACCAGAAAACTACTGTGTACCTTCTGCGTGAATGTTTTTCTTTTAGTGAAAAGATGAATGAATTGAATTGGCAAGAAATTATGTGGGGGGGGGGTTAGACAATGTTTTATTTTTCCAAAATATAAGAGCAAAATTGGTTTGCCACATTTGTGGCACACCATGCATTTAAGGTGCAAAGTCTAGGAGTTTGTTGTTTTTTCACTTCTATTGTACATATGACAAAATTACCACTTTACTCAAACTATTCAGTTTCACATGATCTACATGAATAGCCCATTACTCATAGAGTATGGAGCATTTTGAAACAATTTCTGTCCTTATTCACAAAGAGATATACTTCACACTTGTGACAAAGCATCTTTCTGTCCTTCAGTTGAGTAAAGTTTCATAACTGTTGATCCCCCTCCCCCATCTAGCTAAGTTTCCAACACTGACTCATTTGTATATAAATAAGAAAATAAACTGATTCAGAATGTTCCATACTGCATAAGTAAAGGAGTGTTGATGTAGAATGTATGCCATTCAACAGGATAAGTAGTGTACTACTTATTTTGTGTAGTATAATAATTGTAAAGAAACACTGAACTGCTAGATTCGCACCTTACATGTATGATGTGCCAGAAATGGGCCAAACCATTTTTTTCTTATTCTTATTCTTCATTTGGAAAATAAAACAGTTTTATTTCAAAACTGCTTGTCAGTATGGTCTAGCATACCCAAAACCCAAACTTATTTTCTTTTCACTAAAATAAATTTTAAAAAAATCATGCAGAAAGTGGTCAAAATACTGCAATGCGTCGATAGGTCATATTGGCCACGTAAAGCATGATCTTTGAACTCTAACTGCTTTGACGAGCTGCCATGTTAATGTTCCAGCCAGCCTTTGTACCTTGTACAGTGTACACGTGTATCTTTCTTTGTGCTGAAATATATGTATGTATAAACATTTATGGGCACAGTTTGTTGCGTATACAGTTATCCGTATTCCCATTTCCCATATTGGTGACCCTGAAGTTTCTACGTCTTCTGCAACTTCCGCGCCGGCTGTTGTGTGGAATCAACAGGTTTTATGTTCAATGCCGTGGCTGCCTAACCCAACTTTTTATACGAGGATTTGGAGGCTCAACTACTACTACCAGGCCACTACCAGGCCAACAGTTTTTTCACCACTAATGGACAGTGATTCGCAATCTCCAACGAAGTTAACCTCAAACTTTGCAGCTCTACAATGGCCAAGTGCTACGCCGTTACCTCAAACAATGGACTCAGGTTTCATGTCACCGGACTGTGCACGCCAAAATGTGAGAGGTGAAGTGGACGATTTCCAGAATCGTGTAACGATCAATCCCTCATGTAGTGTTCAAAGGGACCCAAATTCGCACACCTGCTTTGATCCTCTACGTGCCGCAACATCAGATACAGTAGTGCTATGTGCAACGCCGCCATTCATGCAAAATGCACATGCGGTCAACTGCTATCAAGCTATGCCAGTTTTGTTCAAGCACACCTGATGGCGCTTTGCCATCCAGGAAAATTGTACTACGACAATGTGACCACCAGCAGGTTTCACCAGTGACTTATGGTCCTACCACATGGGTGCATTTCCGATGTGCACAGAAAACTCTTGCTGTTGCCACACCAAGTACCAAACCACCCCCTCCCCCTACTCCCTCCCTCTCACTCACGGGGGACCCTGACTCCGACCATACAGCCGCTCGTTCCTTCCTCAGTGCTGTCTGCACCTGCTGCACTGGCCTTCCGTGCCATTCCCGAGGTGGACAATTTAAGTACTGTGCCTTTAACCTCCGGACCAGTTTATAGGCCTACCTCACATGCCACTCATCCGTTCGTTCCCACAGTACTGACTGTGCCTGCCGCATCGTGCTTATGCGACTCATCAGGGACATTGCAACTGGCCGTTGTTCGGGACGTGTTTGCTAGTAACACACCCACGCCAGTAGTGCTGGGTTACAGGACAGCCTATCCTACCACAGGACAGCAGGCTTTCTGAGGCACACCAAAACTACCCTTGTTTCCCCCCTCCCCCGGCCGTCTGCCGAAGCTACCTCCTTTATACAAGGACAACCCCCTTTCATGGTTCGCACTTGTGGAGCACCATTTGGAGTTAACATCAGGTGACCGACGACAACTGTAAATTTCTATGTCTCGTCGCTCACCTCCATGACCACTTAGATTTAATTTGTGACCTCCTCCTTTCGCCACCGCCGCCAAAAAATTTGAGTTCGCCAAGAAGAAAATATTGGACAGCCTCGGCTGCTCGCCACAGGAATTAATTATCAAGATCCTGTACGAGGAACACCTGGGGGACTGCACTCAGTCACAAATCTGGCAATGCCTTTGGCCACTTGTGAGTGAATACATGATGCTGGACATTATCCTGTGAGTGGTATGGTCTGTCAGGTTACCTTCCGACCTGCAGATACACCTGCTACTGCACTCCTTTGAGTCTATCAGCTCTTGCCTTTGCATTGCAACACACCTCTCACCTCTGCTTGGTACTACGCTGCCTGTTTACTGGCTGTCTGCGGGCAGAGGCAGAGCTGGTTCTGCCTCCATGCCATCTACACCACTGGGCAGTACTCGTTCGCTCTATCCTCTTTCTGAGCACTCAATAATCATGCACACACACCATATGTCCCAGTTTACATTCTGGAACAGATCAACAAGGGCAAACCTCCTCCGCTGTCACAATCACCGCCACTACCACATCCGGCTCATCCATACTGTTGGTACCACAAGATTTTCGGGGATGAGGCCAAGAAGTGCAGATTACCTTGCCAGCACCCAGATGCCGACCACAGGATCTAAAAGACGCCGAGTCCTACAGGGAACTTCACAGATGTCCTCAAACATTATACTCCATCCACTCGTCCTCTCGGCCGGCGGTCGTTTACATGTAACCGACATTTCGTCGCGGCTTGATTTCTTAGTCGACACAGGCACTGACGTGTCCATCATACCTACATCGTTGGCGCCCCTGATTTTTCACCAACAAAGTTGCTTCCACACACTGTCAACGAATCAACATTACAGACTGTTGGCTCTGCTAAAGTTATGGTGCATCTATCTCCTTCTCTAAATTTCCCGTGGACTTTTTACATCACCGATGTTGACAAACCAATACTCAGTATGGATTTCTTGTCCCATTACAAACTCTCCCTGAACATAGTCCAAGGTTCAGTGCTACACCACCCTTTTGACACTCAGACACTGTGCTCAGGCATGTACGCTCATTGTTCCATTTCCGTCGCGACATGTGATTTGGTTTGCGAGTGCTCCACCCTTGCGGACAAAATTGTTACCTGCCTCACTAATCTACTGTCAGAGTACGACACAGTGGCGCAACTCTGTTGGAAAAATGATGAGTTGAAACAACAAATGGCTCACACTTTCGACAAGCTCACCGTGGCTCATACCTCACTGCTGCCACTGCAATCCACAGTTCCTTCACCTGATCGACCTTCATCAGCAGACACCAGCATGGACACTCATCAGGTTGGTTCTAAAACATTCATTGCATGTGACGATTCATGTTCAGTGATCTCAGCACTCGCCACACGCCTGCTACATGCAGTGCCATGTGTTTCAAACAGTGCTTCTAATGACAGTCGCGTGCGTGATGCGATCACGCCCACTGTGCAGGCAGCTGCCCCGTGTGTTAGTAAGCATTCCCCCTCTCTCGCGTGCCAACCATGTGATTCGACAGCCATCACCATTCCCCGTGCGACACCAACGCCTCTCTCGCCCGCACCAGTTAATCAAGGTAAAGCTAACGACAGACAGTCACTGCGCGCCCCAATCCTCTCCATGCTGTGTGCACAGCTGACCTCTCCAAACAAGTGCATGCTACTCTCACGTAATAGGCATTTGACTTTTGTGCTGCCTTTTCCCACTCACACTAACGGCTACACCCCAGGATGTTACTCAGCCTCATGTCAAGTTCTCAGTCTCTTCTGTCACTGACGGAACAACACACAAGATAATTACCACTGCTGACCCTCCTATTAGACACAAGCTTAGAGGCCTCAACCCCATTAAGTTGAGTATGGCCCGGCAGCAAATTAATGAACTCCTGGTGTCAGGCATTCTACAGCCATCGGACAGCAAATGGTCTTCACCGATTCACCTCGTCACCAAACACGATGGTTCTTTTTGAATGTGTGGTGATTACAGATGCTTAAACGCTCATACTGTCATGGACAATTACCCAGTGCCGAACATAAATGATTTCACCCATATGTTATCGGGCACCACAATCGTCAGTGTCATTGACTGCAAACGTGCCTGTCACCAGATTCCTGTAGCAGCGGAAGACATTCCAAAGACTGCTATCATCACATTGCTCGGTTTGTTCCAATGCAGCTTCATGCCATTCTGCTTAAAGAATGCAGCACAAATGTGGCAACGTTTTATTGACTCAATCTTATGACAGTTCGAGTTCTGCTTTGCATATCTGGATGACATCCTCATTTTCAGCAGGTCGACTGAGGACCATGAAGATCATTTATCCCAGGTCCTCCAGACCTCGAACTCCAATGGTGTCATGGTCAACAAAGATAAATTCCAATTGCGCCAGTCTTCTGTGACATTTTTGGGTTACACCATCTCTGCAGATAGAATACAGCCTCCCAAATCCCATATGCAGGCTATCACTGCCATCGACATCTACCTTCTGTCACCACTGTGCAGGCCCCGCTGACGGACTCGGTGTCAGGCAAACAGACTTCGGGCCTTACCCCGTTGGACTGAACCTATGCTAGAGGCCTTCATGGCTCTAAAGACAGCGTTAGCTCACGCCATCATACTCCCCCACTCCGATCCGTCTTCTGAGTTGTCCATCACTACAGACGCCAGCGACATAACGGTCAGGGCAGTATTACAGCAATGGAAAGGGGACACGGTTTCACCTCTTCATTTCTTCTCTAAAAAACTTCGACCTGGTCTCTCTGTTTACTACGGACGTACGCTACATCAAAGGCACGGAAACACCCCCGCTGATTTCTTTTTGCGGATCAATACTGTCTCACGCATCGTCAATTTATCTGACCTCGCCGCTCTCTAGGCCTCTGATGAGGAATCTCAAGCTCTCCTCATGGATCCTCAGACACCGCTTGTGTTTACCAAAGCCAAGTTCCCTGGTGTTTCAGATGAAGTGTGGTGCAACTCTTCTACCGGCACTCTGCAGCCGTTGCTCCCTCCCACGTTGCGCCGCCAAGCCTTCGACGCCTTGTGTAACCTCACCCACCCTGGCATCCGCGCCATCACACGCCTCATCACCGAGCATTTTGTTTGGAAAAATGTAAAGCAGGACTGTCAAACCTGGGCACAGAGCTGCATTTCCTGCCAAAGCAACAAAATCAGACGCCACACCTCACACTTCACCCCCTCTTGGCAAATTTGACATTCCACAAAGATGTTTTCATCATGTACATATCGACCTTATCGGCCCACTGCCACCATCAGAGGGGCACAGATATATCCTCTCCACAATCAACCGCATGTCTCATTGGGTGTAAGCTGCTGTTCCTTTACCCAACATCACAACAGAAACTGTGGACAAGGGACGCGTCTCATCATGGATCGCTAGGTTTGGTTGCCTATCCACCATCACCACCGACCAGGGTCGACAGTTCGAGTCTGCACTTTTCATGATTCTATGTAACCTTTGTTGTATTAAAAAAATTCATACAACAGCCTACCACCCGCAAAGCAACGGTTTAGAGGAACGATGGCACCGCACCCTTAAAACAGCACTCAGGTGCCATGATTGCCTCTGGTCTGAGGTGCTTCCTTTGGTGTTACTTGTGTCCGTTTGACCTTTAAACCTGACTTACAGGGAACCATCTCTGAATTCGTTTTCGACAAGAACCTGGTTCTACTGGTGAACTAATCCTGCCTCAAGCACACAAGGATTTCCACACTTTATTAGTAGAATGCGCACCCACTTTAGACACGCACGGCTACATCCACCTGTCAGTCATTTCCCACTGGACACTTACATGCCAATCACACTCAACTCATGCTACCACATTATGCTCAGGGACGATTCCGTTAGACAACCCTTGCAACCCCCATACCTCGGCCCCTTTGAAGTAATCCGGAGGGGCAAGACAATGTTTGACATTATGGTTAAAGATTGCCCACAGACCGTTTCACTACACAGGCTCAAGCCTGCTTTCGTGGACTCCAACATCACTCTTCTGTCCCAGTCGGACCATCCGGACGAATTTTCCATTGCCGAGCCCGATAATTAGTTAGCTCATCCCATGGTAGGGTCTTCTCCTTCTGATGATTCGTCACCGCAGTTCGCGGGTTTCCCAAGCATGTCGTCATCAACACCATGCGCTGGTTTTGATGACGTTTCATCTACTGGAGAGACTTGCTCCCCGACTTCCAACTTGCGCTGCAATATACCACCCAACCGCGTCGACTATTTGTCAATTGTCACTTTCGACAACCGTGTGCTTGTTCTCCTTACAGACATTGCAGACTCGACACTCAATGAGGAACTAGATGTTAAGATAGTGCATAGCCTGTCCTTCCCCCAAGAGTGCGATCCATCAAGAGTTTGTGCGTTCATCTCCTTGGACGGCTCAGTCAGCATTAGGGGTAGGTACACTTGCACGCCGCACCCCTCCCCACACCTCTACTCCCGGGCCAACTGATGCATCGCCCACCCCCGCTGGCTGTCTGACTATGAAGTGCACCTGCAGCCTGTCACTGCACCTTTGCCTGCCACCCCGACTGAGATGAAGCTTCCAGTCATGTGGCTGCTGCCTGGCACTACCCACTCTGACGCCGATGCCCACACGACTTCCCCCCTCACCTCAGGCCTCACAGGCCGTTCTGTGGGGGCAGGGGGGCATCGATAGGTCACATCAACCACATAAATCATGATGTTTGAACTCTAACTGCTCTGATGAGCCGCCATGTTAATGTTCGTCAGCCTTTGTACCTGGTACAGTGTACACATGTCTCTTTCTTTGTGCTGAAATATATGTATATATAAATATTTATGGGAACAGTTTGTTGCGTATACAGTTATCTGTATTCCCGTTTCCCATAGCTTTAGCAACACTGTAACAGTCTGTAACTTATCTGACAAGTCTTTACCATACATTAACAGGCATAATAATGATTGTTACATAAATGGAGAGTACTGAGAGGCTGAAAACTGCAGTACGGTTCATTTTATAACATTATTAACAATGGATTAAACATAACTGTTAAATTTCCTGTGCTTGAAGTTGCTAGCAGCAGTGTATTACTTATTAATAATATTTCTAACTAAACAGTCTTAAATTCTGCAGCAAAAAGTACAATAATAGTGTACTAAACAATAATTACGATGTGCCATATGATTCTTGTAGTATGTATGGACAGTACTTACCACCCCAGTATGTTTCTAAACTCCTCTTCTGTCCTTTGCAACTCACATGCTTAGTTTCTATAGGAAATACTGCTGCATAGATTAGAATCCAATGAACACAAAAGACATTGAAAGAAATATAAGTCATTTACATGATTTGGTCTCTTAGCAATGATTATAATTATTTTTCTGTTATTAACCAGAGCTCATGAAGACACTGTTTTTGTACAACAGCTCAAACCAGTGCAGAGTTCCTTCTCAGCTTGGTGCTGTATGCAGCCATTCAGATTTATTTCTTCAGTGTTTTTTTCCAATTAGGGCAAATGCTAAAACTGTTCCTTAAAAAAAATTGAAAAAAATCGTGTCCATTCCACATTTATCCTGCACCAATCATCTCATCATCAACAGAAAACTGAACCTCCGATCAGTACCATTGGGCCTTCATGGCCTGTTCAGGAGGAGTTAAGTTGTTTTTTTTTTTAGAATAATGCCACTGGTAATATATACTCCAGAATAGGATGGACAAGCGTGGTTTAAGCAGTCTCTGTTGCACCTTCTAAGTGTTCTGCCAATGAATCGCAGTCTTTGATTTGCTCTACCCACAACATTATCTATGTGATTGTTCCAATTTAGGTTATTTGTAATTGTAATCACTAAGATTTTAGTTGAATTTACAGTCTTCAGATTTGTGTGACTTATTGCATAATAGAAATTTAGTGGATTTCTTATAGTACTCATGTGAACAACTTCACACTTTACACTTTTCTTTATTCAGGGTCAATTGCCACTTCTTGCACCATACAGATATCTTATTTAAATCATTTTCTATTTGTTTTGGTCATTTGATGACTTTACAAGATGTGGTAAATGACAGCATCATCTGCAAACGTTCTAAGAGGGCTACTCAGATTGTCTCCTATGTCGTTCATATAGATCAGGAATAATAGAGGGCCTATAACACTTCCTTGGGGAACACTGGATATGACTTCTGTTTTCCTTGGTAACTTTTCATCTATTACTACAAACGGTTACCTTTCTGACAGGAAATCATGAATCCAGTTGCACAACTGAGACAATATTTCATAGGCATGCAGTTTGGTTAGAAGACGTTTGTGAAGAATGGTGTCAAAAGCCTTCTGAAAATCTAAAACTATGGAATGAATTTGACATCCCCTGTCGATAGCACTCATTACTTCATGTGTATAAAGAACTAGTTGTGTTTTGCAAGAACAATATTTTCTGAATGCATGCTGACTATATATCAATAAATCGTTTTCTTTGAGGTAATTGATAATGTTCAAACACACTGTAAGTTCCAAGACGCTACTGCAAATTGACATTAGTAGTATGAGCCTGTAATTCAGCTGATTACTCCTATTTCCCTTTTTGGGTATTGGTGTGACTTGAGCAATTTTCCTACAGTCTGGAGCCGAGGTTCGAATCCTGCCTCAGCCATGGATGTGTGTGATGTCCTTAGGTTAGTTAGGTTTAATTAGTTCTAAGTTCTAGGCGACTGATGACCTCAGAAATTAAGTCGCATAGTGCTCAGAGCCATTTTGAGCAATTTTCCAGTCTTTAGGTACGGATCTTTCTGTGAGTGAGCAGTTTTATATAGTTGCTAAATATGTAGCTATTGTATCAGCATACTCTGAAACAAACCTGAATGGTATATAATCTAGAATGGAGGCTTTGCTTTTATTAAGTGATTTAAGCTGCTTAGCTACACTGAGGATATCTACTTCTATGTTTCTTATCTCGGCAGTTGTTCTTGATTCGAATTCAGGAATATTCGTCTTCTTTGGTGAAAGAGTTTCAGAAAACTGTGTTCAATAACTCTGCTTTAGTGGCATTGTCATCAGTGACTTCACAGTTGTTATTGTGCAGTGAAGGTATTGATTGTGTCTTGCCATTGGTGTACTTTATGTATGACCAGAATTTCTTTTGGTTTTCTGCCAGATTCCGAGGCAGAGTTTCATTACGGAAATTATTAAAAGCATCTTGCATTGAAGTAAACTCTATATTTCGAACTTCTGCAAAACTTTGCCAATCTTGAGGATTTTGCATTATTTTAAATTTGGCATGGTTTTTTCGTTGCTTCTGCAACAGTGGTCTGACCCATTTTGTGTACCTTGGGGGATCAGTACCATCACTTATTAATTTATATGGTATATATCTCTCAATTTCCATCAATACTATCTCTTTGAATCATTCCACATATTTTCTATGCTTACATAATCAGATCAGAAGGAGTGGAGACTGTCTCTTAAAAAGGCATTAAGAGCATTTTATCAGCTTTTTTGAATAGATGTACTTTGCGTTTCTTTTTGATGGTTGTGGGTGTTATGGTATTCAGCCTAGCAGCAGCTGCCTTGTGGTCGCTAATCCCTGTATTTGTCATGATACTCCATATTTCTCCAGGATTATTTGTTGCTAAGAGATCAAGTATGCTTTCACAACCATTTATGCTTTGAGTGGGCCCATAAACTAATTGTTCAAAATAATTTTCTGAGAAATCGTTCCTTACCATTTCAGATGACATTTTATGCCTACTGTCGGCTTTAAATATACAATTTTTCCAGCATATCAGGGATAGATTGAAGTCACCACTGACTATAATTGTATGAGAGTGGTACCTATTTGAAATGAGACTCAAGTTTTCTTTGGACTGTTCAATAACTATATCTTCTGAGCCGGGGTTCGGAAAAATCGATCCAATTAATAGTTTAGTCCAATTGTCAAGTATAATCTGTACCCATACTATTCCACAGGGACTATCAACTTCAATTTCACTACAAGGTAAACTACTTCTGACAGCAATAAATACTTCACCACCAGCTGTGTTTAATCTATCCTTTCTGAACATTGTTAGGTCATTTTAAAAAATTTCAACTGAGCTTATTCCTGGCTTTAGACAGCTTTATGTACCTAATATAACAAAAATAAAGGACTGGTTGAGCCCAAAGCACCAACTGGGTTGCCAGACATTCTGGAAATAATGGAAATATCAGGGAAATTTGAAATAAACACTGGAAAAATCTAATTTTTGTCTCAGTAGATGAAATGGTTTGTTTACTGAGATGCTGTGCATTGTTGCTGGCTGGGCACAGCTGAGTATGTGAGCTGCTTCCCTACTCCCTCATTCTTCTTGCTTCTCCTGTTTCTACCACTCCCCTCAGCTTGTAGTTGGTGCTACCACCACTTCTTGCTGCTAGCCTAGCAGCTGCCAACAAGAGGCAGGGAGGCAGAGGAGTGGTTTGTTTGGATCTGATTCTCAGAGACTGTTACGCAGAGGCTGGAGACAGTGGTCATATGTGCATGAGTTGTGTCTGAGTGATTGTGTGAACATGTGTGTTTTCTCATTTTCTGGCAAAGGCTATGACCAAAAATTTAATTGTGAGAGTGTGATTGTCTTTTACTTGTGCCTGCCTGCAGCTCAGTGATCATTTTTATGGTGGGTTGCTACCTATCCTCATTATTATTGATTCTCAGAGAGTATTCACGCAAGTTATCTGTTGCATGGCTTGATCACCGCAGTCTCATTCCATCAACATAGTTTCTGTGACATATGAATAGCTGGCCACACCAGTTGACTTCCATGACAGGCCAAAACTGCGACCATTTCTGTGGGTATCTCTAATGACCAGGCCTACCCATCATAAGCCTATTGTTTCCCACTAATGTACAGGTTCTGCCCATTGGATCTAACCTCACCAATGTGCATGCAGGCCAGGTCTTGTGTGTGGTGTAGTGCCGTGAATTTTCATGGTTTATCCATGGATCCAGGACTGCAGTACTCCTCAGCAGACCAGAGGCAATAGGTGTTGGATTTCAGGAACTGTGACTGTCTTACCACAAGTACATTGTACAATGTTGCATTTTATATACATTTTGTTTTACATTTTGGTACTTCACAGGTAGTTTATGTACTAGAAAGTATGGATGATAAGAAAAAGAAAATTGTGGCAGTTTGTATGCTGCATACTAACATATTTCTTGGAAGAAAAGCCACCCTATACCTGTAAAATAATAGACATAACACAGTGGGAAATAATGGACAATAACGAACTTAGTAGAACCAACATTTTATTGTCAGGCACCTATATGGTTGGTTTATACAACTCTTCCCTGCCTTATACACTTCTTCCAAGAGGCCTTCTTTTTTCTGAGGTTATTTCTGAAATTTTATTTTAAATCTGTCTTGCGACTCCAATGAAATGCATATTTTTGTCACCAAATGTGTTTCATTTTATTGAAATAAAATAACATCAGTTGTCTTAATGAAACAAATGTACCATCTGGATTGCTTTCTCCATCTAAAAACGGTTCATTGCAAAAGATGTTGATGTTAGTACTTAAGATTTTTGCTCACACATTTAGAAATACGAAAGTCCTTAAATTTTTTGTCAACTTACGCCTTTGCTTGTCTGTTAATCAGGGAAATATCATGGAATTTCACTTGGGGAAACTTGTGGCAACCCTGACCAACTCCTTATACAAAGGACCTACATGCATGCACAAAAAATAATGTTATGCATCTGGTGGAACGACGACACTGTGGTGTGCTACGAATTGCTTCCCTGAGGCATACCATCACTGCTGACATTTATTGTCAACAACTGAGATGTGATGCAGTCCAGAAACAATGATGTGTTCTTGCCCCCTTAGATTTTCACCTTTTCGCTTTTTTGAACAATCTTCAAGAAAATTCCTTTCTGGATAAAAATGCACTCTGAACATGGCTTGGTGAGTTCTTTGCCTCAAAACTGTGTTATTTCTAAGTCATGAAATCAAAAAGTTGCCCCAGCATTGGCAGACTGTTGTAAAAAGTGAAGGAGAATATATTGTTGTTGACCAAAGTCCCTGTTATGTGTATCAGTTGTGTTTATTAAATGTATGGGAAAATGCTACAAACTTTATGCACAAACCCAATATAAAGGAAGCAGAGAAGTTGATGCACATGCAGCACTTATTTTTCTGCAAGAAGCCAATCATCACCAAAACAATAAGATATGACATTTGTGGACGACCTCTCTTCTAAAAAGTTGGGAGCAGTGTGGTGGGACAAAATGTCTGACCTTAGAGCTCAATTGGAATATGGGCTATTTCATATTTTTTTCCCAAATGAAAGCTTAAGATTTCAGTACAGCTCCACTTCCTTTTTCACACTGTGCACATTACTTTCTATCAGCTCACTTTTTCTCTCCAACTGTCTAAGGGGTAGGGATAGTAGTGTGCGGATGGGGAGAGAGACTAACGCTGTCTGGCGAAGGGTGCAGGATCTAGAATACCAACAGGCACAGCAACAGGAGGTTGTGGGGTAGAGAGGTGGGGAAAAAAGAAGAGGAGTGGGTAAAGATGGGTAGTGCATTGGTAGAAGGTGGGAAAGAAAGACAGTGGGTCTTCGTTTGCCTCCCTCTGTTAATGCACCTGCCCTTCTGCCCCACTCCTCTTGTGAGGGTACAATATTTTCCAGATATTTTGTAGCTTAAGTTTGGAAATAAGTAATTTCATTGAGCGGAAGTGAAATCTTGTACTAATTTTTAATAGAAATGAACAAGCTTTATTAATCAGAGGACAAGTCCTGATTAATGTATTTTATTATTTGAATGAGGTATTCTGTATGGTTTTTGTGTCATTCATAAAGAGCTAATGATGTACCTGGAGTCTTGAGGGGCAAAGCAGTCAAAGGCAAATAGTCTTCTGTACCAGCTATGCTGTCAAGGAATACCAATGACCAAAAATTTATATCTATGATGTATACATATATGTACTGAATAAACGTTGTTATTCATTATTCAGAAGGTCTCCTGTAACAAGACACTTATCATCTAATGTGTGTTGTATTTAAAGGCACAATAAAAGCCTTAAAAGATCAGAGATGCCAAGCCCTGATTTTTAGCATAATATTTAACAAATTGGTGGTTTGCACACTACTCAAAGCTGAAGATCACAATGAGGTAAATTAAAATGTGAATGAACCCTCGCACTCTCCTGTTTGCTCCTTTTTCCCCACCTCTCTGCCCCACAACCTCCTGATGCTGCACCTGTGGGCATTCTAGTCCCAGCACACTCCACCAGACAGTGTTCATCTCTCTCCCCACTCGTACACTACTATCTCTTCTCCTTCCCACCCTCTCCAAATTGCTGCTTGCCTTCCACATGACAGCTGCATTCTGGCCCAAGATGCTGGAGTTGACAGTCATGTGTGAATCAGGTGTGCTCACTTGCTTGTATGAATGATATGTGTTTCTCTCTTGCTGATGAAGGCTGTGGCCAAAAACTTTATGTAAGTGCTTTTTAATTATGTCTGCAATTTAACATGTCTTCTTTAAGGTAAGTAGCAATTTATCTTTTCCTACATTATAAATACACATCTGTTCAACAGGCATAGCAAATTGCTACTGAACCAACGAACACTCGACCCAGTGTCCACACTAGGAGAGGGATCCGAAGGCCAGCCCATTTGCAAGAGTTTGATGTTATCACTGGCAGTCTGAACTACAACTGAGACCATCGCTTTGTTGGTTCTGATTTGCTGCCTGTAAACACTAAGCAAATCTTGGCCAACGAAGTGGATGGTTGTCATTGGTTGGCCTTCATGGGCCCAGTGTTTATGCACCTTATTGTTGCCAACTGAAGGGCTAAAGCAGCTGAAGCATGTGATGTCAGGCCGAGCGATGTAGAGCATACTGGCCACATCAAAGTATTTTCCTTACCTTTTTATATAAAATGCATGTGTATCTATCTTCATATGTGAACACCACTCTAGTTCAGTGCTCCATACAATACCAACTGTAAATCCCATATATGAAATGGGTGCCTAAGAGTCATTTAACTTGTAGCTGGCTGTAACCAACAGGCACTTAATATGGCCTTAAGAACTTGCTCACATTTAAGGTTTCATTTGTACGTGATTAATTGCAGAAAGAAGCTGTTACAAATATAGTCTCATAAATCACTTGTAATGACATTTGTCACCGAGACCTTCCCTCCTTAGTAACTGTCACTCTAAATGATGAAGCCATGTAACTGAAATGTATATTAGACTCATTGAATGAAACTTTCTGTATCAATTTAGATAGAATTCATTTTTCATTACTTTTAATTTTCACCAAATGCTCTTTTGGTTTCATAAACCTGAAGAGGAATTTTATTTCAGTTTTTAATAAGAAAAGAAGAGCTAATAACAACCAAGTGGGTGCTCATTTAGAGGTACATTCAAAAGCTGACTGATTCTCTAGCATTCAGAATCTGGGGTTTCTACATCTTGGAAAATAGAACAAAAAGTTGTTGAAAGGAACAGGACTTTATGTGTAGGGAATACCTAATAAACCTGGATCATAATAGATGCAAGAAAAGTACAAGAGACAAACTAAAATGAAATTTCATTAACAGCCAAGTTTATGAAATGGGTTACAAGAACTTCGCAACTCAGATGTAAGGAAAGAATGGACTGAAATTATAAATGTGAATACATGAGACAAAAATTGACAGAATCTGTTATATGAATGTGTAGTCTGTTCTTTTCAACATGTCTGCCTAGGCCTAGCTGGACAGTGGATACATTTTCTTCAATGTGAATGTATAAATTCATCCAACCTCCTACAGGAATCTTACAGTAACAAACAGTGACTAAAATGGACAGGAATAGGTGGCACTCAGTGGGAGTGTACATCAGCCTTGAGCTGTACATAGATAGTCTGTGCAGTTGCAATACCGCTATGTCACAGATGGCACAGTTGTTAATACACTTACCTAATAAGCAGGAGATCTCCAGTTCGAATCCCAGTACAGTGCACATATTCACTTGTTGCTACTGATTCTGCATAATATTCTGCTGCCACTGGAAGCACTGATCTTCACTTTGCATGACAGAATTTGGGTGGCGAAACTTAGGAGAAACAAAAGAAGCAAGCTTTCATCTATTGCTCATTGATGTGTGGTGCATAACCACACCTCTGATATCGCTCGTTTCCTATTTTAAGTACATACTCTTCCACACACAACCTCACAGAATCCAAAATGTATCTGTTGCAGACTTACAACACACCCTGACCCAGTCTGCATGTCATCCTGGCTGTAGGTTGGTGCTTTACCATTTAACCAAGCTCTTTGGAACAAAAACAGGATACAAATCAACTGCAGCAAGCCTTGCATATATGAATAACAACCTTCAATAATCATATTCAAGCAGGTAGTTGGCATATAACTGTGATAATTGTGAGTATATCAATTAACAATAGTATATTACTCATTGTATGGGATCCATGCCAGGTAGGATAAAGGAAATAGAGAAGATCCACTGAAGAGCAACATGTTTTGTTACAGCACGGAGATTTTAATATCTGCACAGGTGTGACGCCACTGTTTCACTACACAGTTGGCATGGATACTTCACATGCTGATGTTGGCTTGATGAAGCACAGGAAGAACTCAGTCCACGGCTGGCACTGACAACTAAAGGCTAAGCACTTGGTATAACACACAGCATGATACTCGAGGTGAGGCCCGCAGTGATCGAACTCTGAGTCAGCACTGGCCTGTCTGGCCTACTACCACCCACTGATAAATACCTCTGCCAGCAGGTCTGCCCATACCAAGTGCCGTGCACCCTCCAAGTCAATTTTCACACCAGCTCATCTGAATCCATTGTGATGTCTGCTGGCAGAGATACAAAAATCCCTCCTCCCTGAAAAGACCACGTATGGCTGAAAAAGACCAGGCAGGGGTCGCAACCTCCGGCACAGAACCAGAGACGACCGTGGAACCTGCCAGTGGACTAGCCACCAAAGAAGGCAGTGCTGCCACCAATGGGCTCCACAAGAAGGGCACAGAGGCTGCAGCAATGGGGAATCCACCAGTGCCAGTGGAGGTGGTGCCACTTCCATCAGTGAAGGGATGTAATCTTACCCTCCCACACATAACTATTAAAATTCTCTGTCTATAAAAATTTTGAAAGCTTCAAGAGGTGTAAAATATGCAAAAGAAGAACTTTTTACTGATCTTCATTTTCTCTTCTTGTTGTTGTTGGCTCCAAGTCTTGTTGTGTCTAGGGGGACATTCTAGTGTCTGAAATTTTGACTTAATGGATTGCTGATAACTTAATAACTGATGAATATTTGTCTGTTGCTAAGAATATCTTTTTACTTTATCCCATTCTTCTAAATCACACTGATTTTACAATTTTCACTTCTGTCACATCACAAAGTAAAAGAGTTTACAAACTTCCTTAACAAAAGAAGGAGCTTTGCTAAAATATATCATTATTTTGTAAATGAATCCAGAAATAAATTTAATAATTAGCATTATATTATACAATTTCAAATGTTTCTAATACAAGAATAATTTTAAACCATTAGTATTATATCAATTATAACAAATTAATTTCTTTTTATACATTTTAGCCTGAAATATAACACATCATATACAAAATCATATGAATTCTTTCAGGGAAACAGCCGAGAATCTTCACTTATCGATAGTATACATGGTATCGGTTATTTCTATAAAAAAAAGGTAATGTTAGAGGAGGGTGTCCCATTACAGGGGCAAGGAGCAGGGTGGACCAAATTCTATGGCCACCACATCACAGGTGCAGCTGTGAGCTGCACTGGGGAGGGCTATTGCTGCAGGCGATTGGAGGACAGCAGAGCACGGAGAGGGATCAGCAACACGGAAGCACACTGCTGCAACTGGGAGCTCTCCCCCTGGACAACATTGTGACTTACCTGCCATGCAGCAGACCATGGTGGTGATGTCCCAGCAGTGGTTCAGCTGCTCCCTGCCAACATCCACCATAAACAACTGCCGACCTTAATGGGCTATTCAACACCTGACAGCCACCCCTGCCACTGGCAGCAGGACCGGGGAGAAACGGCAGCTCCAGGAGGAAAGTGCGGTTGTCCGTTGTGGTATGTGACTCAGATTGTAACAAATCCAGGAAACCCCATTGCTGGTGCCCATGCAAACGTTAAGCCAGACTGCATCCATTGACCATCATCACCCAGTATGTAGCCAAAAAGCTCAACAACACATCATTGCATGAAGGGGCAGACTCACCCTTCTTCATTTGTGTCTTAATTGTATACAGAAAGTGCTCCGCCTCTGAGTTAGAAGCTGTGTGAAATAGCATGGTAGTCAAATGGTGGATACCACATTGAACGCAAAAGTCCTCAAACTCCCCTGACACAAATTGTTGACCATTGTTGGACACCAGGGTTCTGGGAGACCCCTTAGTGCCAAAAATAACCAACAACAAGCAAACAATAGCAGTTGACGTGGAGAACAGCTTGGCTACATATGGAATTTTGGACAGTGCATCAACCACCAACCACCACATGCTGCCCCGAAACGGGCCAGCAAAAAAGACGCATGTCCTGTCCCAAGGGTGCTCAGAGACTGGCCAGTTGCCAGCCAGTAGATATAACATCGTTTCAGTGCCATCATATGAGTAATACACCAGTGCGATGTATGCAACAACTGGACCATGTGAGGACGCTAAGCCAGGAAAGTGACCACATGACAGCATTGCTCCTCTATGGCAAATATGAGAACCTCTTGGACAATGTTGAGCCTATACTATGCCTGGTCCACACACAAAAAGACACGCTCTGGCCAACCCAACTGGACTGCCAAAATGATATGCTGGGAAAACAGGTCAGCGGACATGGCGGGCACAACTTCATGTGCCATCAATGGGAAACCCAGCAGGGTTTGCTGCAAGGCATCATCCAATGTGAACACTGATCTCTCCTCCTGATGGAACTCTACATCAGTGTCCCCCCCCCCCCCTCCCCAAGTCACAATAGTACATCAGCATTGGCCTGCTGGGCAGTGGAATGGTAATGAATGTCATAATAATAGTTTCTGAGAAAGAGGGACTGGCATTTCAACTGGTAAGCAGTCTAACCAGCAGCTTGGAGTGAGGGCCAAATGAGGAAACCAGTGGCTCGTGGTTGGTAATAAGGAGGAATCTTGCTCCATATAGGAAGACATTGAACTTTTTAACCCCAAAAATAATAGCTAGAGCCTCGTTTTTTACCTTTGGACAATTATGCTGCACTGTGGGAAGCATCTTTGATTGTAAACAATGGGCTGTTCAGCGCCATCTGGGTTTTGATGGGGCAGAACAGTGCCAGCACTGTACTGGGACATGAAACAGTACCCTGATCCTACCAACACATGGTGAAGGGAATGGGGTTGGGACAAAAAAATTTGGAAATTGCCGATGGCTTAAGAGAAACACGTGCCTCGAAATTTTCTGCTTGGCTCAAGGTATTCTCAAACAGCGGGCTGCAGTAAGGAGAGTTAAAGGTTTACACGGCATAAAGGAAGCCAGACAGGGAGCAGAGCACAAATGCTGCTTGAGAGACTGAAGACCCGTTGACAGCCTATGGCCCAGACAGACTTAATGGCCTTCTGGCAAAGCTGATTAAGAGGCTGGTGGATTTGTGTGGCCTGGGTAATGAAATGAGCATAGTACGATATCTTACCCAAAAAAGGCTTCAGCTCTTTCAGGTTCTTGGGTGCCCATAGGTTGACAATGGCCTTGATGTAGTCATCCATGGGGACAAAACCATCTTTACTAAGCACAGGATACAAAAATTGTACCTGCAGGGAGGAAAAAATGTGCTTCTCAAGCTTTCAGTGGAATCCCTTCTCCAGGAGATGTAGGAAAACCAACTGAAGGGTTCATAAATGCTCATCCCGTGTAGAGCTATGACCCAGATATATCAAGGTAATTGACACAACAGGGAACATCATGAATCAACTGCATGAAATACCTTTGGTAAATTCTTGGCATTCGCAAGATTTCAAAAGGCAATTGATTAAACTAGTAAAGCCCAAAAGGGATGTTGAGGACCAGGAAATTGAAAAACCACATCCAACAGCAACTGCAAGTAAGCATGACACAAGTCGACACTGAAAAAATACTGGCTCCATTGACAATTTCACCAAAAGCTCTACCTGCCATGGATTCAGATATGAACTGGCGATGCACTACATGTTGACCGTCAGTTTAAAATCATCACAAGGTGCCATCAGGCTTCGGAATCACCACCAAAGGGATTGCCCACTGACTTGACAAAACAGGTGGAACAATGCCCTGGTTCTGTCACTGCTGCAACTTAGTCTTTACCTTATCATGCATGGTGAAGGTAATGAGGCAGGCACAGCAAAATTTGGACATGCCAGCAGCTCAAGGGAAACATGTGCCTCAAATTTCTCTGCTTGGCCAAAAAAATGAACAGATTGAGACACTAAATGCACTTCATCAATTATACAGAAGTCAAAAACAGAAGACGCTTTGAATCCAAAGACATTTTTGACCACAAACAAGATAAGTTGTGTCCCACTTTCTTATAACATGCAGAAGTTGAGAATTGCACCCACATTTTTGAAATGTACTATTTACTATAAGACAAAACTTGACAGAGTGGCTGTTGCAACTCTGGGCATCCAAAGAGCCTATACACATTTAAATTAATTAAGCTGATCATCACTCCCATATCTACCAAAATTTGACCAGCCAGTCATCTATTATCAATGTCACAAAAATATGACAGGATGATGCGCACAGAGGCGGTCCCAGTGTCCAGTGAAAATACTGGCTCATAGCCCATCCAACATCACAAACAGTTGCCAAATGACCTATCCACTGGCATATCCCACACATGCCTCTACATGCTTGTGATTTCAGTGAACTTGCAACTAATGACACTTGTGGGAGGGCCACTGGCTTGTTCAATGAGTGAAAAGAGAATGATGCCAAGCACCTGAAAAATGTTGCTGACAGGAGCGACTTCGTGCAAGTTGAGGCCACATAGGATATCCCACAGGGTACGGGGTACAGGGGGTGGTTTACCCTGCACACCCAATTGAGCCTCCTGCCAGTTATCATAAAAGGATGTCCCTTGCTGCTATAAGCTCACGCGATTCTACAATTTGGGCAACGTCAGCTATAGAGGCGTTGGAGAAGGTCAGTGCCCCAGTCTGAACCTCATATTCAGGAGCTAACTTTAGATGAGTGAACCAACATAGACACATCCAAAAAAGTTTTGCGTCACCCCGGTTCTCAAACTCCTGAAGATAGATGTTGACTGTGGATATTGTATCACAGACACAGAGCCTTTGACTGTTCAGAGATGTCACTAAACCCATGCAAAGATGTAAACAATCATGCATGAGCAGCTCCTATTAGATGGAGGACGTCCGACTGCCGATCAGTTCCAGTCATTCCACCAGGAAGAA
The DNA here is from genome assembly GCF_021461385.2 of Schistocerca piceifrons. Classification (NCBI taxonomy): domain Eukaryota; kingdom Metazoa; phylum Arthropoda; class Insecta; order Orthoptera; family Acrididae; genus Schistocerca; species Schistocerca piceifrons. Next base: position 1,201,036,959 of record NC_060138.1, on the reverse strand, counting down.
GGTAAAAAAATGGTTCAAATGGCTCTGAGCACTATGGGACTTAACTTCTGAGGTCATCAGTCCCCTAGAACTTAGAACTAATTAAACCTAACTAACCTAAGGACGTCACACACATCCATGCCTGAGGCAGGATTCTAACCTGTGACAGTAGCGGTCATGCGGTTCCAAACTGAAGCGCCTAGAACCACATGGGGAAGAAGGTACACGGCTCATGTAGTCCGTAGTTCAACCTCGCCTAGACAGTCAACGCTGCGGTTTGATCGTGTCTGCATTGTTACTTTTTTCCAGAAAGGGCTCTCAACAAGGGATATGTCCAGGCATCTCGGAGTGAACCACAGCGATGTTGTTCAGACATGGAGGAGATACAGAGAGACAGGAAATGTTGATGACATGCCCCGCTCAGGCCACCCAAGGGCTACTACTGCAGTGGATGACCACTACATACAGATTATGGCTCGGAGGAACCATGAAAGCAACACCACCATGTTGAATAACACTTTTCGTGCAGCCACAGGATGTCATGTTACAACTCAAACTGTGCACAATAGGTTGCATGATGCGCAACTTCACTTCCGACATCCGGCGAGGTCCATCTATGCAACCACGATACCATGCAGCGTGGTACAGATGGGCACAACAACATGCTGAGTGGACTGCTCAGGATTGGCATCACGTTCTCTTCATCGATGAGTGTCGCATATGCCTTCAACCAGACAATCGTTGGAGATGTGTTTGGAGGCAATCCAGTCAGGCTCAACGCCTTAGACACACTGTCCAGTGAGTGCAGCAAGGTGGAGGTTCCCTGCTGTTTTGGGATGGTATTATGTGGAGCCAACATACGCTGCTCGTGGTCAAGGAAGGCACTGTAACAGCTGTACGATACGTGAATGCCATCCTTCGATCGATAGTGCAACCATATCGGCAGCATATTGGCGAGGCATTCATCTTCATGGACAACAATTCCCGCCCCCATTGTGAATGACTTCCTTCAGGATAATGACATCGCTCGACTAGAGTCGCAAGCATGTTCTCCAGACATGAACCCTATCGAACATGCCTGGGATAGACTGAAAAGGACTGTTTATGGACGACGTGATGCACCAGCCACTCTGAGCAATCTATGCCAAACCATTGTTGAGGAGTGGGACAATATGGCCCAACAGTGCCTCGATGAACTTGTGGATAGTATGCCATGATGAATAAAGGCATGTACCAGTGCAAGAGGATGTGCTACTGAGTAATAGATGTACTGATGTGTACAGCAATCTGGACCAACAACTCTGAAGGTATCATTGTATGGCGATACAACATGCAATGTGTGGTTTTCACGAGAAATAAAAAGGGCGGAAATGATGTTTATGTTGATCTCTATTCCAATTCTCTGTACAGGTTCCAGAACTCTCAGAATTGAGGTGATGCAACACTTTTTTTGATGTGTGCATTAGTTTCTTCTATGTATATCTCATGCAATGACTGTGAAGGTAAAATTAGAGAGATTACAGTTCACACGGAAGTTTACCAGCTACCATTCTTCCCACAAAGCAATCGTGACTGCAACAGGAAATGGGGTAAGTGACAGAAAAAAACAAAGTGCCCTCCACCACAAACCATGCGGTGGCTTGTGAGGCATAGACGTAGATAATTTCTTTCATATGAATGTCTTCTTTCCTCATTTTTGTCTAATTAGATCTGGTGCTCCCTCTCTCAAAACACAATCACAGACAATGTTAAATCCTAAATCCTCATCCTTTTTTCTCTGTAAGACATCCTTTCTTGCCCCTTCCTCACCTCTGTCGTTTTGTTTGAAATGAAAATCCAGTTTCCACAAACGAGATTTGTCAGCTTTTGCGTGAGTCTGTCAGTGAGCCACCACCTGGTAAATAGGAAATTCTTCAGTCTGTATTTAACTTCTCTTAAGACATATCACAGGGACCAAAAGTGGATCCTTTGTAACAAGGTATAGGAATTTACTTAAGCTTCATTAATAAGAAACAACAGATTCTTTGTGTTAGGGACAGCAATTCTTAGTTGCAACTCAACATTACTTTTAAAGCAATGTACTTTGTTTTGGCCCATAACCAGTTTACAATTATTGCAGGCTTTTCATCCCTGTGGTCTCCTCCTGTCAGTTCCACAGATGATCATACAACTGCAGCTCCAGCAAAAACAGCACCTGTACTCCATACCCTACACCATCTCCTTCACAATTCTCCCATGGTCTCCAAATGCTCCTGCCACTCTCTCGTATTTGGAATGTGTAATACTTCTGGTAAGTGATACCAAATAAATATTTATTTTTTAAACTTTTTTAATTATAATTCTCAGAAAAACTCATTAATTTCTGAACAATAGCTAAATGTCTTAGACAGTCTGCTTAAACAGACCTCTAGTTATGTACTGCAGTAACATAGATGGGCTAGAAAATATCATACAGACACATCATTTCCAAGACTTAGTTTCCCTTTCATAGGTGATGCTCTGGCAGCGTTCTTCTCTCTGTACTACAAAATCACAGAAAGTGTTCTGAGAGCCTGGTAACTAAATAATGGTTTACAAAAATATAAGGATATATTCCCAGGCCCTACAACATCTTTTATCAAATGCTTCTACATCTTGGTGAAAATAGTGTTCCACTGATTGTCTTATATTTTTCAGAGTCAGGGTGGGTGTGGTTGTGGCAACAATCATTACCAAAGCACAAAGGACAACTAAAACAAGCAGAAAGGTATATATGTTCAATAAACTAGATAAAAAATCTGTAGTGTCATATCTCCATGAGGGACTTGAAATTTTCAGCACAAGACAGGAGCATGTAGAGGAACACTGGCTCAAGTTTAAAAGAATAGTTCATAATGCTAGATAACATCCATGGTATACAGTCACTGTAAAGAAATTTCTAAAGACACAGAGATTACTGCATAATTGGGGTAAAACAAAGCATAGGGCAATAGGTAGAGAGATGCTGAATGAAACTCATTTGGCTGTCAAGAGAGCAATGCGTGTTTCCTTCAATAACTACCATAGCAGAATATTTTCTAATGATCTTTCACATTACCCAAAGAAATTCTGGTCATATTTAAAGACTGTTAGTGTCACCAAAGTTAGTGTCCAGTCCCTACTAATGAATGAGACAGGGACTGAATCTGAGGGTAGCAAAGCTAAGGCTGAAAAGTTTAACTCTGTTTCAAATGTTCCTTTACAAATGAAAATTCAGGAGAATTTCCCCAGTTTAATCCTCATACGACTGAAAAGATGACTGAAATAAAAGTGAGTGTTGCTGGTATTGAGAAACAGCTGAATTCATTAAAATTGAACAAAGCTGCATGTCTCGATAGAATCCCTGTCAGATTCTATACTGAATTAGTGGCTGAGTTAGCTTCTCTTCTAACTGTAAGCTATTGTAGATGCCTCAAACAAAAATCTGTGCCCAGTTCTTGCAAAAAGAACCAGGTCATACCCATGTACAAGAAGGGTAATAGAAGTGATCCACAAAACTACCATCCAATATTCTTGACATCAACTTGCTGTAGAACCTTACAACATATTCAGAGTTCAAACACAATGAGTTATCTTGAACAGAGTGACCTCCTCAATGCCAGCCAGCATGGATTTCGAAAACATTGATCATGTGAAACCCAACTTGCATTTTTCTCATAAGACATGCTGAAAGCTCTGGATTAAGGCAACCAGGTAGATGCAGTGTTTCTTGATTTCTGAAAATCATTTTACTAAGTACCTCACCTATGCTTGTTGTCAAAAGTATGATCATATGGGGTATCAAGAGAAATCTGTGACTGGATTGAGGGCTTTTTGGTAGGGAGAACACAGCCTGTTATCTTAGATGGAGAGTCATCGTCAGATGTAAAACTAACTTTGTATGTGCCCCAGGGAAGTGTGTTGGACTCCTTCCTTTTCATATTGTATATTAATGACCTTGCAGCAGGTTTCATAGTAAAATCAGGTTTTTCGCAGATGAAGCAATTATCTATAATGAATTACAATCTGAGAGAAGCTGCATAAATTTTCAGTCAGATATTATAAGATTTCAACACGGTGCAAAGATTGGCAACTTACTCTACATGTTCATAAATGTAAAATTGTGCTCTTCACAAAACAAAAATACATAGTATTGTGGCGTCGATGAGGTCGACACCAGTATCGATCTGAGTATCGTCTTTGAACTAAGCTAAACATTATCTTTGTGTAGTTCCGCCATCCAGTTCTTTGTAAGCCTTACTTGTGTAAAGAGGTGAATAAATGAACTCCTGATTATAAGGTGGTGTTTGGTGTAACTGACCCGAGCATCCACCTCACTGGTGACCCCGAGTTGCAATGTCTTCCGTTTTCGCCATTTTACTGTGTCCGCGGCCTCCACGTCTGTTATTTTCGCGTGTATTACATCAACACAACATTTGAACAATGGCTTCAGCCCAATGCCTAACGCCAGATTTTGTGATTGACATGCATCGTGTTGCTGGCAATGTACACCCGCCTGGACTGCAACACGATGCCTCTCACTCGATGATTACGCCGATTTCGCTGGATGTGCTCGTGCCTGCAACAATAATTGAGGTTAGGAGTGTGCATGACTCCGGCTATCAGACACCTTTGTTCCCACCATATGTGCCCTCCCTCATCGACAGTGCAGTTACCTCTTACAGATTTCTGTGCAGTGCAGGATCAATGCCTATTTCTGCAAATGCTTCGTTGAATAACCTACCACCGCCAGGACAACGGTTTGCCATGCTTCAATCTGTACAGTACCACACGGATTCCTGCCACATGGCCGGAACTGCTTTGTTCACTGGTCAACCACCTCAGCATCCGACCACAGCCGCGCCTGCCTCAGTTCAGCATCAGCACATGCCTTCCTGCTTCAATACCTCGGCCTGCAACAGGAACAATAGCTTGTTATCTGTGCCTGACCTCCACCTCCATCCCACTGCTATGTGTCTGTGTTTTGTGCCACGACATTCATCTTACCGCACACTGTTTTCAGTGAAGTGACTATGAACAGTGAACATTCACACATTCTGACCGACGTTCGACATCATTTTCCTCACTGTGCTTCTGGACAGCCTGCACCTCCACAGCCTCACTGCAACACAGGTGGCCCCGGGTGCCACCTCCTGCGCACAACTTGACATGCATCTCCCAGTGCTCCAGTCTGTCTGGGAACAATCAAATAATTATGGACGACTTCATATTAAATACATTTCGTTGGGATCCTTCTTCCTAGTGGACACAGGCACCGATGTTTTGCTGCTGCCTACGTCCTTAGTGTCATTGAACATCCGCCCTCATCATACTTCACTGCAAACTGTGAATTCAACTAAACTACAATGCTCGGGTTCAACCTCCCACGTCATCTCTCTCTCCGCAAACTGCAAACTTGAGTGGACTTTTTTAGTGTGCAATATTGAGGAACCTATACTAGGTATTGACTTCTTGCGACACCACAAACTTTCACCGGACCTAGTGCGAAACACAGTGTTTCATCACCCGTCCAAAACTCACTTCCCCTGTCCTCCGTCAAGCAAACCCCCCCCGTGACACGTCGGTCCGGGCTCATCTCATCCGTATATGCTCATCTCTGTCAACGACGTTACAAGAAACAACACACAAGTGCCTTGTCGAGCTTGAAAATGTCGCTTGCTTACGCAAGGAAAACTTCGAGCTCTCCCTCCGGCTCCACGAAACTCAGCTCCAGCTCTCTGACGCAGCAAAGGAATTACAGTCACTGCAGCAAGGACAAAGCAAGGTCAGTAAGTGTGCCGAATCTGCTTATAGTCCCAGCAATCGAGTCTCCGTGTGCTTACCTCCTGCTACCCTTCGCAACTGTGCTATCAAGTCTACCATAACGTGTACTGACAGTTCCATAGGACCACACCCCCCTAACATGGCAGCATTTGACACTCGGTCGGACACGAGTGCACATGCACGATGAGCATCACGTGTTCCCGAACTGACAGCACCTACCCCTCCCCTCGCGGACAGCACCTTAAACAATGCAACTCTGGCTCCTGCACGCTGTCGTGTGACCGCCACTGACAACACAAACAGTGCACTCGCACCAAGTGCTTCGCCCACGACCGTGCTGCCACAGGCCATGCCCTCGGACAATGGACTCACTAATGCTTCACGAGCTCTACCGAGCTCACCTGACCACAGTGCCACTGCTTTGGGCCGGCGGCCATCTTCTCATGTTGACTCCTGGGACACTTCGCCGCCTTGGCTCCCGTCGGATCCACTGAGTGGCTCCGAACAGCATGACCTCACCTTGCCTGCCCCGCCCGCCACGCATTGTAAACAAATCGCCTCCCGTGTCGCCGGCAACGTTTCCGTCATCACCAATGGCATGGTTCACATGATTTGCTTCACACCAGCCCCCCTTATCTCCAGTAAACCACATCGACTTTGTCCCGAGCGCCTCTCCGACCTTAAAAAGCAGATTTCTGAACTTCTAAGCTCTGGCGTCATCAAACCCTCTGCCAGCAACTGGTCTATGCCCTATCATATGACAGCCAAGAAAGACGGGTCCTGGCACATGTGCGGAGACTACCATCAACTAAACACACAAACAGTTATGGTCACCTACCCCATTCCCAACATTGCCGACTTTACCAGTTCCCTTGCAGGTGCAACCATATTCTCTGTCATTGATTGCAAACTTGCCTACCACCAGATCCCCATGGCTCCTGAAGACATTGAGAAGACAGCAATCACCACCCCAATTGGGTTATTTCAGTTTCGATTCATGCCCTTTGGTCTGAAAAATGCAACCCAGACCTGGCAACGCTTCATCAATGAAGTGCTATTCAAACTAAAATTCTGGTTTGCATATCTTAATGACATTCTTGTGTTCAGCTCCTCCATCGAGGACAACATTCAATATGTGCAAACTGTTATGAACACTCTCTCGGCAGCAGGCATTGAGACCAACCAGGAAAAATTGCAGCTACATCAACCCGCTGTCACTTTTCTTGGTTTTCAGGTCTCTGCCGACGGCATTTCACCGCCCCCTGAGAAAGTACAAACAATACTAAACCTACCCAGACCTTCGTCATTCAAAGAGCTCCGGCGCTTTCTGGGGACGGTTAATTATTATCGCTGACATCTACCTCGGGCTGCGGAGATTCAGGCTCCACTGACGGACGCCTTGGCAGGCACCAACACTTCTGGATCTCGGCCTGTTCCATGGATCCCTGATATGACTGCCTCTGTCATTGCCCTCAAAAATCTTCTTGCCAAGGCCTGTACCACCGCGCATCCTCATGCCAATGCGCAGCTTTTCATCACCACAGACGCGAACGATACCACCATCGGTGCTATCCTTAGCCAGACAGTCGACGGCCAAACTTCGCCTCTGCAGTTCTTCTCACGCAAGCTCACCAGTGCACAATGGAAATATTCCGCATTTGACAGGGAGTTGTTCGCGGTCTACGAAGCAATCAAGCATTTTAAGACTGATGTTGAGGGATGCCCTTTCTATGTTTTAACAGACCACAAACCCTTGGCTGCGGCCATTTCAAACCTGCCAGCTGACCCGTCCCCTCACCGCTTCCGATACATGGACTTAATATCTCAGTTCACCACTGATGTCAGACACATAAAGGGTGCTGACAATATAGTTGCTGATTTCCTTTCACGAGTCGACGCTGTTCATTTGCTGTTAGACCTCTCTGAACTGCCTAACCTCCAACTCGCCAACAAGGACACGCAAAACCTGACTTCAGACTCTACCTCTTCACTACACTTCGTCCGCACCACCTTCCCTGGCATTTCTGGTGAGATCTGGTGTGACTACAGTACGGGCACATTATGCCCCTTCATCCCAACCATGCTCCATCGAGCTGTCTTCAGTGCACTGCATAATTTACCCCACCCCAGTGTTTGCGCTTCCGCCCGCCTCGTAGCGGAACACTTAGTGTGGAGAAATGTCAACAAGGACTGCCAGCAATGGGCACGCTCCTGCGTCGTGTGCCAACACTGCAAAGTACACAAGCACACATCACCTCCCCCCCCCCCCCCCCCCCCCCCCCCCTCGGCGCCATTTCGAAAATGATCCCACCTGAGCGTTTCCAGCATATTCATATTGACATTGTCACCCCTCTCCCTCCCCCCCCCCTCCCCCCTCCTAACGGCTTTCATTATGTTCTCTCATCTATCGACCGAACAACTCGCTGGGTCGAGGCAGTCCCTCTCCCCAATATCACGGCAGAAACTGTTGCTTGAGATTTCGTCAAGTTATGGGTACCGCATTTCGTATGTCCAGCTATCACCACGACTGACCAGGGCAGACAATTTGAGTCAGCCCTGTTCAACGAGATTTGTAACATTTGCAGCATCCGGCACATCCATACCACAGCATATCACCCGCAAAGTAACGAGCTAGTTGAGTGCTGGCACCACACTTTCAAGGCGGCTCTTCAATGCCACGACTCTCTATGGATGGAGGCCCTTCCCCTTGTGCTACTCGGCATTCGTGCAATCTATAAGGAAGACCTCAATGGCACAATAGCTGAGTTCATATACGGCTAGAACATTGAAACTTCCTGGCAAACTTCCCGAGTTCGAGTCTCGGTCGGGCACATAGTTTTAATCTGCCAGGAGGTTTCAAATCAGCGCTCACTCCTTTGCAGAGTGAAAATCTCATTCTGGCTAGAACATTGTTCTCCCTGGTGAACTTGTGAGCCCTTCTGCTTTTCTCCCTCAGTCTGACTTACCTTCCTTCATGGACCATGACAGACACCACTTCATGAACCTCCACATCCCTCTACCCGCCAGCCATTCCCGCCCTAAGGTTCATGTCCCGAAATATCTGAATAATTGTGAGTACATCATGCTCCGAGATGACACTGTCCGTGCTCACCTACAACCTCCATATACCGGCATGTACCAAGTTCTCTGGCGCTCAGCCAACACCTATAACATCCAGATAAAAGATTCAGCTGTTACAGTCTCTGTCAACAGACTTAAGCCTGCTCATATCGAGCCCGCTTCAACCCCCGTTCAGGCCATTACCACGCCCCTCACTGTCATGGCTCACGATGCTCCGACCACTCCCTACACTTCAGACTTACACACTCGGTCGAGTGACTTCCAGCTCCAATCGTCGAGCTCTTCTCCGACCTCACCCTCTACTCTGGTCTCATACACTCCGTCGAGTGATCACATGCTCCCCACGTCAAGCTTACCTATGATCACGCCCTCACAGCTGGGCCCTCCTCCGGTCCCTTTGACCTCTCCCCCATCGCCTGCCTCGCCCTGTCGAGGTTTCTCATGGCCCCCCATCTTGAACGTGCCCTCGGTCAAGGTGTTTGTGCCTGTGCCCCCCCGGACATAGTCCACGACATCTCTATAATACTACGCGATGACACATGGTTCGTCACGTATTTCCCTTCATCTGGTGCTCATGACACAATTTCCACCATTCCCTGCCACGTGGTGAAATGCTTTGGGTGTTCACCAAGCCCACCGGAGACATCGTCATCGTTGCTCCATTCCTGCAGCAAACCGCCGGCCTACCTGTCGCCACACGACTAGCACGCCCAGTATGACGCCCGGCGTGCTTCAACGACTTCCAGGTTCTTGGCCGAACTTTCCTTCATGACATCTACCCACACAGCTCCCTGACGACGCTGTCGAGCTGACCGTGGTCCGGCTCCCACGGACCACCCCTGCTGACGCCATAGTCAGCACCCCGGCCTCTCAAGAGAACTCCGTACTGCAAGGGGGGGAGGGGGGTTATGTGGTGTCGATGAGGTCGACACCAGTATCAATCTGAGTATCGTCTTTGAACTAAGCTAAACATTATCTTTGTATAGTTCCGCCATCCAGTTCTTTGTAAGCCTTACTTGTGTAAAGAGGTGAATAAATGAACTCCTGATTATAAGGTGTTGTTTGGTGTAATTGACCCGAGCATCCACACCAGTATCCTATGACTATAATATGGATGAGTCACTGTTGGAATTGGCCAACTCATATAAATACCTGGGTGTAACACTTTGTTGGGATATGAAATATAATGATCACGTAGGTTCAGTTGTGGGTAAAGCAGGTGGTAGACATCAGTTTATTGGTCGAACACTGGGGACGTGCAATCAATCTACAAAAGAGATTGCTTACAAATCACACATGTGACCCATCCTAGACTATTTCTCAAGTGTGTGGGACCCATACCAGATAGGACTGAGAAGGGATATTGAACATATACAGAGAAGGGCAGCACGAATGGTCACATGTTTGTTTAATCCATGGGAGTGTGTCACAGAGATACTGAAGGTACTGAGCTGGCAAACTCTTGAAGACAAACTTAAACTATCCTGAGAACCACTTTAAATGATTACTCTAGGTATACACTACAACCCCCCATATATTGCTTACATAGGGACCATGAGAGTAAGATTAGAATAATTACTGCATGCACAAAGGCATTTGAACACTCATTCTTCCCGCACTCCATACAAAAATGGAACAGGAGGAAACTGTAATAACTGATACAATGGCACATACCCTCTGCCATGCACCTCACAGTGCTTTGTGGAGTGTAGATGTAGATGTAGACACTTATCAACCAATACGTACAGGACAATTGAGTCCCACAACAATCAGTTTTAAGGGCCTTGCTTTTTGCAATTGCAATAAATAACATAGTGGATGGAGTGGGACTTAAGAGTCACACCTGCAATATATGTATGTCAGTGATCTTTGTTTATGTTATAGCTGTGTAATGTTAAGTGCAGTAGGATGCCAACTACAGATGGCTGTACAAAAGATGCAAAAATAGGTGTGAAGCCATGGGCACTGTTTCTCACCAAATAAATCATGCATTGTACACATCTGCAGTATACAACCTGCCCATCATTACCCAGGTCTATTTATTTATTTCATTTCATGTTCCGTAGATCCTGATAGTGGATGAATCGCAAGGATATGGAACATCTCAGATTCTACATAGTTCAAATATAACTTGTATAAGTACAATAAAAAGATACATTGTAAATAAAAATGAACTAAACAACAGCACAATGAACCAACAGAAAATTGTGTTTCACATGTTAATGATGACTAATATATTTGTGATATGGAATGTGTGAGATTGTACACAGTTGAAATATATCTTACATAAATAAAAGATAGAATGTAAATAAGATATCAGCTAAACAACAGCCATTCAGTTAACAGAACACTTTTGTTTCACATGTTAAGGATGTGTAATATATACGGGAGTCACGATAAAGTAAATATTCCAAAGGAAATACAGGAATAGCAATAAATAAATACAGTGAAACCCAACTGCTGTTCCTAGGACTTCTTTTAGATCTTAAACTTACATGCTTCCCACATATATGACACTTCCATTTCCTGCATGGAGAAACTCAATACTCTCCATTTCCTCAGAAACAGTTCCTGGGATGCAAATCAAACTTTTTTCAGCATTTTATAAAACCCTCATTTTATCTCACTTGTACCATGGCAGCATTGTTTGTGTGTTAGTAGCACTTCCTATTCTAAAAAGGAGTCAGTTTGGCAACTGGAGCTTTCCATACAAGCCCAATCAATAGCATTCTTTTGCAAGCAGGAATATCATCATTGAAAATATGATGCCAACAAAATTTCTTTAAGTCACAATCATGATTAATCAAATGCCAAACAACCCTTGTCACACCATTTTATTTCACAGTACAGTGATCCGTTTACTCTTGAACTGCCTTAGAGCAGGACAGCTGGCAACAGTACGACTGGCAGCAGTAATACTGGGAGACCACCAATGTGAACTTTAGCATCCTCTGATTACTTGTATGCAGTACTCTTTCTCATGGAAATCTTAATGGATGTTCCCCAACAGGCAGTAAGGATGGACCTATGGGTGCGACACCAAAGACAGTATAACACCTAGTTTTTATTGCTGTGGATTTTATTCAGTCATCCAAGAATACCCTCATTTTAATCTTCCATACACAGACAGCTCCAAAGATGATGAATGAATCAGCTATGCATATGTACACAACTGGCATCAAGAACAACGTTCTCTATCAGAAGACTGCAGTATTTATACTGCAGAGATAATAGCCATCCATACTGCACTACAAAACATAATGACTTTCCCTTGACACAATTCCATTATATGCAGTGACTCCTTGAATACTTTGCGAGCATTACACAAGTTGTGTCCAAAATGCCCTTAGGTCTCTGCCATCTGCAGTACAGGGGTATCCACCATTTTTTTCTGGATACCAAGTCATGCCGGCGAAGAAACTAGCCAAAGAAGCAAGGGGAATGGAAATATTTGAACTAGATACCCAAGTACTGATTTAAGAATGCACATTCAACACCTCATCCTGAAGAAATGGAAAAATGAATGGCATGATAGTATATAATCCAATAAATTATGGACCATCAAAGAACACTACCAAGGACTGGAGACTACACTACAATGCTCAAGAAGGGAAGTTATTGCCATATATAATCTCAAAATTGGACATACCAATGTAACTCGTGAATTTCTCCTATGACATAAACAGCCCCTGCCATGCATCTGTGAAGAAACATTAATAGTATGCCTCAATTTGAAGTTTGTATGACTGCTCAAGACTTGTAATGTCAGATGTACGTGGGACACCACCTGTCAGAGATCCTAGCAGACAATGAAACGCAAGCCATGGGCTACACGTCCTACAAAGAAACAGATATTACAACAAGATTTAAAGACAACTCGATTATCTGTAGACTTAGAGGACGGCAGTGGGGGAAGGGGAGGGGGTGGGCTCTCCTCAGATTAGGCCCCTAGGTGCCACCCAACTCTTTCCTTGCAACTACACCTCCCACTGATGACAAACTATCTCTATTTCTATCTTGAGGCCTAAAATACTAACTGAATATATTATGTTGCCATTTTAGTCTTAATTTTGTATTTTGACAGTTGAATTTTAATGGACTAGTTACACATTCATGTTGCTAGCAGAAAACTTCTGATAGCTTTTATTACTATTAAACAAAGAGAGGAACAACAAAAAGAAATGGTTTGTATGTTTTAACTTCAGATGCTAAGAGGACTGAGAGACTAATAACCACTAGTTGAGTTCCTTTATATTTACACCCATCATCATCATCATCATAATCATCATTGTGTTCTGAGCTGCCAGAATATCTGTTATCATGCTGTTGTCCTACCGACATGCAGTAAGAGTGTGACAAAGCAGTTGGTTTCTTTCCATCTGTTATATCTTTCTACTGCCAGAAATAACCAATTTTTTTGCTTAATTTCATATTATTTTCAGTACATTTACTGGGTGACAGCACTTACTTGGAAATCTGAAGTTCTTGTTTACACCAAATTTTACAGTTTACTAGCCAGATTCTCATTCAAAGCATTCTGATTCCATATGTGTGATTAATTTTCATTAGGGCACTATTAATTAAAAGTTAGAGTTAATTGAAGTTAGCACAATAGTCCCCAGAAACTTCTTACTTTTGGTACCTTATTTTTTTTTTTTGTAGCCTTTCATTGTCTGTATTTTACCCCTGCTACCACCAGAATTCCAAAGAGAGTATTCCAGTCAATACTGTCAAATGCATTTCTAAATTTTCTTAAACTATCTCCTAATATAAGTCATAAGGTCAGTATTACCTTGTGTGTCCCTACATTTCTCCAGAATCCAAGCTGATCTTCCCCCAGGTCGACTTCTACCAGTTTTTCTATTCTTTTGTAAAGAATTTGTGTTAGTACAAAGCAACCATGACTTATTAAACTGATACTTCAGTAATTTTCCCACCTGTCAGCAACTCCTTTTTTTGAAATAGGAGGTATTACATTCTTTTTGAGACACTTAAAGTGGTAGATGAGGTCTGCTATCTGGGAAGCAAAATAGCTGATGATGGCTGAAGTAGAGAGGATATAAAATGTAGACTGGCCATGACAAGGAAAGCATTTCTGCAGAAGAGAAATTTGTTAACATCAAGTATAGATTTAAGTGTCATGAAGTCTTCTCTGAAAGTATTTGCATGGAGTGTATGACAGCAGTCCAGAATTTCTTGGTTATTTCAAAAAATACAAGCTAGTTTTGAAACATGTCATAATAGAGGCTAAAATTAAGGAAAGTGACAAATATGTTATGAAGTCATCCAATAAAACTAAGCCCATGTGGAAAGCTGTGCATGATCTTATGATGAAGAAGACAACTCACAAAATATTGTGATATCACATGATGGCAAGAATGTCACTGACGCTAGGGCAGTTGCAAACAGTTTCACTTCTTATTATGTGACTGTAGCTGGAAAATTAATAAAGGAAAAATTTGGTAATCCACCTAATACAACATGGGAAGAACTTTCATCTATTTAAATAAATAATATATCCATGTTCCTCAGTCCAGTAGGCCCAACAGAGCTCCTAAATGCCATTAATCCACTGAAGAGTAATTATTCAACTGGTATTGATGATATTTCAGATTATATTATAAAAATAACAGCAAGACAAATACTTTCACCTTTATTGGATATATGCAGTTCATCCTTATCATGTGGTGTCTTCCCACAGCAACTGAAAATGGCAGAAGTAATACCCCTATATAAAAAAGGTGATCATCAATGTATGGGTGACTATAGGCCTGTGTCTCTACCGTCAGGGTTTTCGAAAATTATTGAAAAAGTGTTCCTTTCAAAACTAACTACATTCTTTGATAAGAATAATATTGTCGCAGAAGAAGCTGTGATGTAGTGGTTATGATACTAGACTGTTGCATGGAGGCTTGTGAGTTCAAAACTCACCTGAACTGTAAAATTTTAATTTCTATATTCGGATTGAGTACATTCTAGAAGTATCCACAAATGTCAAGAACCATTGTACTGAAATGTTCTGTAACTGTATATACACTGTATGTGTTCTGGCCAGAGGCAGTTCGCTCCATGCTCTTGCAAGTGCTGAATAAACCTTTGTTCAGTGAAGTTAGTGTTCATCATTCATCTAATTACACCTTCTTCTTTGTGTCATTATTCTGGTGGAGGCACTGGGTATTGGAACTTGTGATAGCACACATTATCGACAACACAGTTACTCCGATCAGACCATGACAGAGCTGCCGTTTACTTGGGGACAAACCCGAGTTCGAGCCATATCAGATCGCGGTATATCAGAGACCAAAGAAGAAGAAGAAGAAGAAGTTACAATGACAGCAACTGTGTGCCACCACATGAGACATCCTTCCAGGTTCTCTGGTGATGATGACCAAGATCCAAACAAATGGCTGAAGATATATGAGCGTATAACCAAATTTAACAAATGGGATGACACTGCGTGTTTGGCTAACATATTTTTCTACTTGGAAGGCACTGCCAAGCAATGGTATGAGAACAGTGAAGAGAAGTTCACAAGCTGGGAAGTATTCCAGGCAAAAATGTGCAAGTGTTTCGGCAACACACAACGAAAGAAGTGCAAGGCTGAAGATAAAGTGCAGGGCACAGCGTTCAGGAGAAACTACAGCATCCTACATTCAAGACGTTTGGAGCTGTGTAAAATAGTGGATCCTAGAATGAAGGAGCAAGATAAGGTTGCACATCTCATGAAGGGTGTTGCTGAGGACATGTATCAAGCCCTACTCATGAAGGAAGTTTTGACAGCAGACAACTTCATAAAATGGTACCAGTGTACCGAGAAAATGCATCAAAAATGAATTACACACAAGAAGTTTGAACGGCTTCCAAACGTTGTATCAATGTCTGTGATGGAGGAAGAAACTGATTTCACAAGTGTTCTTCATCAAATAGTGAGAGAGGAAGTTCAGAAGGCACCTGGATTGCATGGCGAGCAAAAAACCAAGACGCTTCAAGAGGTCATAAGGGAGGAAGTGGAACAGACATTGAACCCAATCTCTTGTCCTTCATTTCCCTTTAAAACGGTGAAAAAGTCAAGACCCAGGCAAAGCTATGTTCCTACAATGCCACATGGGGAACCTGTTTGGGCACCAAGGAAGACTGATGTCTGGAGGACCCAGGATAACCAACTAGTATGTTTCCATTGAGGATGACTGGGACATGTGGTACGCTATTGTTGAGAACAGTGCTGGATATTAAATGACGCCTATGCCTGAAGACAGCAGACCGATCTTAGCCGAAGCCAACTCCAGGACAATGAAGATGAACAAGATGATGTGGGTGCAGGACGACACAGGTCACCATTGCCGCAAACTAGCTGCTGGAGAGGATGCTCCCCAACAAGCCAATCAAGGTCTCCATCACTGTTTAGAAGCTCCAGCCAATCACCTAGCTGCTGCAACCTGGAAAACTAGAGGGTGTGACCTTCCTTGGAGGTGAGGCCGCTGAAGCGCAAAATTCTCCACCGTCGATCACTACAAAAATGATAGGAAACTAGATCGATATCCTCATGGATGGCCAACCAGCCCAAGCTCTTGTGGACTCTGGAACATCATATTCAGTCATTTCGGAGAAGTACCATCGCCAGTTGCAGAAAACCACTTCATTAACAACAAAACATCTCTGCTGAAGGTGGTTAATGGAAAGTATGTAAAACCTACAGGAAGATGTGTCATTCATTTGGGTATAAGTGGCCATACACAAGCCGTAGAATTCTTCATCTTACAAGAGCGTAGTCATGATGTCATTCTCGGATGGGACTTTTTGAAATCTTCTCAGGCTGTTATAGATTGTGGTCACTCGAAGATTATGCTAGACAAGATGAGATAGTGTGGACAGGAAGATGCACATCGGAGTGTGTGGAGACTGTGTGTGCTGGATGGAGTGATCATTCCTGCAGTCAGCACTAGAAAGGTAATTGTCATGTGTCATGCCATGGATCTAGTAGTGACATGTAAGAGAAGCATATCACTGAAGAATAACTTAGTCATCCCAGCCTCTGTTGTCTCGTTTAAGAACAGATTCGGTGAATTGTGAATAGTTAACTGTCACCGAGAACTGCAGATCCTTCCAGGACGCATGTGCATAGCAAACATTGAGCCATTAATTGCAAAATAGCTGAGCATCATAGAAACTTCACATGCTGAGTCTGTGGACAAAATTAGCTCTACCACTATGAGACAACATCTTCTAGCTTAACTTTCACCAGATCTCACTAAGGCACTATGGAAGAAGCTGCTTGCCATTCTTCAAGAGTTCTCTGAATGCTTCAATCCACAGGTGAAGAGCAAATTAGACAAATCGACGGTGAAGCACTGGATTAGCACTGGAGACCATCAACCAATAAGCCAGAGAGCATACCAAGTGTCAGCAATAGAACATCGAATAATTCGCGATGAGGTAGAGAAAATGATGAAGAATGACATCATTCAGCCTTCGCAGAGCCCATGGTCATCACCGGTGGTTCTTGTCAGGAAGAAGAATGGCAGTTGGTGCTTTTGTGTTGATTACAGGAAGCTTAATAAGATAACTAAAATGGACATTTACCTACTTCCACGAATTGATGATACCCTAAGCTTTTCTCAACCATGGACATGTACTTGGGATACTGGCAAATTGAAGTAGATGAGGCTGATCATGAGAAAACTGCATTTATCACCCCTGATGACCTGTATGAGTTTAAGGTGATGCTGTTTGGTTTGTGTAATGCACCAGCAACTTTTGAATGGATGATGGATAATCTTCTAAGTCACCTGAAGTGGACAATATGTCTTTGTTATTTAGATGACATTATAGTGTTCTCAGAGACATTTGATGAACATATAAAAAGACTGAGGGCCGTTCTTAAGTGTCTCAAACAAGGCGGACTGAAACTTAATCCAAGAAAGTGTCTCTTTGGAGCAAAAGAAATTAAAATACTTGGACACCTTGTGTCAAACAAAGGTGTGCAGCCAGACCCAGAAAAGGTGAGATGTATAACGGAATTTCCTATTCCTAAAAATATTAGAGATGTGACAAGCTTCCTCGGATTACGTGCTTATTACTGTCGTTTTATCAAAGACTTTTGTGTCAAAGCCAGGCCACTCCAAGAGTTGTTAAAAGCCAATGCTAAATTTATCTGGGGTGGTGCTCAACAAGTTTCTTTTGATGTGTTGCGAAAAGCTCTGATGACTGAACCTGTACTTGGTCTGTATGATGAGAGAACATCTACAGAAATACACACAGATGCCAGTGGGTATGGGATCAGTGCTGTTCTGGTGCAAATTTTGGATGGAAAAGAGAAGATTATAGCCTAGGCTTCTAGGACACCTACAAAACCCAAGAGAAACTACTCAAATACAGACAAAGAATGTCTTGCTTTGATCTGGGCCTTGTTCAGATTTCGACAGTATTTCTATGGAAGGCCATTCACAGTTGTTACAGGCCATCATTCACTTTGTTGGTTGACAGGTCTTAAGGATCCAACAGGATGACTCGCCAGATGGGTACTATGTCTAAGAGTATGACATTACCATAATGTGCAAAAGTGAAAGAAAACAACAAGATGTCAACTGTCTCTCAAGAAACCCAGTGCAAGACCATCAAGACTTTGACGAAGATAGTGACTATCTCACTGCACTCCAGGATCTCTCTGCTGAGCAGAAGAAGGACACCAAGATATCTCAAATTATGCTTGCCTTAAATCAGTCAGAGAATGTGAAAGGTAGTTAATGGATTACATTGCAAGAAAAACTTAGATCCGTTTGGAAAGACATGGCTACCAGTGATTCCTAAACACATGCGCTTAGATGTTCCATGACACACCTGAGACCAGACATTTAGGATATATTAAGACATATGATAGGCACCTCAAGAGATTTTTCTGGCCAGGTTTATTTAGGAGTGTCCGTCACTATGTTTCCCACTGTTGAGAGTCCCAGAGGAGAAAGACAGCTCCTCAGAAACCACCTGGCCGACTCATGCCAATTTCACCAGCCAAAACGCCTTTCCAGCATGTTGGGATTGACCTCCTCAGGTGATTTCCAACATCTGCTAGTGGCAATTGATGGATTATTGTTTGCATTGATTATCTGACATGCTATGCCATTACAAGAGCCGTGGAAACAGCTGAAGCTTTCACGGTAGCCAAATTCATCATGGAAGACATTTCGTTAACACACGGTGCCCCATGGTCATTAATTACGGATCGAGTGACAGAGATAAACCATCGGTGCAACATTATCCATCACATGACAACTACCTACCATCCGCAAACTAACGGGCTTACTGAACGCCTCTATCAGACTTTGGCTGATATGCTATTGATTTTCGTCAGTGTTGAGCAGAGCAACTGGGATGAGGTGCTACCTTTCATGACGTTTGCCTACAACACCACCAAACAAGACACCACAGGATTTACGCCATTTTTCCTGGTGCATGGGCGTGGGGCGACGATGATGATGGACACTGTTTCCATTACATCCTGATGATGTGGACAATGACTACATCAGCTAGGTGTTAACCATGACTGAGGAAGCTCTGCAGTTAGCTTGACTCCGCACGCTGCAGGCTCAAGAAAACAATCGCCGAAGGTATGACGCAAGCCACCGCCCTGTTGCCTACCAGCCTGGTGACCTTGCCTGGATCTTCACTCCTGTTCGGAAGGTTGCTCTCTCTGAGAAGCTCCTCAGGCGCTACTTTGGACATTATAAGGTTGTAAGACAGTTGTCTGATGTTACTTATGAAGTTGAAGATTTCGACCCCAACACAAGACGACGAAAGATCGGAGATACGGTCCACGTCCTTCAAATGAAGCCCTATAAGGATCCTGCAACCCAGGGTAAATTCGAAGCTCCAGCAACAGGCAACAAGCAGAAAGGTGATGAAGAGAATAGCAGCAAAGGAAGTTCTAAGAAGAGCACCGCCAGGGCGAACATCAGTCATTGGGAGTTGAAGTGTGCAGGCCCGGTGACTCATTCCCGGACAAGAAGGACGTAACACCGAGACACTGCTTTCTTTGGAGGGAGCAATGTTGCAGAAAAAGCTGTGGTGTAGTGGTTATGATACTAGACTGTTGCAGGGAGGGTTGTGAGTTCAAAACTCACCTGAACTGTAAAATTTTCATTTCTGTATTCGGTTTGAGTACATTCTAGAAGTATCCTCAAATGTCAAGAATCATTGTACTGGAATGTTCTGTAACTGTATGTACAGGGTAGTCCATTAATAGTGACTGGGCCCAATATCTCATGAAATAAGCATCAAACGAAAAAACTACAAAGAACGAAACTCGTCTAGCTTGAAGGGGGAAACCAGATGGCGCTATGGTTGGTCCGCTAGATGGCGCTGCCATAGGTCAGACAGATATCAACTGCATTTTTAAATAGGAACCCCCATTTTTATTACATATTCGTGTAGTATGTAAAGAAATATGAACATTTTAGTTGGACCACTTTTTTCGCTTTGTGATAGATGGCGTTGCAGTAGTCACAAACGTGTAAGTACGTGGTATCACGTAACATTCCGCCAGTGCAGACGGTATTTGCTTCGTGATACATTACCCGTGTTAAAATGGACCATTTCCCATTTGCCAATTGTGATATCATGTTGATGTATGGCTATTTTGATCAAAATGCCCAATGGAAGTGCGCTATGTATGCTGGTCGGTATCCTGGATGACATCATCCAAGTGTCCGGACCGTTCGCCAGATAGTTACATTATTTAAGGAAACAGGAAGTGTTTAGCCACATGTGAAATCTCAACCACGACCTGCAACAAATGATGATGCCCAAGTAGGTGTTATAGCTGCTATCACAGCTAATCCACACATCAGTAGCAGCCAAATTGCGCGAGAATCGGGAATCTCAAAAACATCGGTGTTGAGAATGCTTCATCAACATCGATGGCACCTGTACCATATTTCTATGCACCAGGAATTGCATGGCAACGACTTTGAACATCGTGTACGGTTCTGCCACTGGACACAAGAAAATTACGGGACAATGACAGATTTTTTGCACACGTTCTATTTACCGACAAAGCATCATTCACCAACAGCTGTAACGTAAACCGGCGTAATATGTACTATTGGGCAACGGAAAATCCATGATGGCTGTGACAACTGGAACATCAGCGATCATGGTGGGTTAATGTATGGTGCGGCATTATGGGAGGAAGGATAATTGGCCCCCGTTTTATCGATGGCAATCTAAATGGCGCAATGTATGCTGATTTCCTACTACATAATGTTATACCAATGTTACTATAAGATGTTTCACTGCATGGCAGAATGGCGATGTACTTCCAACATGATGGATGCCTGGCACATAGCTCGCATGTGGTTGAAGCGGTAGCGGTACTGAATAGCATATTTCATGACAGATGGATTGGTCATCGAAGCACCATACCATGGCCCACACGTTCACCAAATCTGATGTCCCCAGATTTCTTTCTGTGGGAAAAGTTAAAGGATATTTGCTATCATGATCCACTGATAATGCCTGACAACATGCGTCAGCACATTGTCAATGCATGTGCGAACATTACGCAAGGTGAACTACTCACTGTTAAGAGGAATGTTAAACGTATTGCCAAATGCATTGACGTTGACGGACATCATTTTGAGCATTTATTGCATTAATATGGTATTTACAGGTAATCACGCTGTAACAGCGTGCATTCTCAGAAATGAAAAGTTCACAAAGGTACATGTATCACATTGGAACAACCAAAATAAAATGTTCAAATGTACCTACATTCTGTATTTTAATTTAAAAAACCTACCTGTTGCCAACTGTTCATCTAAAATTGTGACCACCCATATGTTTGTGACTGTTACAGCACCACAGCACCATCTATCACAAAGCAAAAAAAGTGGCCCAACTAAAACATTCATATTTCTTTACGTACTGTATGAATATGTATTAAAAAATGGGGGTTCGTATTTTAAAAAATGCAGTTGATATCCATTTGACCTGTGGCAGCACCATCCAGCGGGCCAACCATAGCGCCATTTGGTTTCCCCCTTCAAGCTAGACAAGTTTCATTCTTTGTAGTTTTTTCGTTTGATGCTTATTTTGTGAGATATTTGGCCTGGTCACAATCAATGGACCACCCTGTATACGATATGTGTTCTGGCCAGAGGCAGTTCGCTCCGCACTCTTGTATGTGCAAGTGCTGAATAAACCTTCGTTCAGTGAATTTAGTGTCTGTCATTCATATAATTACACCTTCTTCTACGTGACAATATTATTTCTGGATGTCATCATGGCTTCAGACCACAGCAACCAATTGAAACAGCCATTTTTAGTCTGATAAACCATGTCTTAAATGTAGTGGACAACCACAGAAATAGCTCAGGTTTATTCTTGGACCTAACAAAAGCTTTTGTTGTGATTGATCATTATGTGCTTCTGAGGAAGCATGAACGGTATGGTGTAAGAGGTGTGCCAAATCAATGGGTTAAATCATATTTGGAATATCGCTCTCAGGTAACTGAAATTAAGTACATGGAAGGAAATGAAGTCCAGGTACACCTTTCAGAACCATGTGGACTAAGTCATGATGTTCCACAGGTCTCCATTTTAGGTCCCTTTCTTTTGTAGGTGTACATTAGTGATTTCCCATCACTCGTTAGGGATTCTTAACCAATACTGTTTGCAGATGACACCAGTCTATTGATTGAAGGGAATAAAGAAGAAAATCTTACTGCATCTGCAAAAGATATTACAAAAGGAGTGTCTGAATTGTTTACCAGAAACAGGCTAATAGTTAATCCCCAAAAAACAGAACTCATGAATTTCCACACCAATCAAAATAAAAATGTGGTACAACCCGTAATATGTATAGATAACTAAAACATTAGTGCTGTCAATGAAACTAAATTTCTTTGGATTCATATCCAGGAAAATCTTAAATGGAGCACTCATATCACATCTGTAAATTCAAAATTAGCAAAAATGAGCTGTGTAGTAAGAATTCTTTGCAAAAATACTAGTGCAGAAACAGTTAGGGCTGTGTACTATGCTCGTGTACATTCAGTACTGAAGTACGGTGTCATTTTCTGGGAAAATGTACACCACGCAATAACAGTTTTCAGGAAACAGAAGTCAATTATAAGAATAATGAAACAAGTGAAGAGCAGAAAAAACCTTTCTTTAAAGATCTATAAATCCTACCCCTTCCCTGCATTTATATATTGTAAGTAGTCATGCATGTCAAAAAAAGTATACTGAGGAAAGAAAACCTTTTTCCTCAAAACAAAAGTGTCCATGATTACAGTTCCAGGTCAGGCAGTGACATACATGTTAATCATTGTAACACCACATTATGCCAAAAAGGTGTATATCATGCAGGAACAAAACTATACAACAGATTACCAAGACATATAAAATCTCTTCCTGAACTACAGAGCTTTAAAAAGTTTGCAACAACGTACCTTCTGCAAAACTGCTATTATTCAATCTCACAGTATCTTATGCAAGAAAAAATGTAATTTGTGTCTTTAATTGTTGAAATAAATTATAAATATACAGCATTTTAAAAAATTTGTAATTATTAACTGTATAGATCCAGTCTGTTATAAAAATTTAAATAATGTACTTTTGACATTTAAAAAACCGATACATAAAAAGGTTTTCTGTCCACTATCCTGTGTATGATACATATGTACTGAAAAAGAGATTTATATGGACAAAAAACAAAAAAATAAACATCACATGAGTCCCAGAAATGGCCCAGCTGCGGCATACAAAGCAGCCAGCCATGACACAGCTGTTCACGTGCACCTGTACACGCTGGCTCACTCAGACACACCTCCTCTCCAGCACTCCTCACTATGAGGGGGAGGGGGGTTCTCTCTGAAGATATTGACAGGAGCATGCATCGCAGGTGAATGAAGGGAGATTTATTCTTTGTATGGAGCAAAGACTTCAATGTGTTTTGTGTCATGATTGAACATGGGCATGTCATTGTAGCGTACTTTGTAAATAAATCTTTCTTGCAACTAATCAACTGTGTTATTAGGACATTCCTTCAACTCATACAGAATTATTGTATTAATATGGGGTACTCTCTCACTCACAGTACATTAACTTGTAGTTAAATATTGTAATATTATTAATTATTTAATGTGTTGCATAGACCTGCCAATCTTGACAATGAGAATTTCTTGTGTCAGGGTATTATATGAATGAGCTATGATTACCTGGTTTATTTGCGCTGTAGTTTCCTCAGAAAAGAAATTAGTAACTAGTTATATTAAATTCATGACTCCATATGGGCAGTAAAATTTCCTTCTAAATGTGGCACTGTAAAATAGGTTTGCTCAGAAACCAATGGAACGGATGATGATGATGATGGAGATGGAGCATTTTATGTTGACTGTTGGATCATATACTTTATATTATTATTATTATTTCTTTCTTTTCTCAGACGTTATGTCTGGTCAAAAATGGAAAGTGATGCGGACCTTGATCAAGCGTGACTTCCTTTTAACTGTACGGTATATGTTATATTGCATTTAGGAACTTTCGGGTAATTGAACATGTATCAATAATTACGGATTTCTGTAGTTGTATATATAAATTTGGATGTAGCTGTATTGCATTGATGTACTGGTGGATATTGTGTGGTATGACTCCTGTAGTTGATAGTATAATTGGTATAATGTCAACTTTATCCTGATACCACATATCCTTGACTTCCTCAGCCACTTGGATGTATTTTCAATTTTTTCTCTGGTTTTGTTTTGTATATTTGTTGTATTGGGTATGGATATTTCGATTAGTTGTGTTAATTTCTTCTTTTTATTGGTGAGTATGATGTCAGGTTTGTTATGTGGTGTTGTTTTATCTGTTATAATGGTTCTGTTCCAGTATAATTTGTATTCATCATTCTCCAGTACATTTTGTGGTGCATACTTGTATGTGGGAACATGTTGTTTTATTAGTTTATGTTGTATGGCAAGTTGTTGATGTATTATTTTTGTTACATTGTCATGTCTTTTGGGGTATTCTGTATTTGCTAGTATTGTACATCCGCCTGTGATGTGATCTACTGTTTCTATTTGTTGTTTGCAAAGTCTGCTTTTATCTGTTGTGGTATTGGGATCTTTAATAATATGCTTACTGTAATATCTGGTGTTTATTGTTTGATCCTGTATTGCAATCATGAATTCTTCCATGTCACTGTATATATTGCCTTTTCTTAGCCACGTGCTGGATGTGTCTTGATCGATGTGTGGCTGTGTTAGATGATATGGGTGCTTGCCATGTAGTGTTTTCTTTTTCCAATTTACTTTTTTTGTATCTATTGATGTTATGTGATCTAGAGGGTTGTAGAAGTGGTTATGAAATTGCAGTGGTGTAGCCAATGAATTTATATGAGTGATTGCTTTGTGTAATTTGCTAGTTTCTGCCCGTTCTATAAAGAATTTTCTTAAATTGTCTACCTGTCCATAATGTAGGTTTTTTTATGTCGATAAATCCCCTTCCTCCTTCCTTTCCGCTTAATGTGAATCTTTCTGTTGCTGAATGTATGTGATGTATTCTATATTTGTGGCATTGTGATCGTGTAAGTGTATTGAGTGCTTCTAGGTCTGTGTTACTCCATTTCACTACTCCAAATGAGTAGGTCAATATTGGTATAGCATAGGTATTTATAGCTTTTGTCTTGTTTCTTGCTGTCAGTTCTGTTTTCAGTATTTTTGTTAGTCTTTGTCTATATTTTTCTTTTAATTCTTCTTTAATATTTGTATTATCTATTTCTATTTTTTGTCTGTATCCTAGATATTTATAGGCATCTGTTTTTTCCATCGCTTCTGTGCAGTCGCTGTGGTTATCCAATATGTAATCTTCTTGTTTAGTGTGTTTTCCCTTGACTATGCTATTTTTCTTACATTTGTCTGTTCCAAAAGCCATATTTATATCATTGCTGAATACTTCTGTTATCTTTAGTAATTGGTTGAGTTGTTGATTTGTTGCTGCCAGTAGTTTTAGGTAATCCATGTATAGCAAATGTGTGATTTTGTGTTGGTATGTTCCAGTAATATTGTATCCATAATTTGTATTATTTAGCATGTTGGATAGTGGGTTCACAGCAAAGCAGAACCAGAAAGGACTTAATGAGTCTCCTTGGTATATTCCATGCTTAATCTGTATTGGCTGTGATGTGATATTATTTGAATTTGTTTGGATATTAAGTGTGGTTTTCCAATTTTTCATTACTATGTTTAGCAGCTGTATCAATTTAGGATCTACTTTGTATATTTCCAATATCTGTAGTAACCATGAGTGGGGTACACTATCAAAAGCTTTTTGGTAATCAATGTATGCATAGTGTAGTGACCTTTGTTTAGTTTTAGCTTAATATGTCACCTCTGCATCTATTATCAGTTGCTCTTTACATCCTCATGCTCCTTTGCAACAGCCTTTTTGTTCTTTATTTATAATTTTGTTCTGTGTTGTATGTGTCATTAATTTCTGTGTAATGACTGAAGTTAATATTTTGTATATCGTTGGTAGGCATGTTATGGGGCGATATTTAGCTGGGTTTGCTGTGTCTGCTTGATCTTTAGGTTTCAGATAAGTTATTCCATGTGTAAGTGTATCAGGGAATGTGTATGGGTCTGCAATGTAACTGTTAAATAATTTATAAAATCAAAGATGAGGTGACTTACCGAACGAAAGCGCTGGCAGGTCGATAGACACACAAACAAACACAAACATACACACAAAATTCAAGCTTTCGCAACAAACTGTTGCCTCATCAGGAAAGAGGGAAGGAGAGGGGAAGACGAAAGGAAGTGGGTTTTAAGGGAGAGGGTAAGGAGTCATTCCAATCCCGGGAGCGGAAAGACTTACCTTAGGGGGAAAAAAGGACAGGTATACACTCGCACACACGCACATATCCATCCACACATACAGACACAAGCTGTGTCTGTATGTGTGGATGGATATGTGCGTGTGTGCGAGTGTATACCTGTCCTTTTTTCCCCCTAAGGTAAGTCTTTCCGCTCCCGGGATTGGAATGACTCCTTACCCTCTCCCTTAAAACCCACTTCCTTTCGTCTTCCCCTCTCCTTCCCTCTTTCCTGATGAGGCAACAGTTTGTTGCGAAAGCTTGAATTTTGTGTGTATGTTTGTGTTTGTTTGTGTGTCTATCGACCTGCCAGCGCTTTCGTTCGGTAAGTCACCTCATCTTTGATTTTATATATAATTTTATATATAATTTTTCCCACGTGGAATGTTTCCTTCTATTATATTGTTAAATAATTTAGTTAGATGTGAATGTGTTGAGGTGAATTTCCTTAGCCAGAAATTTGCTATTTTATCTTTTCCAGGGGCTTTCCAATTGTGAGTAGAATTAATTGCTTGGGTGACTTCATGTTGCAAAATTATCACTTCAGGCATTTGTGGTATCATCTTGTATGTGTCTGTTTCTACTTGTTTCCACCGTGCATGCCTGTTATGTTGTACCGGGTTTGACCATATGTTGCTCCAGAAGTGTTCCATGTCTGTTATGTTTGGTGGATTGTCTATTTTAATGTGTGTGTTGTCTATTGTCTGGTAAAATTTCTTTTGGTTTGTGTTGAATGTTTGGTTTTTTTCCCTTCTATTTTCACTTTTTTTGTATCTTCTAAGTCGTTTGGCCAATGCTTGTAATTTCTGCTTCTTTTCATCTAATTGCTCTATCGCTTCTTGTTGTGAGATTTTACCTAACCTTTTTTGTTTTTTTTTCTGATATTTCATTTCTTATAAATTGTGTTAGCTGTCCGATGTCTTTTCTCAGTTTTTCTATTCTGATCTGTAGCCTGTGTTGCCATGCTGGTTTTGTGGGTTTCTTCTGTGTGTTGGTTGGTTCTGATCTCTGCCTAGTGTGTATATTTAGTGTAGTGAGTGCTCCTATATAAACCAGTAGTTGTAACTCTTCCATAGTTGTGTTTTCATTTATTTTGTTGTGTATGATTGTGTTGATAGTTTTTATTGTTGTTTCGACTTGTGGGTTATTTGGCGGTCTATTCAAGAATGGTCTAATGTCTGTATTTGTGTCTTTGTATTCTATATATGTCAGCTGAAATTTCTCTTCTATATCTAACATGTGTGTCACTTCGTGTTCTATTTGTGCTTGTTCTGGTGGCTGTCTTAAGATTTCATTTTCCTCTGATTGTTTAATTGATGCATGTTGTTCTTTGTTTGTTTGCTCTGGGATGTTTGAGTCCATTACTGTATTTTCTTCTTCTTCTGATTGCACATTATTTTGTTCCAGTATTTGTTGTACTTGTTGTTTGATGTTTTCTAATTCTGACTGGGATATCCTGTTCTTTTTGATTATTACATGGATTTGATCAGCTAGTCGTTGTTCTGTTAAAAATTTTAATTCTGGGTATCTGGTAATAAGTGTTGTGTATACTTGTGATCTGTATCCAGTTGTGTTGGTTCCTAGGTTTGTTGCTTGGTAATAACAGAACATGAGGTGTCGATTAACTTCATCTGACCATCTCATCCTCTGTCTTTGTTTTCCTTCTAGGGTGGTTGCAGGAAGCATATCCTGCAAAACACCTCTATTTGGATTTAAATCATTTTCCAGTTGGCTAGCAGTGTCGTTACCATTGTGGGCGGGCATAGGGTTCAAGCGTCATCCCCGACCATGACGGCGCTTGTCCGAGGCTTCTTTAGTTCTGTCCTGAACCAAGTAATCACACTAAAAGGGAGGTTAGCCCTATTAGTAGTTTGTTCTTTTCGTCGCCTTTTACGACTGGCAGAACATACCGGAGGCCTATTCTTTTCCCGGGCCTCCATGGGATTTATTATTATTATTATTATTATTATTATTATTATTATTATTATTAGTATTATTATTATTAGTATTGTTAATTATTATTATTACGACTACCATTACTATTACTGTTACTATTTTGTCAGGTGATAGAGCTTTAGTGTTTGTAACAGAAAATTCTAATGTCACTTTCGGCTGGTCCCGGCAGAGGTTCAAGTCCCACTCGGGCATGAGTGTGTGTGTTTGTTCTTAGGGTAATCTAGGTTAAGTAGTGTGTAAGCTCAGGGACTGGTGACCTTAGCAGTTAAGTCCCATGATATCTCACACACATTTGAACATTTTCTAATGTCACTTTGCTTTTCTTGTTGGAGAAAATGCCTAAACATTGATTTGAACATGGGAACATGGAAACTGAAACCATTTATTAATACTTGTCTTTTCAAGGGCATACAGTCTGAGAAGTTTACAGTGTTTATGTTTATGAGCACTCCCTAAATGCACAAGGGTGATTAATGCTTGTTGCTGTGTGAGGATCAGAGGAATAGAACTCCTTTTTAGGTATTTTACAGGAGAGATAAAAGAAGGTATTTTAAGATGCAAATTTCAAGTTTCAATGATGGAATACAAACTTCACTTGAAAATTTCTACACAACTCAAGAATATGCTTAAAAAGCTATTGGTTGGTAATATTTCTTTAAAATAGTCCTTAGTGGTTTACCACTATTAATTGTTTAATGTAATGCTAAGGAGATAAGTCATGATCCTAAGTGACACTGTTTACATAAAGGTTTTACACTTTTGAGAGACGCACTTGGTTTGCCAAAATATAATATAGAAAGTCAATTTACTCATTAAAAACAGATCAGTTACAGTTTAAATAAAAGCATGTTAGTGGATTTTTGTGCTAATGCCACCAGTGAATGTTCACTTTCTAGCTACCTTCATGACAGTTGTTGCCACCACACTCGGAACCTCCAGTTTTCTCTTCTTGAAGATTCTTGTAAAATGCATGATGCTGTTCTTTGATAATGACGGTGCAGCACAGATCCAGGAGGACTTTTACTGTCTCTTCCTGAAGTTTTAGTGCTCCATTGTATTTGTTCCCAACTGGAAGATTGTATCAGAATATCATGATTTTCTGGAAACTGGCAAACTTTTGAATTGTTGATGGTGGAAATGTTTGAAAAATATGTGATTAACACCGCTTCCATGATACTGAAATTGTCTCTCTTTAAACAATTGTACTTGAAGTTCTTTGCTGTCAGTTTTAGTGTTTTTCAACTTTTCCCTCTACGTAGCACCAAAATCCAAGAAGTTCTGGTCCATTTTAATGATTTCATACAGTCTTCATTTTGTAGCAGTTTGAAGAACAATATACCACCTTGGATGGTCATAGATATTAACATTTTTCGCAGCCCTATCTATATGGACATGGACCAAAACACACTTATTTAAAGAGGGCCCAGGCTCAAAGAAGCATGAAGAAACATGGTGCTTGTGTTGACATTTCAACTCTGTCCTCTGCAAGTGTCATAGAACAAAACAACTAGATGGTCCTCTGCAATCTTCTGGAGTTCTTAAAATATACCTGATGCTACTTCAATTGATCTGCATTTAGCAACACTTTATTGCCACATATGATTTCCAGCTTTCCTAGTAACAGTATTGTATACTATGAGGTTATATACAGCCATCCTTCTCTTATAAAAAAATGGCTTTAGCTGCTATGTGTGGACAGTACCTTACAGCTTCTAGGTAAAATTCCAGTAAATGACATTCTACTGCTTGAGCCCACTCCTTCATTTTTTAAGTTTCTAGCTGCATCTTTTCTCTTTAGGTGTTCTGAGTGCTGATCTTTCTCTGCCTCTTGATTTTCTTTGTAGAGATTCTAAAAGTGGTAGCAGTAATCACACACATCATTTCTTGGTACATGAAAGCATAAGTTAAAATCTATATTGATTATTTCTCTGTAGAGCCAATATTTTTCCGCAATAACTTGTTCATCTTCGCAACATTTCTTATACAGTTCATGCATTATTTTTATATTCACATCTCCTGGTAAGAACTATTGCTCAGTGTTCTGTCAGCAGTAACACTATGGATCAGTAGGAAATGATTTTACATGGTTCCCTAGCCTCTGCCTTATCTTGTCGGTCTCTTTAAACCTGGACTATAATGGCACCTCTGTCAGCAGTGAGATTCGCATTGCTGTTGTCTCTTCTCTTCTGTATGTATCACACAAATGTTGCTGATACATTAAAAGTGCTAAGGAAAAACCCTAAACACATGTGAACTTAACAACCATCTTTCAGGCGAAAGTATTTCTTTCTCACATTTTTTTTCAAGACTGGGCACCTGCAGCTCATGACCTTACTTTAGGAACCTCCTTAATACGTGGAGCTAAATACTGTCACTGCTTTTATATATCTTTCATCATCCAGAATCCTTGGAACGTCCTTCTCGCTTCTGGCTTGCTGAAGTACTTGCTATGCTTTCTCAGGCATTTGGAACAATTCTTGTACTTAAATGTTCTGGCTTGCACTTCTTTGTTAGCAGCCGAGTCTTTCCTTACTACCTATTCATTTTTCTTATGTTCCTTTTCCACTTGTCTGTGTTCTTACTTTTTTTCGTTTTATTTTCCTTTCCAACTTCATTCCCTCACTTATATTGTCCAGATCCTTTATCATTAGAGCAAAGGGCACTGGATGTACTTCTTCCTGTTGCATGTTCATTACTATCACAAAACCTTTGCCCATCAAACTGAAGAATTAGCTGAATAGCTGATTTGTTGGTGAATGGGGATATACATAATTTATCCACTTTGTGACATTGTCTAGAAAGGAGAAAATTGTTTATTGGTGATAGTGCCTTATTTAGCATTATATACCACATTAATCAATTATGAATCTTGCACAGTCCCATTGTATTATGAAACTTATAATATGTGATTATTATGACAAATCTACGAGTCCACCCAAACACAAAATAATGTGGCCCTATATCTACTGAAATGCACTTGTCTAATTATTTTAGTGACATCACAGTTAGGAAAAGACTCTAATCCATAATCACTAAGGACAGTTGTATACACAATCATATTAAAATGATAGTCTCAGTATACATGTTTTGTCTGTTTTTAAAAATGGAAAATCCAGGATGGAATATAACAATATTATGAAAAGGATAGTTGCTACTCACCATATAGCAGAGATGCTGAGTCATAGATAGGCACAACAAAAAGACTCAAACAATAAGCTTTCAGCCAGCACAGCCTTTGTCAAAAATAGACAATGTACACACACAGTGTGTTTATTTTTGTTATATTCCTTTAAATATTGCTGTTGTTGTTGTTGTTGTTGCAGTCTTCAACCCAAGGACTGGTTTGTTGGAGCTCTCCATGCTACTCTATCCTGTGTAAGCCTCTTGCACAGGATACCCCCATAGTTCCCTCCAGTACCAAACTGGTGATCCCTTGTTGCTTCAGAGTGTGTCCTACCAACCAATCCCTTCTTTTACCCTTCAGCATTCTTCTATAGCACCACATTTCAAAAGCTTCTATTATCTTCTTGTCTAAAATGTTTATCATCCATGTTTCACTTTCATATGTGGCTACACTCCCTACAAATACTTTCAGGAAGGACATCCTGACACGTCAGTCTATACTCGATGTTAACAAATTTGTCTTCATCAGAAATCAAACAATGGAAAATCATAATCTTCTTCAGAGATGCTTTTCTTGCCATTGCCAGTCTGCATTTTATATCGTCCCTATTTTGACCATTATCAGTTATTTTGCATCCAAAGTAGCAAAACTCATGTATTACTTTAATTGTCTCATTTTCTAATCTAAATCCTTCAACATCACCTGGATTAATTTGACTACATTCCATTATCCTCATTATGCTTTTGTTGATGTTCATCTTATATCCTCCTTTCAAGATACTGTCCATTCCGTTCAACTGCTCTTCCAAGTCCTTTGCTGTCCCTGATAGAATTACAATGGCATCGGCGAAGACTGTGGCGCCGATGAGATCGACACCAGCATCTCTATGCGTTCGTCTGTGGACTCTGAGCATCGTCTTTAGACTCTGGACTGTGTTTAGGTGAATAAATGAACTACTGCAAAATGGGTGTTGTTTGGTGTAACCAACCCAAACATCTCCCTCAATTTCTTGCTTCACTATTTTAGGTGGAAAATCTATTGCCTTAAACTTAAAAGGTATGGACTGCAAGTAATGCAGCAGGCTTTAAGGATTTTGAAAGTCTTAGATGAGGAAACCAAAGAAGTGTCCTCAGAGATAACAGTCTCACTTTTAAAAATGAAAATATTGCCAAGATTAATGGAACAGCAACTAAAATCTTTTGAAAATAAAAATAAAGAATATCCTCAAGAAGTAGAGTCATTGGTTGATAATTTACTTAAAGGGTTATCAGAATGGTTTGGGTTATATCCAACGATGAACTGATTAGTCAGGCAACCTTACTGGACCCCCCAATTCAAAGGCAAGGATTTTCAGATGACAAAACATTTCGAGACTGTTACATAAAGGATATTGCAAAAATGAAAGTGTTGGTTGTTCAACAAGAAAAAACAGAGCTCATTTCTCATTCTGTTACTACTGTGACACCTGAGACTTCTCCAATCTGGGTGGAGCTCAATGAAACTATTAGTCAGCTTCAAACAAGTCACAACCCAGAAAGTGTGTGGCAATTGTCGAACTGGACAAATATTTAGTGGACGGAAATTTGCCTAGAAACAGCAGTCTCTTAAACTGGTAGGAAACAAGAAAATTGCTGTGGCCAGTGCTGTATCAACTGGTTCTAAAAGTATTATGTATCACAGCAACGTCAGTGGCCTGTGCTGAATATTTTCAAAAGCAGGACAAATTTGCACTAAGAAGAGAGAGAGAGAGATTCACATCGACTAAAGGGGGTCAAATTTTATATCGTAATACTAACTGCAAATGATAACTGCGGATACACTTCAATTACAATAGTTGTAATTTTTATATTTTTTCCAATAAAAGTGTAAAAATATAACAAGAATCAGTCTTCATTCTTAAAAATTTTCTACTTTTTGAAAAATATTTAGGATTTTGTTGTAATATTTATAATTTTTATAGCAGACGAAATTTGAAACTCTTGTATCTGAAAATTACTAGGGACATAGCACAAAATTATTATTCCTGTTTAAACGTTGTTTCACAATAGGACCAAATCAGATAAAAATAGAGGTTTCATGACCTGAATTAAAATGGCATTGTACCTTCCCTTTACTAATTTTTGTGAGTGAATGGTGAGTGCTGAGTCATGAAAAAGAGCTAGGTCATTTCAGCGACTGACCAGGTCTGATCAGATCTCTGAAAAGAACAGTTTTGCTCATTTCTACTTGATATTCATACAAGTAGTTGTCATTCCTCCAAAGGTCTCTTTAATTTTCCTGTAGGCAGTATTTATCATTCCCCTAGTGATATATGCCTTTACATCCTTTTCTCCTCTAGTCATTCCTGCTTAGCCATTTTGCACTTCTTATCAGTTTCATTTTTAGATGTTTGTATTCCCTTTCACCTGCTTCATTTATTGCATTTTATATTTTCCCCTTTCATTGATTAAATTCAATATATCTTGTGTTACCCTTTAATTACACATTCAAATAATTCATAACTGGGAACTTAGTGTTTGAAATATTAAACAAGACCCACAGTGGAAATGGATTATCATTTTACTTACTTAAATTTTATAAAGACTTGTGTTTCCAGTTGAAGTGCAATTCTCCTTTTTATTGGCCTTAGAGATGGTGATGTTATGATGATAGAAAATCCTTGTTGCTTTTGGGTATGTAATTTCCTGATGAACCCAAACTAAGCACTTTGAATTCATTACACTCTTCTTCACTTAACTCTGGTAGTCATTCCAAATCGAAACTATTTTGTATTGCAGACAAGGTTTCACCATCCTTTTCTTCTGCTTCCGTAATTTCTAAAATATATAAACAATGAAGTCAACCAAACTAATGATCTATACCTCTGTGGATGACTATCTCATAGATAAAATCAATAGTAATTTGTCTTACCTTCATCGGATGTTGAGTTCCTTTCATTGCAGTACTTTTGCATCACTAGCTCAACCATTCTCCTTCCTTGTGAAGTCATTTTTATCTAACAGAGAGCACACACTAACATTAACCTCTTCACAGTAAATACTTCACGAAACTAAACAAAATGTGATGTGACAATGAAGGCAATGTGACTGCACTGACGATGCTTACAAAGGGCACTTACTGTTCAGTTTATCATTTTTCCACTTACTGATTCTTCAGGGGAAATGCTATAATTTGAAACCTCATACAAAAAATGTTTCGAGAATTGATGGACAAATGAATGACTGAGCAGCTAGATGTGATGCAACATTTCCACTTGGTGTCACAAGCTTTGTTATTTAGCTGCTAGACAACATATGCTTCTCTTTCAGCACATGATAAAATTGCACGCGAATGCAGCAAAATTATATTATGCAATACACGCAGATAATGGTCTCTGCTGCTTTAAAACATATTTCCAAATTTTCTTCACAAAGTAAGCAGCCAGAAGAACATAAGTGCCGATACATTTTGCTGATCCGAAAACTAAGATGCACTTTCTCAAGATAGAAGAACATTAGTGCCAATATGTCTATCTGTATCTAAAATAAGCTCATAACTTGGAGAAATGCAGTACCTTATTCTCACAAGGAAAAGAGATAGAGCTATATCATTTTGATGCAACGAGGAGCTGATTACGGTGAGGACACATGTTGAAAAACCTAACGTCATGTTTTTGGT
This sequence comes from Schistocerca piceifrons, assembly GCF_021461385.2. Classification (NCBI taxonomy): domain Eukaryota; kingdom Metazoa; phylum Arthropoda; class Insecta; order Orthoptera; family Acrididae; genus Schistocerca; species Schistocerca piceifrons. Next base: position 1,201,001,512 of record NC_060138.1, on the reverse strand, counting down.
GATACGTTCCTCTGACTGTCTGCATATGATGTGGTCTTGTAATATTATTGTTCCATCAGTATTCCATAAGATCTCAGTTTTTCCTAGTACATTTGTGGCTGTTCCACCTGCTTTTATTTATCTCTTCATTTGTTGATTGTTGTCCTTGGTGTCGCTGTACTGCGTTGCTATACTCGCTGAAAAATGGGGTCTGTGGGTTTCGACACTGACTACTTTAAATGATGTAGCTGACATATGCACAGTTATGGTTTACAGTGCTTTAATTTCACTGTTCACAGCCCCCTAATAATACATAGTCATATGGCCAGTGCACTATTATGTAACCTTCGATAAGCCTCATTAATAGTTAGCAGGTGGAACTCCACATACTGCTACAATAGTTTACTGTTGAACATCTTTGAGCAGTAAAAACATAACCACAAAGTCCACAGTTCTTGAAGAATAATCAGGTACATACGGTGCAGTCACTGTCATTGGTTTTTACACACGGCTTAATTGTTTAACACTTATTTCACAGTTAAATTGTTGTTGTTGTTTTAACCAGCACAGGTTACTTGTCAGAAACTTGGCCATGGACTGGCTGTCTCATGACCAAAAATTGGGCCCTTATGTATCATCACAATAATAGGTGCTGAAACTACACATTGTATGAAGTTAAATTTACAGAAATTACAATTAAAACTTAACTCATTAAATTAACTGAAGTCATCGAAAAATTGTGTCTCTTTAACAGTTTCTTCTACTACAAAAGTTAGGCTGAGTTATTTGTTTAAATCATGAAATTAACAAATATCTTTATGCAAACAATACTTTACACAAAACTGTTAATTACCTTGGAATTAATTAAGAGCTGGTTTTTCTAACATGTTTTTGAATAGATTTACATAAATACTTTAAGATTACTAGTACTTCTTCTTCCAAATGTTTATAATTATTACAGAATTGATATTTGTTTATATGTCAACAATAGAATTTAAGTTACAAAACAATTACTGATTTCTCCCTGTAATGAAAGATACTAACTAGTAATAGTCAAAATAAATTAGAAAATCAATTACATACATAAAACTAAGCACAAAATTAGCTCTGGTGTTATTTACTTTAAAACTAAGGGCCAATCTCTCTCTTTTATGAAAATACAGATTATACTCACATATGTTAATGGTAATTAAGTCAAAATGAACAAAACTAATTTAAGGAGGCATATGGCAAGACAAGACGGGAATTAAAATTATCCCAGCTTGCTTCGTCACACACTGTTTGTCATTAAAATTGCAACACTACAAAATCAATGTGCAACATAGTTATACTGGCATAAAATGCATTAGATCCTTGGATATGCAAATGATTAGCATTTCAGCACAGCTGCACAAAACAGATAGGAATAAAGCCATTTACACCCTGTATGTAAGGATTAGCACCTTATGGTTTTTTCATTCAGAAATCACCTTTGAATGTTTGTTATTTGCCAGAAGATTGTGATTTTTAAGAAGGAGAAAAGTCTACCAGCACTTGTAAAACTTCCCCAGTGGCCGGATCATTACCTGCTCTGTGTCAGCTTGCTTGTTTCCAGCGGACTAGCATCCACACAGGCAGTGTGGTGACATCTAGACCATACTGGACTGTCAGTTGGTGACCATTGCTGTGGAATTATTTGATGCGGAAGTAGAGAAGAGGCATACTGACAAGGGTTACACAATGACAACATGGGACAGAGAAGTGGCACTACATCAGTTTTCAGACAAGTTCCAGTTCTGCATACAGTATGTAACCTACCCCTCCTTCCTTTATTGTTGCTACTGTCTACAATGGTGAAGTCTTTTATAAGATTCAAGAGGAGTAAGATTTACAATAAAATTTTTACTTATCTTTTCTCATGCAGTTTGCTCCAGTTCTTCATGTCCAGGTGTCTGATTCTTGAAGCTGAAACTTTCACATTTTAGGTTCTCATGGTCCAAATAATCTAAATAAATTGAAGAATATCTGTTAAGAATTTTTGTTTTTTCAGTTATTTATTGCATCACATTTTACTATATCACACTGTCTTTTGAATTTTCACATTAACAAAGCCAAAATTACCTTGTTCATTCAAACTATAAAAATATGTCCGATCACATCAGAGGCATACTTACTACTACTCCACTCCACGGAACAACAATGCTCCAAAGGGTCTACAACTCCTCCCGGAAAACAAACCTCTGTTAGTCCATACTACTACTTTAAAAATGAATCCGGAAATAAATATAATAAACAGCACCAGACTGCACAGCCAATTATAGAAACTTTTAAGTGTGCCAAACATCTTGTAATTCCAAATGTTTCTACAAACAAAGCAATTTCAAATGTACATTCAGAGCCAGCACATATCGACTGTGACACTGAAACAAAGTAATTTCCCTTCATAGATTCTAGTTTGTAACACAACACATTGTGTATAAAATTATGTGAGACCCCCTCAGAAAAACAGCTAAGATAATATTGACCTGTACAAAATTCGAAAAATATTTCTGGTATCGACCACTTCTGTTGCCCACATTGTCCTGATGTTCCTTGATACAGAGGGTGTTAGAATGTTGCTGTGGCTTTCATGATCTTCAGATCTCTCACTAGTGAAAAAAATAAATCAGGCTATGAGTTTGAGGGACTGGCATGCTACCATTATTGCTGTTAGAGGTGGCAACTCTCTATACTATATGTTACACCCATTATATCCCCAAATCACCTACAAATTTAATCTTTTACTCTTTCTACTGTACTTGGTACTCACAATAACTAAAATTTCACTATTTGCTATCCTTACTGGTACCGTAGCTGTAATGGCCAGCAGTGTAGATCACCACATGCAACGCATACTTCAGTTTCATTATGTTATGCTGACAGCAAGAGTAGGAAGTACTGGGGCTATCCTGAAAGTAACGTCCATTAGACTCTAAATAAAATCACAGAATAATTGAAGCAAATTTGTCAGGAAAACTGTAAAACTACACCTCTATTTGACTTTTCTTCATGATCATCATTCTGATTTAAACCTTATCATATATCCTGACAAGCTGACTAATCCCCTCTCCATAAAATATTATTTGCCAAAGATTTCAGCCAGCACCTGCAAATTGTTCAACAGAGTCACAGAATAGAGAGCCGAGCCATTCTTTCATGTGCAATGGTGAGATGGTAATCACTAGGAGCCAAGTCTGAGCTGAAGGATGTGTGTACAAAAATATCCCATTTGAAATGACTCAACAATTCTAAAAAAACACTGTTAGTCAAGAGACCGCATCACTTTTAATATCTTCTCAGTTCTCTTAATATTTCACACTAGGCCTCAAACTTGATTGTTCTTTCATGTTCCATATAATTCACATCCAGATTCATTTAGCTCACCATAATATTTCTGGCTGACAGTTCAGCATGCTTTGGTATCATCTGCCCCCCCCCCCCCAACCCCCTCCTCCCTCCCCCTCTCCCTCTGTCCCACTGAGCTTTAGTGATGGAAACAAATCTCATCACTGGTTGTGATTCTGTTCAATGGACCTACTTCTTTGGCATTATAAAGCAAAAGGAGATGTACAGGAGCTGTTATCCATTGAGTTTTGTGCTTCTCAGAAACTAATTTTGAAACCTAACAAGCACAGAACTTGATGTAACCTTACTGTTTAGTTATGATCTCTTGCAAAACACTCAATAAATCTGCAGAAATGTATCTGTCAATTGAGATATGAAACACATTTTTTTTTTTCCAGATTTCCTATACACCTTGTTGCTGACTGCAGCAGATGGGCACTTTTTTCATCAACATAAACATTCTTGATTCTACACTTAAACAAACAACACCATTGATGCACACTTTCATTCACGGTGTTTAGTAGATATGCACCAGAAATTCCATGATGAATATCAACAGCATTGAAGTTTTTTGCCAACAAAAACCATTTTACAGAATAGATCACTCATTTCACAGGGTTTTCAGTTGCAGTATTTATTTTGAATTGTTACTGCAAACAAGAACCAAAGTGGCCTTCTCGCTATTACAGCTTTAAGTATGCAAGAACCAAAGTGGCTTTCTCATTATCACAGCTTTAGGTATGCTAACCTACTGCATGAGTTAGTGTAGTGATTGTTCCATTCTCCAACTACTTCCCATCCTGTAAAAAACTGAAGTTTTCCTTCTCATAGTCCTTGTATGTGGAATGATTTGTAGTTACAGCAACTATAAAATTTGTGTTAACACAACACTGTTTTTCCAGATCAGACACTGAAGAAAAATGTTCCCAGTGTTTTAATTTGTAATATGTCTACTGATGTACCCGATGATAAGAAGTTAAGCTATGAGGAGTTACTTGACCTCATCAAAAAAAAGGAAGTTACATTAATAGATGTGAGAAGTCGAGTTGAAGTGAAGTCAACTGGATTGTTACCAAAGAGTTTTCATATCCCAGGTAAGTAATTAGTTTGTTGAACAGCATGAGCAGCTGTGCACTTGAAGTAATATTCAAGATGGGGCGGCTAAGACAGACCACCAAAAATATATCTAAAAGGAGTAAATATATTGCAATGCAGTTTTCCTTAAGCTGCAGCAGACAGTGTGGCAAATTTTCTGAGGTGAGCAAGTAATTTTTAATAGTTGCCGTATTATGATACAAGTCTGTTGTTGTAACTGTGTATTTTTTTCTTTGGCCTTGGAAAGAGCCTTTGAAGAGGACTTCAGTTATGTAACAAGTATGGAACAAGGTAATAGCATCACAGTCCACTGTTCTGCCGTCAGAATAAGAGGTCCTGCAAACATTTCCCCTACTGTACCAAATGTAAGTGAACACACAACTTAGTCATGGTTGTGTGTTTAACTGTGCACTTGAGACCTATATGTACCTAGCTAATTTAAGTCAGTAACTTTTTTTAATAAAAATATATATTTTTATATAGCATTAGAAAGAACCTTTAAATAGGACTTTGATGAAATAATGTGTGGAAATTGCCCTGTGCTCTGCTATTGTAACAATCAGACACCTTGCTCATGAAGCTATTAAGCCCTTCACAATGTATGCGCCAATCAGAAAAGTGAATATAGCCTTTGGTTGTGGCAAACAGGGTCAAATTGTTAGAGCAGTGGGATGGTCATATGCAGAAAGATATCCTGATCTTGCCACATGCTCATAAGTCTTTGCAAACTTTATTTTTAAAAAATTCGATAAATTGAAAGTATGAAACATAAACACACCACTGAAAAAGAACAACTATTGATATTCAAGAAAGGTAACTAACATTTTCATAGTAGTAACACATAATCCATTTGTTGCTTTGAGGCACTTGAGTATGCTTTTGGGATCAGCCAAACCACTGTTCTCTGAAACTACATTCCAGTGCATTGCTTCCTTTCAATATTTTGCTCCATCAACAGCTTCAGAATATACAGCATTTCTAAGAAAATTTTTGTTTTGGATGAAACAGTGTTTACAAACCGTGCAAAAATCAGTATTTTCAATGTGCACTACTGATCTGTTAAAAATCCATTTCGGACGTGTGAGAAGGACTATTGATATTTTTAAAAATATCAGGAATCTCATATATCAGTATTTTAAAAAAAATATCCTTATCGATTCTCAATATATCAACAAAAAGGCTTGAGACATTGAAGGAAAAAATATCGACATATAAATATACTGCCAATTTTAGAGTTATACATTCAGGTATTGATTTATTATTAAATATTCTATACATCAACAAGCTAGCAGCCTGCCTATCCCCCTTAGAGCAAGAACTAAATAAATAAACAAATAAATAAAAATAAAAGAATTTTGCAAATATGTAAGTTAATAATGGGACTTTGTGCAAATGAAAAGCTCATATTGCAATACTTTTTGGGTCGACTGTTGTGTTCTTAAATAAGAACTGTGCACAGTGCTTTGTCCTGCAATATTTCATTCCAGTTAGGCTCACATAACTTATTTTCTTAATTTTTCATTCTCTACGTGTCAAAATAAATATTTTTATAATAGAGGGAAACATTCCACGTGGGAAAAATATATCTATAAACAAAGATGTTGTGACTTACCAAATGAAAGCGCTGGCAGGTCGATAGACACACAAACAAACACAAACATACACACAAAATTCAAGCTTTCGCAACAAACTGTTGCCTCATCAGGAAAGAGGGAAGGAGAGGGAAAGACGAAAGGATGTGGGTTTTAAGGGAGGGGGTAAGGAGTCATTCCAATCCCGGGAGCGGAAAGACTTACCTTAGGGGGAAAAAGGACGGGTATACACTCGCACACACACACACATATCCATCCACACATATACAGACACAAGCAGACTTATTTAAAGACAAAGAGTTTGGGCAGAGATGTCAGTCGACGCGGAAGTGCAGAGGCAAAGATGTTGTTGAAAGACAGGTGAAGTATGAGTGGCGGCAACTTGAAATTAGCGGAGATTGAGGCCTGGTGGGTAACGGGAAGAGAGGATATATTGAAGAGCAAGTTCCCATCTTCGGAGTTCGGATAGGTTGGTGTCGGTGGGAAGTATCCAGATAACCCGGACGGTGTAACACTGTACCAAGATGAGCTGGCCGTGCACCAAGGCATGTTTAGCCACAGGGTGATCCTCATTACCAACAAATACTGTCTGCCTGTGTCCATTCATGCGAATGGACAGTTTGTTGCTGGTCATTCCCACATAGAATGCATCACAGTGTAGGCAGGTCAGTTGGTAAATCACGTGGGTGCTTTCACACGTGGCTCTGCCTTTGATCGTGTACACCTTCCGGGTTACAGGACTGGAGTAGGTGGTGGTGGGAGGGGGCATGGGACAGGTTTTGCACCGGGAGCGGTTACAAGGATAGGAGCCAGAGGGTAGGGTAGGTGGTTTGGGGATTTCATAGGGATGAACTAACAAGTTATGAAGGTTAGGTGGACGGCGGAAAGACACTCTTGGTGGAGTGGGGAGGATTTCATGAAGGATGGATCTCATTTCAGGGCAGGATTTGAGGAAGTCGTATCCCTGCTGGAGAGCCACATTCAGAGTCTGGTCCAGTCCCGGAAAGTATCCTGTCACAAGTGGGGCACTTTTGTGGTTCTTCTGTGGGAGGTTCTGGGTTTGAGGGGATGAGGAAGTGGCTCTGGTTATTTGCTTCTGTACCAGGTCGGGAGGGTAGTTACGGGATGCGAAAGCTGTCGTCAGGTTGTTGGTGTAATGGTTCAGGGATTCCCGACTGGAGCAGATTCATTTGCCACGAAGACCTAGGCTGTAGGGAAGGGACCATTTGATGTGGAATGGGTGGCAGCTGTCATAATGGAGGTACTGTTGCTTGTTGGTGGGTTTGATGTGGACGGACGTGTGAAGCTGGCCATTGGACAGATGGAGAACAACGTCAAGGAAAGTGGCGTGGGATTTGGAGTAGGACCAGGTGAATCTGATGGAACCAAAGGAGTTGAGGTTGGAGAGGAAATTCTGGAGTTCTTCTTCACTGTGAGTCCAGATCATGAAGATGTCATCAATAAATCTGTACCAAACTTTGGGTTGGCAGGCCTGGGTAACCAAGAAGGCTTCCTCTAGGCGACCCATGAATAGGTTGGCATACGAGGGGGCCATTCTGGTACCCATGGCTGTTCCCTTTGATTGTTGGTATGTCTGGCCTTCAAAAGTGAAGAAGTTGTGGGTCAGGATGAAGCTGGCTAAGGTAATGAGGAAAGAGGTTTTAGGTAGGGTGGCAGGTGATCGGCGTGAAAGGAAATGCTCCATCGCAGCGAGGCCCTGGACGTGCGGAATATTTGTGTATAAGGAAGTGGCATCAATGGTTACAAGGATGGTTTCCGGGGGTAACAGATTGGGTAAGGATTCCAGGCGTTCGAGAAAGTGGTTGGTGTCTTTGATGAAGGATGGGAGACTGCATGTAATGGGTTGAAGGTGCTGATCTACGTAGGCAGAGATACGTTCTGTGGGGGCTTGGTAACCAGCTACAATGGGGTGGCCGGGGTGATTGGGTTTGTGAATTTTAGGAAGAAGGTAGAAGGTAGGGGTGCGGGGTGTCGGTGGGGTCAGGAGGTTGATGGAGTCAGGTGAAAGGTTTTGCAGGGGGCCTAAGGTTCTGAGAATTCCTTGAAGCTCCACCTGGACATCGGGAATGGGATTACCTTGGCAAACTTTGTATGTAGTGTTGTCTGGAAGCTGACGCAGTCCCTCAGCCACATACTCCCGACGATCAAGTACGACGGTCGTGGAACCCTTGTCCACCGGAAGAATGACGATGGATCGGTCAGCCTTCAGATCACGGATAGCCTGGGCTTCAGCAGTGGTGATGTTGGGAGTAGGATTAAGGTTTTTTAAGAAGGATTGAGATGCAAGGCTGGAAGTCAGAAATTCCTGGAAGGTTTGGAGAGGGTGATTTTGAGGAAGAGGAGGTGGGTCCCGCTGCAACGGAGGACGGAACTGTTCCAGGCAGGGTTCAATTTGGATGGTGTCCTGGGGAGTTGGATCATTAGGAGTACGATTAGGATCATTTTTCTTCGTGGCAAAGTGATATTTCCAGCAGAGAGTACGAGAGTAGGACAGTAAATCTTTGACAAGGGCTGTTTGGTTGAATCTGGGAGTGGGGCTGAAGGTGAGGCCTTTGGATAGGACAGAGGTTTCGGATTGGGAGAGAGGTTTGGAGGAAAGGTTAACTACTGAATTAGGGTGTTGTGGTTCCAGATTGTGTTGATTGGAATTTTGAGGTTTTGGAGGGAGTGGAGCTGGAAGTGGGAGATTGAGTAGATGGGAGAGACTGGGTTTGTGTGCAATGAGAGGAGGTTGAGGTTTGGTGGAAAGGTTGTGAAGGGTGAGTGAGTTGCCTTTCCGGAGGTGGGTAACCAGGAGATTGGATAGTTTTTTGAGGTGGAGGGTGGCATGCTGTTCTAATTTGCGGTTTGCCTGTAGGAGGATGCTCTGAACAGCCGGTGTGGATGTGAGAGAGGAAAGATTAAGGACTTTTATTAAGGATAGGAGTTGACTGGTGTGTTCATTGGCTAAGTTGATGTGTAGGTGAAGGATTAGGTGGGTGAGGGCAATGGATTGTTCAGTTTGGAACTGGTATAGGGACTGATGGAAAGAAGGGTTGGGAACTTTAAGTGTGAGGCCTTTGGGGGTAATGCCAAATGTTAGACAAGCCTGAGAAAACAGAATATGGGAGCGTAATCTGGCTAGGGCGAAGGCATGTTTGCGGAGGGAATGTAAATAAAACTTAATGGGGTCGTTGTGGGGGTGTTGTGAGGGTGACATGGTATTAGAAGGTGGAAAGTGTAAGATGAGGCTGAAATGAAAATGAAAATAAAAATATATGGGGAGAGATAAAGGTGAACTGGAACGTAACTGGAGATCTGGTGTGAAAAAGGCGAAAAGGTGTTGGTTACAGCTGGGCTATGTTGGACTTGCGTTGGTAGACAACGATGTGCACAAAGGTTAGGTGGTTGTGTTGCTGCCGAAACACGTTAAAGGACGGAGAAATTCGGGAAAATTTCGAAAAAACTGCGTGTAATGTATTAAAAGGAGTGGTTTTGTGGTGGCAGATTATGAAAATGAGGCTAACAATTGTCTGACGAAGAAATAATGACGTTAAAACCTGTGGGAAGCGGCTAAAAATTATCAGTGATGTGGGAAAAATGGAAATGGAAATAAAGCGAAAGTTATTAGAAATAGCCGAAATGGTTGTTTAAAAGGTGAAAGGAACTGTTTGTGAACTAGAAACAGTGGATTTTATAGCAGCGGTAGTGTTGAAAGCGGCAAAAAAAATTTTTTGGTTATGGTTTGGAAGTGGGTTTCGTATTATTGAGTTTATATAGGCGGGATAAAATTGTATAGCAGCTTACAGTAAAGAGGAGAAGGTGAATACAAAGTGAAACTACTGGCAAAAACACAAGGAGAAAATAAGACGACAGGAAAGATTTCGAAATGCAACAGTGACAATAACAAACGTAATTGTTGGGTTCAAATTAATGATATTAATATAATAGAGGGAAACATTCCACGTGGGAAAAATATATCTAAAAACAAAGATGATGTGACTTACCAAACGAAAGCACTGGCAGGTCGATAGACACACAAACAAACACAAACATACACACAAAATTCAAGCTTTCGCAACGAACTGTTGCCTCATCAGGAAAGAGGGAAGGAGAGGGAAAGACGATATGATGTGGGTTTTAAGGGAGAGGGTAAGGAGTCATTCCAATCCCGGGAGCAGAAAGACTTACCTTAGGGGGAAAAAGGACGGGTATACACTCGCACACACACACAAATCCATCCACACATATGCAGACGCAAGCAGACTTATTTAAAGACAAAGAGTTTGGGCAGAGATGTCAGTCGACGCGGAAGTGCAGAGGCAAAGATGTTGTTGAAAGACAGGTGAGGTATGAGTGGCGGCAACTTGAAATTAGCGGAGATTGAGGCCTGGTGGGTAACGGGAAGAGAGGATATATTGAAGAGCAAGTTCCCATCTCCGGAGTTCGGATAGGTTGGTGTTGGTGAGAAGTATCCAGATAACCTGGACGGTGTAACACTGTGCCAAGATGTGCTGGGCGTGCACCAAGGCATGTTTAGGTGTTGATCTACATAGGCAGAGATACGTTCTGTGGGGGCTTGGTAACCAGCTACAATGGGGCGGCCAGGATGATTGGGTTTGTGAATTTTAGGAAGAAGGTATAAGGTAGGGGTGCGGGGTGTCGGTGGGGTCAGGAGGTTGATGGAGTCAGGTGAAAGGTTTTGCAGGGGGCCTAAGGTTCTGAGGATTCCTTGAAGCTCCACCTGGACATCGGGAATGGGATTACCTTGGCAAACTTTGTATGTAGTGTTGTCTGAAAGCTGACGCAGTCCCTCAGCCACATACTCCCGACGATCAAGTACCACGGTCGTGGAACCCTTGTCCGCCGGAAGAATGACGATGGATCGGTCAGCCCTCAGATGGTGATTTTGAGGAAGAGGAGGTGGGTCCCGCTGCAACGGAGGACGGAACTGTTCCAGGCAGGGTTCAATTTGGATAGTGTCCTGGGGAGTTGGATCATTAGGAGTACGATTAGGATCATTTTTTGGGACCCACCACCTCTTCCTCAAAATCACCCTCTCCAAACCTTCCAGGAATTTCTGACTTCCAGCCTTGCATCTCAATCCTTATTAAAAACCCTTAATCCTACTCCCAACATCACCACTGCTGAAGCCCAGGCTATCCGTGATCTGAAGGCTGACTGATCTATCGTCATTCTTCCGGTGGACAAGGGTTCCACGACCGTCGTACTTGATCATCGGGAGTATGTGACTGAGGGAGTGCGTCAGCTTTCAGACAACACTACATACAAAGTTTGCCAAGGTAATCCCATTCCCGATGACCAGGCGGAGCTTCAAGGAATTCTCAGAACCTTAGGCCCCCTGCAAAACCTTTCACCTGACTCCATCAACCTCCTGACCCCACCGACACCCCGCACCCCTACCTTCTACCTTCTTCCTAAAATTCACAAACCCAATCACCCCGGCCGCCCCATTGTAGCTGGTTACCAAGCCCCCACAGAACGTATCTCTGCCTACGTAGATCAACACCTTCAACCCATTACAGGCAGTCTCCCATCCTTCATCAAAGACACCAACCACTTTCTCGAACGCCTGGAATCCTTACCCAATCTGTTACCCCCGGAAACCATCCTTGTAACCATTGATGCCACTTCCTTATACACAAATATTCCGCACGTCCAGGGCCTCGCTGCGATGGAGCATTTCCTTTCACGCCGATCACCTGCCACCCTACCTAAAACCTCTTTCCTCATTACCTTAGCCAGCTTCATCCTGACCCACAACATCTTCACTTTTGAAGGCCAGACATACCAACAATCAAAGGGAACAGCCATGGGTACCAGAATGGCCCCCTCGTATGCCAACCTATTCATGGGTCGCCTAGAGGAAGCCTTCTTGGTTACCCAGGCCTGCCAACCCAAAGTTTGGTACAGATTTATTGATGACATCTTCATGATCTGGACTCACAGTGAAGAAGAACTCCAGAATTTCCTCTCCAACCTCAACTCCTTTGGTTCCATCAGATTCACCTGGTCCTACTCCAAATCCCACGCCACTTTCCTTGACGTTGTTCTCCATCTGTCCAATGGCCAGCTTCACACGTCCGTCCACAGCAAACCCACCAACAAGCAACAGTACCTCCATTATGACAGCTGCCACCCATTCCACATCAAATGGTACCTTCCCTACAGCCTAGGTCTTTGTGGCAAACGAATCTGCTCCAGTCGGGAATCCCTGAACCATTACACCAACAACCTGACGACAGCTTTCGCATCCCGTAACTACCCTCCCGACCTGGTACAGAAGCAAATAACCAGAGCCACTTCCTCATCCCCTCAAACCCAGAACCTCCCACAGAAGAACCACAAAAGTGCCCCACTTGTGACAGGATACTTTCCGGGACTGGACCAGACTCTGAATGTGGCTCTCCAGCAGGGATACGACTTCCTCAAATCCTGCCCTGAAATGAGATCCATCCTTCATGAAATCCTCCCCACTCCACCAAGAGTGTCTTTCCGCCGTCCACCTAACCTTCATAACTTGTTAGTTCATCCCTATGAAATCCCCAAACCACCTACCCTACCCTCTGGCTCCTATCCTTGTAACCGCCCCCGGTGCAAAACCAGTCCCATGCCCCCTCCCACCACCACCTACTCCAGTCCTGTAACCCGGAAGGTGTACACGATCAAAGGCAGAGCCACGTGTGAAAGCACCCACGTGATTTACCATCTGACCTGCCTACACTGTGATGCATTCTATGTGAAAATGACCAGCAACAAACTGTCCATTCGCATGAATGGACACAGGCAGACAGTGTTTGTTGGTAATGAGGATCACCCTGTGGCTAAACATGCCTTGGTGCATGGCCAGCACATCTTGGCACAGTGTTACACCGTCCGGGTTATCTGGATACTTCCCACCGACACCAACCTATCCGAACTCCGGAGATGGGAACTTGCTCTTCAATATATCCTCTCTTCCCGTTACCCACCAGGCCTCAATCTCCGCTAATTTCAAGTTGCCGCCACTCATACCTCACCTGTCTTTCAACAACATCTTTGCCTCTGCACTTCTGCCTCGACTGACATCTCTGCCCAAACTCTTTGTCTTTAAATAAGTCTGCTTGTGTCTGTATATGTGTGGATGGATTTGTGTGTGTGTGCGAGTGTATACCCGTCCTTTTTCCCCCTAAGGTAAGTCTTTCCGCTCCGGGGATTGGAATGACTCCTTACCCTCTCCCTTAAAACCCACATCCTATCGTCTTTCCCTCTCCTTCCCTCTTTCCTGATGAGGCAACAGTTTGTTGCGAAAGCTTGAATTTTGTGTGTATGTTTGTGTTTGTTTGTGTGTCTATCGACCTGCCAGCGCTTTCGTTTGGTAAGTCACATCATCTTTGTTTTTAGATAAAATAAATATTTTTTCACACTGATGTAGGAAAATTCCATGGTGGAGCTAAGTATTGCAGTTTCTGTTGGTAGCGCTGATTATGTCAGCATTTCCTGCCGCATGTCTCCACCTGCTGCAAAGACTAGTCTTATTATGTAGACTTTTGTTCATCATTATCAACAACTGTTTTTGAAGAATGGCAAAGAAACAGCACACTAATTGTGTTAAAAATTGTTTTTTAATGCAACTGGTGCACTATTTCCTCACATCGAAAATGTTATTCCATTCACACAGCCAACCCTTGCCTCCACCTCCCCCTCCCCTCCCCCTGCCCTCCCCACCAGTGCAATCAGACTTCTTCTTTTGTGCCACCTCCATTTTGATATCAACATATCAATATACTGGGGAAGGAAACACCATCAAGCCCTAGTTGAGAGAAGTGGCTGTCAGTGTTCTCAAGAATTGCACTATTGGCCTCTGTTTTATTGATTGGACTCTAACTACCCACAAGTATCTGCAGTTCCTGAAGGATATGCTGCTGCAGCTTCTGTAAGAAATCCAACTCAGAGATAAGGCAATATTATTATTATTTCTTTCCTTTCTCAGACGTTATGTCTGGTTAAAATGGAAAGTGACGTGGACCTTGATCAAGCGTGACTTCCTTTTAACTGTACGGTATATGTTACATTGCATTTAGGAACTTTCAGGTAATTGAACGTGTATCAATAATTACAGATTTCTGTAGTTGTATATATACGTTTGGATGTAGCTGTATTGCGTTGATGTACTGGTGGATATTGTGCGGTATGACTCATGTAGTTGGTAGTATAATTGGTATAATGTCAACTTTATCCTGATGCCACATGTCCTTGACTTCCTCAGGCAGCTGGATGTGTTTTTCAATTTTTTCTCCCGTTTTCTTCTGTATATTTGTTGTATTTAGTACGGATATTTCGATTAGTTGTGTTAATTTCTTCTTTTTATTGGTGAATATGATGTCAGGTTTGTTATGTGGTGTTGTTTTATCTGTTATAATTGTTCTGCTCCAGTATAATTTGTATTCATCAATCTCCAGTACATTTTGTGGTGCATACCTGTATATGGGAACGTGATGTTTTATTAGTTTATGTTGTATGGCAAGTTGTTGATGTATTATTTTTGCTACATTGTCATGTCTTCTGGTGTATTCTATATTTGCTAGTATTGTACATCCGCCTGTGATGTGATCTACTGTTTCTATTTGTTGTTTGCAAAGTCTGCATTTATCTGTTGTGGTATTGGGATCTTTAATAATATGCTTACTGTAATATCTGGTGTTTATTGTTTGATCCTGTATTGCAATCATGAATCCTTCCATCTCACTGTATATATTGGCTTTTCTTAGCCATGTGTTGGATGTGTCTTGATCGATGTGTGGCTGTGTTAGATGATACGAGTGCTTGCCATGTAGTGTTTTCTTTTTCCAATTTACTTTCTTTGTATCTGTTGATTTTATGTGATCAAAGGGTTATAGAAGTGGTTATGAAATTGCAGTGGTGTAGCCGATGTATTTATATGAGTGATTGCTTTGTGTATTTTGCTAGTTTCTGCTCATTCTATAAATTATTATTATTAATATGAATATAATAGAGGGAAACATTCCACGTGGGAAAAATATATCTAAAAACAAAGATGATATGGTTATAATAGAGGGAAACATTCCACATAGGAAATATATATCTAAAAACAAAGATGATGTGACTTACCAAATGAAAGTGCTGGCAGGTCGACAGACACACAAACAAACACAAACATACACACAAAATTCAAGCTTTTGCAACAAACTGTTGCCTCATCAGGAAAGAGGGAAGGAGAGGGAAAGACGAAAGGATGTGGGTTTTAAGGGAGAGGGTAAGGAGTCATTCCAATCCCGGGAGCGGAAAGACTTACCTTAGGGGGAAAAAAGGACGGGTATACACTCGCACAGACACACATATCCATCCACACATATACAGACACAAGCAGACATATTTAAAGACAAAGAGTTTGGGCAGAGATGTCAGTCGAGGCAGAAGTGTAGAGGCAAAGATGTTGTTGAATGACAGGTGAGGTACGAGTGGCGGCAACTTGAAACTAGCGGAGATTGAGGACTGGTGGATGACGAGAAGAGAGGATATATTGAAGAGCAAGTTCCCATCTCCGGAGTTCGGATAGTACCGTAAATAGGGAAGGTGAATAGAAAGTGAGACTCCTGGTAATACCGTAAATAGGGAAGGTGAATAGAAAGTGAGACTCCTGGTACCTGACCAACCTATCCGAACTCCGGAGATGGGAACTTGCTCTTCAATATATCCTCTCTTCCCGTCATCCACCAGGCCTCAATCTCCGCTAATTTCAAGTTGCCGCCACTCATACCTCACCTGTCATTCAACAACATCTTTGCCTCTACACTTCTGCCTCGACTGACATCTCTGCCCAAGCTCTTTGTCTTTAAATATGTCTGCTTGTGTCTGTATATGTGTGGATGGATATGTGTGTGTGTGCGAGTGTATACCCGTCCTTTTTTCCCCCTAAGGTAAGTCTTTCTGCTCCCGGGATTGGAAAGACTCCTTACCCTCTCCCTTAAAACCCACATCCTTTAGTCTTTCCCTCTCCTTTCCTCTTTCCTGACGAAGCAACTGTTGGTTGCGAAAGCTTGAATTTTGTGTGTTTGTTTGTGTGTCTATCAACCTGCCAGCACTTTCATTTGGTAAGTCACATCATCTTTGTTTTTAGAATTATTATTATTATTAATTTTTTTTTACTGCTCAGTCTTCTGAATGGTTTGATGCAGCCCACCATGAATTCCACTCCTGTGCCAAACTCTTAATCTCAGAGTAATAACAACTGCAACCTACATCCTCAATTATTTACTGGATTTGTTCCATTCTCTGTCTTCCACTAGAGTTTTTGACCTTAACAGCTCTCTCTAGTACCATGGAAGTCATTCCCTGATGACTTAATAGATGTCCTATCATCCTGTCCCTTTTCCTTGTCAGTGTAACCATGGGTAACAGAGGGTATACTTCAGCTGGTCGATGAAAGAAGAAAGTACTAAAATGTTCAGGAAATTCAAACACACAGAAATATAAGTCACTGAGGAATGAAATAAATAGGAAGTGCAGTGAAGCTAAGATGAAATGGCTGCATGAAACACGCGAAGAAATCAAAAAGAAATGATTGTATGAAGCATTGACTCAGCATATAGGATAGTCAAAAAAACCTTCGGTGAAATTAAAAGCAAGGGTGGTAACATTAAGACTGCAACAGAGATTCCACTGTTAAATGCAGAGGAGAGAGTGGATAGGTGGAAAGAGTACATTGAATGGTGAAGATTTGTCTGATAAGGGGGAAGATTTGTCTGATATGATAGAAAAAGAAATAGGAGTTGATTTAGAGAGACAGGGAATCCAGTATTAGAATCAGAATTTAAGAGAGCTTTGGAGGACTTAGATCAAATGAGGCACAATGGATAGATAACATTCCATCAGAATTTCCAAAATCATTGGAGGAAGTGGCAACAAAAAGGCTATTCATGTTGGCATGTAGAATTTATGAGTCTGGTGACCTGCTATCTGACTTCCAGAAAAATATCATCCACACAATTCTGAAGACTGCAAGAGCTTAAAATTGCAAGAATTATCGCACAATCAGCTTAATAGTTCAGGTAGCCAAGTTGC
The DNA here is from genome assembly GCF_021461385.2 of Schistocerca piceifrons. NCBI lineage: Eukaryota > Metazoa > Arthropoda > Insecta > Orthoptera > Acrididae > Schistocerca > Schistocerca piceifrons. The sequence continues at coordinate 1,200,984,398 of NC_060138.1, read as the reverse complement.
TGACAAGAATTATACACCGAAGAATGGAAAAAAAAATTGAGGATTTGTTAGATGACCATCTGTTGGGCATTAGGAAAGGTAAAGGCACCAGAGAAACCATTCTGATATTGTGGCTGATAATGGAATCAAAACTAAAGAAAAATCAAGACATGTTCATAGGATTCATTAACCTGGAAAAAGCATTTGACAATGTAAAATGGAGAAAAATGTTCAAAATTCTGAGAAAAATAGAAGTAAGCTATAGAGAGAGATGGGTAATATACAATATGAACAAGAGCCAAGTGGGAATAATAAGAGTGGATGACCAAGAACAGACTGCTCAGATTAAAATGGGTGTAAGACAAGGATGTAGCCTTTCACCTCTACTGTTCAATCTGTACATCGAAGAAGCGATGATGGAAATAAAAGAAAGTGGAATTAAAATTCAAGGTGAAAGGATAGCAGTGATGTGATTTGCTGATGACATTGCTATCATGAATGAAAGTGAAGAGGAATTGCATGATCTGCTGAATGGAATGAACAGTCTAATGAGTATAAAATACAGAATGAGAGTAAATCAAAGAAAGACAAAAGTAGTGAGAAGTAGCAGAAATGAGAAGAACAAGAAACTTAATATCAGGATTAATGGTCACAAAGTAGATGAAGTTAAGGAATTCTGCTATCTATGCAGCAAAATAACAAGTGATGGTTGGAGCAAAGAGGACTTTAAAATCAGACTAGCACTGGCAAAAATGGCATTCCTGGTCAAGAAAAGGCTACTAGTATCAAAAATAGGTGTTAACTTGAGCAAGAAATTTCTGAGAATGTACGTCTGGAGCACAGAATTGTATAGTAGTGAAACATGGACTGTGGGAAAACTGCAACAGAAGAGAATCAAAGTATTTGAGATGTGATGCTACAGGTGAATGTTGAAAAGTACGTGGACTGATAAGGTAAAGAATGAGATGGTTCCACGCAAGATCAGAGAGGGAAGGGATATGTGGGAAATGCTGTCAAGAAGAAGGGACAGAATGATAGGACATGGTACTTGATGGAACTGTAGAGGGTAAAAACAGTAGGCAGAGATTGGAATACATCCAACAAATAATTGATAATGTAGGTTGCAAGTCCTACTCTGAGATGAAGAGGTTGGCACTGGAGAAGAAGTCGTGGTGGGCCACATCGAACCAGTCAGGAGACTGATAACTCAAAAGTAAAAAAGCATTAGAGTCTTCAATAACATTCACACTTGCAATGGTGATGACATGATATCTGTTGATGGTGCTACATCAGCACCCTCCTTTTTCTGAAGGCTGAGGGCTGTGTCATGCTCAAGCATTGGCTTTCTTCTTTCCTCCATAAGGAACTTTTCTGAGGGAAGTAACCAGCTGTGTTGTGGCTGGTGTGGTCATATATATTGAACACAGCTGGGCCATTCCTTGGCAGCTTGGGGGAGTGTAGTGACAAAGCCAGTTTGCCATCGCCCACCTTCACCACTGCATATGTTCTTACATGGACCGAGCAAGCAGCTGCCCACTGGGAAAGAATGCTCAATCTGCTGAATTGGGTTAGCATCTTGACAAAGTCTGCCCTTTGCAAAACCATGAAGCCTTTCCACCTGCAGGAACATGCCCATCACTAGTCTGTCAGGCTATGTAAAAACTGGTGCAGTGTTGGGAGGGGGTTACCTCTGCAGAAGCTTGGAGATGTTCTCTCTCAGTCCCATTGCCTTTGAATCCAGTTGTTGTGTAGCGCTGAAAGGGAGGAGCACTTCATGTGTCCTTATATATGCAGATTTCAGTCTTTGAATCGATATGGTATCCCATTTGTCAGTCTTGTCAATGACAAATGTGTTTCCTCTCCTAGAAATGACCCTAAAAGGCTTGGAGTATGCAAGTGATGGCCAGATGAAATCATGTTTGCATACATACAGTAATCCTTGTTCCACAGATCATGAATACGACATGGGATGGGTTATTAATGACAAATTTTGTAAGTGAATATATGTATTGTGAAGGTACTGCGAATATCCCAAGTTCCTTAAATAAGTGTCTGCAGTGTGATCTTGGTTGGGCTCCAGCTATTATTCTGATTACACATTTTTGTGCAATGAATACTTTCTCTCTTAATGATGAATTGCCCCAAAATATGATGCCATATGAAAACACTGAATGAAAATAGGCATAGTAGGCTAATTTACTGATATATTTATCACCAAAATTTGCAATAACCATACTAGTAAGTAGCTGAACCTAACCATTTCAGCAGATCCAACAAACTAAAAGCTTTGCAGGTTCTTACGACTGAAGACTTTCCATTCACCATGATTAACAAGACTGAGTGGCCTGCAGTGTCATATGTGTGATCTCAGTTATTGTACAAAATTTGTAGAAAGTTCTGATGACAGTGACAGTAGTGATGTGGTCACCAGCTGCCAGAACTGTTGGGTGGACAGTATATATCTTCTTTAATTGCCATGCGTGATCCCAGCAGCATTAGCAGCAAGGCATCACACTATGACTAACATTTTGAAGCCACTTTTAAAGTGCATTGCATTCACTTTACCATCCCATTGCTTGCTAGCAGGATGGTGGTGAGTTGTGCGAATGTGTTTGCTGCCACTGAGCTGGAGCGATTCTTCAGACAGCTGTCTTTTGAACTGTCATACTGTGTCGGTCGCAGCACTGTGTGGAATGTCAAACTGAACAAAGCCTGACTGTATCAATGCCCTGGCCACTAATTCAGCAGAAATATTGAGAATAGGCACCTCTTCTGGCCACCCCATAAAATGGCCAACAATTGTTAGAAGGTATCACTATCCACCAACTGTATCTATGTGAGTGTGGGCGACTCTTGCTTCAACATGGGAATGCACTCAACTGGCATAAACATGTGCCAGACTACTTTGCTGTGTTGGAACTCTTGCCTGCATGCATCAAGGCATGAAAATCTCTCTGTATGCCTAGCCAAACTGCTTCCATAGCTACCAGTTTGGCAGAGGCTCTAATAGCTGGTTGAGCAAAGTACTGATACACATAAAAAATTTTATGCCACCAAATTTCAGGGATGAATTGCCAGTGTCTTCTTCCAGTCATGTTGCACCAAATTTCCTGTTGTATGCCTTGCAGTGGCACTAGTAAATTTGTAGACGCAAAGATTTCAAGGCTACAGTGAAGTAAAACATCATCTTTCTGTTTTGCGGCCATGTCAGCCCCATTTATAGAACTCTAAAGAGCACAACTGCAGAAAAGGCAGTCCACCACAGCCTTTTCTTTGGTGATATATGTTGTACGTCAGTTACAAAGAGCACTATAATCTCAGTCTGTCTGCATTGCCATGGTTAACTAAGGTCTGTCACCTGCAAAAAAAAAAAGAAACATCATTAGTAGTTAGTGGTGCACGAATATCATGAAGTGCAGCCCTTCAATGGGAAATCTGTTTGGCAGCCAGGTAGTTGATGAGTGGTTCTCTGTCAGTTTTACTCCACCTCTGTTGCTTGGATAAATTTTCATGAAGAGCACAAGTGGTCACCATCTGCTGCTCACATGTTGCTGCAAAGCAGTACTGACTGCCATCTGGCTAGTGTCTACCATCAGTGCTAGTGGAGTATCTACAATAGGGTGAACCAATGAGGTAGCTTGAGATAGTGCCATTTTCCAGTTGTGACATTCACCTGCTTTCCTCAGCATCAACGTACTGCATTGTTATACTGGCTGAAAAATGAGGGTGGAAGTTCAACACTGACTACTGCAAATAATGTAGCCAACAGTTGCACAGTTGCGTTTCACAGCTCTTTACTTTCACTGTTCACAACCCCCCCCCCCCCCAAATATTACACAGTTAATACAGCCAGTTCACCATTGATAAACTTTTAATAAGCCTCATGAATAGTTTGCAGGCAAACATCAGCATACTGCTACAGTAGTTTACTCTTGAATATCTATGAGCAGCAAAAACCTAACCATACAGTTTGTGCAGAATAATATGGTTCATGTGGCACTGTTGAACAGACACTGTCATTATTTTAACACATGACCTATTTATGTTACACTTATTTCACGGTTAAGTTGATGCATTGTTGTTGACCTAACCAATACAGGTTCCCCGTCTGAAAATTGGTCATGGACTGACTGTCTCAGAACCAAAAATCAGGTCTTTATATATCCCCACAATAATAGGTACTGAAACTAGACATTGTTCGATGTTTAAGTTATAGAAATTACAAATGAAACATAACTCATTCAAACTTCCTGGCAGATTAAAACTGTGTGCCCGACCGAGACTCGAACTCGGGACCTTTGCCTTTCGCGGGCAAGTGTTCTACCAACTGAGCTACCGAAGCACGACTCACGCCTGGTACTCACAGCTTTACTTCTGCCAGTACCTCGTCTCCTACCTTCCAAACTTTACAGAAGCTCTCCTGCGAACCTTGCAGAACTAGCACTCCTGAAAGAAAGGATATTGCGGAGACATGGCTTAGCCACAGCCTGGGGGATGTTTCCAGAATGAGATTTTCACTCTGCAGCGGAGTGTGCCCTGATATGAAACTTCCTGGCAGATTAAAACTGTGTGCCCGACCGAGACTTGAACTCGGGACCTTTGCCTTTCGCGGGCAAGTGCTCTGCAAGGTTCGCAGGAGAGCGGGCAAGTGTTCTGCAAGGTTCGCAGGAGAGCTTCTGTAAAGTTTGGAGGGTAGGAGATGAGGTACTGGCAGAAGTAAAGCTGTGAGTATCGGGCGTGAGTCGTGCTTCGGTAGCTCAGTCGGTAGAGCACTTGCCCGCGAAAGGCAAAGGTCCCGAGTTCGAGTCTCGGTCAGGCACACAGTTTTAATCTGCCAGGAAGTTTCATATCAGCGCACACTCCACTGCAGAGTGAAAATCTCATTCTGATAACTCATTCAGTTAACTGAATACATTGAGAAATTCCTCCTTTCTAACAGTTCCTTCTATCACAGAGGTTAGGCTGAATTATTTGTTTAAATAATAAAATTAACAGATATAGTTACCCAAACAATGCTTTTGACAAACCTGGCAATTATTTTGGAATTAAATAAGGGCTGGCTTTGCTAACATGTTTTCTAATAGAACCCAATAAATACTTTAAGAATGCTAGTAGTTCTTCTTCCAAATGTTTATAATTAGTACAGAATTTATATTCATTTATAAGTCAACAGTAAAATTTAAGTCACAAAACAATTACTGATTTCACTCTATAACAAAAGTATTTACTAGGAATAGTCAAAATAAATTAGAAAATTGATTACATACACAAAACTAAGCACAAAATTAGATCTGATGCTATATTCCTTAAGACTTAGTGCCAACCTTTCTCTTTTATGGTAATGCCGATTATACTCATGGATGTTAATTAGTCAAAAATGAAAAAAATGAATATAAGGAGGCAGATAGCTAAACAAGAGAGGAAGTAAAAATATCCCAGCTTGCTTCGTCACAAAATCATGAAAGGTTGCCTCAGCTTGTGGGCTTCATGGTACTTTCTTACTGCCACATGTGTTTTGCGGTTTGGCAATTTCATGAGTAGCCCTTGTATCTGAGCTAAGTGAGACAAATACTCCCAACAGTTGTTTAGCATTCTTATGAACCTGTGTAGTCCATTGAATGTAGGAGGCAACAACATCTGCTGAGCAGTCTCCATCTGCTCTAGGAGTGGGTAAATGCCTGCATTTGAGACTGAATACCCTAAAAAGTGCACTTTTTCTGCAATAACACATTTTTCTCTGTTAACTGGAGTGCTGAACTCCTCCAAACATTGAATAGCATTTAAAAGTGCTCTTTTTGTTGCTGCCTTGTCTTGGAGAACACTAAAATGGCACCCATGTAATAAAAAAAGAAATGATAACCCTCTGATGTGCTACTTTTCTTAGATCAAAGGGCATAGATGTAACCTCGAACAAACCAAAGACATCATGACAGCTGTCTTTTGTCTGTCTGCTGTTGTCTCCTAAATTTGTGAAAACACGTTTCTGCAATCAATTACACTGAAAAAAAAAATGTGCACAGTAATATGTTAAAATCCACTACACTAGGTGCAGGTTATCTACCAGGAATGGTGTGGCCATCTAAACCCCTATAAGCCCTAAATAACCTCCAAGATCAATCTTTTTTATGTGTCACATGTAACACTGACAGCCAGGAGCTGCTGGATTTATTTACAGTACCTTATGTCAGCATTTTGGTGAAGTCTGTTTGCTCTGCAAGAAGTATTTCTGCTGGCAGCCAGTGAGGTCATGCAGTGACAGGCTGTCCTGGCATAGTCCAAATGTGATGCTGCATAGCATGATGACACCTCATACCTGCCACAATTTGAGAGCTCCTCTGGATAAGATTCATGTACAGTATGTTCGAACATTTAGGACAGGGAGTTATTCTCGTGTAACACATGTGTGTGCATCCTGCATTGAGTCAGACGCAGCAGCAAGGCATGTTGAACCAGTGCAATTGCCACGACATGCCTGGCCATCTCTGTGCAGTGCAGTATGGTCCCACTGAACATTGTGCGACCTGATGCAGAAGGTAAAGAAGGAGAGGATGCTGTAGATGTCACTTGCACTAAATGGCTATTTATGAAATCTGGCATTAACTGGAAATATCTAAAGAGATATGTGCCAATTATAGGACCACCCATGGCTGCCACAAAAGTCAATATAGGGCAGATTCCATTGTTGAAATGCAAGGTCAGCTTCTTCAACCCGCATATGGAAATTTTTGTAGTGTTGGCCACTGTCAGCAGGGGCTGTAAAGTTTCTGCTGTGTGCCTATTCATGCTCGTACCACACTTTCTAATTTCAGACTTGGTGTCACTGAGGAATTATTCATCAGATCATAGATCTTATACAAAAAGACAAAATGAATGGTTGAAAGATGGGAATGTAGCTTTTGTGCTGTTTGTGCGGTGCTTGTGATTTTCTCAATGAGAATGCACACCCACTAGCACTCATTGTTAGAGTTTGGATACTTGCATAGCCTAGTACATTATCTAGCTGTGTTTCCTAACTGCATATGGTACCAACACCAGCTTAATTCTTCACTATTTATTAGGGCTGGTTCTGAAACTGCACATATTTCTGAAATATGCTGCCGTTCTTGTGTCTCCATTTTGGCACTGAACCTCACTAAATGTACAGCAAGTTGGCTGACAGAGAGCTCTGTGTTCACCAGGTACTATTGTGGAGTCGCTATATGCATTCTAGGGCTGACAAGTTCAGCATGTGTGGGCAGGCGGGTGCCTGGTCCACTGACCAGTACCTCTTAACTGACATACATGTACATTAATCAGTTAATGTACCATCTGCTTTACATGATAAATCAGTCAGTGGCAGTTCAGAAAAAAAAAAAAAAAAAAAAAAAAAAAAATATATATATATATATATATATATATATATATATATATATATATATATATATATATATATATATAAAAAATAGAGGGAAACATTCCACATGGGAAAAATATATCTAAAAAGAAAGATGATGAAACTTACCAAACAAAAGCGCTGGCAGGTCGATAGACACACAAACAAACACAAACATACACACAAAATTCTAGCTTTCGCAACCAATGGTTGCCTCGTCAGGAAAGAGGGAAGGAGAAGGAAAGACAAAAGGATATGGGTTTTAAGGGAGAGGGTAAGGAGTCATTCCAATCCCGGGAGCGGAAAGACTTACCTTAGGGGGAAAAAAGGACAGGTATACACTCGCACACACACACATATCCATCCACACATATGGATATGTGTGTGTGTGCGAGTGTATACCTGTCCTTTTTTCCCCCTAAGGTAAGTCTTTCCGCTCCCGGGATTGGAATGACTCCTTACCCTCTCCCTTAAAACCCATATCCTTTTGTCTTTCCTTCTCCTTCCCTCTTTCCTGACGAGGCAACCATTGGTTGCGAAAGCTAGAATTTTGTGTGTATGTTTGTGTTTGTTTGTGTGTCTATCGACCTGCCAGCGCTTTGGTTTGGTAAGTTTCATCATCTTTCTTTTTTTTATATATATATATATATATATATATATATATATATATATATATATATTCCTGCAACACTGGCGAGGACCTGCATAGCCAGCAGATATGTAAGACTGCTGGGATGACAGTTCTGAGCTGGCAAATCATGGAATGACTGGAAGGTTTGTGTGTGGGAGTTATCTGCACACACTTTGCCTGCTATAATTTTGTTGAAGCATTATACCAGTGGCAAAACATAGCACTGCAATGAGGCCTCTTTCAGTACTGTGTTGCGTTGTTCTTGTAGTGCATGGTCGATTTGCTCAGTCACATGTATGTCCAACTTTGACACTATAATTGTAAACTTGTCTGAATCATCACTAATACCATGTTTCCAAAACATAGCTTCCATTTGTGTTAACCACAGCTTTGGTTTTGGGAGGGGGGATGGGGAGAATGCAGGATGTTTTACATTGTTGATCCTGCAAGACCAGCTCACAAAGTGCTGATTATTGTTCATTACAGGAAGAGTCTGAGGAACACTGTTGGTGAAGGCAAAGCCAGGTGTGCAGGTGAAAGCATCTCTTGTTACATCAGTGTGTTTTTACTGGGCTTGTCCCTTGATTCTTCAAGTATTTGTAACACAATGCACTTGAAAAAAGAACGTAGTGTCATGAACATTGTTTGACTCCAGGTTCATTAGTATTCAGTTGGGGTTCATTATTATTTCCCCCTAATGTAACACACTCTGAGTAATAGAAGGTACAAATTTATAGTGTTCAAATGTATATGCTCACTAGAACAATAACCTCATGTGTCACATATACCATAGACAACTACAAAGACAGAGAGAGCACTTGAATCTGTGATGATGTTCACACTCACACTATTGATAACACAATATCTACTGGTGTTACCACAATACAATAGCGCAGGTACATTCAGTGATATATATAGATACTGTCTACAATGTGGGTTGCAAATAGAGTTAATAGGAAAGAAGTAATAAAAAACTTTACATCAGGTTACCTTCCATTCGGAAAGTGAGTGCACTCAGTGACTGTTACATGATTTATAAATTATATAGTGCAGCAATCAGTCGTCCTTTCTTTTCTTTTCTTTTCTTCTTCTTCTTCTTCTCCTCGCTCTTTTTTTTTTTTTTTTAAATGCAAATCCAGATTTCGGCTAGTGCCTAACCAAGAATATTCAAAGAACTGTAACTGACGCCCAAACAACATGGAACTAACATGCATCGAGATTAGAAAATAGTGCATCGATAATGGTTAGGCACTAGCCAAAATCTGGATTTGCGTAATAAAACCTGTTAAAAAAAAAAAAAGACAACTGATTGCTGCGCTCTATATAATTTGTAAATGAAAATATAGTAAGCAATAAGATTTTTTCCATTCATCATTTTTTTCTGAAATTATCTGCATGTTTTGGGCTGGCAATCATTTTTGTTTATTTTGCCACTTATAGTGCATTTTTGAGATTTTCAGAAGCTACCATTGTCCTTTGCATAATCTACGAGTACTTAGTAAATGGGTGTTTATGATCTAGTTACTGTAGCAGATATTTTAACTAACATATTGTGTTACATCTAGTTTTTCCTTAAAGAAGATTAGCCCTATATATTTTCTACATTTATTGTAAATTAACTGTTTTCAAGTGTGCTAACAACTATAATTAACCCCAAAAAGTTTTTGGAAACTAGTAATTTTTACAACAGATTTTTGTGTTGCCTGAACAGAAATCTCATTTTGTATACTTGCTTCAATTCTTATATGTAATTAGCAACTATGTCAACAGATTAAAACATAATCAAAGGAATTAATTTGAAGCCATTTGTTCACTGACCTGTAATATATTGCACCAGCCAAAATGCAGCCCCACTATGAATGCTGTTCTCAAATGCGCCACAGTAGCTCATTACAAACAGTATTGTAAGGTACTTATAAATGTTATTAGGAAGGTAAAGTGTACGTGGTATGCAAATAGAATAGCTAATTTACAAGATAAAATTAAGACCATATGGTCAGTTGTGAAGGAAGTGTCTGGTCAGCAGCACAAGGTCAACGATATAAAGTTAGTTCGTAGTGAAAATGTTTCTGTTGCTGATTAATCAGATATGTGTACAGTATTTAAGAATCATTTTCTGAGCATTCCTGGCGAATTAAAGAAAAATTTAGTTTCTACAGGGGTCATATAACTTTCTTGGCAAATGCCTTTCCAAGATTGATGTCTGAAATACTCCTCTGTGATACAGGAAAGGGGGATATTGAGTCAATAATTAAATCACTGTAGACTAAGGACTCTCATGGTTATGATGGAGTGCCTAACAGAATATTAAAGTACTGTGCTGCACATGTCAGCCTTGTATTTAACCATGTATGGTCAGTTTCCTGAACAACTAAAGTACTCAGTAGTAAAGCTGCTTTATAAAAAGGGAGAAGAGGATAATGTAGATAATTTTAGACCTATTTCTATGCCATCAGTGTTTGCTAAAGTTATTGAAAAGGCTGTGTATGTAAGGATAATTGATCATTTTATATCAGACGATTTGCTATCAGATGTACAGTTTGGCCTTATAAACCGTTTAACAACTCAAAATGCTATATACTACACTCCTGGAAATGGAAAAAAGAACACATTGACACCGGTGTGTCAGACCCACCATACTTGCTCCGGACACTGCGAGAGGGCTGTACAAGCAATGATCACACGCACGGCACAGCGGACACACCAGGAACCGCGGTGTTGGCCGTCGAATGGCACTAGCTGCGCAGCATTTGTGCACCGCCGCCGTCAGTGTCAGCCAGTTTGCCGTGGCATACGGAGCTCCATCGCAGTCTTTAACACTGGTAGCATGCCGCGACAGTGTGGACGTGAACCGTATGTGCAGTTGACGGACTTTGAGCGAGGGCGTATAGTGGGCATGCAGGAGGCCGGGTGGACGTACCGCCGAATTGCTCAACACGTGGGGCGTGAGGTCTCCACAGTACATCGATGTTGTCGCCAGTGGTCAGCGGAAGGTGCACGTGCCCGTCGACCAGGGACCGGACCGCAGCGACGCACGGATGCACGCCAAGACCGTAGGATCCTACGCAGTGCCGTAGGGGACCACACCGCCACTTCCCAGCAAATTAGGGACACTGTTGCTCCTGGGGTATCGGCGAGGACCATTCGCAACCGTCTCCATGAAGCTGGGCTACGGTCCCGCACACCGTTAGGCCGTCTTCCGCTCACGCCCCAACATCGTGCAGCCCGCCTCCAGTGGTGTCGCGACAGGCGTAAATGGAGGGACGAATGGAGACGTGTCGTCTTCAGCGATGAGAGTCGCTTCTGCCTTGGTGCCAATGATGGTCGTATGCGTGTTTGGCGCCGTGCAGGTGAGTGCCACAATCAGGACTGCATACGACCGAGGCACACAGGGCCAACACCCGGCATCATGGTGTGGGGAGCGATCTCCTACACTGGCCGTACACCACTGGTGATCGTCGAGGGGACTCTGAATAGTGCACAGTACATCCAAACCGTCATCGAACCCATCGTTCTACCATTCCTAGACCGGCAAGGGAACTTGCTGTTTCAACAGGACAATGCACAACCGCATGTATCCCGTGCCACCCAACGTGCTCTAGAAGGTGTAAGTCAACTACCCTGGCCAGCAAGATCTCCGGATCTGTCCCCCATTGAGCATGTTTGGGACTGGATGAAGCGTCATCTCACACGGTCTGCACGTCCAGCACGAACGCTGGTCCAACTGAGGCGCCAGGTGGAAATGGCATGGCAAGCCGTTCCACAGGACTACATCCAGCATCTCTACGATCGTCTCCATGGGAGAATAGCAGCCTGCATTGCTGCGAAAGGTGGATATACACTGTACTAGTGCCGACATTGTGCATGCTCTGTTGCCTGTGTCTATGTGCCTGTGGTTCTGTCAGTGTGATCATGTGATGTATCTGACCCCAGGAATGTGTCAATAAAGTTTCCCCTTCCTGGGACAATGAATTCACGGTGTTCTTATTTCAATTTCCAGGAGTGTATTTTCTTTGTGAGGTACTGGATGGGTTAAACAATAGGTTTTGAACACTAGGCATACTTTTTGATTTAACTAGGGCGTTTGATTGTGTTGATCACAAAATATTGCTCCAGAAGTTGGACCATTATGGAATACAGGGAGTAACTTACAATTGGTTCACCTCTTACTTTAGCAACAGACAGCAAAAGGTCATTATTCACAATGTTGATAATGGCTGTGATGTGGGGTCTGAGTGTGGTACAGTCAAGTTGGGGGTGCCACAGGGATCAGTGTTGGGGCCACTACTGTTCCTTATTTATATAAGTGATATGCCCTCTGATATTATGGGTAACTCTAAAATATTTCTGTTTGCTGATGACACTATCTTGGTAGTAAAGGACGTTCTGTGCAACATTGGTTCGGTTTCAAATAGTGCAGTTCATGATCTAAGTTCATGGCTTGTAGAAAATAAACTAATGCTAAATCACAGTACGACTCAGTTTTTACAGTTTATAACACACAATTCAACAAAACTTGACGTTTTAATTTCACAGAATGAGTATATGATTTGTGAAACTGAACAGTTCAAATTTCTAGGTGTTCAGATAGATAGTAAACTGTCATGGAAAGCCCATGTTCAGGATCTTGTTCAAAGACTTAATCCTGACATTTTTACTATTCGAATGGTATCTAAAGTGCGTGATTGACACAAAAGTTAATCTACTTTGCTTATTTTCATTCGTTTATGTTGTATGGTATTATATTCTGGGGTAACTCACCCCATTCTAAAAGGATATTTTTGGCTCAGAAATGGGTGATTCAGGCAATAAGTGGTGTACGTTCATGAACCTCTTGTTGACCCCTGTTCACGAGTCAGGGTATTTTGACATTGGCCTCTCAATATATGATGGTTGGAATTTTAATAGTGGCAACTATTTATTTAAAGCTTGTACAAAATAGATATGTGTTTCAAAGTTTTATTGACCTTCAAAGACGTCACCAACAGTGTGTATAACCCATTGCCAGCGATGTGGAAGTTGTAGGATACTCTTAGCAGTGCCAGCTGTGTTGACAATTCGATCGACACGGTCTATTGCCCAATGAATTCGTAGCAGTTTTGAAGCGAATGCCGTGAAGTGTTTCTTTCAGTTTAGAAATCGAGTTGAACTCATTAGGGCTTAAGTTAGGGGACTGCAGGAGGTGGTATAGCACTTAGCAGCTCCATCAGTCAAACAAATCAGTAACAGCTTGCACTGTATGTGCTTGAGCACTGTCCTGCAAAATGATGGTCAGGTCCTGCAGAAAGTGTCACCACTTCTGTCTCTATGCTGATCATAGGTTGTGTTCCAAAAATGAAGAGCATAGAGACAGAAGTGATGACACTTTCTGCAGGACCTGACCATCATTTTGCAGGACAATGCTCAAGCAAATACAGTGCAAGCTGTTACTGATTCGTTTGACTGATGGGGCTGCTAAGTGCTATACCCCCTACTGCACTCCCCTGACTTAAGCCCTTGTGAGTTCAACTCAGTTTCTAAACTGAAAGAAACACTTCACGGCATTCACTTCAGAACTGCTACAGATTCATTGGGCAATAGACCACACTGCTCAAATTGTCAACACAACTGGCACTGCTAAGAGTATCCTATGACTTCTACATCATTGGCAATGGGTTATACACAATGCTGGTGACTACTTTGAAGGTCAGTAAAAGTTTGAAACACATATCTATTTTGTACGAGCTATAAATAAATAGTTGCCACTATTAAAGTTCCAACCCTCATATAAATTCCTTGCTGTCATTTCTTTTTAACAATAATAGCTTATTCCCAAGAATAAGCAGCTTTCACTCAGTTAATACTCAGAAGAAATCAAATCTGAATTTTGATTGGACTTCCTTAACTCTTGTGCATAAAGGTGTGCAGTATACTGCTGCATCCATTTTCAATAAGCTACCACTAGAATTCAAAAATCTTAGCAGTAATCCACGTGCTTTCAAATCAAAACTGAAGAGTTTCCTCATGGGTCACTCCTTCTATACTCTCGAGAAGTGCCTTGAAAAATTAAGCTGATTCTTGTTGTATTATTGATTGTGTTTAATTAAACTTATGCATTGATTTTTTGGGGTCATAAACATTTTATTTTTATCTGTAATTTCATGTGCTGGCACATTCCATGACCTTGGAGATTTGCTCTTCAGATTGGTCCTAAGGAACTCGATGTGTAAATAAATAAATAAATAAACACAAGATGAGTTGGTTGACATTTGTAAGCAGCTGGAAATTGCGCTGACTACTGTCAAATGATTGCCAGATGCTGCAAATTGGTGTGTTGGAAGAGCTTCTAAGAGTCGTGTATCTGTGATACCAGCACCAAAGGCACCTCAAGTACTATTCTTTCCTGCAGATCCTGTCTCCTCCACAGTAAGTACAGGATCTGTCATTACTCATCAACTTGACTGTGAGAGGCATGTCAGTGGTAGATCTAGGCATCTTCTGCAGAGTGGACAGAGAAGATGGCGGCAAATAGTAATGGTAAAGTTCTTAGCTTACGTAAAAACTCGTGTTTTGACGCGGAAAAGTGTAAAAAATGCGGAAAAGTACTGAAAACCGGAATCACGTGCAAGGAATGTAATAACTCGTATCATTTTCGATGTGCAAAAGTGGACTCATCTGTGAAAGAAAATAATGAATTTATAACATGCTGGAACTGTAGTCAGTGCCGCGTTCAGAACTCAGATAATTATCATAAAGCAAAAATTTGTGACTGTAGGTGTGAATTATCTGTTCTAGTCGGCAATATGGTAAGTGAAATCCAGAGTCTAAAGGCTGAAGTTACTCTCTTAAATAAGAAGGTGAGTGAATTTGAACAACAGTGCCTGATGAATGACTGCAGGCCTAAACTATAAACCAAGGAAAGCTTTCCTGCCGTCAATACTCAAAACAGGTTTCAAATTCTAGAAGAAATAGTGGAACAAGAACAAGTTCAGTCTGTGCAAACTAGAAGTAATCCTTCAAGTAGCAAAAAAACTGTCAGTGATAACTTCAGAAAACATGAAGTCCCAAACTCATGTGCAAAACGTGAAACTGAACATAAACAGACCGTCCAAGGAAGTGGAATCTGTGAAATTACATGCAAGAAATTGTCCCTAGAGAAAAACAGAAGAAACGACGACAATCAGAAACACAAGCAGGGCCGGATTCTATTATATGGAGACAGCCATGGACGTGAAATAGCCCAAAACATCGCAAACATGCAAGACAACTTTGCAGCTGTAGGCCACATCCAGCCTGGAGCCCCTCTTTCTGCTGTGGTGAAGCCGTGCATACAGGAGTGTGACTCCTTCTCATCCAATGACTGTGTCGTTATTATGGGAGGTTCATTTGATGTAGCAAGAAATCAAGCAACTGATGCAATTAGACATATGAAAATGGTACTGGGTAAGTTAAATGACACTAAAACAGTTGTTGTCAACATTCCACAGAGGCATGATCTTATGAAACAGTCTATTGTGAACCGGGAAATTCATAAAACAAATGACAGGATTAAAGATCTATGTAGTAAATTTCAGAATGTGTGTCTAGTAGATGTCAGCTATCTAGAAAGGGAGCTGCACACATCTCATGGTCTGCACATGAACAAAAGAGACAAAAAGATCATTAGTAGCAAAATTATTGAGGAAGTCAGGCGACATTGTTCACAAAGTGATGAAAAGAAGTCCATTGCCATGGGGTGGTACAACACACCTCAACAAAATCTGCCACAACACCAGCCACCGCTGGCAAGCCAAGGAAACTTGTGAAGCCTGCTGGCCTCATTGCTAGTCCAAAATTATCCTCTAAGGTCCAGCAGGTAAAACTCAGCCTTAAAATCATACACCAGAATCTTGGTAGGCTTAGAAATAAGCATAATGGTCTAGATGTAATTTCATGGATTGACAAACCCGATATATTAGTCGTAACTGAACATTGGTACAATGAAGCTCTGATTAGCATTAGTCAACCACTGTGTATGAAATTCTGCACAAGACAAGACTGGGGGAGGTGTAGCAATTTTCACCGTAAATGAAAGTAATTTTAATGTTATTGATGTGAGTGCCTTCTGCTTGGAAGGAGTCTCAGAATTTGCTGCAATAAACCTGAAATGGGGTAGAGATAATATAACAGTTATCAGTGTTTACAGGCCACCTGCAGCAAATACAGATACCTTTTTTGTAAATCTTTCTGACTTGCTAGTATATATAGACACAACATTTTCTGGGCCAAATGGTCATGTAAATATTATAGTGACAGGGGATATAAATATAGATTTATTAACAAATGATGTCAGCACCAAAAAGTTACATCGTCTGTGTGATGAATTTAACCTGACCCCACTCATTCTGGAACCCACTAGAGAAATTGGCAATAGTGAAACATGTCTTGACAACGTAATAACAAACATGACCCACCTATCCCACAGTGCATCGGTTTTAAAACTAGCCATCTCAGATCACCATGCAGTACAGCTTAAATTGGTACACTATGAGGCCCCCACTGTCACCACAAAGCAACAGTTTGTAACTAAAAGAATAATGTATAATGACAACATAAATAGACTAAACTGGATGCGAGCACAAATAAAATGGTTTGAAAATAATAGCTTTTCATATGATAACTTTGCTGCTGACTTCTATTACTGCTTTGATACCACATGCCCAGTTGTAATCACAAAAATGAAACAAACAAAAAATATAAACAAAAATATTTGGGTAAATAGTAATGTCACTGAAGCGAGGGAAAAATTAAAACTACTCCACAGTGCAATGCTGAATAATAGAGAGATTCCTGAGCTAAAGGAAGCCTTCAAAATATATCAAGCACACTATAAGGAATTACTTACACAGACCAGGAGCAACTATGTTGCAAATAAGCTTCAAAACTCACACAACGTAACTACTGGCATCTGGGCAGTCATAAACAGTTTTAGAACCGGCAATGACAAATCCTGTATGGACTTTACTATTAATCACAATGGCATGCTCATAAAAGACCAACTGGAAATTGCAAATATTTTTAATGAATATTTTTCTTCCGTAGGGGAAGCCATAAATGACAAACATAAAAACATGCACTACAGTTTTAAAGGTAATACATGTGACCATAGTATATATCTAGCCCCCACAAACTGTGCAGAAATAATGGGCATCATTAGCTCTCTAAAACCCTCTAATTCAGCTGGGCATGATGGCCTAAATACTAATGTTTTAAAAGCCTGTAGCCAAAATTTCTCTGTACCTCTGTCTGCAGCAGTCAACAATATAATAGAATCAGGCACCTTTCCAGACAGGCTAAAAATAGCACAGCTAACACCCATTTTTAAGAAAGGTGACAACAACAAAATAGAAAACTACAGACCAGTCTCAATCCTTCCTGTCTTTTCCAAAATAGTTGAGAAAGCTATATACAACAGGATTATAAACTTTCTTAACAAACACAACCTGATGTTCGAAAATCAAAAAGGATTTGTAAAAGGTAAATCAACTAGCACTACAGCTGCTCAACTAATTGAAGAGGTGTTAGAGGGTATCAAAATCAAGGAACACGTGGCAGGTGTATACCTAGACCTGGAGAAAGCCTTTGATTGTGTGAACGTTAACATCCTATTAGACAAGCTATGGAACATGGGCATTAGAGGCACTGCTTATGACCCAATAAAGTGTTATATGAGCAATAGAAAGCAGTTTGTTCTACTTAAAACGGAAAGTGGTGTCTACAAATCAGAGATCACGTGCATAAAATATGTGGTGCCCCAGGGCTCTGTGTTTGGCCCCCTTCTGTTCTTGATCTATGCAAATGATATTAAATACTGTACTATAAATTCCAAAATTGTTCTGTATGCCGATGACACGTCCATTGTATGTAAAAAGGAATCATGTAATGAACTAGAGGCTGAGTGTAATAATGTGACAAAAGAAATTGTTCAGTTTTTTAATGAAAGCCACTTAAATGTAAGCACCAGTAAAACATGTTTGATGGAGTTTAACAAAAGTAGTTTGAATAATGAAATTAAATTATACATGGGCAACGAATTGGTAAAGAAAGAGTCTAGTGTAAAATTCCTTGGCATAACAATCCAAAGCAACCTGAAATGGGACACACATATTGACTCTCTAGCAACTAAGTTGTCAAAAAATATATTTGCAATCAGTACTGTTAGCAAGTTCTGTAGAGACACCGTAGTCCTAAAGACTGCATACCATGCTCTTTTCTCCTCTTACTTGAACTACGGTATTGAAATTTGGGGGGCAACAACCAAAGCTAATCTAGATAAGCTACTCATTCTTCAAAAAAGGGGTGTGAGAATAATCTGTGGAGCAAAATATAGGGAATCTTGTCGCAACTTGTTTCCAAAAACAGAGGTGTTAACTGTTATAAACACATACATTCTAAAATCCATATTGCTTGTGAAAAGACTGCACCCAAACACTTATTCATATTTCCACCAGTACAATACTAGAAATAAAGAAAGATTTTACATTGGCAGCCACAGAACAGCACTTTACGAAAAGGGGCCTCAGTATGCAGGTATAAAATTAGCTAATGCACTGCCTAGAGCAGTCATGGCTCTTCCTACAATTAAACTGAAACATCAGCTTAAGAAATTTTTAGTAAAACACCCTTTCTACACATTAGAAGAGCACCATACTTATATGAAGAACAACAAATGCTTTGTGAAATTATGTGAATTATGTGAATGACGTATTCAGAAGAATGTGTCGTGTGTATTGTACAAATAACTTTAATCATTACTGTTTCGTTGTACATGTGCAGTGTACCATTTGATGTTGAATAAAGCTATTATTATTATTATTATTATTATTATTATTATTATTATTATTATTATTATTATTATTATTACCAGGGAGGGCTCAGAGTGTTGTACTGATCCCCCTGACCAATAAGTTTGAGGTGCTGTCTTTCACTGAAACTGAAAATGAGCCTATGGGACACACTTCATGTGTTTTGGTGAAGCCTGTTCTGTCCAGTGTAAAGAGGATGCCAATGCAAAAGTGTAGAGGTCTATTAATCATCAGCAGTTCAAAAGTACAGCAAATGATGGTATCCTTAGGGAAATAGCAGCTGGGGACAGAAAAGAACTCAAGGTGCACTCAGTGTGTAGCCTGGGGTCCTCATTCAGCATGTCAAAGAGGCTACTCTGGCAGCCATTGAGAGAACAGGGTGCAACCAGCTGCAGATTGCAGTATACATTGGAACAAATGATACCTGTTGTCCGGGCTCTGAGATCATACTTGAGTCATTCCAGCAACTGTCAGGGAAGGTTGAGAAGACCAGCTTTGTGCGTGGAGTTTCAATGGAGCTCAAATTTTGCAGAATTGTTCCCAGAAGTGATTGTAGCTCTATGGTTCTGATTATATGGAAGGACTGAACTAGAGATTAGGAGGGTTCCATGCCATGACAAGTTAGGCTGTAACATCCTGACATCCTGGACTTGCACCATAGGGTTGAGAACTGTGGGGTCCCCCTATATAAGTCAGGTGTGCACTACACATCAGAGGCGAGACGCGCTCCTGCCGTCGTAGCGGAAGGAGCTCTCAGCCGGTGATGGCCGGTGCAACGGTAGCTATTGGGGTTTAGGCCTCGCTGACCGCTCTGCTCTACAGAGAGTTCCTTTCGAGGCGCCAGTAGCGCTCGGTGGATCGGTGGAAGGTTGAGCTTGCTTCCTTTCGTCGAAAAGCCGCGTAGCTCGCGGAGAAGCTCTATTGTCGTTAAGAGTCACTGACTCACAGTAACCCGTAACTTCGGTTGCAAACCTAGCGAGACTCTCTCGTTCTGTGTTAGGGTTGATCAGTGCCAAGGGGCCGTTCACGTCAGACCACCCCGCGTACTGTAGGCCACTTCTCTTCCTCCGCACCTCCTTTAGGTGCCGCGCCACTGCACCAATGGCGCACGCTAGGCCGTAGGGCATTCCCCCTCTTCTGTAGGACCTACTATTAGACTTTTCTTTTCAGAAAAAGCATAATTGTCGTGCCCACCCATACCAAATAAAGCTCCTGCAAACACATGATGGCAGATTCCGCCGGTGTTTCCCCCGCCCTAACCCGCAGCAAGGCTGCAGCTAAAGAGGCGCGAGAGTCGGCTGTTCCCGTCGACGTCAGCGTCCCGCTTGCCGCCGTTGAGGAGGTGTTGGCTGACAAGGACCGGCAGATCGCTGCGCAAGCACAGGAACTGCTGAGCCAGCGTCGATTGATAACTGACCTCTGCGGCCCAAGTGAGTCCCCCACGCGGACAAGTACACTGCACATAACACTACATTCACCTGCATCTGGTGACTCATGCACCACTGTCCCACTGCGGCAGCTGACTCCAACGGCGGAACTAGCAGCCGCAGATGCGGACACAGAACAACACTACACTGGGCCCTGGCAGGTGGAGGGCCCACGACGCAAACAGAGAAACACCACGCAAACAAGCGAGCAACCACACTCGCAAGGTAGCCGAAAGGCGCTGCTACCTACACCAAAACCCGCACTTCCGGCTAGGAACACCAATACAACAACAAACACGACCCGACCTGCGGTCAGCAACACCACACAAGTACCAACCGCAGCTACGCCCGCACAACAGTAGACTGGTTTTCCCCCAGTCGTAATCCAGAACTACGGGGACCTCAGCGTCCTCAACACAACATTCGCGGAAAGGCACTCACCTTGCACGCTACACACGAAGTACTCTGGGGATAGGGCCTCACTGTACGTATCAACTAACAGTGAATATAAAGATCTCTCTATCTTCCTCAAAGAAAAGGAAATTGAACACTATACGTACAGGACCGCCGAAGAACGGACACAGCAGTACGTGGTAAAGGGAGTGGACCCCAACACCCCAAACAACACAGTACAAGCGGCGCTTAACTTCCTTGGATTCGACTGCAAAAGTGCTTCCAGGATGACAGGCTTCCGCTCCCACCACCACCTACCACACTACCTGGTCGAGATGGCCGACACGGCCGCCTCCCGCGGCCTTCTGCAGATAAAAAGCCTTCTGCGGATGGACGTAAGGGTAGAAATCTACGAACCGCCACAGGTCCCCCAACAATGTAACAACTGCCAGCGGTTCGGTCATTCGGGCCTCCGCTGCGGCCTGGCACCCCGTTGCCGCGGATGCGCTGGCAAACACGCATCCAACGCATGCACACTAATACACGAAAACATACGCCATTGCGCCAACTGTGGCCAAGCCCATGCGGCCAACTACAGGGGCTGCAACGTATACAGAGAGGCGCAGAGGCGCAAAAACCAACAGTCGAAGCCACCCAACGTCATAACACGACCAAGGCCCGCACCAAACCCTGTCAGGAACGGAGTGTCGTTCGCCATGGCTACACGCCCTGGAGGAGCAGTGCAGGCCGCGGAACCTCTGCGCCCAGCACACGCACCTATCACAACCGCTGCGACAGCAACACAATCGCCTCAGCCAACACACGACACTGCACCCACACCGGTACCAACACCAGCCCCCAGAAACAACACGACCCCACCCCCTGTAGCCACTGCCTGCGAACCTACACATGACACACAAGAAAACACACTAACACAGGGAACCCCAGAACCAAAAACCCAGAGAAGGTGTAGGCGAACACGTGGAAACAGGAGCGGGAACACACGCGCACCACAACAAAATACCCAGCGACAACAAAACAATGTCACACAGACACACAGTCAGCAAGCCAGCGACACCAGCACACACACTACTCCTCCCCCCACCACATCTGACACACAGGCACCTCAAAATGTTACACATAACAACAACACAAGCGCCAGCCCATCCATAACGCCAACACCCGCACCAGCGGCCGCCAACACCACAACCGAGCCACAGGCCGACACACACAACGCCAACACAACATTTGGGGGTTTATTGGAAACACTATTCCCCCATCACACGACCACCCAGATCCTTCACAAGATCTGGGCGGCCATCGGCACACTCTTCACACAGCTCACGACTGCTCAACCCGGGCAGTACTGGGCTGCCTTACAAACAGCGTTCACCACACTGTTAACACACATACATGGATAACACACCACACCCCGCCCCCCATTGCAAACAACCAGACACTGACACAGATCCTGTTCTGGAATGCAGACGGGATCAATAACAAAAGGGCGGAATTCGCCGCGCTCATGGAGCGTAAGGGTATCCTTATCGCACTGCTGAGCGAAACTGAGCTCAAACCACGCAACCAACTAAACTTCACCGGCTACTGCGTCTATCGTACCGACCGACCGGACGGCTCTGGTCACGGCGGAACAGCCATCATCATACACAAAGACATAGAACACATAAACATAGTGCTCCCTGAACTCGAAAAACTAGAGGCAACCGCCGTCAGGGTCATGTTCAACGGAGCCTACACTACACTGGTGTCAGTATACAACAGCCCTAAAAACATAAAAAAAAGCGACATCAGCACAATACTCAACATATCACCGCGCGTAATAGCCGCTGGAGATCTTGACGCAAAACACCCGGACTGGAACTCACGAATACGAAACTCCAACGGCAAGAAACTATACGAACACGCACTAGGACGAAACTACATCACACTAGCGCTGACCGAACCGATGCACATTCCCTACCGGAGGGGACACAGGCCAGACGTGTTAGACATGGCCCTCATCAAGGGCATAACAACGACACTCAACGTTGCCGTTGAAAATGATCTGCCCTCAAATCACCAACCCGTTATACTGTACATTGAAGAAACACTGCAGAACATGGAACAACGCAGGATGTTAGACTACAGGCGCGCGAATTGGACCCAGTTCAAGGAAACGCTTGACAGTCGCATCCCACCAACCCACGCGATTAACGAGACAGCCCAAATTGACGAGGCAGTCGAAACCCTCACCGGCGCCGTCCAGGACGCAATAGCCAACACCATACCAATCCGCACGCCACAACACAGTGCTGCCCTGCCCCAGGAAATCCTGGGCCTAATCTCAATGAGGAACCGCCTCAGGAGACACTGGCAGCATACCAGGTGCCAGCACTTCAAACGGCACATTAACAGGCTCCAGGGTATAATCCGGGAAAAAATACAAACATTCAAGACACAACAGTGGGACCAGAAACTCGAAGGGCTAGACACCACGCGGACTGGCGTGTGGCAGCTAGCCCGACACTTCACCAGGGAGAAACTGTACACCCCCACGTTACAAGGGCCAGACGGACCAGCATATTCTGCGGAAGAAAAAGCGGAACTGATGGCCCTCACACTCGCAGCGTCATTCACACCGAACCTGGATCCCTCAGACCCAGCATTCACACTTGATATGGACCAGGAGGTCACACGCATCTTGGCCCAACCAGCGCGCAACAACATCCGACAAGCTAGTACAGCAGAAATCAAATGGGCCATCATGCATACCACCGCTAGGAAAGCCACTGGTCACGATGGCATTCAAAACCGTGTCCTCCAGGAGTTCACGGACAAAGCTGTAGACTACCTAGCACACATTACGAATGCCATACCCAAGCACCAACACTTCCCCGCCTTTTGGAAGACGGCCAAGGTCCTGATGTTCAGGAAGCCGGGGAAAGACCACTCCCTCCCACAAAATTACCGACCCATCAGTCTGCTGAGCACGCTCAGCAAGATCGTTGAGAAGGTAATATTAAAACGACTCACCAGGCACTGCATCACAAACGACACCCTGAGACCGGAGCAATTCGGTTTCAGGAATCACCACTCAACAACACAACAACTCCTCCGCGTCGTTGAATACATAACACACGGATACAACACAAGCAAGGCAACTGGGGCGGTGTGCCTGGACATCGAAAAGGCTTTCGATCGTCTATGGCACAACGGCCTAATACGCAAACTCAGTGACGCAGGGTTCCCCGACGGGCTCGTACGTCTCATACACTCATATCTCACGGACAGGAGTTTCAACACTGACGTGCAGGGCAAACAATCGACACGAAATGGTATACAGGCAGGAGTACCCCAAGGAAGTATCCTAGGGCCCTTACTGTTTATCCCCTACATCAACGACCTCCCAGCTACACATAACACGACGATAGCAATCTACGCGGATGACACTGCCATCCTTGCGCAAGATTGGAAGCCGTCTAACATTAACTCACGACTACAGACCGCACTCAGAATGGCGGAGCCTTGGCTAGTGAAATGGCGTGTTAGAGTAAACGTCGACAAGTGCGAGGCTGTTCTGTTCACTAGAAGACCGAAGCAACTGCGCAAACATCAGCACTGCAACCCAATAACACTGCACACACGCCCAATACGTTTCCGTGAGAAGGTCAAATACCTCGGTGTCTGGCTGGACAGGAAACTACTCTGGGGGGACCACATCCAACACGTGACCAACAAAGCTAACGCGAGGCTCAAACAACTCTACCCTATGCTTAACAGGCGTAGCACACTGAACAGGAGGGTGTCTAGGTCCATGTACATGACACTTATTAGACCCCTGATGACGTACGCAGCCCCTGTCTGGGGATACGCTGCGCCAACTCGCCTGCGCCGTCTGCAGCTCATACAGAACAAAGTACTCAAAATCATAAGCAACGCTCCGCGCTACACACGCATCGCGGACCTTCACTGGGAATACCGGCTAGATACTATCTTGCAGGTATTCCAAAAACTCTCCACACGACTGTACAATAACACGAGACACTCGCGCAACCCGTTTATCCTTTCTCTGGGTAACTATGACCACAACCATAGATGGAAGCATAGCAGACCAAAGACATTACTGGCTAGGAACTGAACATCTATGGTCTATAGAACGCTAACACGACAGTACTGGCGAGCCCCTGCAACACAGTTATTACTGGAAACCCAGATGTGCGACTAGCCGAAAAACAGGCAACCGCAGGGAAACCGTACTGTACACAGCACGCAAACCAGCCACACACACCCCCCTACACAGTCCGTGAGCCGATCTATGACCGATCGCCCACTAATCCACAACGACCTTGAACTGTTGCAGGGACGCAGCAACTGCAGCAAGCGCCGCAACAAGCTCCAACAACGACAAAGGTAACGATGCACGACACCTCGAACTAACACAACCACACCTTGCATGCACTGTCGCAGATAGCAAGCTGCTACTGCCCTTACTACCCATCCTACTGTCGCAGAGGTTTTTTTCCCTTGGCTCTTGCCTTGGCACTTTTTTTCCTCTGCCCTTACAACCGCTACTCTTCAATCGTTTTCGACCACTTCTATCTCCTGATGGACCATGTTAATGAGTAGTCTTACCCAGACGCATGGACAACATCACAGCCCGCATCCTGTGACGCCTGATTCAAAAACTAACATGTTTACGGAGGTGACAATAGAACTTTTGGTTTGGTCACCACGTTGGTGTGGGCGTGGAGGGGCCCCATCCTTTATAACACATCAGAGGCTGCTACTGGGTAGCTGTCTGTGTGTGGGGTGCACACAATGGTTGTTTTTTTTTTTTTTTTTTAGTTTTTTTAGATTAGGTAACTCTCCATCCAGTCCAGATAATGATAGCTGTAGGAAACCCAGAAGTGTAAGTATAAGATTAAAAGAAATGCCTCCCACAAATGAGAGTATTAACATCCTAATGGCAAATTGCTGAAGGATTTACAACAAAGAGCCAGAGTTTGAAGTGGTCCTAAAAAGCAGTGAAGCTCACATAATATGAGGTACAGAAAGCTGGATGAAACCTGAAATTGATAGCAGTGATATTTTTGGGGAAAATTTGAGTGTGTATCGAAATAGGAAAGTGGAGATGGTGTATTTGTTGCAGCAGGCAAGAAACTCTAATCCACTGAGACAGAAACTGAAACTGCCTGTGAGAATCTTTGGGCAACACTCAGTCCCAGGGGTGGGCGTAAAATGAAAACTGGATTCTTCTATCATCAACCAGACTCATATCCTGATGTAACAGAAAACTTTAGAGAAAACCTCAGTTCACTTGTTTGCAAGTTTCCCAATCATTCTTTAATCATTGGTGGAGACTTTAGTCATCCAACAATTAACTGGGGAAATTACAGTTTTGTTAGCGGTGGGCATGATAAGGCATCCTATGGGACATTACTAAATGCCTTCTCTGAAAACTACATAGAACAGATAGTTAGAAACCTCACTCGTGATGAAAATATATTGGATCTAATGGCAACAAATAGACTTGACCCCTATGAGGATGTCCACATATAAACTGGTATCAGTGACCACAATGCGGTTGTGGCAACAATGACTACCAATGTACAAAGAACAACTAAAACAAGCAGAAAGATATGTATATTCAGTAAAGCAGATAAAAATCAATACTGTCATACTTCAGTGAGGATCTTGAAACTTTCAGCACAAGGCAGGAGCATGTAGAGGAACTATTGCTCAAGTTTAAAAGAATGGTTGACCATGCATGGATATAAATGTACCCAGTAGAACAGTTCGTATGGGAAGGGAGTGTCAATGGTATACATTCACTGTAATGAAACTTCTAAAGAGACAGAGATTACTGCATAATTGGTATAAAACAAAGTGTAGGCTTATAGATAGAGAGATGCTAAATGAAATGCATTTGGCTGCCAAGACAGCAATGTTTGATGCCTTCAGTGACTACCATAGCAGGATATTATCAAATGATCTTTCAAAAAATCCAAAGAAATTCTGGTCATATGTAAAGGCTATTAGTAGCACCAAAGTTAGTGTCCAGTCCCTAGCAAATGAGACAGGAACTGAAATTGAGGGAAGCAAAGCAAATCTGAAATGCATAAATTCATTTTCGAATGTTTCTTTACAAATGAAAATCCAAGAGAATTTCCCCAATTTAATCCTCATATTACTGAAAAGATAAGTGAAATAATATTAGTGTCAGTAGTGTTGAGAACAGCTGAAATAGATAAAATTGAACAAAACTCCAGGGCAGGATGGAATCCCTAGGCATATTCTATACCGAATTTGTGACTGAGTAGCCCCTCTTCTGACTATAATCTACTGTAGATACCTTGAACAAAAAACCATGCCCAGTTCTTGGAGAAAAACACAGGTCACACCTGTCTACAAGAAGGATAGCAGAAATGATCCACAAAACTACTGTCCAATATCCTTGACATCAATTTGTTGCAGAATCTTAGAACACATTCTGAACTCACACATAATAAGGTATCTTGAACTGAATGACCTCCACAATGCCAGCCAGCATGGATTCCTAAAATATCGATCATGTGAAACCCAACTTGCACTCTTCTCATATGACATACTGAAAGCTTTTGATCAAGGCAACCAGGTAGATGCAGTGTTTCTTGATATTTGAAAAGCATTTGACTCAGTACCGCACCTACACTTATTGTTAAAAGTAAGAACGTATGGGGTATCCAGTGAAATCTGTGACTGGACTGAGGACTTTTTGGTAGGGAGGACTTAGCATGTTGGATGGAGAGTCATTGTCAGATGTAGAAATAACTTCAGGTGTACATCAGGGAAGTGTGTTGAGAGACTTGCTGTTCATATTGTATATCAGTGACATTGCAGACAATTTTAATAGTAGCCTTAGACTTCTTGCAGATTAGGCTGTTATCTGTGATGAAGTACCATCTCAAAGAAGCTGCATAAATATTCAGTCACATCTTGATAAGATTTCAAAGTGGTGCAAAGATTGGCGATTTCCTTTAATGTTCAAAATGTAAAATTTTGAACGTCACAAAATGAAAAAATGTAGTATCCTATAAGTATAACATCAATGAGGCACTATTGGAATCAAATTACAATGAAATCCAGACCTTTAGCTGCTTATAGGTGTTGATAAATATCAATGGGGGCAGTTGAAAATGTGTGCTCTGACCTGGACTCGAACCCAGAATCTCCTGCTTACATGGCTGGTGCTCTATCCATCTTAGCCATTGAGGACATAGAGGATAGTGTGACTGCAGGGACTTATCTCTGCCACCCTCCCCGTGAGACCCACACTTCCAACTTACTGTTCACACAATACATTTGTAGTGCCCCTGCCAACTATACTCAGTACTTGCACCGAGCGAGGTGGCGCAGTGGTTAGCACACTGGACTCGCATTCGGGAGGATGACGGTTCAATCCCGTCTCCGGCCATTTAGGTTTTCCATGATTTCCCTAAATCGCTTCAGGCAAATGCCGGGATGGTTCCTTTGAAAGGGCACGGCCGATTTCCTTCCCCATCCTTCCCTCAACCAAGCTTGCGCTCCGTCTCTAATGACATCGTTGTCGATGGGACATTAAACACTAATCTCCTCCTCCTCAGTACTCGCGGCAGTCAGTCTACTGATTCCCATTAGAGTTCGGGCAATGTATCCGCACAGAAGATCATTGGCCGGTAAGCCTTACCTATCTAAAGATGGTATCTGTTCTTTCGGACATGTCCGATAGACCAATGTTACTGACAGTAGTATTCAATTTTTCATAATCAGTCTTTAAGTCTGGCTTGTGAATATAAGAATTCCAACATTCTTAAAGATATGAAGCAGCTTTCAACAGCTGAATCAGTGACTGAAAATATGAAGCAGGTGCCTTACAAACATATATGCAGTTACAACCTCATCATCTAGTGTTATCTTTAACAACCCCATAAGTATGTGGGAGTGAAGTACTATAGTTGGTTAATATAATGACGTGTTACCACTTTATGTAATAGAATGTATTTATTTTGATACACTAATACAAAGTCATAATTATTGATCCCAATGGTGAGAGAAAACAGACTGAGTCAGAGGTGATATCGTTGGGTTTCACAGCAGTTTATACAGATGCTTCATAATTCATCTTGTGATGTTCACCTGCTTTATTTCTTCACTTATGGTCCTTGGTGTCGACATACTGCATTGTGATACTGGCTGAAAAAATAGGGGGTGGAATGCAGTACTGACTACTGTAAATGATGTAGCCAACAGGTGCACAATTGCATTTCACAGTTCTTTACTTTCACTGTTCACATCC
This sequence comes from Schistocerca piceifrons, assembly GCF_021461385.2. Taxonomy (NCBI): domain Eukaryota; kingdom Metazoa; phylum Arthropoda; class Insecta; order Orthoptera; family Acrididae; genus Schistocerca; species Schistocerca piceifrons. Next base: position 1,200,955,459 of record NC_060138.1, on the reverse strand, counting down.
CCCCAATATTACACAGTTATATGGCTAGTGCACTATTGTTTAACTTTTGATAAGCCTCATTAATAGGGTGCAGACAAACATCCACATACTGTTTCAATAGTTTACTATTGAATATCCAGAAGCAGTAAAAGCCTAACCACACAGTTCACAGCTCTTGTAGAATAATAAAATACATATGGAACAGACACTGTCATTGTTTTAACACATGGCCTAATTGTGTTACACTAATTTCACAGTTAAGTTGATGCATTGTTGTTGTTCTAACCAAAAAAGGTTTCTAGTCTGAAACTCGGCCGTGGACTGACTGTCTTGGGACCAAAAATCGGGCCCTTTTATATCCTCACAATAATAGGTACTGGAACTGTACATTGTTCAATGTTTAATTTCCAGAAATTACAATTAAAACATACTTCATTCAGTTAACTGAATACATAGAAAAATTACGTTTTTTGTAACAGTTTTTCTACTACAAGGGCTAAGCTGAATCATTTGTTTAAATGATGAGATTAACAGATATAGTAATGCAAACAATACTTTTGACAAAATTGGCAATTACTTTGGAATTAATTAAGGGCTGGTTTTGCTAACATGTTTTTGAATAGATCCAAATAGATTCTTTAAGAATACTATTAGTTGTTCCTCCAAATGTTTATAATTAGTACAGAATTGATATTTGTTTATAAGTCAACAATAGACTTTGAGTTACGAAACAATTACTGATTTCACCCTATAACAAAAGTATTTTCACACACATTACTCCAGACAACTATGTTTGAAATTGTAATTCCTGAATGTTAGAAGAGGCTGTACCATGACACAGACACAGATCTCACGTATACTGATTGCACCAAACACAAACACTTCTATTATACCACAATTAATATTAAGACCTAGTATTCAAGATGGGTTTTTACTGCATATTGCCTCTACTGCTGCGCCAAATTATACTAATTTCACACATGAGCTGATTACTTCAGATGTTAATTATCCTCTACATATGCTGACCCCTTTTGTTTTCAGTTTACCTCACCTCTTTGTTTGACAGAAATTCTTTAACCATGATACCAATTTACTTTCTTCCATTCTCTTATGATAACTAAAACAACAAGAATACGTATATGTTTGACTGTCTCAGGAAACACAAAAAATTTTACTTCTGGTTCAGTGCACAACATTAGAGTAAGTTCCTCCTCTTTTTTATGGGATAAAAAGTAAAAATTCATCGGGTGTAGACAATATTTCCAGCAAACTGCTAAAAGCCAGCTGTAATAAACTCTCTTAAGTTCTAGCTCATATATTCAATGCCTCTCTCTAAATCAAGGCATCTTCCCTGACAGAATGAAGTATGTCACTGTGAAGCCCCTCTACAAAAAAAGGTGATCCCACAGATGTTTCCAACTATCATCCTATCTCTCTTGTAACAGCATTTCCTAAAGTCTTTGAAAAATTAATATATGTCAGAATTGTCAATCACTTTGAAAAACTTGCACTAATTAGTAAACAACAATTTGGTTTCAGATCAGTTATATCTACAACTGAAGCAGTTTACGCACTTACAAATAATGTTTTAGAATGCCTTGACAAAAAAAATTACCGGTTGGCGTATTCTGTGACCTGACTAAGGCTTTCGACTGTGTCGATCACAGAATACTTTTAGGAAAAGCAGCCCGATATGGAATCCGTGAACAAATGGGCAACTGGCTCAGATCATATCTAGAAGACAGACAACAAAAAATAGTATTAGGTGTTAACAAGCTACAAGTAGGAGAGGTAGAGTCTCCTCCTACTTATTATATATATTAATGACCTACCCCTGTCCTCAAACAGTGCTAGCAATATCACAATGTTTGCAGATGACACAAGTATAGTGACAGCCAGCAAAACGTCCACTGATGTAGAGTTAAATGCCAACCAGGCACTTGCAAATGCTCTACCAATAAACCTCAGTAAAACAATTACATGCAGTTCCAATCCAGTTACATAAGCCCAGAAGAGATTAACATTGCACACAAGAGCCAACGGTTACAGAATGTTCCTTGCGCAAAGTTCCTAGGTGTCCACATAGATAACTGGTTCAACTGGGAATTCCAATACAGCAAACACTAAAAAAGCTTAGCTTAGCAACATTTGGCATCCGAATAATCTTCAAAATTGTAGACATAAATGTATCAAAGTCTGCACATTTTAGCTACTTTCATTCAGTGATGTGCTGTGGAATAATCTTTTGGGGCAACTCACCAATATAAAAAAAAAAAAAATGTAAGCCAGAAAAAAGTGGTCCAAATTATATGTAGTGTTCCTCCAAGAACCTCACGTTGCAATCTTTTTAAACAGTTAGGTATATTAACCACCACCTCACAATATCTCCTCTCACTCATGGCTTTCACAATTCTCAATTTCTCTGAATTTGAAACAAATGAGGCATACCATCATTATAACACAAGACGGAAAGGTGATATGCACTGTCAATGAAAAAATCTGTCTCTGGGACAAATTGGTTAAGTACACAAGTACAAAAATCTCTAACACACTCCCAAGTAATATAAAGTGTCTAAAAGAAAAGAAAACACTATTCAAAACAAAGCTAAAGGAATTCCTACTGGAAAAATGTTTCTACTTTTTAGATGAATTCTTCAGCAGAGATAAATAATTTGAGTAGTAATTCAGATTATTTCCTTTGTCATTGTATCTGTATTGTTTTTATCACTATTGTATTTTTGTATTGTATTGTTTATTATCTCCATTATATTACTGTATTGTACCAGTTTTGAATAATTCATCTACCATGTATAATATACCAGTTTGTATTGTATTGTGTGATATCTATATTGAATTTGCTTTGACACGTTCCACATCCATGCATAATCATGCCATACTGAATCTATGGAATATGTATCTCCAAGAAAATAAAATAAAATAAATAAATAAATAAACATTGCTACCCTCACCATCATTCAACAGCTCACTAGAATTAGAAATTACACTTGTCTTACTACTATCATTTACATTACCCTTACTTGTGATTACAGAACATTTATATACATGTGGCCCCTCATCACAACCTGCTCTAATGTGAGCCAGAACTGGATCATTACCTAGTTTAAATGGTTTGATCCAGAATTAAAATCATCTCCTTCATTTCTTGTACTTGAATTTCTCCTACCATTTCCGTACCCATTCTGGCTATCCTCCACCCAACCATTTCTTGAATTTCTACTGTAATTAGTCCTGTTGATCCTATTTACCTGAAATTCTCTCCCTGATCGATTATTCTCATCAAAATTCTCCTACGATCTTCCACTGAGGGATTCACCTTCTCCACTTTGTCAACATACTTCAAGAAATCACTAATATTACCCCTCTGGGCATGACCAAACAATTCTCTAACTTTCTGAGGCAATTTAGTTTCTAAACCCATAATTATTGATTCACTGCCTAGCTCTTTGTCCAAATATTTCAGTTTGTTTATCAAAAGCTGTCAGAAACCTTTCACAGTACCCTTCCTAGAGTCAAATCTCTCTCCTCCCCAAAATTCACTCAAAATTCTCTGCTGGTGTCATGCAATATTTTGTGTAATGTAATATCTTGTACAGACATCTTTTATTAACCTGACGCGTTCCACATCATTACAAAGTGTCGTATTCATGATCTATGGAACAAATATTAATCTAATCTAATCTTTGGACCAATATTCATCTAGCAATGCTTTCTCAAAGCTTTGCCATGAAGTACAGCTATCAGCTGCCTGAGCTGCCCATCCATAAGCATCCCCTTTCAAAAAACCTCTCACAAATGACATTTTCTCTTTGTCATTCCATGTTTCAGGCAAATCATTAAATTCAGTGGATGCACTTCCCCATATGGTTCAACAATATTAAATTTCTTACGACTAACAAATGAAGGACTGTTTGGGACACTAGATACTCTATGCTTTAGATTTTGTACCTCTTCCATCTTTTTCTCTATTTCAGCCAATTTTGACTCTACATTTTTATTTACTTTTACCAGTTTTTCTTCTACCACTACTGCACATTTTGTTTCTACCTCCATTCAAAATCTTTTTTAATCTGATCGACTTGGTTCTCAAGTTTAACCCTATTTTCAGCACAAAATTTTCTGGCAGCTTGGTCTTCATCTTTACACTGTTTTCCAGAAGCCTCCACCCTCCTACTATAGTCATCACAAAGTTTTTTTCTCTCTTCTACACATGTACTATTCATTAATGTTAATTTCTCATTAATGTTATGTACTACTTTCTTTGTCTTTTCATCACAATCTTTAGCTACAACCTCAACCTTGTTATTTAATTCTGAAAGATTAGGGGTGACTACCTGAATCTCCTTTTTAATTCCCTTCTTCAGTTCATCCTTTAAGCTAACCATGTCCTTTCCAATGCTATCAGTTTTCTTTTCCACCCTATTAATGTCTTCTTTCATACTATTTTCCATCCTATTACTGTTTTCTTTTATACCATTTTCCACCCTATTAATGTCTTCTTTCATACACATACTACTCAAGTAACACAAACTACTCATAATTTGCCTTAACATTGCTTCTAATTTTCCATCTGCCATAAACTGTAGTCCTTGCTGACTTTTGCTACTATATTCCTCCCCCTTAACCTTAACGATCTCATCCACTTCGGTACTGTTTTCATCCATTTCACTCATATCACCACACAATGTAGATGACACTTTTATCGTTGCAACTACAATAGGACTTTCATCCCCATCATTCAAAGTTACATTCATGTCTGATTTATAGCCACTACCATCTACAGAACCAGTCCCACTTAGGTCTTACTGTTCGTTTAAAAACTTAACCTCCACAGCTTTGTTCTCAGTCACACTGTCTTGTTCATTAAGGACACTCATTATGTATCACCTAATATAAAACAGCTTTTGCTATGAAACTACATTATCATTATTAACTCTTCTTCTGCTGCTGCAGTGGCAGTCATCTAGATTCAACATCTGCACGGCAGCTGCAAGTTGCAATTCTCTTGGCGAGGCGTCTTTTTTATCCCAGTCAGCTGTGCTGATTGGCTACTCCGGTACTCAATTACTGGTTACATAGAACCTGCTCGCTGATTGGCTGCTGTCCTTCTGTGGTCATGAAACCCCAGCACTGATTGGCTGTTGCATCTCCTCTATTTAAACTACTGTAAACCGCTCGAATTCTTTGTCAAAGTTTGCGAGTCCTAGTTTATTGTGCCCACATAAAATAGTCCTCACCTGGAAGGGCTCCATATGTGATGTTAACCTGCTTTATTCCTTCGTTGATGGTCCTCGGTGTCAACCTACTGCTTTGTGATACTGGCTGAAAAAAGAGGGGATGGAAGTGCAGTGCTGACTACTGTAAATGATGCAGCCAACAGATGCACAATTCCATTTCACAGTTCTTTACTTTAACTATTAACTACCTGCCAATATTACACAGTTATATGGCCAGTGAACTATTGTTTAACTTTCAATAAGCCTCATTAATAGGTTGCAGGCAAACATCCACATACTGCTTCAGTAGTTTACTGTTGAACATCTACGAGCAGTAAAAGCCTAATAATAAGGTAAATATGGAACAGACACTGTCATTGTTTTAACACATAGCCTAATTGTGTTACACTAATTTCACAGTTAAGTTGATGCATTTTGTTGTTGTTCTAACCAACACAGGTTTCTAGTCTGAAACTCGGCCAAGGACTGACTGTCTCAGGACCAAAAATCGGTCCCTTATATATCCTCACAATAATAGACACTGGAACTGTACATTGTTCGATGTTTAATTTCCAGAAATTACAATTAAAACATACTTCATTCAATTAACTGAATACGTAGAAAAATTCCGTCTTTTTTAAGTTTCTTCTACTACAAGGGCTAAGCCGAATTTTTTGATTAAATGATGAAATTAATGGATATAGTTATGCAAACAATACTTTTGACAAAATTGGTAATTACTTTGGAATTAATTAAGGGCTAGCTTTGCTAACATGTTTTCGAATAGATCCAAATAGATCCTGTAAGAATACTATTAGTTGTTCCTCCAAATGTTTATAATTAGTACAGAATTTATATTTCTTTATAAGTCAACAATAGACTTTGAGTTACGAAACAATTACTGATTTCACCCTATAACAAAAGTATTAATTAGGAATAGTCGAAATAAATGAGAAAATCAATTACATACATAAAATTAAGCACAAAATTAGATCTGGTGTTATATTCTTTAAAACTGAGGGCCAACCTTTCTCTTTATTGAAAATGCAGATTATACTCATGTATGTTAATGGCAATTAGTTAAAAGTGAAAAAATGAACTTTTAAGGAGGCAGGTGGCAAAACTAGAGGGGAAGTAAAAAAAGTAAAAATATCCCAGCTTGCTTCATCACAATCTCCTATTGATAGATGCCACAGAGCCCCCACCCTCTCCCCCCTACTGCCACCCCCTCCCTCCACCACCACCTTCATGGCAGTGTGGAACTTGGGGAAGGATAAGAAAGGCAATGTAGCAGTCAATAAGGAGGAGTAGCGGCCGGCTGGCACCTGGCGAGGAGATGTGTGAGAGTGGACCATTTCTCGAGCCCCGAAGCTGTGTGAAGTCACAGATCCCAGAAACTGCATAGTACTGTAGCCAGTGAGGAGACTCAGAGGCCAGCCCACTCGAGAGAGACTGGTCTTCGGGTCCCACATCGTAAAAGGAGGGTGTACAATGAGCAGGACAGCAAGGCAACCTTTGTTGTCGATGGAAGCTGCACTGTTGTCCTCACCAGTGTCGTGCAGAAGCTGGAAGGAGTGAGGAGAGTGATGTGGGAGGTTGCTGAATCATTGAACGTGCATGGCGGAGTGTGGAGAACTAAGAAAGTGCCATCTCAAAGTTGGAGAGAGAGAGAGAGAGAGAGAGAGAGAGAGAGAGAGAGAGAGAGAGAGAGAGAGAGAGAGAGAGATCTTCAGTGCAAAATGCAGATTTGTTGCCGTGAAGATAGCAACACAGGGGGAAGTGTGAGGTGATGACAGTATACGGATCATGCTGGGAGAGTGCACGTCATCTGGCAGGGAGTCATCACATGGATCACTGGCTTCAGCGGGTACACAGGGAGAACTGCACTCGGAAGACAACTGGTTAGCGTACACAGAAGAATGGATGTCCATGGATAACATCTCAGAATTGGATGTTGATGGAGGCTCCTCATCGAGGCTCCAAGTGGGTTTAACTCAGTTAAGTGACACAGTTTGTTGTTTGCCATTGAGGCAAATTTCTGAAGTGTTATTCGTGCACTGGAGCACTCTGTGTATGCTGGAGTAAGAAGGCTGTAATGCTGTCCAGACTGTACCATCTCAGAGCGTAAAGAACTCGCAGTGCTCCAAGTCTTTGTGCATTAACAGTCATGGTACAATGTGGCTGCACTGAGGCAGAGTACAGATGTTTTCAATGTGCAGGCTGATGTACTCAACTAAGTTGGGGAGCTCAGCAAGAGAGATGAGCTCAGAGTCTTCGACATATGCTGCAGGGAGTCGTGTAACCTCCCCCTCACTTATCGACCTTAATGACAGTGAAAAATTAAACCGCGTGTACCTAATGGGAATTTGGGAAAAGCAGTCGTCACCGAAGATAATCTGTCGGTAAAGAGGGAGGAAAGGGTTACATCTAAATGAAAGGAAAAATGCAAATGCAATTGGTGGAAATTAATTTTGAGAAAAGGGTAAAATTAATAAAGAAAGTAAATGTGCGGTCGTCACGTTAACAGTTAATTGGCGTTAATTAGATATTTGAGATTTGGGGAAAATTACAGTCGCCAGTCCTATGGACAACTACTATAATAACTGAAAAAGAAAGGTTATTGCACATATAATTAGCACTAAAAGCGTGGCAACTGAAGGTTGACACGTGTTGTGTGAAAACTGAAAGTTTGTCAGAAGTAATAAATTTTGCTACACTCTGACTTAATTTAGCAAAAGAATTAATAAAACTGGAAAACTGAAAGTTAATTTAGTGACTGAAATTAATAGTGAAATTTGTTTCTGAAGCACTACGAAATTCAGTAAAATAATGTTAGTCTTGAGCTACCACAACAATCATTTCAAAAGCTACTTGAATCTATGCAATTTAGAAATAAGAGATTTAACTTTGAACTTGAATGAAATGATTCTGAACAATTAACAATAGAAAAATTTAGTACGTACCAAGCTGAGCTGCAGTCACAGGTAAGCTAAAATATGGTAACAAAACTCGCACTCTTAATTTGTGCTTGTGTAATCTAAATATTGTAGCCAGCTATGAATACTTTAACTGAACTATGAAATTAAAGCAGTGACATGGAATGATATTACTTTAATTCTGTCATTTGAATTTCAACAACGCTCGGGTTCATTCCGGAAAAGGAAGGGGCCTTGCTTGGTAATGCAATTGGGACAATGAGCAACAAATGTTCATGCTACGTTGCTGTAATTTGGTGACACAAATTGACCAGTTTGAAAAGCTGAGGTCTGGCATACAGTTCTAAAACTTTACGTGCTTCCAGTCTTCCTTGTTGGTTGATTGAAGGTTTGAAGTCGTCGGTCGAGGAGGTGGCGACAGTCACTCATTGTTGGCCGTCACTGTTGCAGAAGCTGGATGTTGGCGCGCCTTCTTCTCGACACAGTCTCCAGCCGAAACGGGCTCTTGATGTGTGCCAGCTAACGCTTCCCGTCCGCGACACCATGTCAGAAACTAGCATAGCAAGGCGAGCGCAATTACATGCTGCCAAACCACGAAAGTGCGGCAACTCGCGGGAGCGTCACACAACACACCTGCTCCACTGCACTACTCCAGCCAGACTCCCTCTGCTCGGGCTCCATGCAGCCGAGTTCACACTACCAAAGATCCTAAACACTTTGGTTCTCCACACGACCTATCGATGTAATCATTCGATAGCATAGTTTTCCCTAGGCCAGACCCAGCGTAAAAATACAAATAATATTTACAAACAAACCAATTATACATCGACATAAATGCATAAATAAATATTATATATATATACACAAATAGTAAAACAATTAAAATATACAAAGACACAGAAACATCATATCTTCAGGTAACAAAATAAGGAAAAAAAATTATAGTACAATAGATGGAAATAGGAGGATATGCATTTCTGGCGTTACAAGAATTGGATGTTGACGGAGGCTCCTCAACGAGGCTCCAAGTGGATTTAACTCAGTTAAGTGACACAGTTTTTTTGTTTGCCATTGAGGCAAATTTCTGATGTGTTATTCATGCACTGGAGCACTCTGTGTATGCTGGAGTAAGAAGGCTGTACTGCTGCCCAGACCATGCCATCTCAGAGCATAAAGAACTCACAGTGCTCTAAGTCTTTGTGCATTAACAGTCATGGTACAATGTGACTGCACTGAGGCAGAGTACAGATGTTTTCAATGTGCAGGCTGATGTACTCAACTAAGTTGGGGAGCTCAGCAAGAGAGATGAGCTCAGAGTCTTCGACATATGCTGCAGGGAGTATCAAAGGCTCGGCATAGAAGATTTTGGCTAAGAAGGGGCTTAGGTCATCTTTAAAGGCTGTGCGGATGCTGATAACACCCATGGATGGCCTCTGACCAGGGTGGAGAGGGGGGGAGGGTGGTACAAGGTTGTGTGGAATTTTTTGACACCATACAGGACACATAAACACCTAAAGACGAGTTACCGAGTTACTCAAATTGCCTTCCTTAGTCAGTTGTGACAGAAGAAGTACAACCAAAGTGGACAACAATGTAGTGACAAAGGCTCTTGTGACCAAATTGGCAAATATGACTGAGAGGGTTACAGCTTACACCCATCTGCTGGCATGATCGATGGCTGCTTGTATGTGCCTAAAACCTCCTGAAGGAGCAAGAGGACCCACGAGGTCAAGTTTGAGAAGTTTCCAAATAAAAAGAGAGCTGTTCTTCAGCTGAGATCAAATGCTAAGCACGTGTTATCAGCTTCAAAGAGTTGATCTTGCTGCAATTGCTGTACATTGACCAACTGGGTTGTATGCCCACATTAATTCATGCCACACTTTGTTGTGAGCTTCAGTTTTGTTTATTGCAGAGTACAACTGTGTAAAGTTGGCACAGTGTGTGCCATTTAGAATCGATTACATGTTAACTGATTGTCACAGGTACCACATTGATATTTCAAGCAAACCTGGTGTACAACAGTGGCTCCATATGGGCCTTATATAGGTTTTGCTACAGTGACATAATTGTTAAAAACAGAAATTTAAAAATCACAATCAATGTTGACAGATAACAGAATATTAAATAAGACTTAATAAATTATAAAATAAAATTACATTATAATTTCATTATAAAGCAGTCTCATTCAGAGTGAGAATAGTTCAAAATGGTTCAAATGGCTCTGAGCACTATGGGACTTTACATCTATGGTCATCAGTCCCCTAGAACTTAGAACTACTTAAACCTAAGTAACCTAAGGACATCACACAACACCCAGTCACCATGAGGCAGAGAAAATCCCTGACCCCGCCGGGAATTGAACCCGGGAAGAAAATAGTCAGATACATATTTGTAACAGTGCATATTACATTTCAGTGGATTATTCATAAAATACAGAACATAAATTCTTCTGGGCGTGTTTTCTAACTTTAACAAAAATGTACTTCATTTTAATAAAAAGAGTCATTTCAAAACAAAGTGTGGCTGACAGTATATGTGTTGTAATTTCATAGTTATTCTTGTGTTTCAATTAGATTCTTTCTTTGTTTTTTTTATTATATTAGTTTTAAACTATATATCATCAATACTGATAATGATTGATTTTTTCTGATTTTAATTACTTCCAGATTACTTCTTTTTTAAATATGTTATTGACAATGATAGTAGCAGAAATGTATGAATTTTAATGGAATAGAATGCTTTTAACTATTCATACTAATTACAGTGTATACTTTAGACATAAGGAAAATATTATGCAGGTTTAATTCATGATAACAGTTCCAAAAATACAGTATTACTAATATTGCCCATATTTGGCTGTTCTCAGGATTGCTGTTGACATGGTATTTGCTTTTCTGTTAATTAATGTGAGTGAGGAATTGCTGGTATCAAAGTTTTAAAAAAGGGAAAGGTCCTAGCGGTTATGTTTCAAGGTGAACCATCTTTTCAGTATTTCAGACCTCCTAAAGAGGTGAGTGTGATGAACAACCTTGCTATTCTGGCAAGGTAACCATGTGCATATTCAAAAGTGACAGTCAGTTTTTACTCCAGGCCGGACAAAATGTTCCATTATGATGCACATGGTAGCCTTAATTCCTGTGTGGGCCTGGTAATGATTGGCTGCAAAAACTGTCATCAGAGGGACAGAGGGAGGCCAAGACCTGGGAGTGGAGATTACCTGTAGAGGTATCACACATCACTGGACGTGAAGAGCTGGGAGACAGCAGGATACCACTGTCAATGCAAAGGTAGTGTCTTGTTGCAGATTTTGAATATCTGGTCAACTGTCAGCATGTGTGATAGTTCGTCCAAGCTCAAGGGAGAAGAAATGACATGCACACATGACATATAATCAGCAACTATAATGTTATCAGCCCCCCCCCCCCCTGACGTAGTGGACATCTATGGCATATTAACTAATGAGGTCCATATGATGGAAACATCATGGGAGAACATTGTTGGCAGGGTTGCAGAGCATATCTGTGAGCAGTTTATGATCAGTGAAGATTATGACTTCACATCCTTCAATGTCCTTGCAGAAATATCATACAGCCTCAAAGATCACAAGGAATTCCAGGTTGAATGCTGACCACTTGCATTGAGTAGAGGAGAGTTTCTTTGAGAAAAAATGGAAAGATAGGGTCATATCACTGACATGTTGCTGAAGAGTCAATGATTCACTAATGTCGGGTTTGATAGAGATTGGAGCATCAGTAAGTGGGTATGTGTGTAATGGAGTTCATGAGGGTAGATTTGAGAGAGTTGAATGTGCAGATCATGTTGTCAGATCACTGCAATTTCTGTGCTCCAGAAACATTCTTGCCACCATGGTATCCATCAGTGGGACCTGGAGAGAAGCAGTGTGAGGTATATGCCACCGGAAAAATTTACTATTCGAGGAATCATCGCAGATCGCAGTAGGTCTCTGGTAATGGCAGGACATTGACAAATGCAGTGCAGTCTGATGTTGGATGGATTCCTACAATGGTTACAGTATGGCCAAGAAAGGTAACACTAGTGCGGCACAATTGTGATTTTGCATGGTTAATCTCCACACCGTATTTGGTTAGTACTTTAAGGACCTGTGTTAAGTGCCTCTGGTGTTCCTCAGTGGAACTGGAGTAGACAAGAATGTCATAAAGATGGTCATAGCAAAAAGGCAGGAGAAAAGTACAGAGTCAATAAACCATTGCCACAACTGACTGGAATTCTTGAGACCATATAGCATAAAGCAGAACTCAAACAAGCCAACAGTGTAATGATGGCTGTTCTGGGTATGTCATTTTTGTACATAGGGGTCTCATGATAGGCTTTGTGACAGTCATGCTAAAAATCCATGCATCATTGAGCTATAGAGCAAAGTCTTATATGTGAGGAATAGAACGCTGAGCTTGCGACAGCCCCCGCACAACCAGAATGAACTGTCCTTCTTAGGACAAGATGAATGGGCAATGCCCAATTGCTGTCCGATGGACATGTGTTCATGAATGGCTGCTTTCATGTGGAGATGTTTCTTAGAGGTTAGCTTTTGGGCCTTGTCATGAGGGCCTTATTTAGTGGATAACCTATGGCAGGTACCATTTTCAGTCGTGCCATTGAGAGCAGTTTGAGTACATGGTCAGAATACACATGTATCAACATTATCTAGAACTGACTGATCACATGAAACATTGATAGTTTGAGTGTCACTGACCTGAGTTGTATGAAGCATGATTGGAAAGCAAGGAAGTGGCAGTTGCAGAAGCTGAACCTCTAACATGAAGCAGCCACAAAGTATTGAGGTTGTTGACTGTGCAAAAACCACATGCCAGGTTGGTTGATGTGTGATGTGATAAGCTCAAATGGCTCTGAGCACTATGGGGCTTAACATCTGAGGTCATCAGTCCCCTAGATTTGGAACTACTTAAACCTAACTAACCTAAGGACATCACACCCATCCGTGCCCGAGGCAGGGTTCGAACCTGCGACCGTAGCAGCAGTGAAGTTCCGAACTGAAGCGCCTAGAACCACTCGGCCACAATGGCTGGCGTGACAAGCTGATGAAGGATGTTGTTGTTGGAGTGGAGGGCATCGATCTTACAGTGCTCACAGATGAGGGCTTGGGGGGGAAGGGATGAAGGAGCCACTAATTTGTGTGCTGGATGCCTGATGAAGCAAAGTGGCCAAATGCAGACCAGGAGAGAGAGACTGAAATACTTAAGGAATTTGATCCTGAGGACAGGGCCATCCACATCAGCAACATGGAAGGTTTGAGGGATGTGTCTCACTGGTGTAAACTGGAGCCAGAGGTCAATGAAACTGTAGACAGTGATGTTAGAGTTGTTGGCAGCCCAAAGAACTAGCATTGTATGGAGAAGCCTCAAAGGAGTGCAGGAGGGGGCGAGAGGGACAGCGAGGAATAAACACTGGCATCTGCCCTGGTGTCAATCAGAAACATGAGTATGGTGGCAGAGTCCGAGATGTCCGCTGGGAGGAGCTACTGTGTTGGATTACTGATGTGAGTAATGGTGCACTGTAGCTTTGCTGTGAGCATAAATCAGCCCACGTGTTAAGTTTGGGAAAGTATAGGGCGGATGAGAGGTTGTCGCCACATTTGCAAAGATCAGATGGTACCATCACAAACAGTATGATGTTTCAGGAAAGTTGGGGGCTGGAAGGGGGACAGCAGAGGACAGAGCATGAGGTGCTAGAAGCAGTCTATCAGTTGGCAGAGGGAGGTGGCTTGTTGAGATGCAGCAGGTCATGTGTGACCTCTACCAGCCGGGTGCAGAGGTGATGAACAGGAAGCAGGAGTGCTGTTACCAGCCCTTAAAGGTAGGCAACAAGCCAGCCATAGGGAGAAGCTGTCAGTGCCAGATGATATTCAATTCCAATGTATTTGCAGAGTGCTAAAGTAACTGATGTTGCAAGTTAATGGGAAGTCTGATAAACCACAGTGTCAACAAGGTGACATTAGGCATGTCCTCTGAACCAGCCTGCACTCAAAGTTGCCTCCACAGCTGCAAAGATGTACTGTCTTGAAGTTGTACCTTGTGGATGATGTGATGTATCATCACCTGTGGTGGAGGATGCGTCAGGTGCTCAACAATGAGAGACTTAACAGTGATGTATTTACATTGAGTAAGCAGGTGGAAAACCAAATCACTAATATGGTCTATATGATCATGGAGATGGCTATAGGATAAATAAAAAGAGCATTATCATTAATTATTCCATGAATGGTGAAGACATTCTCCGCCAAGGCAAACCATGTTTTTGGATTCACTTTTTGCCACTGGAGAAGTTTGGGGAATCTGCTTGGAGGAATATGCTGCAGTGGAACAGGGTAAGGTGTGGAGACAAGTGAATGTTGAAAAGAGACGTAGTTGAGGAGGGACACTGTAGGCAGTGGAAATCTGAGTAGAGCAGCAGATGAGGTAGGTAAAGGGTACATGCACCAAGTGCAGATAAACAATACTCACAGGCTGCTGAGGTAGTGAAGACGGAATTGGTGGTTCAATTACCTGATTTGACAATGTGGCTTCATGTTTAAATTGCATTTACTTAGTTTGGATAGGCCAAATAAGCCTGGAAACACATGTGAGGTAGTGGCATGAGTACATGTGCTTCCTACCATGGTGGCATTAGCCAATTGTGGTTAGGGGCTAGAACACCAGTATGAAGTAAATGTAAATGTGCACACAAATCCGGGAAGTGCAGTGAAGACAGAGTTTTTGCTTCACAGTCTAAGTTTACTGTATGAGCCTTGAACATAGAGTTTGAGTCACAGTGGGTTATGTGATCCATTGTTTACAAGTCCTGATGCAAAACCGGTAATGCACACACATATTTCGTGGGTGGAAGAAACAAATTAGGGTCACCAATATGGGAATAAGGCACTACACTTGGTGAACATAATGATGTGCCACAATTTTCTGTAACAAAGCATATTTATTAGGATACATTGGTAGAAAGTCATAAATCACTTACAGTCAGGTTGGCAAGAGAAAATAGATTGAATCAAAGGTGATATCACTGAGCTTTGCAGCAGCTTAGGCAAACTCATGACTGTGGATCCACTATTGACAGTCAGCACAAGCACTTTTGTTTGGCATCTAGATTATATATTCAATTTTCCTAAAGTAATTAATGTGAAAGTCAGGGTGGTTCCTTTAAAAAGAAGATGGCTTGTTTTTCCCGCATATATGACCTCATTATTGATGGCCCCCTCAAATGTAACCTTCTGCTATTCGTTCAGACAGATAAGTTCCATGTAAAAATATGTTTTAAGACTGCAAACTATATGACATATTTTTAATTTTTTTTCCTGAAAATTAAAATGAAAGATACAATTAAATATTGTTCAGTACTTTTTAACACTAATTCATGAAAATGTATTTCTTTCAGTAAATGAATATGTTACTGCTATGAAGGTCCCAGATAAAATATTTAAAAAGAAATATGGTTTTGATAAACCAAGACCAGAAGATCCAATTGTTTTTGTCTGCTCTACAGGAGCAAGAAGTTACAAAGCTCTGAGAGCTGCTCTTCATATGGGCTACAACAAGTAAGAATAAAAAGTTATTTGTTAGAGATTTTATTATATTTTCCACTATGATAAATGAAATTACTTATGCTGACGCTACCTCAGCAGAGCTAATGTAGATACTGAATTTGAGTTTTCAAAACTTTTAGTTGTTTATTCTTCCTTGACATAGAACTCATTAACAATCCTCTTATTTACGACGGGAGGCCCTCGTCACACGACATCTCATCTCTCTCATTTACATAAATATTTCCTTAATCTTTTCTTATTTTGTATCTCCTTCCCTATGAGAATAATTATTGTTAACAAATTCAGAGATTTTATGCTTGCCTATTTTCTGCTGGCATGTGTTTCAATACTGTGTGTGTGTGTGTGTGTGTGTGTGTGTGTGTGTGTGTGTGTGTGTGTGTGTGAAGGGAGGGATGTTGGGAGGGGAGGAGGCAGTGCTCATATGTATACCTTTCCAGTTCTTAAGGTCTCTTCTTTGCCTCACCGTGTCAACTTGAATATCACCATCCTGTTTCAAGTTAAGCCTACTTATATCTATGGCATTAATCTTTATTAGTAGACTGTCAATGGTAAGGAAAGTGTTTCTGAAGAAGAGAAACTTGTTAACATCGAGTATAGATTTAAGTGTCAGGAAGTCGTTTCTGAAAGTATTTGTATGGAGTGTAGCCATGTATGGAAGTGAATCGTGGACGATAAATAGTTTAGACAAGAAGAGAATAGAAGCTTTCAAAATGTGGTGCTACAGAAGAATGCCAAAGATTAGATGTGTAGATCACATAACTAATGAGAAGGTATTGAATAAAACTGGAGAGAAGATAAATTTGTGGCACAACTTGACTAGGAGAATATTGGAGGGGAGACCAAGAGAGGAATACACTAAACAGATTCAGAAGGATGTCAGTTGCAGTAGATACTGGGAGATGAAGAAGCTTGCACAGGATAGAGTAGCATGGAGAGCTGCATCAAACCAGTCTCAGGACTGAAGACCACAACAACAACAATATAAATGTAAGATGTAATGATTTTTCCTGCCTCATTATAGTAGACCTAGTAAGTCACAAATCATTGAACTCATTTCTACATCTTATATCCACTAAGTCTTCAATTGAGGAATGGAACAAAGAACATAGATATGTCACAATGTAGAAAAAGACATTGCTACTTACTGTTAAGAAGACAGGTTAAGTTGCAGACAGGCCAGTCTGCAGCTTACCATATCTTCTTTACGGTAAGTAGTACTCTACCTTTTCCTACATTTTCGATATTCCTACCTGGATTTTCCATTGTTTGAACATAGACATGTTGTATGTAAGTCTGCAAGAAAATATCAATACTAGTTTCACACATACTTCGTGGCCTACAGTCCACATGTCAACACGAATTTTCTATAGAATATCTTGACAAATAATCCATTTGTCTGTCATCTGCAGTGAGTACAAGATAATCAGTCTGTATTGTAATAGTGTCTATCCATGAAATAATGTGACTACATATGTTAATAGTTAATACTCACATGTATTGTTTATTGTTTAAACCAGATCCAACATTTATCTTATTCTCAGTAGCATACATTACTTCTTAGCCAATGGCTGCATCAGTATGTAGTAGAAGCTTGCCTCTCCTTAGGAATGCTACTAGAGTGTCAAGAAAGACATAAGAGATGTAACTGGTTTAGCCAGTAAATGATCCTCATGAGCAAATGACTGATGCTCCATGCAGGTAGTGGTAATTTACCCTCAACATAAACAAATGTAAGTATTTTGGATACACAGACAGAAAGACTCTATATTGTACGATGTCAGAGTAATCACTGGGAGATTTTAATTCCATAAACTGCTTGGAGCATGCTTCTAGAGCAATCTGAATTGGAATGACCACATAAAATTAACCACAGGTAAGGCAGATGCCAGACTGAGATTCTTTGAAAGAATCCCCAGAAAATGCAGTCCATCAACAAAAGTAGTAGTTAACAAAACACTTGTTACTCACCAGTGTGGAATCCATACCAGATACAACTGAGAGAGAAAATTGAGAAGATCCAAAGAAGAGCAACATGTTATACAACATATTCATTTAGTAACTGTGAAAGCATCAGGGAGATGCTCAGCCAGCTCTGGTAGCAGACATTGCAAGAGAGGCATTCTGCATCACAGTATGATCTACTGTTAAAGTTCTGAGAGCATGCTTGTCCAGAAGAGTAAACCAGTGTATTGCTGCCTCCTATGTATATCTTGTAAAAGACCCTGAAGATAAAATTAGAGGGATTGGAGCTCATGTGGAAGCTTTCCAGCAATATTTCTTCCACAGACTTTACACTAGTAGAACAGGAAAGGGGGAAAGTGACAGTGGTACACAAAGTACCCTCCACCACACACTGTAAAGTGAGTTGCAGAGTATAGATGTAGATGTTGATGCAGAACAAGAACATGAAAGTAACAGTCCATGCGTGCTGTTTTCTCACATGTTCACAATGTGGAATAGTCCCTAGTAAAATTACTTAAAAGAATGCTAATTACTCCCCTGCCATTTATGTGAAACACTTCTCACTCTAAAAAATCTTGTGTTTTGTAATTGAGACATATGTACATGTCTGGGTTAAAAATGAACACCAGTCTGCAGTTTAAGACATATATATTTCTATAAAAACAATCCAGTTTTAGAAGCACTTTCTGTCTCTTGGAACAACAAACATTGTGCAGGCCCTGTGTGTTCACTTACAATGCAAGCATCATCTATTATCTTCTGTAGATGACAATTAACAATGTAAGATTGACACTTCCACATCCATTTGATACAAGCATTTTTACTCTAGTTGCATAATCACACTCACATGAAGTGAAATGATCATTCAAACATTAACAACAACTTTATAATTTCTGTATAGGTTCATGTGTAGTAGTAATCGCACTTAAATGAAAATTGTTATGTATTGGGTTTTGTTACAGACAGATGAAATGACAGTCAAGTAGACTAGAAGTAAAAACACATTTATTCAGGATACAATAAGGGAAGAAATAACAGTATCAGGTAACTGTACAGTATATGCAGGTTACAGGAAGACATAGTATTTAGCAAGTAACCACTCATGAAGTTAGTAGAGAAGATATCGTCTGGCTGATATTTTTTTATTTTTTATTTGGTATGCGTATTCCATAGATCCGTACATGTGAGTGATTCGCCTGAATGTGGAATGTGTCAATACAATTGTACAAATACAATTAATGCTACAGAATAGTAATATAATACAATGATATAGATATTAATAAGTATCACTTTTTCTCATTTACAAGCTGTCATTTAACTAGTATAGCAATTCTCAATATAACATTATAACTATAACATTAACACTATAACATTAACATAATATTGTATCATCCATCTAATAACTAAGAGACTACATACATCTATTATTAAGGGAGGGCATTACTTCTGGAAAAGAATTCATCTAACAAGTACAGTGGATGGTCAAGCAGGTATTTTTTTAACGTACCTTTGAACAGTGTTTCATTTTCCCTTGTACATTTAATATAATTAGGCAATGCATTAAAAGTCTTTATAGCAGCATACTTTACTCCCTTCTGTACAAGTGTTAAATTTTTTAGTTCAACATGTAGATCATCTTTACCTCTAGTATTGTAGTTGTGGTATGAACAATTTGTTTCATACTGAGCATAGTCTTTATTAACTACATTCATCAGAGAGTTGTGGTCAGAATACCTAACTGTGTAAAACGTTTTCTACATGAGGTTCGTGGAGGAACCCCACACATGATTCTGACTGCTCTCTTCTGAGCAGTTAAGATTTTTTTTGAGGCTGGTGAATTACCCCAGAATATTATGCCGTAACTCATTAATGAGTGAAAGTACCCAAAGTAAGCTTATTTTAAAATGCTGATGTCCCCAAAATGCGTAATGATTCTTAAAGCAAAAGTTGCTGATGAAAGCCTTTTTAGAGTAAAGGACACATGCTGTTCCCAGTTGAGCTTACTGTCAATGTGAACCCCCAGGAATTTAGTGGAGTGCACCTGTTCTAGTTCCTGATTGTAATGAGCAATTACTATATTTTCTAGAGTTTTATTTTTTGTGTGGGACTGTATAAAATTAGTTTTTTAAATATTAACTGAAAGAGAATTAATTGAATTCTCTGAGTATATCATTAACATCAGTCTCCAGATCATCAGTAGACTTACCATCTACGACAATGCTTGTATCATCAGCAAACATTGTGAATTCACAATTTTTACTAATGGACAGGGGTAAATCAATAACATATATTAAAAACAGCAAGGGTCCAAGGACAGATCCCTGGGGAAATCAATGCTGAATTTTGCCCCATTCAGAATCCACTAGATTAGAAGATCCTTTGTTGCAGCCATTTAGAACCACCTTTCTGTTGTTTCCCGCCTTCAAGATATGATTTTAGCCAGTTACCTATAGGGCCCCCCCCCCCCCCCCCCCCATGAACCATGGACCTTGCCGTTGGTGGGGAGGCTTGCGTGCCTCAACGATACAGATAGCCGTACCGTAGGTGCAACCACAACGGAGGGGTATCTGTTGAGAGGCCAGACAAACGTGTGGTTCCTGAAGAGGGGCAGCAGCCTTTTCAGTAGTTGCAGGGGCAACAGTCTGGATGATTGACTGATCTGTAAGATTAACCAAAACGGTCTTGCTGTTGTGGTACTGCGAATGGCTGAAAGCAAGGGGAAACTACAGCCGTAATTTTTCCCGAGGGCATGCAGGTTTACTGTATGGTTAAATGATGATGGCGTCCTCTTGGGTAAAATGTTCCGACGGTATAATAGTCCCCCATTCGGATCTCCGGGTGGGGACTACTCAAGAGGACGTCGTTATCAGGAGAAAGAAAACTGGCATTCTACGGATCGAAGTGTGGAATGTCAGATCCCTTAATCGGGCAGGTAGGCTAGAAAATTTAAAAAGGGAAATGGATATGTTAAAGTTAGATATAGTGGGAATTAGTGAAGTTCAGTGGCAGGAGGAACAAGACTTCTGGTCAGGTGAATACAAGGTTATAAATACAAAATCAAATAGGGGTAATGCAAGAGTAGGTTTAATAATGAATAAAAAAATAGGAGTGCGGGCAAGCTACTACAGACAGCATAGTGAACATATTATAGTGGCCAAGATAGACACGAAGCCCATGCCTACTACAGTAGTACAAGTTTATATGCCAACTAGCTCTGCAGATGACGAAGAAATTGAAGAAATGTATGATGAGATAAAAGAAAGTATTCAGGTAGTGGGGGACTGGAATTCGACAGTAGGAAAAGGGAGAGAAGGAACATAGTAGGTGAATATGGACTGGGGCTAAGAAATGAAAGAGGAAGCCATCTGTTAGAATTTTGCACAGAGCATAACTTAATCATAGCTAACACCTGGTTCAAGAATCATAAAAGAAGGTTGTATACATGGAAGAATCCTGGAGATACTAAAAGGTATCAGGTAGATTATATAATGGTAAGACAGAGATTTAGGAACCAGGTTTTGAATTGTAGGACATTTCCAGGGGCAGATGTGGACTCTGACCACAATCTGTTGGTTATGAACTGTAGATTAAAATTGAAGAAATTGCAAGAAGGTGGGAATTTAAGGAGATGGCACCTGGGTAAACTGACTAAACCAGAGGTTGTACAGAGTTTCAGAGATAGCATAAGGCAACAATTGACAGGAATGGGGGAAAGAAATACAGCAGAAGAAGAATGGGTAGCTCTGAGGGATGAAGTAGTGAAGGCAGCAGAGGATCAAGTAGGTAGAAAGACGAGGGCTAGTAGAAATCCTTGGGTAACAGAAGAAATATTGAATTTAATTGATGAAAGGAGAAAATATAAAAATGCAGTAAATGAAGCAGGCAAAAAGGAATACAAACGTCTCAAAAATGAGATCGACAGGAAGTGCAAAATGGCTAAGCAGGCGTGGCTAGAGGACAAATGTAAGGATGTAGAGGCTTATCTCACTAGGGGTAAGATAGATACAGCCTACAGGAAAATTAAAGAGACCTTTGGAGAAAAGAGAGCCACTTGTATGAATATCAAGAGCTCAGATGGAAACCCAGTTCTAAGCAAAGAGGGGAAAGCAGAAAGGTGGAAGGGGTATATAGAGGGTCTATACAAGGGCGATGTAGTTGAGGACAATATTATGGAAATGGGAGAGGATGTAGATGAAGATGAAATCGGAGATACGATACTGCGTGAAGAGTTTGACAGAGCACTGAAAGACCTGAGTCGAAACAAGGCCCTGGGAGTAGACAACTTCCCATTAGAACTACTGACGGCCTTGGGACAGCCATTCCTGAAAAACTCTACCATCTGGTGAGCAACATGTATGAGAGAGGCGAATTACCCTCAGACTTCAAGAAGAATATAATAATTCCAATCCCAAAGAAAGCAGGTATTGACAGATGTGAAAATTACCGAACTATCAGTTTAATAAGTCACAGCTGCAAAATACTAACACGAATTATTTACAGACAAATGGAAAAACTGGTAGAAGCTGACCTCGGGGAAAATCAGTTTGGATTCCATAGAAATGTTGGAACACGTGAGGCAATACTGACCTTACGACTTATCTTAGAAGAAAGATTAAGGAAAGGCAAACCTACATTTCTAGCATGTGTAGACTTAGAGAAAGCTTTTGACAATGTTGACTGGAATACTCTCTTTCAAATTCTAAAGGTGGCAGGGGTAAAATACAGGGAGCGAAACACTATTTACAATTTGTACAGAAACCAGATGGCAGTTATAAGAGTCGAGGGACATGAAAGGGAAGCAGTGGTTGGGAAGGGAGTGAGACAGGGTTGTAGCCTCTCCCTGATGTTATTCAATCTGTATATTGAGCAAGCAGTAAAGGAAATAAAAGAAAAATTTGGAGTTGGTATTAAAATCCATGGAGAAGAAATAAAAACTTTGAGGTTCGCTGATGACATTGTAATTCAGTCAGAGACAGCAGAGGACTTGGAAGAGCAGTTGAATGGAATGGACAGTGTCTTGAAAGGAGGATATAAGATGAACATCAACAAAAGCAAAACGAGGATAATGGAATGTAGTCGAATTAAGTCGGGTGATGCTGAGGGAATTAGATTAGGAAATGAAACACTTAAAGTAGTAAAGGAGTTTTGCTATTTGGGGAGCAAAATAACTGATGATGGTCGAAGTAGAGAGGATATAAAATGTAGACTGGCAATGGCAAGGAAAGCGTTTCTGAAGAAGAGAAATTTGTTAACATCGAGTATAGATTTAAGTGTGAGGAAGTCGTTTCTGAAAGTATTTGTATGGAGTGTAGCCATGTATGGAAGTGAAACACGGACAATAAATAGTTTGGACAAGATGAGAATAGAAGCTTTCTAAATGTGGTGCTACAGAAGAATGTTGAAGATTAGGTGGGCAGATCACGTAACTAATGAGGAGGTATTGAATAGGATTGGGGAGAAGAGAAGTTTGTGGCACAACTTGACTAGAAGAAGGGATCGGTTGGTAGGACATGTCCTGAGGCATCAAGGGATCACAAATTTAGCATTGGAGGGCAGCGTGGAGGGTAAAAATCATAGAGGGAGACCAAGAGATGAATACACTAAGCAGATTCAGAAGGATGTAGGTTGCAGTAGGTACTGGGTGATGAAGGAGCTTGCACAGGATAGATTAGCATGGAGAGCTCCGTCAAACCAGTCTCAGGACTGAGGACCACAACAACAACAACCTATAGGCCCTTTGATTCCGTAATGATAGGCCTTCTCCAAGAGTATCTTGTGGTTTACACAATCAAAGGCCTTGGAAATATCACAGAAGACACCAACTGGTGACTTCTTACTATTAATAGACTCCAAGACATCACTTGTGAGTGAATATATGGCACGCTGTGTGGAAACCCCTTTTTGAAAACCAAACTGTCTGTGGTTAATGATATTAAGTTTATCAAGGTGTGCCACAATCCTGTTATACACTGCCTTTTCAAGAACCTTTGAAAATGTTGTTAAGAGAGAGACAGGATGATAATTTTTGACATCTGTAGCATCGCCATACTTGAAAAGAGGTCTCACAATGGCATATTTCATTCTCTCTAGAACAACTTCCTCATAAAGAGACGTGTTGCAAATGTGAGCAAGTACTACACTTACATCATTACTGCAAGCTTTCAACAGTTTACTAGAGATGTCATCTATACCTGAAGATCCTTTATTTTTCAATGAGTGAATTATTTTTTTTATTTCATTAACAGTTATGGGTGTTACATTTATATCATTAAAACATTGTGGGAGGTTAAGTTTCAGAATATCTGCAGTTTCCCTTAGGTCACGACTGCAACCTATTTGAGAGGTGACACTTAGAAAGTGGTTGTTAAATGTGTCTGCTATCTGTTTACTATCAGTTATTTCCAAATCGTTAATTTTTAGGACAGCAGTTTTTTCAATGTCAGATGGTGCAGTACCTGTTTCCCTCTTGAAGGGTATGACTGAGCCCTAATACTGAGGTGGAGTCCAAGACCAAGGTCTATGAGTCAGTGTCCACCAAGAGAAGGATTTGTCAGATTGGCAGAAGCTGACACTAGTCGGGAGGTACTCCAAATGAGACACCATGGAGCTGTCAGCACAATTACCCGGTGTTACATCTAACAATGACTGACTCATCAAAGGCTGTTCATCAGCCTAAGTTCTATTTAGGCAGGGGAACACAGTGTGAACTATTTCCAGGCATGTGACTTGTGGAAAGAAACAGTCCCACTCTGGCTGCAGCTCCTGCTGTTGATTGAAATGCCTCCTGTCAGCATCAGTAACACCTGAAGTGGTGTCAACCTGAGCTCACAGCAATAACAAGTCACTTTGTTATTATTGTTGTTGTGCTAGCTTGCTACCCAAAAACTGTTGCGGTGCAAGTGGTCTGCAAACACATGTGCCAGAAGTGGACAGTGCTTGAGACTAGACCACCCCTGGACTCAGGTGTGCGAACAGTTGCTGTCTGGTCAGAGAGTAGGTGTGAATATTGCATTCCTTCTTCCTTGTGGAGATAATGAGGGAGCCAACTTCTTAATAGCCAAAGATATTGCATTCCCTTTCCCCTTGCTAAGCCTGTACCCTCTCCCTCCTGTGATGAAAGAGAGAGATGGTGGCACACACCAGATCCTGGAAGGAGCGGCATCGACAAGTGTCCACTGTGGGCATGGTGCCTCTCTTGGGTGATATGGTATGTTCACTTGTGTCCAGAGAGCTAATGGCAGCTGGAGTCCAGACCTCACAATGGGTACTAAAGGTGTAGAGGTGTTGCCAGATAGACATTATGGATGGCTCAGGAATGACAGTGAAGAGCAGATCGGGCAAGAATGGGTGTGACTGAAAAAGAAAGAGATTAAGAATAGGATGTCATAGAAAGATGATGGCAAAGGATCATGGGGGGTGTCTCAAGGAAAATGTGGGAGGTGGAAGGCAGAGTGCTGGAGGAATCCATTGACTGGAAAACCATTGAAAGATCCAATGTGAAGGAACATGGCAGGAAAACAGGAAAGTGCTGGAAATACTGGTATGCTAACTGCCAGCTGCTGGATAGTGAGTATGAGTATGGACAAGAAGAGGGTGCAGTGCCACAAGAAGTGGTCTGAAAAGCACCTGCTGCTGTGGCATATGCAAGGGTATGGAAGAGAAAAGGATAAGCTGCATAAGTGGCCCATTGAGTGCTCAACACTATGGTATGTGTAAGGGAACAGAAAAGTAATAAATAAGTGTTGGGTAAGGAATGAGGAATCAAGGGTCTGGTGAGCCAAATAGGCTGGTGGAAGAGGATAGTGCATTGGAGGTGCCCACTGAGTGTGAAGTCGCACCAAGCAATTGATCCTTGGAGCCCTTGGGGTGAGTCATCATTCAAGGCCAGATGTCCATGGAGGCCAAATGAACCTGGAGGCTGGATGACCATGGAGTGTGGATGCCACTATGACTCTGGAAGTGAGATGACCCTGGAGGCTGGATGACCCAGTAGGCTGGTTGACCCTGTAGGGTGGTAGACCCAGGATGCATGCCACTCTTGGAAGGACATACCATGGCTGCAACATGCAGAGGTAACAGGAAGCAGCAGCAGGGAGGAGGGTGGAATCAGAATCAAGAAGAGAGCTCAGTACAAAGATAGGGCATGGTCCAAAAATGCTGCCAGAGCCATGGAGCAAGCATAGCTAGCAACTAAAACCTTCACTAAACTTGACCAAGGTCGAAAATGTAGCATTTTGTTGCAAAACCTTGTATGCAATTTGACTGGGAGAATCAACACTTGAGCCAACAAAAAATTTGAGGTTATGTCACGAGTTACTTTGTACAAGGCAGTGGCACCCATGAGAAGAGAGCCTGCCATGGCTGCAATGTGGTGATGCAATAGGGAGCAGCATCACATGGCAGGATGGAGCATCACCTGGGTGAGAGATGACATTGGAAATGCTATGATTGTCAACTACACAGATATTGGGACAAGAATGGGGCAAAAAGCATTGGTTACCCTCAGCACAAATGATGAAAATGGACAAAGAAATGTGGAAACTGCATTGCCAATGATGGAAAAGGATGGCATGAATGTGGAATGACTTTGCCAATTATAAAATGTACACTGCTGAACTGTTGAGTGTCCAATAGCTCATGCCATGTCTCTTGGAACACAATCTTTGGTGTGAAGGGAGTGCAGCATACTTACTGTGAGAGCTGTTGAGGCTCTTTCCAGGAGAGGCAGTCACTGAAGCAGAATGGACAGTGCAAGTCTGCAGGGCAACAGGCTGGCTGTTTGTTCTACCACCCATGTGACTTTAAGCTGGTCTGGCTGAGCATCTTCTGGACACAAGGGACGTGTGCCAGAGATGGGAGTGGACACATCATTCCTTTGGCCAACGTGATATCGAGGCAAGCAGTAGGTCATCATCATCCACTCATGTCCTGGTGCCTCCAAGTTTTTCCATTGTTTGTCATCACTCTGCGGTTTTGTATGCTCAGCGAGCTACTTTTAGTCTGTTGCTTTGGTGCTGAGACCACACGGCATTCATAAAGACTGATGTCGCTCCCTCCTAGGAGCATGATAATTGTGACTGGTTTGCTTCCTGTGCATGTTTGTGCCCTCCTGCTCCTAATCAAGCTCGGTTCAGCCTCCTGTTGTTATTGTTCCCTCTCACTGTGCCTGGACAGATGATTTGAGGAGTGTGTCACTCATATCAAAGCATAATAGCACCCATTTGATAATTGTCATAGAGCTGTGATTTGATTGTATGTCATCGGGGTTTTGTAAATTTCTTTTATGTTCAATGTGTCATTCATGACATCCAAAATACTTTTCTTTTGCCTGGTACATTGTGCCCTAAATCACAAAGTTGCTTTCTTTAGTTATTTGGAGCCTGCAAGCTTATGCGTCTTACCAGGGCAAATCTTGTAGTAAATATTTTGGTGGGTTAAAGTTTTGAAGCTAAATATCAGTTGGCCACTGAACTTGTTTACTGCTAGATACAAGTTAGTTGCTTTGGACAGTTACGTTCTTATCTTTTAAGTGCCTTTTCACAACTGTTTCATCTATGCGACCAGCATGTAACCTGATGACTTAGTTTTTACTCGTTTTACTTAAAAATTACTTCTCTGTTAATCAGGGTATCATTGTAATTTTCTGCCTTGGGGCGTGTCCCCACTGTTAGCTTGGGAAAGGAGGAGTATGTTGAACAGTGCATCAGGCCTGCTCTAAGCAGTTTCAGATCCGTTCATCCTGACCATATTGCCCGACATGCACTGGCTTCATATCAAACAGCTTTAATTGTTTTTGCTTCCTTTTAATGAACTCCTTTTTAGGTAAATTTGAATTATTTGTCATATTTTAATCAAACACACTGCAACAAAGCAAGCTGGGATATTTTTACTTCCCCTCTTGTTTTGCCATCTGCCTCCTTAAATACTTTTCTTCACTTTTAACTATTTGCCATTAACATACATGAATGTAATCTGCATTTCCATTAAAGAGATAAGCTGGTCCTCAATTTTAAAGAATATATCACCAGATCTAATTTTATGCTTAGTTTTATGTATGTAATTATTTTCTAACTAATTTCAACTATTCCTAGTTAGTATCTTTTGTTATAGGCTGAAATCAGTAATTGTTTCGTAACTTAAATTCTATTGTCAACATATAAAGAAACATAAATTCTATACTAATTATAAACATTTGCAGGAACAACTATTAGTATTTTTAAAGGCTCTATTTGGCTCTATTCGAAAACATGTTAGCAAAGCTGGCTCTTAATTAATTCCAAAGTAATTAACAGTTTTGTCCAAAGTATTGTCTGCATACATATATTTGTTAATTTCAAGATTCAAACAAATAATTCGGCCTAACTCTTGTAGTAGAAGTAACTGTTAAAAAGACGGAAATTTTTGATGAATTCAGTGAATTTAATAAGTTAAGTTTTAATTGTAATTTCTGTAAATTTAACTTCAGACAATGTGTAGTTTCTGTACCTATTAGTGTGAGGATATATAAAAGGCCTGATTTTTGGTCACAATACAGTCAGTCCATGGCCAAGTTTCAGATGAGGAACGTGTGTTGGTTAGAATGACAACAACGCATCAACTTAACAGTGAAATAATGTGTTACACCAATAGGCCATGTGTTACAACAATGACATTGTCTGCTCCATACATACCTTTCTATTCTTCAAGAACAGTGAACTTTGTGGTTAGGTTTTCACAGCTCGTAGATGTTCAATAGTAAACTATTTAGACAATAGTGCACTGGCCATACAATATAACTGTGTATTATTGGGGGGGGGGGGGGGGGTTGTGAACACTGAAAGTAAAAGACTGTGAAACACAACTGTGCGTCTGTCAGATACATCATTTACAATAGACAGTAGTTGCACTTTCAACCCCTATTTTTTCAGCCAGTATGTCAACACCGGGGACAACAAACGAAGAAATAAAGAAGGCAAAAACCATCACAACACACTAAAGATTTTTGTGGCCAGCCTGTTTTGATGACTGTTTTCTTAGAACCTTTGAAGAGATTGATATGTAGATTCAATTGTTGAAATATTATCTTGCTTCTCTTATTGAAATTTGTTTCAAATATTTCAACAATAGTAACCAGTGTCATGCAAAATTAGTATATTTTTGGAAAGAGAATAACATTTGTTGTAAATTTAAACTTCCATATTTCATGTTTCCATGAATGACTTTTGGAGAGTAAAGAGCAAGTATTTGAATTAAAACTGTACCTTTTTCGTTATTCAATCCCGCTGAAATATTTGACAATATTGTTGATTGATTATCAGTAATTGTTCTTAAATTTTTATGTAATTGTATAGTTTTGTCTTAATATGTAAGGATCCTTTTGGCCTGACTGGCAAACTTATTTTCCCTGAGGAGTGTTAATAAAAATCTTGATACGAATGATGTTCCTTATACCAGTAGTGCTTAGTAATAGCCAAGAAGGGTTTTACTGTCATCATGTTCCTTACACCAGTAGTGCTTACTAATAGCCAAGAAGGGTTTTACTATCATCACTAATCGATATGGTGAATGAGGCTTTGGGAGGTGGTTGAAACTGTATTGTCATTGCCATTGGGATACAGTGGATGAGAGGAGAAAATGCAATAGGATTTAAATTATTCTCTTTCCCAATCTGTTGTGTACTGGGGTTCAGAACATACACATAAAACAGCAGTCAAGTAGACAATAAGTAATAACGCATTTATTCAGGATACAAATACAGGGAAAAAAAACATTATCAAGCAACTGTACAGTATATCTGGGTTACAGGAAAACATAGCACTTAGTAAATAACCATCGGGGGATTTATGAAAGGAGATAGCACCAGGCTGGTAACTCCATTGAAGGTGCCTGATGGAGCCCTGTCAGTGAGGTGTAGTCCAAGGCTTAGGTCAGCAAGATGGTAACCACCAACAGGAGAATTCATGTTATCAGCAGAGGTCATCACTAGTCAGAAGTTACTCCAAATCAGGAACTGCAGAGTGATCAGCACAACTGCCCAGCATAACTCTCAATGATTACCGACTCCTTGGAGGCCATTTGCCAGCCTAAGTATTTTAGAGGCAGAGGTACACAGTTGAACCATTACCAGACATGTAAGGTGTGGTGTGAGGTGAAGATGATGGAGCCACCTTACTAGTAGCTGAAGATCCTGCAAAAATTGAATATTCTTTTCAGTGAAATAAGATAATTAAAAAACAATATTTGAAAACTATTATTAAATGTGAAAAAAGGTAGGCGCAAGTGCCTTATTTGTTAGACAGGAGCTATTCAAAACCAATTCAACTGAGCTGTTGCTGTATAGTA
Source organism: Schistocerca piceifrons (assembly GCF_021461385.2). Taxonomy (NCBI): domain Eukaryota; kingdom Metazoa; phylum Arthropoda; class Insecta; order Orthoptera; family Acrididae; genus Schistocerca; species Schistocerca piceifrons. Next base: position 1,200,925,433 of record NC_060138.1, on the reverse strand, counting down.
TAAGAAGTAAAATAGCAAGAATCTGACAACTAACAACCGTGAAAAATCTGAGAACTATGGAGTGACAGGGAACACAGACAAGAAATCTGAAGTATGGGAAGGAGAGACTGGGAATATAACCATAAAAGAGAAAATGATTGACAACAAGAGAATAAATGTGTGCTCCCTGCCGCCGTTGGATAAGCAGCTGAGCAGCAAGTCGTATACTCCTAGCTCACTCATTTGTTACATAGTTTAACTCTTAATTTCTTTGCGTGTTTTTGGTTCTTGCATTGTTTAATTCATAAATTTCGGGCGTATTATAGTATTTGAGAGTGTAGCATCGTGTTTTAGTACCTGAATAGTGTAATTTCGCTTAGTCTCCTTCCGCCGCCGAGCAGTATCAGCAGTGCGCAAGTAGCAGCATTACTGCATTTACTAGGCAATCTTGTATTTTAATAACCGTTTAAATTTTGTCGATTTGTTTGCGCTCTCTGTAGATTAGTTCAGACGTTCTTAGCAAAACAGTTTTTAGCATGGATAGGGACTGCAACTGCTGTGTTCGGATGCAGGCTGAGTTGGCATCCCTTCGCTCCCAGCTTCAGGCAGTGTTGGCTTCGGTCACACAGCTTGAGGCTGTTGCCAATGGGCATCACTGTGGGGGTCGGGATGGGGGTTTGTCGGGGACGGCCAGCTCGTCCCACACATCCCCTGATCGGACTACGACTGTGGTTGCCCGGGATACTGCCCGCATTGAGGCTGATCCCTCACCTGTGGTAGAGTGGGAGGTCGTTTCAGGGTGTGGCAGGGGGCGAAAGACATTCCGGAGGGCTGAACGGAAAGCCTCTCCAGTTTGTCTGACGAACCGGTTTCAGGCTCTGTCTCAGGCTGATACTGATCTTCGGCCTGACATGGCTGCTTGTCCTGTTCCAGAGGTTGCCCCTCAGTCTGCAAGATCCGGGCAGTCGCAGAGGGTGGGCTTACTGGTAGTTGGGAGCTCCAACGTCAGGCGCGTAATGGGGGCCCTTAGGGAAATGGCAGCAAGAGAGGGGAAGAAAACCAATGTGCACTCCGTGTGCATACCGGGGGGCGTCATTCCAGATGTGGAAAGGGTCCTTCCGGATGCCATGAAGGGTACAGGGTGCACCCATCTGCAGGTGGTCGCTCATGTCGGCACCAATGATGTGTGTCGCTATGGATCGGAGGAAATCCTCTCTGGCTTCCGGCGGCTATCTGATTTGGTGAAGACTGCCAGTCTCGCTAGCGGGATGAAAGCAGATCTCACCATCTGCAGCATCGTCGACAGGACTGACTGCGGACCTTTGGTACAGAGCCGAGTGGAGGGTCTGAATCAGAGGCTGAGACGGTTCTGCGACCGTGTGGGCTGCAGATTCCTTGACTTGCGCCATAGGGTGGTGGGGTTTCGGGTTCCGCTGGATAGGTCAGGAGTCCACTACACGCAACAAGCGGCTACACGGGTAGCAGGGGTTGTGTGGCGTGGGCTGGGCGGTTTTTTAGGTTAGATGGCCTTGGGCAAGTACAGAAAGGGCAACAGCCTCAACGGGTGCGGGGCAAAGTCAGGACATGCGGGGACCAAGCAGCAATCGGTATTGTAATTGTCAACTGTCGAAGCTGCGTTGGTAAAGTACCGGAACTTCAAGCGCTGATAGAAAGCACCGGAGCTGAAATCGTTATAGGTACAGAAAGCTGGCTTAAGCCAGAGATAAATTCTGCCAAAATTTTTACAAAGGTACACACGGTGTTTAGAAAGGATAGATTGCATGCAACCAGTGGTGGAGTGTTCATCGCTGTTAGTAGTAGTTTATCCTGTAGTGAAGTAGAAGTGGATAGTTCCTGTGAATTATTATGGGTGGAGGTTACACTAAACAACCGAACTAGGTTAATAATTGGCTCCTTTTACCGACCTCCCGACTCAGCAGCATTAGTGGCAGAACAACTGAGAGAAAATTTGGAATACATTTCACATAAATTTTCTCAGCATGTTATAGTCTTAGGTGGAGATTTCAATTTACCAGATATAGACTGGGACACTCAGATGTTTAGGACGGGTGGTAGGGACAGAGCATCGAGTGACATTATACTGAGTGCACTATCCGAAAATTACCTCGAGCAATTAAACAGAGAACCAACTCGTGGAGATAACATCTTGGACCTACTGATAACAAACAGACCCGAACTTTTCGAATCTGTATGTACAGAACAGGGAATCAGTGATCATAAGGCCGTTGCAGCATCCCTGAATATGGAAGTTAATAGGAATATAAAAAAAGGGAGGAAGGTTTATCTGTTTAGCAAGAGTAATAGAAGACAGATTTCAGACTACCTAACAGATCAAAACGAAAATTTCTGTTCCGACACTGACAATGTTGAGTGTTTATGGAAAAAGTTCAAGGCAATCGTAAAATGCGTTTTAGACAGGTACGTGCCGAGTAAAACTGTGAGGGACGGGAAAAACCCACCGTGGTACAACAACAAAGTTAGGAAACTACTGCGAAAGCAAAGAGAGCTCCACTCCAAGTTTAAACGCAGCCAAAACCTCTCAGACAAACTGAAGCTAAACGATGTCAAAGTTAGCGTAAGGAGGGCTATGCGTGAAGCGTTCATTGAATTCGAAAGTAAAATTCTATGTACCGACTTGACAGAAAATCCTAGGAAGTTCTGGTCTTACGTTAAATCAGTAAGTGGCTCGAAACAGCATATCCAGACACTACGGGATGATGATGGCATTGAAACAGAGGATGACACGCGTAAAGCTGAAATACTAAACACCTTTTTCCAAAGCTGTTTCACAGAGGAAGACCGCACTGCAGTTCCTTCTCTAAATCCTCGCACAAACGAAAAAATGGCTGACATCGAAATAAGTGTCCAAGGAATAGAAAAGCAACTGGAATCACTCAATAGAGGAAAGTCCACTGGACCTGACGGGATACCAATTCGATTCTACACAGAGTACGCGAAAGAACTTGCCCCCCTTCTAACAGCCGTGTACCGCAAGTCTCTAGAGGAACGGAGGGTTCCAAATGATTGGAAAAGAGCACAGATAGTCCCAGTCTTCAAGAAGGGTCGTCGAGCAGATGCGCAAAACTATAGACCTATATCTCTTACGTCGATCTCTTGTAGAATTTTAGAACATGTTTTTTGCTCGCGTATCATGTCATTTCTGGAAACCCAGAATCTACTATGTAGGAATCAACATGGATTCCGGAAACAGCGATCGTGTGAGACCCAACTCGCCTTATTTGTTCATGAGACCCAGAAAATATTAGATACAGGCTCCCAGGTAGATGCTATTTTTCTTGACTTCCGGAAGGCGTTCGATACAGTTCCGCACTGTCGCCTGATAAACAAAGTAAGAGCCTACGGAATATCAGACCAGCTGTGTGGCTGGATTGAAGAGTTTTTAGCAAACAGAACACAGCATGTTGTTATCAATGGAGAGACGTCTACAGACGTTAAACTAACCTCTGGCGTCCCACAGGGGAGTGTTATGGGACCATTGCTTTTCACAATATATATAAATGACTTAGTAGATAGTGTCGGAAGTTCCATGAGGCTTTTCGCGGATGATGCTGTAGTATACAGAGAAGTTGCTGCATTAGAAAATTGTAGCGAAATACAGGAAGATCTGCAGCGGATAGGCACTTGGTGCAGGGAGTGGCAACTGACCCTTAACATAGACAAATGTAATGTATTGCGAATACATAGAAAGAAGGATCCTTTATTGTATGATTATATGATAGCGGAACAAACACTGGTAGCAGTTACTTCTGTAAAATATCTGGGAGTATGCGTACGGAACGATTTGAAGTGGAATGATCATATAAAACTAATTGTTGGTAAGGCGGGTACCAGGTTGAGATTCATTGGGAGAGTGCTTAGAAAATGTAGTCCATCAACAAAGGAGGTGGCTTACAAAACACTCGTTCGACCTATACTTGAGTATTGCTCATCAGTGTGGGATCCGTACCAGGTCGGGTTGACGGAGGAGATAGAGAAGATCCAAAGAAGAGCGGCGCATTTCGTCACTGGGTTATTTGGTAACCATGATAGCGTTACGGAGATGTTTAATAAACTCAAGTGGCAGACTCTGCAAGAGAGGCGCTCTGCATCGCGGTGTAGCTTGCTCGCCAGGTTTCGAGAGGGTGCGTTTCTGGATGAGGTATCGAATATATTGCTTCCCCCTACTTATACTTCCCGAGGAGATCACGAATGTAAAATTAGAGAGATTAGAGCGCGCACGGAGGCTTTCAGACAGTCGTTCTTCCCGCGAACCATACGCGACTGGAACAGGAAAGGGAGGTAATGACAGTGGCACGTAAAGTGCCCTCCACCACACACCGTTGGGTGGCTTGCGGAGTATCAATGTAGATGTAGATGTAGATAGAAATGGAAAATAAAAGCAAAAATATGGGAGAAATAAACTGCAGTCTATTGAGTGGTGAAAAGTGCACAATATAACGAATGATGATACAACAAGGGAAAGAAACAAATAAGAAGGTACAGGTAGCAATATGGGATGGGAGAATGAGAAAGTGATAGCTAACAACAGTACTTGAGTCCAGTTAGGAGATAGTAAACAAGCATATGCTATAGATCAAGTTGCCATTGTTAAAATGTTCAGATGTCCATTGCTAAAACGTTTAGGAGTTTCCGTGAGGAACTGTCCATGTCACTCATCTGATGAATGTTGTGTTATGGGGCTAACATGGGTACCTCACTCATTTTCCTCATACTTATAGGATTTCATTCATACTTATAAGATTTGAAGGTCAGTGCCCAGACATCAGTTTTGTGAAGCAGTACAACAAAAATCTCACAAACACTAAAAAGCTGCCTTTGAAGATTAGAAAATTTCCAAGTGCTATTAAGTATAAAACAGTATACACTTTTATAACAAATTCAGTAGTGGGTCACCATTAAATATAATTGGATTGTAATCATTTAGTTGTTGGTTCAGCTTCCATTTTTATTAACAAATGGAAATGTTATTTAGCAAATATTGCATTATAATTTTTAAAACAATGAGAAGTCCTGGAATGAATAACAACAATCAAACAACAGAAAATCCAGGATGGACTGTAATAATAATAGGAAAAGGAAAGTTGCTACTCACCATGTAGTGGAGGTGCTGAGTCGCAGATTGGCACAACAACACATACACACACACACACACACACACACACACACATGCACACAAACGCAACACACACACAACTGCAGTCTCAGGCAGCTGAAGCCACACTGCGAGCAGCAGCAGCAGTGCATGATGGGAGTGGCAACTGGGTGGGGATAAGGAGGGAGCTGGGGCGGGGAGGGGAGGGGGAAGGATGCAAGGTAGGAGTGAGTGGCAGTGAAGTGCTGTTAGGGAGAGTGCAGGGATGAGGAAGAGAGAGAGTACGGCAGCTAGGTGCAGTCAGGAGGTTAGACAAATGGCAGAGGAGTGGTGGGGCATTGGGGGGGGGGGGGGGGGCAGGAAAAAAGAGAAGGAAAGAAGTAAAAGACTGGTTAGACTGGTGGAATGAGGGCTGTGTAGTGCTGGAAAGGGAACAGGGAAGGGGCTGGGTGGGTGAGGACAATGACTAATGAATGAAATGATAATTAAATCAAGACCCTAAGCTGTTGACAGGCATTGATATACATCGATGGGGACAGTTGAAAATGTGTGCCCCAACCGGGACTCAAACCCAGGATCTCCTGCTTACGTGGTAGACGCTCTATCCATCTGAGCCACCGAGGGCACAGAGGATAGTGCGTCTGCAGGGATTTATCCCTTGCACACTCCCCGTGAGACCCACTTTCCCAACTTAAAGTCCACACACTACATTCGTAGTGCCCCTGCCCATTACACTCATTACTCGCGGCAGACAATCTTACTGAGTCACGTAAGATTTCGGGCAATGCGTGTGCATCCAGCACAGGAGAAGAAGGTCAATGGCTGGTTAGCCTTAACTATATGAAGATGATATCTGTTCTTTCGGACAGAACAGATACTATCTTCATATATGACTAATGGAGGTTGAGGCCAGGAAGTTTATGGAACGTAGGCTATATTGTATGGAGCGTTCCCATCTGTGCTATTCAGAAAAGCGGTGGTGTTGGTGGTAAGAATCCATATGGCACAGGATGTGAAGCAATCATTGAAATGAAGGATGTCATGTTGGGCAGCATGCTCAGCAAAAGGGTGGTCCTCTTGTCTCTTGGCCACGCTTTGTTGGTGGCCATTCATGCGGACGAACAGCTTGTTGGTTGCCATGCTCACATGGAATGCAGAACAATGGTTGCAGCTTAGCTTGTAGATCACATGACTGGTTTCGCAGGCATCCTTCATTTCTATGACTGCTTCAGAGCCTGTGCCATACAGAACTCTTCCTGCAATAGTCATTGTCCTCACCCATCCAGTCATGTCTCTGTTTCCATTCCAGCACTAAAAAACCCTCATTCCACCGGCACATCCAGTCTTTTTACTTCTCTCCTTTTCCGCTACCCCCCCCCCCCCCTCCCCGCACCACCACCACCACCACCACCACTCCCAGCCCTCTGTCTAACCTCTCAACTGCACCTAGCTGCCTTACCCTGTCTCCACCTCATCCTTGGATGCTCCCCAGGAGCACTTCACTGTCCTTCACACCTACCCTGCATCCCTCCCCACGCCAGCCTCCTCCTTACCCCCATCCAGTTGCCACTCCCATTATGCATTGCTGCTCCCATTTGCAGCGTGGCTTCAGCTGCCAGAGACTGCAGTCATGTGGGAATGGAATAACAGCTATAATCTGCTGGAATGTGTGGTGACAGTGAGGAGTAGGCATGGGTGCGGAGAGCAAGTGAGGGATGGCAGAAGATGCTGTGCTGCCTGTGGGAGTATACAAGGACGTGATGGGAATAGGACTGGGCTGCTAGGTATAGTGATGTGAGGCTGTGCTGTGGGTGAGCAGGAGTGGGGGGAGGGGGCAAGGGAAGGGAAGGGGGAGAGGAGAAGAGTAGAGATGGGGAAAAGGCTAGTAGGAGCTACTTACCCACTTTATCTGCACAGGTGTCCTCAGCAACTGGCTCTTCCTCTGAAAACTGGCTGGAAAGTTGGTAGTGAAAGTAGGCTGTTGTCCCAGTGCTCACTGACTGCAAACCTACATCCTTCTTCCTCATCACCATGACTAACTGTATCCTCAACCATAATTACCTCTTCTTTGAAGGCACCACCTACAAACAAATATGTGTTATACCAATGGGCAACTGCATGGCTCCATCCTATGCCAACCTGTGTATGGGCCATTTAGAGAATTTTATTTATTTTGTAGCCAAGCATTTTACATGCATTTTGTGTGGTATTGATGTTAATAGTTTGTACAAACTGAATAATACACAATGGCACCTATAATAATAATAATAATAATAATAATAAAGAAAGTAGTAAAATCATGTAGATTTGCATACTGACATACAATGAGTATAAGTTATAATTTTAAATCTTATTTTGCACAATCAAAACAGTCCTCTGTGGCATAGAAAGCCTTCTTTTTAAACCAGTTTTATTGAACATTGCTGAAGGTTTTTAATGAGATTGTGGGAGCTTCTTGTGGCAGTGGAGTTTTACTCCAGGGTCTGTTTGGTTATTGTGAATATTGATTAGTCTTGTAAAGGGCTGCCAATCTTTTCTTTGTGATGTGTATTGTGACAGTGAAGTGATTGCCTTAATTTGTAACTCCCTTGGTTATCTTTTGTGTATACTAAGCAACTAAGTATGAATAATGATGCGACTGTCATGACACCCAGTGTCTTGAAAAGCACCATACAGGATACATTATTTTTGAGAACACCAGCTACACATCTGCTAGCCACATAAGAGTGGCACATCTTTTTCTGCTACAGAAAAACTATTTTTGTCCCAGTGGAGGTGCCTCAAAGCAGTTTGCATTCTGTTATGTGGCCATAAAAAATGAATAATGGGAGCTCAGCATCATGTTTTCACTCACACATGCTCTGAGTTTGTGTAACAGGTATATAACTCTTTGATACTTTAGTGCATAAACAATCTGTGTGAAGGTTCCAAGTTAAATTGGAATCCAAGTGTGCACCTATAAGGTTAACAGTTATTTATGGTTTGCACTTACTTCATCATCTTTAAACCAGATATTAGATATTGTTATGGTGGCTTTGTTTTGTTCCTTTAGATGCTCTATGCCATTTCCAGTTGTAATGAAAGTAGCATCATCAGTGTACAGAACACATTTACATGTCATGATACTAGGTACGTCATTGATCCAGATTGTAAACAATAAGAGTCCCTGCATGGAATATTGAGGCGCACCTCTTAAAACATCTAGGAATCCAGATCTCATATCATTAAAGTATACATTCCACTTAAAACATCTCACTCACTCTATAATATTGACTTCTATTTCAATTGATCTGAATTTACTATTTGAGTTGAGTCTTTAAAATTATTAGTTATTCACAAGCCTAAGCTGAAATAGGAATTTAATTTAATGATCATGCGAATAGAAAATAAGTGGATAGAAGGAGCTCTAATCTGTGTTATGCACACCAGATAGTGGAACCAGATGATCTTTCTGTGCACTGTGAAATATTTTTTGACCAGCTGTAGGCTTGCTTGCAACCCTCCATGAGTCCCATCTTTTCGTAACCAATGATAAATGGATTAATTAGATGAATATACATAAGTAATTCCAGTTAAATTTCACCATTGATCTTGTGATGAAATATTTATTGCTCCTTTTGCATCAGTACTCCAAAATCAGAAATTATGAAGTACAACTCATACATCCATTCACAACGTCTTCACATTAACAAAAAGCCAAGATAATACCTAATTCTTCTTCATTCAGATTATCATAGCAGAATTTAGCAAAGCATAAACGGTGCACAGAATGTGTAAGGCTGACATAATGCAGTAAAACTAACTCTGATTAGTAAAGTGGCACACTGCCTGTGCACATATTTAACATGAATAACAGCATGGAAAAATAAAAATTTCAATGGCACTGAGTATTATGAAAACAACATTTTCAACAGCTTTCAGTGTAGATGATTTTTCTCAGAAGCCATAATGAGTGTTTGTCGGTATTCCATTGCAGATGAAATTTTTGTAAATTTGTTGGTACATGCAATGTTCTACTATTTTCAAAAAATATTGGTGCAGGAAAAATAAGATGATAGTTATCAACACATGACTTGTCTCCTTTTTTATGTAAAGGGCAACTACTGTTATCTTGAAGCAGGTTGGAAAAGAACAACTCATAAAAATCAAATTTTTCATTGTACCAAGTGGTTGCTATCTTTTTAATAACAAAATTTGGTAGACCATACAAGTCTTACGATTTTGTGTTGCTGAATTTTGCTGTAGCTACTGTAATGTCAGTGACAGCTATTTGAGTCTGCTTGAATGTAGATGTTTCAGGTTTAATCAAACAATGGAAATTCCAGGAAGAAATAATGACACTGGCCTCAGTGGCCAGAGACAGTTGTCATGTGTAGTGTGAGCTGCACTTGCCTGAATGTGTGTGTATTTTCTACTGCAGAAGAAGACCTTTTGGTCAAAAGCTCAAATTTATAGTGTCATGTTTCAGGTTTATTGTGTGATATTAATAACTCTGTTTTTTTCTTGATGTTTATTATCTGCTTTATAGTTGTCATTTTGTTGAACAGGATGCCCTTTGTTACCAGAATTAATAAAGAAGCTACCCGTTTCATTGGGTGACACTGGAAGTCTACATCTACATCTATACTCTGCAAACCACAGTGACATGCATGGCAGTTGGTGCATCCCATTGTACCACTTATTAGAGTTTCTTCCTCTTCCATTTACATGTGGACCGCAGGAAGAATGATTATCTGAATGCCTCTGTGCATACAGCAATTATCCTAATCTTATCCTCATGATCCCTTTGTGAGCGATATGTAGGGGGTTGTTGTATATTTCTAGAGTAATCACTTAAAGCCAGATCTTGAAACTTTAATAGACTTTCTCAGGATAGTTTGCATCTATCTTCAATAAATAGTCTTCCAGTTCAGTTCCTTCAGTATCTCTGTGACACTCTCCCATAGATTAAACAAACATGTGATCATTTGTGCTGCCCTTCTCTGTATATGTTCGTTATCCCCTCTTAGTCCTATCTGGTATGGGTCCCACACACTTGAGCAATATTTTAGGACCAGTCGCACAAGTGATTTTTAACCAATTTCCTTTGTAAATTGACTGCACTTCACCAGTATTCTCCTATAAACTGAAGTCTACAACTGCTTTACCCATGACTGAACCTTTATGATCATTCCATTTCATATTCCTCATAGTGTTACACACTTATTTGTGGTAGTTGGCTGATTCTAATAGTGATAGGATTCTACTACTACCCTTTTTTAAAGTGCAAAATCTCACACTTCTGAACATTTAAAGCAAGTTGCCAGTCTCACCACCACTTTGAAATCTTATCAAGATCTGACGGAATATTTATGAAGCTGCTTTCAGTTAGTAGTTCATTATAGATAACTGCATCATCTTCAAAAAGCCTAATTTTACTATTAACATTGTTTGCAAGGTAGTATCACAAGTAATCCTATTAATATTACCCAGTTCTGATTTGATGATTCTCCAAGCAGCCTTGCATTCATCTACATCTACATCTACATGACTACTCTGCAATTCACATTTAAGTGCTTGGCAGAGGGTTCATCGAACCACAATCATACTATCTCTCTACCATTCCACTCCTGAAGAGCGCGCGGGAAAAACGAACACCTAAACCTTTCTGTTTGAGCTCTGATTTCTCTTATTTTATTTTGATGATCATTCCTACCTATGTAGGTTGGGCTCAACAAAATATTTTCGCATTTTGAAGAGAAAGTTGGTGACTGAAATTTCGTAAATAGATCTCGCCGCGACGAAAAACGTCTTTGCTGTAATGACTTCCATCCCAATTCGTGTATCATATCTGCCATACTCTCTCCCCTATTACGTGATAATACAAAACGAGCTGCCCTTTTTTGCACCCCTTTGATGTCCTCCGTCAATCCCACCTGGTAAGGATCCCACACCGCGCAGCAATATTCTAACAGAGGACGAACGAGTGTAGTGTAAGCTGTCTCTTTAGTGGACTTGTTGCATCTTCTAAGTGTCCTGCCAATGAAACGCAACCTTTGGCTCGCCTTCCCCACAATATTATCTATGTGGTCTTTCCAACTGAAGTTGTTCGTAATTTTAACACCCAGGTACTTAGTTGAATTGACAGCCTCCAAATTTTTCTTTTCTTTCCTTTACTGCTTGCTCAATATACAGATTGAATAACATCGGGGAGAGGCTTCAACCCTGTCTCCCTCCCTTCCCAACCACTGCTTCCCTTTCATGTCCCTTGACTCTTATAACTGCCATCTGGTTTCTGTACAAATTGTAAATAGCCTTTCACTCCCTGTATTTTACCCCTGCCACCTTCAGAATTTGAAAGAGAGTATTCCAGTCAACATTGTCAAAAGTTTTCTCTAAGTCTACAAATGCTAGAAGCATAGGTTTGCCTTTCCTTAATCTTTCTTCTAAGATAAGTCGTAGGGTCAGTATTGCCTCACGTGTTCCAACATTTCTACGGAATCCAAACTGATCTTCCCCGAGGTCGGCTTCTACCAGTTTTTCCATTTGTCTGTAAAGAAGTCGCGTTAGTATTTTGCAGCTGTGACTTATTAAACTGATAGTTCAGTAATTTTCACATCTGTCAACACCTGCTTTCTTTGGGATTGGAATTATTATATTCTTCTTGAAGTCTGAGGGTGTTTTGCCTGTCTCATACATCTTGCTCACCAGATGGTAGAGTTTTGTCAGGACTGGCTCTCCCAAGGCTGTCAGTAGTTCTAATGGAATGTTGTCTACTCCTGGGGCCTTTTTTTGACTCAGGTCTTTCAGTGCTCTGTCAAACTCTTCACGCAGTATCGTATCTCCCATTTCATCTTCATGTACATCCTCTTCCATTTCCATAATATTGTCCTCAAGTGCATCGCCCTTGTATAGACCCTATATATGCTCCTTCCACCTTTCTGATTTCCCTTCTTTGCGTAGAACCGGGGGCTTTCATCTGAGCTCTTGATATTCCACGCTCCGATCCGTATAACGCCAGTTTTCTTTCTCCTGATGACGACGTCCTCTTGAGTAGTCCCCGCCCGGAGATCCGAATGGGGGACTGTTTCACCTTCGGAATATTTTACCCAAAAGGACGCCATCATCATTTTATCATACAGTAAAGCTGCATGCCCTCGGGAAAAATTACGGCTGTAGTTTCCCCTTGCTTTCAGCCATTCGCAGTACTACAACAGCAAGGCCGTTTTCGTTAGTGTTACAGGGCCAGATCAGTCAATCATCCAGACTGTTGCCCCTGCAACTACTGAAAAGGCTGCTGCCCCCCTCCAGGAACCACACGTTTGTCTGGCCTCTCAACAGATACCCCTCCGTTGTGGTTGCACCTAAGTTACAGCTATCTGTATCGTTGAGGCACGCAAGCCTCCCCACCAACAGCAAGGTCCATGGTTCATGGGGGCGGATTAATATCCTCAAAGATTGAAATTTTATTATGGTTGTATTTTTACTTATTGAAGATTGTTCTGCAAAAACATCAATACTGATATCGAGGATATGGTTTACAGACACTGGAATTAGTGCGGGGTCCAGTAGTAGTATAGGAGCTGCATCAAATACACTTTCAGTGCAGAAGTTACTGATGCCAAAATTAGTGCATTTTGCTGATGTGCCCCTTGCTCTAATTATCATTTCATCCTATATGAATTCTACCAAATAGTAGCATTTCTCCCACAGAATCTGCTGTAACCCTCATATTAAATATGTTTTTGGTGACTGGTGATGATGTGTATTGAAATGGAGTAAACAACTGGGTCATCAGTCCCAATATTTCTTTATTGGTCCTGTAAATCGTGTTCAGGTACTTATTTTGCACAAACGATGTAGAACAAGTCAGGTTGGTACAGTATATACAACATCATACACATTGTTATTATAAAAAGAAAAATAATTAAAAATTATTCAGAACATGTTGAATATTGATGACAAAATTAATATAATGAAACAAAATGATAGATTGGTTAAGAATATTTGAGCAGTTACACTATACTTTTCTGGTACTTAAACTCGGAAACAGAATAGAGGTAGTGGTCAAGCAAGTACTCTTTCAGTTTCACTTTAAACTTTTGTAAATTTTGCATCTGTTTCAAATAGGATGGCATGTGATTGTACAGCATTATGCCAGTATGATACACTCTTCTCTTACAAATGTTTGTACTTACTGTATTGACATGCAAATAATGCTGCTGCCTAGTATCATGTGGATGGTAATTACAGTTATACTTGAAAATATTTCCATCTTTTAACATACTTCCTTTTGTGAAATTTAGTATTTCATACATATACAAGCAAGGAAGAGGCAGTATATTGAGATTTTTAAATATTGGTCTACAGGAGACTCTGTACTTAGCAGGGTTTATAATTCTAACAATCTTTTTCTGTAGCCTAAATGTTTTGTTCACTAATGCAAGGCTTGTATTTTGTGAGAGGATTCTTACTGAAAGTTTGTTTAACTTTGCTGAATATGTATACCTAAAAATTTTGTGTCACTCACAGATGAGACAGTTTTTCCATCAATTTTAAAAATCAGTCTTGCGGGATGTAATTTCTGTGAATTGTGGAAACTGACTGTCACTGTTTTTTCATTACTTATTATTAGTTTGTTTGTTCTGAACCATTGTGTTAAATTTTGTATTATACCTGTAGCTGTTTTTTGTAGGCTTTCCTCATCACATGATTTGATTAGGATATTTGTGTCATCTGCAAAAATTACTGTTGTCCCTTCAGTTATTTTTTCTGACAAATCATTAACATAAAGAATGAAAAGAATTGGCCCAAGGACTGACTCTTGAGGAACTCCATGTGTAATGTTTTGTGCATTACTGTAAAAATTACAGTTTTTTTGTGTTTTTATGTCTTTGTATTTTATTTGAGTGATCTGTTGATGGTCATGAAGGTAGGAATGTATCCACTTGTTTGGCAGGCCTCATATTCCATAATTACCTAGCTTCTGCAACAGAGTATTACGATCAATTACATCGAAGGCTTTACTAAGATCAAGAAATATGCCAGACACATGTTGCTTATTATCTACTGCAGTTAGAATTTCATTTAAGAAGGTATAAATGGCTGACTGTATTGATCTGCCAGTTCTGAACCCGTGTTGCGCACCAGTTATTATGTTTTCTTTATTTAGAAACGCTGTCAGCCTTTTAATAAATAGATTTTCAAGAATTTTGCCAAAGCCTGACAATACTGATACAGGTCTATAGTTTGCAGCTTCATGTTTGTCACCTTTCTTGTACAGTGGTGTCACTTTTGCCATTTTCAGATTTTTCAGGAATATACCATTCACGAATGATGAATTGGAAATATCCGTTAATGGTTCTACAGTAGATGTTACACTTGCTTTGATGATAATATCTGGTATTCCATCAGTACCTGCTGAATACTTATTGGGAAACCTTTTTATAATGACAGATAATTCGTCAGGTGTTGTAGGAGACATGAATAGGGTTCTTGCAAGAATTTTTGTATCTGACTGGAGTGTATTGCTGTCTGGTTGTGAGTTGTAATGTTTGGTAATCAGGTGATCTGTTACGTTAGAAAAGTAGTTATTAAATTTATTAGCCACTACTGTGGGGTTGATTACTTTATTGTTGTTTTCATGAAGTTCTATATTTTTATGGGCTAATGATGTAGTACCTGTTTCTCTTTTTATGATACGCCAGGTTGCTTTAGTCTTATTCCTGGAATTTTTTATTTGTTTGTCATTTTCCATTTTCTTTGCTTTTGTTATAACTTGTCTAAGTATTTGTTTGTATTGTTTAAAGTAGTTGGTAAATACAGGATTTGTGGTTTGCTTTGAGTATTCATGTAAGTTCCTTTTATTTTGGCATGATATTTTTATTCCTGTTGTGATCCATTTATTTGGTTTGTGTACAGAATTTATAAGTGACGTTTGTTTAGGAAAGGCTGTTTCAAAAAAATGTTTGTACTTGGTCATAAATTTATCAAACCTGTCATCTGTGTTGTTTGAACTGTAAACATCAGTCCAGATTTCTCTTCTCAAGTGAGAACAAAAGTAATCTATGTTTTCATTATTAACCTTCCTGAGAATAGCTCTAGTTTTCTGGGCTTTTGTGTTTCCTGGAATAGCAATTGTTAGTATTTGGGCATTGTGATCACTAAATCCAGTGTTTGCAGTCTGTGTGTTGCAGATATATTTACTGTATTAACAAACACCTGATCTATGGTTGTTGCAGAAATAGTGGTTATACGAGTTGGGATAGTTGTAGTTGGTTTTAGGTTAAAGGACTTCAATAAGTCTTTGATTTCATCTTTAAATTTACTGGGTTTGGAGAAATTCAACATTGAAATCTCCACATATGATAATATTTTTTTGAGGGTGTTGAAATCCTCTAACAGCCCTTCCATACGATTATAAAAACTTTTTTATCGCCATCTGGTGACCTATATACACACATGATTACAGAATTTCTAGTTTGCAGTTCTACTGTTGAGAGTTCTATGTCTCTTTCTTTACATAAGCTGTCAAATTTGGTTATGTTAGTGAAGTCTATATCTTCTCGAACATATATGCAGCTACCACCATGCCTGAGCACTTCTCTACAAAATGTGGCAGCTAATTTAAACTGAGGCATGTGTGCTAGTTCTATCATGTTTTATTTAGCCAGTCAGCTTAAGATGGCAGCCACTGAGTGACGCGCATTTCTTCGCCTCACGAGTTTTTCCGCTCATTGAAGGTGTTACGGAGAAGTGCGGCAGTCCACAACGTGTGCATCCGACTAAACAAGTGTTACTTGCCGTGGTGTATTGTTCTCCGTTGATTACCACAAGTGATAAGTGATAAGTGAGTGAAATATGGGAAGAGCACGAGTAAGCGGCAGCAGGCGAGGTAACAGGGGCGCAGGCAGCACGGGTGCCCGGTCTCCGGCGGCAGGTGAGGCCTCACTTCCCGACATCCGGGAACTCGTCCGGTCCCAGGTGAGTGCGGTGCTGCACAGTAAAGACACGCTAGATGTAATTGTGCAATCCATCATGGACTCTGTGACGGCCGCGGTCATGGACAAACTGCAAGAGTCTGTCGGGTGCAACAGCACCGAAATCCAGTCTCTTAGAAAGTCCCTGGCCACACAAGAGGAAAAAGCCGCTGACCTAGAAGCTAAACTGTCTACGGCCACCGATGAAATTGAGCAATATCAGTGAAGGAACAGCTTGCGCTTGTTCAGGGTAGCTGAAAACGATCATGAAAACACCGATGACCTGGCCATTAGCCTCATGTGTGAGAAACTTGGCGTGCAGATCAACGTGGCCAATATTGACAGAAGCCACCGTGTTGGGCACAGGATACCAGGTGCCATGAAACCCAGGCCCATAATAATTAAATTTGTGTCATACCAGAAAAGAGCTGAAGTGTTTGCTCAGAAAAGAAAACTCGCCAACAGTGGGGTTACCCTGAGGGAAGAACTGACACGCGAAAGACTAAAAGTTTCGAACGCTGCGATCACACAGTTCGGCCTTCAAAATGTATGGACCCAGGATGGCAGGAAGGAAGGAGGGAGGGAAACGGTGACGAACATGTTTGAACTGAAAGACTGAGCGAAATCTCGCGAGACACAAAGTCTCATATTGTAGTCTGTCTAATATAAGTTAATTTTTATCCTTTCTTTTCATTTTTTAACGTAAATATTGCTTCGTTATTTCTATAAGTACCATAAGTACTCTATTTAAAATCAGTCAATTGTTTCACATAAATATTGCTTCTTTATTTGTCTATCATAAGTGCTCATGTATATTCATATTGTCAGTCAAACGGGAATTAACATTCTCCATTAACAGGAATCTCCTTAAAACCGCCTTTCTATATCTGTTATTTTCATCCTCGTCACTACCACTACTATTACTATTATCTTTTTTGTAACCACCACTGCCACTTTCCATCTTTCTTTTCGCTCCCTTCTCCGATACCTCCAGGCTGTCTTTCACCTGTAGCCCACAGACACTTGAGTCAGTCACGACCTTGGACACACCTGTAAATATGTCTTCCCCCACGAACTCCAGCTTTTGTCCCTCTTCCGGCCAGAAGGAAACAGAGCGCACTCGGTCCTACAGGTGGCCACAATGGGACGAACCGGTTCCGGCAGCGGGCTCTTTGTGGCCCATGCGAACGCGCAGTTGCTAACAGCTCACTTCGACGAGTTCTGTGACCTGTTCTGCCAATCGCTGTTCCATTTATCCTCATCTCTGAAACTTGGTTGAAACCAAACATTTCTTCCGACGCTATCCGAATCACCGGTTACTCTCTCCTAAGGGCAGATCGTGAAACACGACGTGGGGGTGGTGTGGGTGCCTATGTTCGTTCTGATCTGACACCTACTATACTATGCACATCAGATGCAAAGGGCGAAGGAGAAGCAGAGTTCTTGTTTTTCGAAATAAATACGTCAAATCAAGAACTGCTAATTGGAGTAATCTATATCCTCCAGATGTCGGTGCTGTGTCCTCCTTTCAGTCTGCCCTGTCCTCGCTCGTGACACAGTATGAACACATAATCATTATGGGCGACACAAACATCGACTTACAGTTAAAATCTCCCTCTGCAGAAAAACTAAGGAGACTGTTGCACTCCAATGATATGAGTTTAACACCGCTGGACCCAACTCATCACATGCCACACAGCCATACACTCATAGATATAATAGCAACAAAGCGACCAGATAAAATAATTCGCACCAATCAGACTTCCGTTCCAGGACTCTCTGCTCATGATGTGATATTCTTAAATTACTCAATGCATACTACCAAAGAAAAATCTCACCTGGTAACCTACAGAAACCTAAAAAATGTTAACCATGACGCTCTTCAAAAGGATTGCTCAGACATCCCTTGGCATGATATAAGCAATGAACCGACTTTAGACGGAAAAATTCGGGAATTATGTCGCAAAATTATTGCACTGTATGATAAACATGCTCCTCAATGCACTGTCAAGGTAAAGAGAGTTCCCGCTCGGTGGCTCACCACTGCATTACGCCAGTTAATGAATAAATGTGATGCTGCACATAGGTCCTTCAAGCGTAACCCAACTCCCGAGGCGTACGAAGCTTATAGGAAACTCCGAAACAGAACCAAGCAAAGCGTGAGGAATGCCACAATCAGACATGCCCGCTCTGTCATATGCGGCATATCAAAACCTGCTGCACTGTGGAAAAAGCTGTGCAGTTTCGGTATAGGGAAGCGAAGATCTGACGCTGTTTATCAAGCGTCTGCAGAAGAATTAAACGATTTCTTCTCAACAGCTGTAAACTGCCACGCAGCAACAAATTACCAGCCCCACCAGCCCCAAGATATCAGTCTCTCGAGAGACAAGTTTTTCCTAAAACATGTCACTACCGGCACAGTACACAAGGCAATTATGCGAATCTCTTCCGAGGCAGTAGGAAATGATGGAGTGAGCATTGGCATGATTAAGAACGTCGTAGACACTATTATTCCAGTTATCACAGACATCTTCAACCTGTCTCTTGTCAGTAGTACATATCCTACTGAGTGGAAGCAAAGTTTAATTGAACCTATACCCAAGACTGACAACCCTAAGTCGCCAGGTGACTACAGGCCGATCAGCATACTACCTGCAATATCTAAAGCCCTAGAATACATCGTCCATGAACATCTGACGGATTACCTCAAAACTCATAACATCCATGACAAATATCAGAGGCTTTCGAAAGCACCATAGTACAGCAACTGCATTAATCAAAGTAACTAATGACATTAAACATACTATGGACAGACGTGAAGCTACCACCCTAACACTGCTTGACTTTAGCAAGGCTTTTGATACAGTTGACTTTGATATATTACTAATTAAAATGAAACAGCTGAATTTCTCAAACAGCGCAATACACTGGTTCAACAGCTACCTCAAAAACAGAAGTCAACAAGTCATTTGTGGGTCGGAAAAGTCATCATGGAAAAATGTGCGCTCTGGAGTTCCCCAAGGCTCCGTCCTTGGTCCATTACTCTTCTCACTGTACATTAATGATATTTCTTCAGTGATTCACTCCTGCAACTACCATCTATATGCCGACGATATCCAACTGTACATAAGTGCAAGCCCCAAGAACATTGCTGATGCAGTAGCGAGTATGAACGCAGATCTTTGCTCTGTTTCTCGATGGGCACAGAACCTAGGTCTGAAACTAAACCCCAAGAAATCCCAGGTCATACTTATATCTCATCCAAAGTTAATCAGCCAGTACTTTCGCGAAACAGTCCCTCAAATACTCCTCAATGGTACCCAACTACCATACCAAAAAACAGTAAAAGACCTTGGAATAATCTTGGATGAACACCTAAACTGGGAAGAACAAACAGTCACAGCTTGCCGGAAATTGCTCTCCTCCCTTCATGCAATTCAAAAATTTAGAAAAATATTTCCAACCCATGTTAAACAAAAATTAGTTCAAACACTAGTCTTGCCTAATCTTTACTACTGTGATGTAGTTCAACAAGGCACAAATAGTGAAAATTCGAGATGCCTCGAGCTAGTGATGAATGCTTGCGTTAGATACGTGTGCAATATATGATTGTATGATCATATCAGTCCTTCATACTCCCAGCTAGGATGTATACGCCCACATAAGGCACGCGATCTCCACACGATGTGCTTACTTCATCGATTTCTTAGCCACTGGTGCCCCCAATACTTATCTTCTCACATTAAACACCTATCATCATTCCACAACCGCAATACCAGATCGGATACGTCTAGCATCTTGGCTGTACCTTTACATAACACAAAATCTTTCTCCGTGTCATTCTCCATCTCAGCCATATGACTATGGAATGCGCTCCCCTGTGATCTGCGTCTTATCCAGAACCACTCAACATTCAAGAGGGAACTCAAAACTTACATATTAGGGACGGTATAGCCAACATTGTTGTGCTCCTCTCATCTCTTTCTTTCTCCTCTCCATCATAGCTTCGAATTTTACCATTCTATTTCTCTTCCTCTAACCTATCTACCTCTTCTATATCTCTTTCACCCCATTCTATCGTCTTATGTCTCTGCTCGATGAGAATAACTCACAAGCTGCAAGAACATAACGAGAAAATTCCCAACTAGCAATAGGACTGACATTCATAAAAGAAAAATTAGTTTACTTTCATATACACAGTCATTACTATTACTATTATTATTATTATTATTATTATTGATTGCTATAATTATTTGTTTGATTGTTATAATTATCATTGTACTACTGTTATAATCTCTATTTCCTTTTTCTTTAACATTAATACTGTATAACATGTTATATGCCCTTAATGTTCTGTAGAAACTGTAACTCGTTCAATCTGAGTATGCCTGGTTAGGTGTAAGAGAGGGCCTGAAGGCCCTAATCTTGCCAGGTAAAATAAATGCATAAATAAATAAATAAAGCATAAAACAGAAATATCACTCATATCATTTAACAAGATTTGTATTTCATTCAGTTTATTGGTAAGAGACTGAACATTCTGATGGAACGATTTAAAGTATGAAGCAGGGACTATATTGTGTCTTGCTTGACCACTTACCTCTTTTTTACTGAAGAATAAAGTAGATGAGCTCCCGGTTTGTTTAGATGACATTTAATCTTATAATGTAATAGATATACTATGCCTGTCTGAGCATCACATTGTGTCTGATATGGAATAGGTAAATATCAGTGGTTAGAAACTAGCTGCACATATGAGTAGAGAGAATAAGGTGAGAGGAGCAGTTGCCATGTATGACAAAAGCTATCACTGTGTACAAAGCTTAGATACAAAAAATTTTTGTCTAGAGCAACATATAGAAGCATGTGCCTGTCAACTTAAACTGAAGGAGGACTCTTTTATAATTGTAACAGTATATAGGTCCCCTTCAGGAAACTTTCATTTATTCCTGGAAAACTTGGATGCCTTGTTGTGCTATCTGTCAGATAGGGGAAAGCAAATTATTATTTGTGGGGACTTCAATATTGATTCACTGAAAGAATGTAATGGGAAGAATGACCTGGAAGTCTTGCTTGGTTCTTTCAATTTGACATCTGTCATTAATTTTCCTACTCGGGTAGTAAAGGACAGCAGCACATTGATAGATAACACTTTTATAGACCAAGGTAGGTTTAAAAACATGAATTCTTGTCCTGTTGAGAATGGCCTTTCTGATCATGATGCTCACTAACTACAGTATATGACATAGCTCCATTCGGTAATTCAAAATTACCTTCCAAAGTTGTGCGTTCAATTAATGACTCAACAATTAGAAATTTCAGAGAAAATCTTCAGCAGTTAGTCTGGAATGAGGTGTACAAGGAACCTGATGTTAATTTAAAATATAACTTATTTCATGATACACTTGTAAGAGAATTTGAAAACTGTTTCCTCAAGAAAGTAGTTAAAACTAATTATAAGAAACCATGCAAAAAAAAACCTTGGGTTACTAAAGGAATAAAAATACCTTGTAACCACAAACGGGAACTTATCTAACAACAAGAAAGAGTAATGACCCAGAAACAGCCAAATATTATAAAAACTACTGTGCTACATTAAGAAAGGTTTTAAAAGTCCAGAAGCATGTGCATCATGTCTGAGATTAATACCTCTGATAACAAAATCAAAACAATTTGGAATATTATTCACAAGGAAGACAGGGCAACCAAGGGTACAGGATGACGGCATCACCATCAAAGCAAATGGAAACAAACAACAAGCCGGAAGTCGAAAACATTTTGAATAATCATTTTTTAAATGTTGTAGAGAAAATAGGATCTAAATGTTCATTAGAAGAAGCAAGGTAGTTAATGGAAGAGGCCTTACCCACACCATTCGATACAATTGAAATTCCACCCACCTCTCCTTCTGAAATTAGGAAGATAATACACTCTCTCAAGAATAAAAGCTCACATGGAATTGATGGCATTTCAGCAGGATAATAAAAGCTTGTTCCCAAGAAATAAGTGGGATTCCTAGCCACATATGTAATAGCTCTCTGAAGCAGGGTATTTTCACAGACAGACTGAAGTGTGCCATTGTTAAACCACTGCATAAGAAAGGGGATATGTCTGATGCCAACAATTACTGCCCAGTCTCTCTTCTGACTGCCTTATCCAAAATTCTTGAAAATTTAATGTATTGTAGAGTAGCTTCACACCTTTGTAAAAATAAAGTTTTAACAAAATGTCAGTTTGGTTTCCAGAAGGGTTTTCCAACGGAAAATGCTATATATACTTTCACTAATGAAATATTAAATGCTCTGAATAACCGGAAGTCACCCGTTGGGATATTTTGTGATCTATCAAAGGCTTTTGATTGTGTAAATCATGGAATACTTCTAGATAAGCTCAAGTACTATGGTATGAATGGGACAGTGCTCAAATGGTTTTAATCATACCTTAGTGGAAGAGTGCAGAAAGTTGAAATAAGCAGTTCACATAATTTGCAAAAAACTGGTGATTTCTCAAACTGGGAAACAATCAAGAATGGGGTGCCGCAAGGTTTGATCTTGGGTCCTCTGCTGTTCTTAATATATATTAATGACTTGCCATTCTATATTCATGAAGATGCAAGGCTGGTAATTTTTGCCAATGATACAAGTACAGCTATCACACCCAACAGACAAGAATTAACTGGTCAAATTGTAAACGATGTTTTTCAGAAAATCATTAAATGGTTCTCTGCAAATGGGCTCTCATTAAACTTTGACAAAACACAGTATATACAGTTCCACACAGTAAATGGAATGACACCATTAATAAATATAGACTTTGATCAGAAATCGGTAGCTAAGGTATAATATTCAAAATTTCTAGGTGTGTGCATTGATGAGGGGTTGAACTGGAGAAAACACACTGAGGATCTGCTGAAACGTTTGAGTTCAGCTTGTTATGCTATTAGGGTCATTGCAAATTTTGGCGATATACATCTCAGTAAATTAGCTCACCATGCCTATTTTCATTCTCTGCTTTCGTATGGCATCATATTCTGGGGTAACTCATCATTGAGTAAAAGAGTGTTCATTGCACAAAAGCGTGTAATCAGAATAATTGCTGGAGCTCATCCAAGATCATCCTGCAGACACTTATTTAAAGAGCTAGGGATCTTCACTGTAGTCTCACAATATATATATTCACTTATGAAATTTGTTATTAACAATCCGAATGAATTCAAAAGTAATAGCAGTGTACATGGCTACAACACTAGGAGAAAGGATTATCTTCACTACTCAAGGTTAAATCTAACTTTGGCTCAGAAGGGGGTAAATTATGCTGCCACAAAAGTCTGGTCACTTACCCAATAGCATCAAAAGTCTGACAGATAGCCATATAGCATTTAAAAGGACATTAAAAGAAGTTCTTAATGGCAACACCTTTTATTAACTTGACACATTCCACATCATTACGAAGTGTCGTATTCATGATCTATGGAACAAGTACTAATCTAATCTACATCTAGTATTGTTAGCTGTAAAAAATCCTCCTTATTTTGAGGTGTGGGTGGTGTCTTCTTGCTAGCTGGTTCCCTGGATTCTGGGCCCTGCCTTTTGTGTGCTGTGGTGCTTCTAATGGTAATCCACTTGTCAAGTAGCATTTGTTTCATTTTAGGCATTTGTATTGCACTGGTTTTCACGTTGTATTTATTTGGTGTAACACTGATGTCTTCAGGTAGACTGGTCAATTCAGAGATAAATGCATCTGGTTTGTACGATTGTTGTATTGTATTGTATTTTTTATTGGTCCTGTTGTCTACATAGCAGCTTATGCATAAGACATTGGACAAGTCAAGTTATAAATATACAGGCTGAAAGTCATTTCAAGGCATACATATTTATTACAATAATACACTTTACACGTAAGTATTTATATAACATTTCATAAATTTAAATATTCTTCAGTGGAGTAAAAGCAGTGATGCTGTAAATATGACTTTAGAGATTTTCCAAATGTATTGACCTCAGTGATAGCTTTTATGTTTTCAGGAAGTTTGTTATAAAGCTTAACTCCCATGCGAAAAGTACCTTTTTGGCACAGTGCTGTGCTGATTCGAGTCATATGTAAGTTTCTGTTTTGTCTGGTAAAGTGCTCATGTATATCACAGTTTTTTTGCAGTCTCCGGTCCTTGCCTATTACATTTAATTTAAAGAACAAAAGGGTTTCCATAATGTATACACATGGTAACGGAGGAATACCAGGTTTCTTAAACAGGGGTTTACAAGAGTCTCTAGGATTGCACCCAAACAAGATTCTAATGGCCCTTTATTGTAGTTTAAAAGTGCTATTAGCTGTTTTAGAGTTTCCCCAGAAAGTGACCCCATATCTAAGACGAGAATGAAAGTATGCATAATATGCATTCAATACTGTTTTCTCACTACAGCATGATTTTAATGAACAAAGAAGGTAACATGTTTTGCTCAGTTCTGCACTGAGATATTCAATATGCTTATTCCATCTGATGTTACTCTGCAGCCAAAGTCCTAGGAATTTGGTTTCAGTATTGTTACCAACTGGTTCATCATTGATAGAGACTAATGGGATAAACATGTCCTTGTTAGGAACATTGTGGAATTTTAGAGCAATGGTTTTCTTACTGTTTATTACAAGCTGATTACTCTGTGCCCAGCTGCTAAGTTGTTTCGTGACCGTGTTTACTGTCTGCTGTAACTGTTCGTCGTCGTCTCCTTTTAGTAGAATTGTGGTGTCATCTGCAAATATGATTGTTTTGTGTGCATCAACATTTAAGCTTAGATCATTTATGTACAGAAGAAACAGGAGGGTTCCCAATACTGATGCTTGGGGGTACACCAGATTTAATTTGTTTATAGTCAGATAAGTGATTAGATACAGTTTTTAGTTCATTATTTGTGTACTTGATGCACACTGCCTGCATACGATTAGTCAGGAAGGAACTG
The DNA here is from genome assembly GCF_021461385.2 of Schistocerca piceifrons. Classification (NCBI taxonomy): domain Eukaryota; kingdom Metazoa; phylum Arthropoda; class Insecta; order Orthoptera; family Acrididae; genus Schistocerca; species Schistocerca piceifrons. The sequence goes on along the minus strand of NC_060138.1, from coordinate 1,200,900,408 downwards.
ATCCACTTGTTGGACGGACCTCTAATACTATATCTTTCTAGCTTTGATAGGAGAATTTTATGGTCCACCATGTCAAAAGCTTTTGACAAGTCAAGAAAGACTCCTATTGTTTCCTGTTTTTTGTCCATCAGGTTTAGGATGGAATTGATGCACTCATAGACAGCAGTTGTCGTTGACCTATTTCTGAATCCATGTTGTTCATTACATAGGATGCTGTTTTTATTTATAAATTTCATAAGTTTCTCATACGTTAACTTTTTCTAGTACTTTAGAGATGCAGGAGGAAATTGTGATGGGTCTGTAGTTATTTACATTGTCTTTATCCCCTTTTTTATATACAGGAATAACTTTTGATGTTTTCAACACATCGGGGAAAATGCCTGCCTGAAGTGAGCAGTCACATAAGCGTGTGAGTACTTCAATTAGGTTTGATGCACTCTCTTTAACATTGTTGCAGGTATACCATCAATACCTGCCGATTTGAAATTTTTTTAGTCCTTTTATTGCTTTAGCTACTTCATCTTGTGAAACAGACCTGATGTACATTGATCCTCTACATGCACTTTTTTTTCCAAATGAGGTAAGATATGGAGTCTAACCAGCAGTACACATGCTTTGTCACATGCTAAATATTTTTGTAATTTGGATTCGAAGCGTGCCATTCTAATAATTAATTCCTTAGGAATGCCATATTGATTATAGCAGAGAACCAATCTGTTGCCTTTCTTTACCCAGGTGTCATAATATCTATTTGTATTCTAGTTCTTATCTTAGAAGAAAGATTAAGAAAAGGCAAACCTACGTTTCTAGCATTTGTAGACTTAGAGAAAGCTTTTGACAACGTTAACTGGAATACTCTCTTTCAAATTCTGAAGGTGGCAGGGGTAAAATACAGGGAGCGAAAGGCTATTTACAATTTGTACAGAAACCAGATGGCAGTTATAAGAGTCAAGGGGCATGAAAGGGAAGTAGTGGTTGGGAAGGGAGTGAGACTGGGTTGTAGCCTCTCCCCGATGTTATTCAATCTGTATATTGAGCAAGCAGTAAAGGAAACAAAAGAAAAACTCGGAGTAGGTATTAAAATTCATGGAGAAGAAGTAAAAACTTTGAGGTTCGCCGATGACACTGTAATTCTGTCAGAGACAGCAAAGGACTTGGAAGAGCAGTTGAATGGAATGGACAGTGTCTTGAAAGGAGGATATAAGATGAACATCAACAAAAGCAAAACGAGGATAATGGAATGTAGTCAAATTAAATCGGGTGATGCTGAGGGGATTAGATTAGGAAATGAGACACTTAAAGTAGTAAAGGAGTTTTGCTATTTAGGGAGTAAAATAACTGATGATGGTCGAAGTAGAGAGGATATAAAATGTAGACTGGCAATGGCAAGGAAATCGTTTCTGAAGAAGAGAAATTTGTTAACATCGAGTATAGATTTAAGTGTCAGGAAGTCGTTTCTGAAAGTATTTGTATGGAGTGTAGCCATGTATGGAAGTGAAACATGGACAATAACCAGTTTGGACAAGAAGAGAATAGAAGCTTTCGAAATGTGGTGCTACAGAAGAATGCTGAAGATAAGGTGGGCAGATCACGTAACTAATGAGGAGGTATTGAATAGGATTGGGGAGAAGAGAAGTTTGTGGCACAACTTGACTAGAAGAAGGGATCGGTTGGTAGGACATGTTTTGAGGCATCAAGGGATCACAAATTTAGCATTGGAGGGCAGCGTGGAGGGTAAAAATCGTAGAGGGAGACCAAGAGATCAATACACTAAGCAGATTCAGAAGGATGTAGGTTGCAGTAAGTACTGGGAGATGAAGAAGCTTGCACAGGATAGAGTAGCATGGAGAGCTGCATCAAACCAGTCTCAGGACTGAAGACCACAACAACAACAACATTCTAGTTCTTAACCCCTCATTATAATGCTTATCTATATTTCAGTTGTGCCATACTCTCTTTTTTCCTTTCTTAACTGCAAATATGTGAAGTGTATCCCTACTAAAACATTAATTACAGCAGACACAGGGTCCCTAACTATTCCCTAACCATTACTTCATTTTACTATTTCATACTCCTTGACTTCATATTCCTTATTCACCATTATTCTCATTATCATCATTAAATAATTAATTAAGTAACCCCCTGCTCCGCCTTCACTCAACCTCTAATAACAAGAAAGACACTTCACAATCACACTTTTTCATACTTATCTTTGACTTACTTTATATATAGAACTTCATTATTACACACTTTATATACTTAAATACTCATCATATTACTGATTATTCATGCCTGAATCCTCAAACCATTATCATGCCTGAAGACGTTTACTTCATTCTGTTGATTACTCCATATAGGCAACTCTGTTTCATCACTTGGCAGTATAACCAATATTCCTTCTAATTATATTTGAAAAAATGGCATTATATTTCTCATATTATTTTATAACCTCACAATATTATTGCTGCTGTTCACTGATACGCTATTACTGTATGGTCAGGCAAGTGTTTTCTTACTTTAATTTGCATTTTCCCATTTTGCTTTTTACCCCCTAGATTCCAACATAAACATAATTGCTGTCCAAGTAATCCATAGCATTTCTATTCCAACTTCAAAAAAATGTTATATTTTTAAAACTTATTTCAAATCACTTTCCACCCTTTGTAGCTTCCTATTCCACCAGTTACCAAATATCATTACTAATACATACATAAATAGTAAACTGAAAATTAAATTTGCATGGCCTAACTTATACAATAAGAACACCGACCAGCTAAGATATTCTCAACGGGCACTTGCCAAGTAGAAAAATGGGTAATAACAATAAAGTTTATCATTAATCATATTTCCTCCTCTGCAGCTTTCTATCTAATTATTTTTCCAAATACTATGACAGCACTCTCATAAAGTTACCGTAAGCATCATTATTCACAAAACTTTCTGGTTTCTCGTACTACATGGCCCTCTCTTCATAATTAGACTGGCAACTATAAGTATTCAATTGAAAGTAAACAGTTCCTAAACAAAGTCAAACAGTACACTACAGTAAATAGTCAACAACCTGCCACAGGCCTCAAGATCAACAAAACAATAATTCACTTTCAGGTAACACTCAGATACAATAATACTAAAGTCATGCATTATATTAACAGTATATATACATACAATGTCCTGCCCCCAGTCTCTTTATTAACAAAGCAGTCTTTTATGGTTCATAAACAGTGACTTAAATCTAGTGGCTTTTTAGGCCTCCTATTTTCTACATCTTTCACTAACCTATTCAGATCTTGCCAACATTTTGTTTCATCAGGTGGCTCTTTTTGTTCCTGTAATTTGCACTCCTTCAAAACATTTGTTAAGGCTTGCCCCAGTTTAGTATCAACTGGAGGTTCTTGCAAATTATGCCCCTGTGTTACATTATTGAATACTTCCTTTGGTTTTTGCCCAGTTCTACTTTCTGTGTCTTGCTTTGGTAAAATGTCAATTTTTTCATACCCTCTTTCCATAAAAGTATATTCACTTCCTTTTACACCTGAAAATTCATCTTCACTGGAGTCATCACTACCCTCTTCCTCACCACCAGATTCACTTAAGTACTCGACTTTTGAACAATAGGGAAAGTTAGTATATTCATTCTTATCTGTATTCATATACCCTTCATCATCTGAACTATTACTGATTTCATTTTCGTCATCAGATTCTAGCAAGAAAGCAACTTTCAGATAGTGGAGCAGATTGTCACTAGATTTTTCAGCCACTTCATTTTTCAACTCATTTTCTACACAATGCACACCCTTTGGACACTCAGGTACTTCTGTTGTATCACTTTGAACGATTTCAACCTTAACCACATGCTTAGTATAATCGCCATAAACTTCGATAACCTTCGTTTCACTGTTTCTTTTACTATCAGTTTCAGATAATTGTGCAAAATCCCTACCAGACCCTTCTGCATCAGAACCAAAAAACACCTTTTCAGCAACAATAATTTCACCCGCACTGTTTATGTCATGTTTACTAACATCCTCCTTTACATCACTTTCACCTATTATTAATTGTGCACACGTCTTTTGCGTGGCATATTTCATCATAACCTCCCCCACATCTACGTCGTTTACCTCATACAAATCATTAACAGTACAAATATCCTCCTCCTGTTTGACTGTGATGCCCTCAATAGCTTCTACCTTCTTTACTATTTCATTCTTAATCTTTTCTTCCTCACCATACTCAAAGTTTGTTTCCACAGACATATATCTTAAAGGTAAATCTAAATCACTTTCATTAGCACTATTGACCTTTTCTGAAAATGTCATTTCGTACATATTCTCTTGGCTCTTAAAACTAAATTTACCATTTGCAAAATCAATGTTTACATGCCATTTACTTAAAAATTCAATCCCAAAAATAACTCCCAACACTGAGACAGGGAACCACTAGGAAGTTGCATTCTAATAGTTGCTCTGCCAATTCCACATTTAAGAGTACTTCATGTTTTATGCTTCTAGATAGTTTACCAGTAGCACCAATAATTTTTATACCAGATACATGCACAACAACTATTCCTTCAGTATCTTTTATAGATTCAAAGAATGCTTGTGAAATACAGTTTAAATCACTACCACTGTCCAGTAAGCATTTCACAGGTACACCCTGTATCTTAGCAGTAATCACAGGATGCCATATCTCACTAACTCTAGCCTCTGTGTTCTCCTCATACAAAAGATCTTCAATGATTTTCTCCCTGCTAAAATGATCACCTGGTTCCCCAAAACCTTCATTAACCACAGCTAAGTGACAGATAGCTTGTTCCTCTTCACTTACCATTTCTTCATCATTTGCTACCATTTTTTTCATTACCTGATCAGACTTACATTTAATATTCCTTTTACTTATTAAATTATTCTCATTATCCAACACAAATTCAAACACTTCATCATCATCATCATCATCATCATCATCATCATCATCAGTACTAGAATCATCACTATCCTCACCACTACTTACGCTATTCTCATACTCTGAACTACTGTCACTTTCACTTTCTATCAATAATTGATCAATTAATTGTTTCTTACCCTCTTCAGATGACCATAAAGCTAAACACCTGAATTCTCTCTGATAACTTGTACTCGGAACACTATTAGCATCAATATGGCACACTCTGCTATCCCTGGCTACTTCCTGAATAGAAGTACTTCTACTCAATTCATCAACATTATCTGCTGGAACAACCATTTCAGCACTTACTCTCTGGGTACTGCTGGTAAGATTTCCATTTGAACTACTATGTATATTACCCTTTTCACTTATTCTATCGTTTATGGTGTGCCTCTGCTCCTCAATCATTTGTCTGTGGCTCTACATAGTACCTTGCCGAAGTGCGAGCCTTCACAGGAGCCTGTCTAGTTTAAATGTCCTGACTGAAAATTTCCATTCCTCCCTCTGTTCCTATCTTCAGACATTCCCCCTTCACTTCTGTCTCCATTCTGGTTACTTTCCCTCCAATTACTCCTAACGGCATTACCATAATTTCTAGAGTTAGATCCACTCATATTATTAACATGGAAATTTCTCCCTTGATTAATACTGTCAAAACTTCTCCTACTGTTATCAACGATAGGTTTTACTCTCTCTACTTTGTCCACATAACTTAAAAATTTGTTAATGCTACTCCTTGGAGCAGGTACCAGCAATTCTCTAACCTTTTGTGGTAACTTTGTTTCCAATCCCATAATAATCACTTCACTACCCAATTCCTTAACTAAATATTTCAGTTTGTTAATCCAGTACTGACAAAAGCCTTTGACAGTACCCTTTCTAGATTCATATCTCTCTCCTCCCCAAAACTCACTCAGAATCTTTTGGTGTTTCTCCTTAGACCAATATTCCTTCAAAAATGCAGTTTTGAAGTCACCCCATGAGTTACAAGAATCAGCTGCTTGTGCAGCCCAACCATAAGCATCTCCTAACATAAAACCTCTAGCAAAAGACATTTTCTCTTTATCACTCCAGGTATCAGGTAAGTCATTGAATTCTCTAACAAAATCTAATGGATGCACTTCCCCACATGGGTCAAAGTTGCTGAATTTCTTACAACTAATAAAAGAACTATTTACACCATTAAATGAATTGTGCCTTACAGTTTGCCATTCTTTTCCATTTCAGCTAACTTAGACTCTACACTAGTGTTTACATTCAGTAGCTTAACATCTAGTTCACTCTTTACATCCTCAATTTTGCTTTCAATTTTAGATTTATTTTCAGCACAAAATTTTCTAGTTGCTTGTACTTCTGCCTTACCCTTTTTCTCAACAGCCTGTACTGTATTCACAAAGTCCTCACGTAACTTCCTTCTCCCCTCAACGCAATTAGTACTCACTTTTTTAAGTTTGTTATCAGTCTCTTCCCTTACTTTTATCACATTATTATCACAGTTCTTTTCTGCTTCATTCACATGCTGTTCTAATCTAGACACTTTTTCCTGAATGAGACTAACTTCCTTTTTAATGTCATTAGCTAGTATGGTCATTCTGGTACCCATGCTAATCATATCACTCCTCACCTTACCAAGTTAATTTCTAAGTTCACTACTTATATCATTACCCATATTATTCACAGCCCCCATGATTTGCATGAGCATATCTTGTAAATTATTCTCATTTGTCGAAGCCTGTACCCTTTGAACATCACTATCAGTGTTCTTTTCCTCACTGAAGTCCTTTCCACCAACATTACTCCCCTCTCTTCCCACTTTGTCTCTAATTGCAATGGACGAAGCCTTAATTTCCTTGTCCTGAATACCACTTACTTCACTGTCAGTTATGGTCAAATTTAATTCTGACCTATACCCACTGTTGTCTGTGAATTCTAATACTTCAACTTTTCTACCCTCTAAAGTGTCACTCCCTTTCATTCCACTCGCAATGTCACTAATGTTTTCCACTCACTCAGTCTCTACTGCTTTGTTTTCCTTACTTTCCATTTTGACGAAAGTTACAATATAGATATACTGCTCGTACGATACCTTAAAGTTCCGGGTGTCTTCTACGTCAGTCGTCAGCCGGTGTCTTGTTTATGATGTCCGTGGTCTGCTACTGTTGCAAACTTGCGATCTGCCAAGCTGCTCCCATTTGTATTTGGCGCCTGCTGTCACTGACCCCAGTCAGCTATGTCCGGCTTGCATGGATTGGCTGCTGCTTCCATCATGGCCGCCGCTGCTGCAAACTCGTTGCGTTGATTGGCTGCTACTATTGCGGCTATTCTTAAACTGTGTTGGATGTAGTTATATGGGCACAGTTCTCACTTCTGCTGCTGTTGCCACTGATTTCACTCTCACTCGAAGTCGGTCTTCCAAATATAATCTTAAGGCTCATAAGTTCGATATCCTCAGCCAAAGTGGCACCACATGTAATGTGCCGGGCTGTTTCCTAACCTGGGGCACCACATGTAATGTGCCGGGCTGTTTCCTCATTTATTAGTGCCACTTAAAGTTCACGTCACAACCGGATGTACCGGTACCGGTATTGGAACATTTCCTCACCCAGTAGATAGTGCGCAGTGTTCTCGACCTACCTTGCTTTGTTTATTCAATATTGTCTTCCCAGTAGCTGCGTCCATCTCACCTAAATCACACTGAAATTAAGAAGCCAGGATCCTAGGTGAAGTTTTCCAAAATCAGAAGTCAAGATCGTATTCATTGTTGAACATTTATGCCAACCACAGTGCGATTTATTTGTTATTACTCTCACACACAATATTCATGTGACGAGGCCTCTTACACTTAATCATCACAATAGGTAGGTCAAAAACTTCTAGTCTTTAACAAAGTTCACAATTACAATTACCGAAAAATTAACCAACTTGCCGCCCTTTTGCTCCAAGAAAATCTGACCGAGAACTAACTTAGAAGTGCACCAGCTCGGACCTTATATAGACGAGCACTTGGATATTTGACTATTTCTGTTAATATATTGTAGTTTATAATTTCCCAGGGTTAAAATGATCCTTTCTAACTGGTTTTGAAGTTAACTATTGGGTTTTATTATTTAAATAACATGAGTGAGCTGTATCAATTTAAATACGCGGAACTAACTTATGCATCCGCCGTGGGAATTCCCGACTTCCCGACTTATAACCACGGCAGCCCTTTTGAACAATAATTTTTACATATTCAAATTTACTTAATTCTTAATTAATGCACTTACAAAGTTGAGACTGGAGTTATTTTACGTAGAAAAATAAAGGTAACAAAAGTATAGAAACAGATCTTGGAATTATTTGGTAGTTTGGTCACAATTGGCACTGAAAGTCATACAGGATACAGATTTTAAGTCTTAATATCTATTTAATTAATAGACTTTAGGTTAATTTAAACACTTTGCTGGAATCAGTAAGATTTAGGCTTTCTTTTGGATGCAGTCTTATAGCTGAATTTGATCTATTAGCTCACTCAAATTTTACTTAATATGTATTGCACAATATACGTCATTGTCCATAACTGTTAATAGCATGCATTTCCAATAAAACTCATTAGCTCATTACTTTCGAATAGACATTAGAATGTACTGAAATAATAGATTTTACTAGGGGAATTTTATTTAAATTATTTCTGAATTCTGTACTATGAGGCTAAAGGCCATAGAATCTGTAGTCGGAATCTGAGGAGTGAAAATGAAAAAAAAAATAAAAAGTTCATTGCTTAATTAAGTTACTGAAGGAGTGTAAAACCAAAATAGGATAGCAGTGGTCAACCCTGCTTCGTTACAAGTGTAGCCATGTATGGAAGTGAAACGTGGACGATACGTAGTTTGGACAAGAAGAGAATAAAAGCTTTTGAAATGTGGTGCTACAGAAGAATGTTGAAGATTAGATGGGTAGATCACATAACTAATGAGGAGGTATTGAATAGAATTTGGGAGAAGAGGAGCTTGTGGCACAACTTGACTAAAAGAAGGGATCGGTTGGTAGGACATGTTCTGAGACATTGAGGGATCACCAATTTAGTATTGGAGGGCAGCGTGGAGGGTAAAAATCGTAGAGGGAGACCAAGAGATGAATACACTAAGCAGATTCAGAAGGATGTAGGCTGTAGTAGGTAGTGGGAGATGAAGAAGCTTGCACAGGATAGAGTAGCATGGAGAGCTGCACCAAACCAGTCTCAGGACTGAAGACCACAACAACAACAATTTGATACTAAACAATAGCCTGATGGCTCATACAAGTATAGCTGATTCTTATTTAGCCAGTGTTCATTAATAAATAGAACAGAATTTTTGCTTTGTGGTAGAACATTACGATCATCTACTTTCGATCTTTTATTATTTTTTTTTTCTTTTTTCTTCTAAAAAAGAAAAAAGTCTGATGTTGACATGCAAATTATCAGAGAGCTATTACAAGAGAGGAAGTTCTGTCTTGTTTGAATGCAATTCACTTTGTAGTTTGTCAACACAGTCAGTCTCCACATGAAGCCTAAAGAAGATTTGTGGTGAGATTGTTGACCTGTCCTACCAATATTTGCTGTATATTTAATGTATGATGCTTGTTTACTATTATTTATTTGTTTATTTATATTATATCCCATAAATCCAATACTGCAAGCCATTTGCATGGATGTAGGATGTGTCAGAATTATTACAAATAATACAAAAGGAATACATAAAAGTACCTCTTGCAAGAGGATATCCGGTATAAGACTTTATAATACACATTAATAGGTATAGAAAAAAATTACGTTAAAAAATATGGTAGATCTTAATAGCTAAATGAAAGACACAGTAATGTTAACAGTGATTGTGAGTATCATAATGCACAATAGCACATAATGTTAGTAAATGAAAAAATCAATTACAGTTAACTCTACTGAAATATCCTTCTACCGAATAGAAGGAATTATCTAATAAATACTGTTTGAGCTGTTGTTTAAATTTGGGAAGCTCATGGATAAGTAATTTCATTGATGGTGGGAGAGCATTGAAAACCTTGCAGCTTATGTAATGGACTCCTTTTTGTACAATAGTAAGGTTTTTTGATTCGTAATGGAGGTCCATCATCCGCCTGGTATTATGGGTATGGTATGAATCATTGGTTTTGTACGATTGTCCATTTTTACCAATGATAAGAAGCACTTTCTTGGTACCTAAATTTAAGCTGCGGTGAATATGAAATCTGCATCTAATCCTATTTACATTTATCATACTAATGTTTTTGAAATGTTTACACATATTTTCAGACTTTTGGTTTAATGCACTTATTTCTTGGTTAACTCTGAAGCACCATGACAGATCGTAAGGTTGTGGCATGTTGAAAACTAGGACGTTGGTATGTGTCAGCAGGCCCAAATATATATATATTGCACATTAGATTCAATTATGCAGGAAGAAATACTATGACTGTGGCTGTCACCATGGATGATTACATTCCTCTGTAGTTCTGATTTTTGGTTGGATTGATATTGGGGAACAGAAGTAGTGTCCTGTTGAAACATCTTCATTAGTAAGCCATGTGGGAACAATATTGAGAGTGATATCACTGACCTTTTCAGCACAAAATGAAGATTGGCACATTTTTGTTGACCCATTCACAGTTGATGTCTTATTTGTCTGTGTTTTGGAGTGAGTTGAACTATCACACGGAAATTTTAGCTTGCTCAGTTTGAAGTGTTTTGGGTTGGCTTGGGCTGCATGGTGGTTTGTTATACTTCACCTTATTCACCAAACACATAAGTAAGTTGTTATCTGAACATACCTTTTATATAGAATGAATGTTGCTTATTGAATATTCAGTTGCCATTAAGCATTATTAATCACAGTCCAGCTAGTCTGTGCCCTGAATCCGTGTGCCTTCTGCCTTCAACTTGGCTTGGATTTTGTCCTTACAGGCTGCATATAAAGCAGATAATTACATTAGGAATAGGAAAAATAACCAAGATAAAACACTGCCACCAAAAACAGCAACAAATAACAAACCATTTATAACAAAGGAGATGTAATATGAAACTTAACTTCTCATTCTCATTCACTCCACCACATAAATAAGAAGTGAGATTCAATTCACCTTCTTATATTATCTTCAAAATTACAACTCAATACATGATAAATAAGGACAGCTACCAACTTGTGTACTGCCTCCATGTACTACATTCATAACAGATCTAATATTCAACTTGATAATTATTAATTACAATACATTTATTATCTTTACATTTCAGGGAGCTCTTTCTTCCACACTGGGATGTATCACTACACGTTCTCTTTTTACTTCATAGCCATTGTCCACTAAATTTGCACTGCTTTCATACTTTTTTTCAGTTTTCCACTTTCTCTCAGTTTCCATTACTTACTCTAAAGGAGTTACTTACCTCATCATTTCCTAATGGTTCAAGAGCACTTTGTTCACTTAATAGAGTTTTTGTAGTTCAGTACAGTTAGTGCTTCATAACAGTTGTTGTCTACAAATGTTACATTGTTTTCACGCCTTTTTTGGATTTTCACTTCGTGTAGACTGTTTTTGTATACAAGTTTTGTCCACCTGTCTGAAGAAGTTGCTTTTTCTTAATTGGATTTCATCATATTTTGCTCACCAATTTCTTCATAATATTTTGCTCACAGTTTTTGAATGTAAAGTTCTTATATCCACTTTTAGTGCACTGATCATAAATTGCAAGCTAGAAACATTCATTTCACTTTGATATTTCATCTTCATATTTTGCGCTCTTTCCTTTTACCAGCAAAATTTACACTTTTTTGAGGAGCTATGCTACAAAATTTCACACTTGCTGCCACATTGTACTAACCACCACAGATTCCAAACCCCTTAACTGGTGCGGTTTCCTGGTGAGTTTGTGATGGATAGCACCTATGTCTGTGTATATGGAATATGTTCTGCAGTTCCCAGTGGGATACATGAAACCAAAAGAAGAGTACCTCGTTCACAACATGTTTCATGTCCTGCCACTTATTCCTCAATAATTTAGTAACATTTCTTCATAATTACTTTTACTGTGAACTTACATGTGATGTTGTTGTTGTGGTCTTCAGTCCTGAGACTGGTTTGATGCAGCTCTCCATGCTACTCTATCCTGTGCAAGCTTTTTCATCTCCCAGTACCTACTGCAACCTACATCCTTCTGAATCTGCTTAGTGTATTCATCTCTTGGTCTCCCTCTACGATTTTTACCCTCCACGCTGCCCTCTAATACTAAATTGGTGATCCCTTGATGCCTCAGAACATGTCCTACCAACCGATCCCTTCTTCTGGTCAAGTTGTGCCACAAACTTCTCTTCTTCCCAATCCTATTCAATACTTCCTCATTAGTTATGTGATCTACCCATCTAATCTTCAGCATTCTTCTGTAGCACCACATTTCAAAAGCTTCTATTCTCTTCTTGTCCAAACTATTTATCGTCCATGTTTCACTTCCATACATGGCTACACTCCATACGAATACTTTCAGAAATGACTTCCTGACACTTAAATCAATACTGGATGTTAACAAATTTCTCTTTTTCAGAAACGCTTTCCTTGCCATTGCCAGCCTACATTTTATATCCTCTCTACTTCGACCATCATCAGTTATTTTGCTCCCCAAATAGCAAAACTCCTTTACTACTTTAAGTGCCTCATTTCCTAATCTAATTCCCTCAGCATCACCCGACTTAATTAGACTACATTCCATTATCCTTGTTTTGCTTTTGTTGATGTTCATCTTATATCCTCCTTTCAAGACACTGTCCATTCCATTCAACTGCTCTTCCAAGTCCTTTGCTGTCTCTGACAGAATTACAATGTCATCGGCGAACCTCAAAGTTTTTATTTCTTCTCCATGAATTTTAATACCTACTCCGAATTTTTCTTTTGTTTCCTTTACTGCTTGCTCAATATACAGATTGAACAACATCGGGGAGAGGCTACAACCCTGTCTTACTCCCTTCCCAACCACTGCTTCCCTTTCATGTCCCTCGACTCTTATAACTGCCATCTGGTTTCTGTACAAATTGTAAATAGCATTTCGCTCCCTGTATTTTACCCCTGCCACCTTTAGAATTTGAAAGAGAGTATTCCAGTCAACATTGTCAAAAGCTTTCTCTAAGTCTACAAATGCTAGAAACGTAGGTTTGCCTTTCCTTAATCTTTCTTCTAAGATAAGTCGTAAGGTCAGTATTGCCTCACGTGTTCCAGTGTTTCTACGGAATCCAAACTGATCTTCCACGAGGTTGGCTTCTACTAGTTTTTCCATTCGTCTGTAAAGAATTCGTGTTAGTATTTTGCAGCTGTGACTTATTAAGCTGATAGTTCGGTAATTTTCACATCTGTCAACACCTGCTTTCTTTGGGATTGGAATTATTATATTCTTCTTGAAGTCTGAGGGTATTTCGCCTGTTTCATACATTTTGCTCACCAGATGGTAGAGTTTTGTCAGGACTGGCTCTCCCACGGCTGTCAGTAGTTCCAATGGAATATTGTCTACTCCGGGGGCCTTGTTTCGACTCAGGTCTTTCAGTGCTCTGTCAAACTCTTCACGCAGTATCATATCTCCCATTTCATCTTCATCTACATCCTCTTCCATTTCCATAATATTGTCCTCAAGTACATCGCCCTTGTATAGACCCTCTATATACTCCTTCCACCGTTCTGCTTTCCCTTCTTTGCTTAGAACTGGGTTTCCATCTGAGCTCTTGATATTCATACAAGTCGTTCTCTTATCTCCAAAGGTCTCTTTAATTTTCCTGTAGGCGGTATCTATCTTACCCCTAGTGAGATAGGCCTCTACATCCTTACATTTGTCCTCTAGCCATCCCTGCTTAGCCATTTTGCACTTCCTGTCGATCTCATTTTTGAGACGTTTGTATTCCTTTTTGCCTGTTTCACTTACTGCATTTTTATATTTTCTCCTTTCATCAATTAAATTCAATATTTCTTCTGTTACCCAAGGATTTCTCCTAGCCCTCGTCTTTTTACCTACTTGATCCTCTGCTGCCTTCACTACTTCATCCCTCAAAGCTACCCATTCTTCTTCTACTGTATTTATTTCCCCCATTCCTGTCAATTGCTCCCTTATGCTCTCCCTGAATCTCTGTACAACCTCTGGTTCTTTTAGTTTATCCAGGTCCCATCTCCTTAAATTCCCACCTTTTTGCAGTTTCTTCAGTTTTAATCTACAGGTCATAACCAATAGATTGTGGTCAGAGTCCACATCTGCCCCTGGAAATGTCTTACAATTTAAAACCTGGTTCCTAAATCTCTGTCTTACCATTATATAATCAATCTGATACCTTTTAGTATCTCCAGGGTTCTTCCATGTATACAACCTTCTTTCATGATTCTTAAACCAAGTGTTAGTTATGATTATGTTGTGCTCTGTGCAAAATTCGACCAGGCGGCTTCCTCTTTCATTTCTGTCCCCCAATCCATATTCACCTACTATGTTTCCTTCTCTCCCTTTTCCTACACTCGAATTCCAGTCACCCATGACTATTAAATTTTCGTCTCCCTTCACAATCTGAATAATTTCTTTTATTTCATCATACATTTCTTCAATTTCTTCGTCATCTGCAGAGCTAGTTGGCATATAAACTTGTACTACTGTAGTAGGCGTGGGCTTCGTATCTATCTTGGCCACAATAATGCGTTCACTATGCTGTTTGTAGTAGCTTACCCGCATTCCTATTTTCCTATTCATTATTAAACCTACTCCTGCATTACCCCTATTTGATTTTGTGTTTATAACCCTGCAGTCACCTGACCAGAAGTCTTGTTCCTCCTGCCACCGAACTTCACTAATTCCCATTATATCTAACTTCAACCTATCCATTTCCCTTTTTAAATTTTCTAACCTACCTGCCCGATTAAGGGATCTGACATTCCACGCTCCGATCCGTAGAACGCCAGTTTTCTTTCTCCTGATAACGACATCCTCTTGAGTAGTCCCCGCCCGGAGATCCGAATGGGGGACTATTTTACCTCCGGAATATTTTACCCAAGAGGACGCCATCATCATGTAATCATACAGTAAAGCTGCATGCCCTCGGGAAAAATTACGGCTGTAGTTTCCCCTTGCTTTCAGCCGTTCGCAGTACCAGCACAGCAAGGCCGTTTTGGTTATTGTTACAAGGCCAGATCAGTCAATCATCCAGACTGTTGCCCTTGCAACTACTGAAAAGGCTGCTGCCCCTCTTCAGGAACCACATGTTTGTCTGGCCTCTCAACAGATACCCCTCCGTTGTGGTTGCACCTACGGTACGGCTGTCTGTATCGCTGAGGCACGCAAGCCTCCCCACCAACGGCAAGGTCCATGGTTCATGTGATGCCAATGGCTTATAATGATACTGTTACTTAAAGAAGACATAGTCTTACTGTGCACTTTTAATTAACATTAATAATTATATTTGATTGAAGAAATGTGTGATATCCTGTCTGAACTTTGTTGATACTGTAGACAGTGAACTGCTTTGTGGCTTATGCTGATTGATTATTTGCCACACTTCAACAGTTGTGATTATTATGTTGAAGTTAGGTTACTGCTCTTGAGCTATACTGTAGAACACCAATTGACTGCAGTATGTGGGTATCCACTTGTCTGTACAAAACTGAATTACAGAAAACCCAAACTGCCCATAAACAAGAGTTCTGACAACATCAAAGTGCAATAACAGTGTTTGAACTTCAAGTTTCGGTGGGGAATACATTATTGACAATAGTCTACTTTTCAGCCAGTTTTCAGAGGAAGCACTGGCTACCAAGGACATTTTTGTGGGTAAATTGAGTAGGTTACAGCTCCTACTAGTCTTTCCCATTCTCTCCCCTTCTGGTAGGGTGACACGTCCATCAAGTGCTCAACAATGCAAACTCACTTTCAAATTAATTCAGCAGAACTCTCAAAGTCTTGGCAATAAGCACAACGAGTTGGATACCATTGCAGCAATTGATAACCCTGATGTAGTTATAAGTGAACACTGGTACACAGATGAGCTAATTACTGTATGTAAGCCACTTTCCATGATCTTTTGCTCTGCCTTCAGTAGAAAAGAGAAACGTGGTGGTAGGGTACTATCTTTGCAGCCAGTGGTAGTAATTATAGTGTAATAGATGTAAGTGCTTTCAGCATTGAGGGTGTAATAGAACTAGCAGCAATTAATTATAAGTGGGGGAAAGAGAACTTAATTATTATAGGCCTATATGGACCTCCATCTGGTAGCCTAGATAGTTTCTTTGATGTTCCTAATGACCTGCTTGTTGACATTGACAGTAAACACTGTAGTAAAAATGGCTGGGTTAACATAATACTAACTGGAGATATAAACATTGACTTGCTGTCCAATGACTGTATCTAAAAAAACTAATGCTAATACTAAACTCAATTTAACTTAACATTTCTGATAAACGACCCCACTAGAACGGCCAGTGTCGGTTGGTCGCAGTCAGTGTGCTCCCTGCCGCCGTTGGATAAGCAGCTGAGCAGCAAGTCGTATACTCCTAGCTCACTCATTTGTTACATAGTTTAATTCTTAGTTTCTTTGCGTGTTTTTGGTTCTTGCATTGTTTAATTCATAAATTTCGGGCGTATTATAGTATTTGAGAGTGTAGCATCGTGTTTTAGTACCTGAATAGTGTAATTTCGCTTAGTCTCCTTCCGCCGCCGAGCAGTGTCAGCAGTGCGCAAGTAGCAGCATTACTGCATTTACTAGGCAATCTTGTATTTTAATAACCGTTTAAATTTTGTCGATTTGTTTGCGCTCTCTGTAGATTAGTTCAGACGTTATTAGCAAAACAGTTTTTAGCATGGATAGGGACTGCAACTGCTGTGTTCGGATGCAGGCTGAGTTGGCATCCCTTCGCTCCCAGCTTCAGGCAGTGTTGGCTTTGGTCACACAGCTTGAGGCTGTTGCCAATGGGCATCACTGTGGGGGTCGGGATGGGGGTTTGTCGGGGACGGCCAGCTCGTCCCACGCATCCCCTGATCGGACTACGACTGTGGTTGCCCGGGATACTGCCCGCATTGAGGCTGATCCCTCACCTGTGGTAGAGTGGGAGGTCGTTTCAAGGTGTGGCAGGGGGCGAAAGACATTCCGGAGGGCTGAACGGAAAGCCTCTCCAGTTTGTCTGACGAACCGGTTTCAGGCTCTGTCTCAGGCTGATACTGATCTTCGGCCTGACATGGCTGCTTGTCCTGTTCCAGAGGTTGCCCCTCAGTCTGCAAGATCCGGGCAGTCGCAGAGGGTGGGCTTACTGGTAGTTGGGAGCTCCAACGTCAGGCGCGTAATGGGGCCCCTTAGGGAAATGGCAGCAAGAGAGGGGAAGAAAACCAATGTGCACTCCGTGTGCATACCGGGGGGAGTCATTCCAGATGTGGAAAGGGTCCTTCCGGATGCCATGAAGGGTACAGGGTGCACCCATCTGCAGGTGGTCGCTCATGTCGGCACCAATGATGTGTGTCGCTATGGATCGGAGGAAATCCTCTCTGGCTTCCGGCGGCTATCTGATTTGGTGAAGACTGCCAGTCTCGCTAGCGGGATGAAAGCAGAGCTCACCATCTGCAGCATCGTCGACAGGACTGACTGCGGACCTTTGGTACAGAGCCGAGTGGAGGGTCTGAATCAGAGGCTGAGATGGTTGTGCGACGGTGTGGGCTGCAGATTCCTCGACTTGCGCCATAGGGTGGTGGGGTTTCGGGTTCCGCTGGATAGGTCAGGAGTCCACTACACGCAACAAGCGGCTACACGGGTAGCAGGGGTTGTGTGGCGTGGGCTGGGCGGTTTTTTAGGTTAGATGGCCTTGGGCAAGTACAGAAAGGGCAACAGCCTCAACGGGTGCGGGGCAAAGTCAGGACATGCGGGGACCAAGCAGCAATCGGTATTGTAATTGTCAACTGTCGAAGCTGCGTTGGTAAAGTACCGGAACTTCAAGCGCTGATAGAAAGCACCGAAGCTGAAATCGTTATAGGTACAGAAAGCTGGCTTAAGCCAGAGATAAATTCTGCCGAAATTTTTACAAAGGTACACACGGTGTTTAGAAAGGATAGATTGCATGCAACCGGTGGTGGAGTGTTCATCGCTGTTAGTAGTAGTTTATCCTGTAGTGAAGTAGAAGTGGATAGTTCCTGTGAATTATTATGGGTGGAGGTTACACTAAACAACCGAACTAGGTTAATAATTGGCTCCTTTTACCGACCTCCCGACTCAGCAGCATTAGTGGCAGAACAACTGAGAGAAAATTTGGAATACATTTCACATAAATTTTCTCAGCATGTTATAGTCTTAGGTGGAGATTTCAATTTACCAGATATAGACTGGGACACTCAGATGTTTAGGACGGGTGGTAGGGACAGAGCATCGAGTGACATTATACTGAGTGCACTATCCGAAAATTACCTCGAGCAATTAAACAGAGAACCGACTCGTGGAGATAACATCTTGGACCTACTGATAACAAACAGACCCGAACTTTTCGAATCTGTATGTACAGAACAGGGAATCAGTGATCATAAGGCCGTTGCAGCATCCCTGAATATGGAAGTTAATAGGAATATAAAAAAAGGGAGGAAGGTTTATCTGTTTAGCAAGAGTAATAGAAGGCAGATTTCAGACTACCTAACAGATCAAAACGAAAATTTCTGTTCCGACACTGACAATGTTGAGTGTTTATGGAAAAAGTTCAAGGTAATCGTAAAATGCGTTTTAGACAGGTACGTGCCGAGTAAAACTGTGAGGGACGGGAAAAACCCACCGTGGTACAACAACAAAGTTAGGAAACTACTGCGAAAGCAAAGAGAGCTCCACTCCAAGTTTAAACACAGCCAAAACCTCTCAGACAAACTGAAGCTAAACGATGTCAAAGTTAGCGTAAGGAGGGCTATGCGTGAAGCGTTCATTGAATTCGAAAGTAAAATTCTATGTACCGACTTGACAGAAAATCCTAGGAAGTTCTGGTCTTACGTTAAATCAGTAAGTGGCTCGAAACAGCATATCCAGCCACTACGGGATGATGATGGCATTGAAACAGAGGATGACACGCGTAAAGCTGAAATACTAAACACGTTTTTCCAAAGCTGTTTCACAGAGGAAGACCGCACTGCAGTTCCTTCTCTAAATCCTCGCACAAACGAAAAAATGGCTGACATCGAAATAAGTGTCCAAGGAATAGAAAAGCAACTGGAATCACTCAATAGAGGAAAGTCCACTGGACCTGACGGGATACCAATTCGATTCTACACAGAGTACGCGAAAGAACTTGCCCCCCTTCTAACAGTCGTGTACCGCAAGTCTCTAGAGGAACGGAGGGTTCCAAATGATTGGAAAAGAGCACAGATAGTCCCAGTCTTCAAGAAGGGTCGTCGAGCAGATGCGCAAAACTATAGACCTATATCTCTTACGTCGATCTCTTGTAGAATTTTAGAACATGTTTTTTGCTCGCGTATCATGTCATTTCTGGAAACCCAGAATCTACTATGTAGGAATCAACATGGATTCCGGAAACAGCGATCGTGTGAGACCCAACTCGCCTTATTTGTTCATGAGACCCAGAAAATATTAGATACAGGCTCCCAGGTAGATGCTATTTTTCTTGACTTCCGGAAGGCGTTCGATACAGTTCCGCACTGTCGCCTGATAAACAAAGTAAGAGCCTACGGAATATCAGACCAGCTGTGTGGCTGGATTGAAGAGTTTTTAGCAAACAGAACACAGCATGTTGTTATCAATGGAGAGACGTCTACAGACGTTAAAGTAACCTCTGGCGTGCCACAGGGGAGTGTTATGGGACCATTGCTTTTCACAATATATATAAATGACTTAGTAGATAGTGTCGGAAGTTCCATGCGGCTTTTCGCGGATGATGCTGTAGTATACAGAGAAGTTGCTGCATTAGAAAATTGTAGCGAAATACAGGAAGATCTGCAGCGGATAGGCACTTGGTGCAGGGAGTGGCAACTGACCCTTAACATAGACAAATGTAATGTATTGCGAATACATAGAAAGAAGGATCCTTTATTGTATGATTATATGATAGCGGAACAAACACTGGTAGCAGTTACTTCTGTAAAATATCTGGGAGTATGCGTACGGAACGATTTGAAGTGGAATGATCATATAAAACTAATTGTTGGTAAGGCGGGTACCAGGTTGAGATTCATTGGGAGAGTGCTTAGAAAATGTAGTCCATCAACAAAGGAGGTGGCTTACAAAACACTCGTTCGACCTATACTTGAGTATTGCTCATCAGTGTGGGATCCGTACCAGGTCGGGTTGACGGAGGAGATAGAGAAGATCCAAAGAAGAGCGGCGCGTTTCGTCACAGGGTTATTTGGTAAGCGTGATAGCGTTACGGAGATGTTTAATAAACTCAAGTGGCAGACTCTGCAAGAGAGGCGCTCTGCATCGCGGTGTAGCTTGCTCGCCAGGTTTCGAGAGGGTGCGTTTCTGGATGAGGTATCGAATATATTGCTTCCCCCTACTTATACTTCCCGAGGAGATCACGAATGTAAAATTAGAGAGATTAGAGCGCGCACGGAGGCTTTCAGACAGTCGTTCTTCCCGCGAACCATACGCGACTGGAACAGGACAGTGGCACGTAAAGTGCCCTCCGCCACACACCGTTGGGTGGCTTGCGGAGTATCAATGTAGATGTAGATGTAGAGAGGTCAACTGCGTAAAATCATGCATTGACAACATTATAACTAACATGTCCCACTTTACATGCAGTGCATCAGTTCTGAAGCTTGCCATTTCTGACCACCACGCAGTACAGGTATTGATAGAAGCTGAAAATCTTCATGTCAATAGAAAAGAGAAACAATATGTGACAGAAAGAATCACCAATGACGACAATGTTAAAGATTTCAACAGTTTGCTGAAAAGCTTACAATGGGGTGAAAAAAACAGCATTACTTTCAGTAATTTTTCATCAGATTTTTATTATTGCTTCAATGTCTCATGTCCAGAAATGACATTTACAGTAAATGACTGCAAAAAGATACAAAAAAATAACTGGATAAATCATGAAGTAAAAACAGCAAGAGAGAAACTTAGACTTTTCCAATGTGCAATGATAAATAATAACAATAATAATAGACTAAAGGTAGAATTTAAGAACTATCAGGATTACTATAAAGATCTTCTGCTAGAAACTAAAAGTAATTATGTAGCCACGATGTTAAGAAACTCTATTAACACAGGTTTAGCTATTTGGAAAGTAATAAATAGCTTTAGGGATTGTAAGGACAGAGCAACAAGTGATTTTACTATAAACCATAAAGGACATATCATGAAATGTCAATGTCAGATTGCAAATGTTTTTAACCAGTACTTTTCTTCTGTTGGAAAATCTGTCAGTGGCCATTTTAAGAATCTTCAGCATAGATATAGGGGCATTCCAATCAAACAAAGCATATACTTGGCCCCAACCACTAACAAGGAAGTCAAAAACATAGTAATGTCATAAAAAAATACAAAATCAGCACGCTACGATAGATTGTCTATCAGTACTCTGAAAAGATGCATAGACAACATATCTGATGCCATGGCCACAGCAGTAAATGATGTAATTGCATCAGGTTGTTTCCCAGATAGTCTAAAGATAGCACAAGTAACCCCGGTTTACAAGAAAGGTGATAAATCTAAAATTGAAAACTACTGTCCCATCTCAATCTTACCTGCATTTTCTAAGGTAGTTGAGAAAGTTATTTATACTAGACTAATGACATTCCTGAGTCAACACAATTTAATATTTGAAAATCAGAATGGCTTTATGAAAAACAAGTCAACATCAGTAGCAGCAGCACAATTAATAATCAAAATAATAACGTCCATAGAGAATAAGGAGTATGTAACTGGAGTGTTCCTTGATCTACAAAAAGCTTTTGATTGTGTCAACATCACCATATTACTTGACAAGCTGTGGAACCTGGGTATCAGAGGAACTGGCGATGAGCTAATAAAATCATATAAGAGCAATAGAAAACAATTTGTCTTGTTTGAAACAAATAGTGGGTCTTAAAAATCTAAAATTACTGATATGAAATATGGAGTGCCTCAAGGTTCTGTCTTGGGACCCCTTCTTTTCTTGATTTATGTTAATGATATACAGTATTGTTCTCCTAACTGTACAAAAATATTGTATGCAGATGACACATCAATAGTGTGTAAACACAAAGACTGTGAGAGTCTGGAGGTACTGTGCAACAGTGTAACTAATGAAATAGTCAAGTATTTTAATGAAAGCCATCTAAATGTAAGTGCTTCAAACACTGCAATGATAGAATTTAACACAAGAAAACAAATAGAATTTCACATGAAATTATCCGTAGGAAATGACATTGTAAAAAAGGAAAAATCGACAAAGTTCTTGGGAATTACAATCCAGGAGAGCCTCAAATGGGACATGCATATTGATTCCTTAGCATGTAAGCTGTCAAAGAATGTGTTTGCTATAAATATGATTAGCAAACATTGTAAAGACATGTGTGTACTAAAAACTGCTTATCATGCCCTATTCTCATCAAACTTAAACTATGCTGTAGAAATATGGGGTGCAACAACTCAAGCCAACCTAAGTACATTATTAATACTACAGGAAAAAGTTATCAGAATTATTTGTGGTGCCAAACCTCGAGAATTATGTCGGAATCTGTTCCCAAAATTAGGTGTGCTTACCATTATAGGTGTATACATATTGAAAGTTATATTGCTTGTTAAAACAATAAATCCAAATTTCAACTGTGACCTGTACCAGTATGGCAAAAGTTCAGATACCATGTAAATTGCCACAGAACAGCTTTATATGAAATAAATGCACTTCATGCTGGGCTGAAGCTAGCCAATGCCCTACCAAAAAGTCTCACAATCCTTCCTACTAACTAATTAAAAGATCAGCTAAAAAGAATTCTAATTGAAAACCCTTTTTATTCCCTAGACAAGTATTATATCTGTATGAAAAGTGCTTCATAAGTATGTCAAGTTCATAGTTTTAAGTAACCTACAACTAATATAATGTTGATAAAAACAATATTTGTAATATTGTGATTGTGTACTACCAAATGTAAAATCCATCAAAATGTAAAATTTATTAATACAAACAAATCTTTAATTTGTAATTTATAAACTGACGTATTCAGAAGAATAATCTGTATCATGTCCTGAAACTGTATTTGATTATTCAATGTTGAATAAATATTATTATTATTTCTTTCTTGTCTCAGACGTTATGTCTGGTTAAAAATGGAAGGTGACGCGGACCTTGATCAAGCGTGACTTCCTTTTAACTGTACGGTATATGTTATATTGCATTTAGGAACTTTCAGGTAATCGAACAAGTGTCAATAATTACAGATTTCTGTAGTTGTATATATAAGTTTGGATGTAGCTGTATTGCATTGATGTACTGGTGGATATTGTGTGGTATGACTCCTGTAGTTGATAGTATAATTGATATAATGTCAACTTTATCCTGATGCCACATGTCCTTGACTTCCTCAGACAGTTGGATGTATTTTTCAATTTTTTCTCCTGTTTTCTTTTGTATATTTGTTGTATTGGGTACAGATATTTCGATTAGTTGTGTTAATTTCTTCTTTTTATTGGTGAGTATGATGTCAGGTTTGTTATGTGGTGTTGTTTTATCTGTTATAATGGTTCTGTTCCAGTATAATTTGTGTTCATTGTTCTCCAGTACATTTTGTGGTGCATACTTGTATGTGGGAACATGTTGTTTTATAAGTTTATGTTGTAAGGCAAGCTGTTGATGTATTATTTTTGCTACAGTGTCATGTCTTCTGGGGTATTCTGTATTTGCTAGTATTGTACATCCACTTGTGATGTGATCTATTGTTTCTATGTGTTGTTTGCAAAGTCTGCATTTATCTGTTGTGGTATTGGGATCTTTAATAATATGCTTGCTGTAATATATGGTGTTTATTGTTTGATCCTGTATTGCAATCATGAATCCTTCCGTCTCACTGTATATATTGCCTTTTGTTAGCCATGTGTTGGATGCGTCTTGATTGATGTGTGGCTGTGTTAGATGATACAGGTGCTTGCCATGTAGTGTTTTCTTTTTCCAATTTACTTTCTTTGTATCTGTTGATGTTATGTGATCTAAAGGGTTGTAGAAGTGGTTATGAAATTACAGTGGTGTAGCAGATGTATTTATATGAGTGATTGCTTTGTGTATTTTGCTAGTTTCTGCTCATTCTATAAAGAATTTTCTTAAATTGTCTACCTGTCCATAATATAGGTTTTTTATGTCGATAAATCCCCTTCCTCCTTCCTTTCTGCTTAATGTGAATCTTTCAGTTGCTGAATGTATGTGATGTATTTAATATTTGTGGCATTGTGATCGTGTAAGTGTATTGAGTGCTTCTAGGTCTGTGTTACTCCATTTCACTACTCCAAATGAGTAGGTCAATATTGGTATAGCATAAGTATTTATAGCTTTTGTCTTGTTTCTTGCTGTCAGTTTTGTTTTCATTATTTTTGTTAGTCTTTGTTTATATTTTTCTTTTAGTTCTTCTTTAATATTTGTATTATCTATTCCTATTTTTTGTCTGTATCCTAGATATTTATAGGCATCTGTTTTTTCCATCGCTTCTATGCAGTCGCTGTGGTTATCCAATATGTAATCTTCTTGTTTAGTGTGTTTTCCCTTGACTATGCAATTTTATTATTATTATTATTATTATTATTATTATTATTATTACCCTCCACCTCTATACCCCTCCACCCCAACACAGCCTCACAATGCTGTTCCTACCATGTCCCTGCATGGTCCCACAGGCTGCACAGCACCTCCCCCACCCCTACCCTGCTAACCCTCCTTCTCCTCACACCATGCCTCCTCCTTACCCCCCATCACCTACTCCAGCAGATTGCTGCTCATGGCAGTTGAAGTTGCAGTCAGGCTCCAGCACCCGGAGACAGTGGTTACGTGTGTGTTTTCTAGTTTGGGAGCCAGAGAGTGGTAATTTGTGTGTGAGCTAGGTTTGCATGAATGTGTGGGTGTCTGCTGCCTATTTCAGAAGAAAAACGTCTGTCTGAAAGCTTACATTTTTAGTAGTCTTTTTGTTGTGCCTGTCTGCAACTCGTCGTCTCCTGGATTTTCCACAGTTTGGATTCCAAAAGCGTAACCTAACTGAGAATGTCATTGTTTACTCACTAGAGAGAGAGAGAGAGAGAGAGAGAGAGAGAGAGAGAGAGAGAGAGAGAGAGAGTGTGTGTGTGTGTGTGTGTGTGTGTGTGTGTGTGTGTGTAATATTCTCCTAAGTAAACTGGGTTTTTAAAGAATTGATGGTTAACCAGCCAATGAATAATGTTGTATCTAACAACAAGAATGCAGAAAGTTGTACTAAATAATTCAATCACTGTAAGCAGGAGGTATTATTCTCAATGGGGAAAAACCATTTACAGGGTTCCACAAGGCTCAGTCATAGATCCACTATTGTTTCTAACCCATGCAAAGTACCTTTCGTTTTTTTTTTTTTTTTAAAAAAAAGCAGAATTAGTTATTTTTGCATTGGTATTGTAATCAGTCCAAACATACATACAGCAACAGAAGAAATAGTCACTAATGTTCTTATAAGTATTATTGTGTTGTTTTCTGCAAATTGTCTCATTCTCAATTCTGCAAGTGATCTCACTCTCAATCTAAGAAAGACACAGCATATTCAGTTCTACACATCTACAGGTTCTATACCACTGATAAGTGTAACACATGGAGGAAAAATAATAATTAGGGTGAAAACTTCACAATTGTTTGGTATGATTTAAATTGGAAAAAATAACTTGATTCAGCTACATTTGCATATCAACTCATTGCAAATCTTGGGGAGATATAAGACAGTAAGTTAAAATATATTAATTTCATTCATTAATATTCTGGGATAACTCAACTTTAAGAAATATTATGAAGTAGTAATGTAATAAGCTTACCTTTATTTGTTTATGTTGTTGTACAGAAGTACAATGACACTAGACAAGTTTATATGAAGTTTGAAAAATTTACAAGTTTCAAAAATTTAGAATTACATGCATATATCAGTAAAATGTCTGATTTCTTCAAAAACAGCCTTTAAATACAAGCCTCTAAAAATGTTAATATAAAAACATAATTACCAATTATTAAAATCATTTTGTGCTTTCTAAAAGTTTTTTTTACATATTTGCTTAGTTACATGTGAAACATTACATTAATTTTTTGCTTCAAGGTATTCTTTAACACTGTATGACAAATGTTAATCAAGTGACATTTTAGTTTGTTTTTGAAAGCAGACATTTTCTATAACCTTTATATAGTTTGGCAAACCGTTGTACAGAAGCATCCTGCTTTTACAGGCTCTTTGTCAGTTAATTTGAACCAGTTCCTTCAATATGATGATCATTTTTATTTCTTGTGTTGCAGCATGGTTATTTTCTACATAAATGATTCATGTGTGTACAGTGACACTACTGTTAATATGTTTAGTTCCCTGAATGGATTTCTGCAGGAATCTCTTGAAGATAATTTTGTCATGTATCTTACAGTCTTCTTTTGTACCTTCTGTACTCTGTATGTGCACATTTGCAGAATTTCCCCAGACCAAGATATCATATTAAGTTGGTGAATAAACTACCCTAGTAAATTGTTGGAAGTGTTTGTGTGTTTATTGTCCTTGTCACTTTTCTGAACTCACTTTATGACAAATATTTTTTTGATTCTTCCACATCAAGTACATATCCACTGTCATGCCCAGGGATTTATAAGTTTCTGTCTCTTTTAGAGCCAGATCTCGAAGCATGACAGTAATATTGTTCAAGGTAGGCATTATATTTGCGTATGTTTCATTTATGTTTATAGAAAAAGATTTCCTCTGAAATAATTGTTTCCATTTTCTATATTTAGAGAATGTTGGTATTGTGAGTCATCTGTTGAAATACTTCTTATAACAAATGAAGTGTCATCTGTGTACATGAGAGCATTTAAACCTCCTATATTTGGCATATCCTTTACACAAAAAATAAAAAGTAGTGGGCCCAGAACTGATCCTTGAGGCACTCCATATTTAACAAATTCAAAATCTGAGTAGACATTTGTAATAGTATAGTTCACATTTCTACACACTGTTCTCTATTTGCCATGAATGATTTTATGATATTGTCTGCTTACCCCCTTATACCATAATACTCAAGCTTTTTTAATAGTATGTTGTGGAATGTACAATCAGAAGCTTTTGAAAGGTCGAGAAACATACCAAAAACTTACTTTTGTTTGTCTAATGCCTTAGTTACACACGCTATAAATTCAGCTACTACTACTACTACTACTACTACTACTAGTAGTAGTAGTAGTAGTAGTTGCTGTATTGTTGGATCTATCCTTCCTAGCCCATGATGGACATCATTCAAAGTATTGCGTTTTTCTAAAAATTTTACTGTTCTGCCTTTACTTATACATTCCTTTATTTTAGATAAGACATTTGCAATAGTTATTCGTCAGTAACTTCCTGGATCTTCCTTGTAGCCTTCTTTGAAAATAGGGATCACTTTACTCTTTTTAAAATATGTCGGGAAAATTCCATCTTCCATGGCTAAGTTTATGAGGAAATAGTCAGAGGCTTTACCACACTCTGTAGGCAGCATTTGATTAGTCTGGTAGATATACTGCCTAGTCGCTCAGTATTTTTTGGTGTTAATTAGTGTATTATTTTTATTAATTTAGGTTCATTTGTTGGGGGAAGGAACAAACATTTTGCCTCATGAGAACTTTGTATGCATTTTGTATCAGGAAAGTTTTGATTTATTAATTTGTCATCTACCTCAATGTAACTTTGATTTAAAGTATTACTGACCTCTTTAGGGTCCCTGATTTCTTTCCCATTCTTCTTCATAGTTATGTTCTCACTCCCCCCTCCTCCCCCCAATGAACCATGGACCTTGCCGTTGATGGGGAGGCTTGCGTGCCTCAGCGATACAGATAGCCATACCGTAGGTGCAACCACAACGGAGGGGTATCTTTTGAGAGGCCAGACAAATGTGTGGTTCCTGGAGAGGGGCAGCAGCAGTAGGGGTAATGCAGCAGTAGGTTTAATAATGAATAAAAAATAGGAGTGCGGGTAACCTACTACCAACAGCATAGTGAACGCATTATTGTGGCCAAGATAGACACAAAGCCCATGCCTACTACAGTAGTACAAGTTTATATGCCAACTAGCTCTGCAGATGATGAAGAAATTGATGAAATGTATGATGAGATAAAAGAAAATGTTCAGGTAGTGAAGGGAGACTAAAATTTAATAGTCATGGGTGACTGGAATTCGAGAGTAGGAAAAGGGAGAGAAGGAAACATAGTGGGTGAATATGGATTGGGGGAGAGAAATGAAAGAGGAAGCCATCTGGTAGAATTTTACACAGAGCATAACTTAATAACAGCTAGCACTTGGTTCAAGAATCATAAAAGAAGGTTGTATACATGGAAGAAGCCTGGAGATACTAGAAGGTATCAGATAGATTATATAATGGTAAGACAGAGATTTAGGAACCAGGCTTTAAATTGTAAGACATTTCTAGGGGCAGATGTGGACTCTGACCACAATCTATTGGTTATGAACTGTAGATTAAAACTGAAGAAACTGCAAAAAGGTGGGAATTTAAGGAGATGGCACATGGATAAACTGACTAAACCAGAGGCTGTACAGAGTCTCAGGGAGAGCATAAGGGAACAATTGACAGGAATGGGGGAAAGAAATACAGTAGAAGAAGAATAGGTAGCTCTGAGGGATGAAGTAGTGAAGGCAGCAGAGGATCAAGTAGGTAAAAAGACGAGGGCTAGTAGAAAGCCTTGGGTAACAGAAGAAATATTGAATTTAATTGATGAAAGGAGCAAATATAAAAATGCAGTAAATGAAGCAGGCAAAAGGGAATACAAACATCTCAAAAATAAGATCGACAGGAAGTGCAAAATGGCTAAGCAGGGATGGCTAGAGGACAAATGTACGGATGTAGAGGCTTATCTCACTAGGGGTAAGATAGATACTGCCTACAGGAAAATTAAAGAGACCTTTTGAGAAAGGAGAGACACTTGTATGAATATCAAGAGTTCAAATGGAAACCCAGTTCTAAGCAAAGAAGGGAAAGCAGAAAGGTGGAAGGAGTATATAGAGGGTCTGTACAAGGGTGATATACTTGAGGACAATATTATGGAAATGGAAGAGGATGTACATGAAGATGAAATGGGAGATATGATACTGTGTGAAGAGTTTGACAGAGCACTGAAAGACCTGAGTCGAAACAAGGCCCCGGGAGTAGACAACATTCCACTGGAACTACTGACGGCCTTGGGAGAGCCAGTCCTGACAAAACTCTACCATCTGGTGAGCAAGATGTATGAGACAGGTGAAATACCCTCAGACTTCAAGAAGAATATAATAATTCCAATCCCAAAGAAAGCAGGTGTTTACAGATGTGAAAATTACCGATCTATCACTTTAATAAGTCACAGCTGCAAAATAATAACGCGAATTCTTTACAGACAAATGGAAAAACTGGTAGAAGCCGGCCTCAGCGAAGATCAGTTTGAATTCCGCAGCAATGCTGGAACATGTGAGGCAATACTGACCCTACGACTTATCTTAGAAGAAAGATTAAGGAAAGGCAAACCTACATTTCTAGCATTTGTAGACTTAGAGAAAACTTTTGACAATGTTGACTGGAATACTCTCTTTCAAATTCTGAAGATGGCAGGGGTAAAATACAGGGAGCGAAATGCTATTTACAATTTGTACAGAAACCAGATGGCAGTTATAAGAGTCGAGGGGCATGAAAGGGAAGCAGTGGTTGGGAAGGGAGTGAGACAGGGTTGTAGCCTGTCCCCAATGTTATTCAATCTGTATATTGAGCAAGCAGTAAAGGAAAGAAAAGAAAAATTTGGAGTAGGTATCCATGGAGAAGAAATAAAAACTTTGAGGTTCGCCAGTGACATTGTAATTCTGTCAGAGACTGCAAAGGACTTGGAAGAGCAGTTGAACGGAATGGACAGTGTCTTGAAAGGAGGATATAAGATGAACATCAACAAAAGCAATACGAGGATAATGGAATGTAGTCAAATTAAGTCGGGTGATGCTGAGGGAATTAGATTAGGAAATGAGACACTTATAGTAGTAAAGGAGTTTTGCTGTTTGGGGAGAAAAATAACTGATGATGGTCGAATCAG
The DNA here is from genome assembly GCF_021461385.2 of Schistocerca piceifrons. Lineage (NCBI taxonomy): Eukaryota > Metazoa > Arthropoda > Insecta > Orthoptera > Acrididae > Schistocerca > Schistocerca piceifrons. Next base: position 1,200,870,237 of record NC_060138.1, on the reverse strand, counting down.
AGAAGAAATAAAATGTAGACTGGCAATGGCAAGGAAAACGTTTCTGAAGAAGAGAAATTTGTTAACATCGAGTATAGATTTAAGTGTGAGGAAGTCGTTTCTGAAAGTATTTGTATGGAGTGTAGCCATGTATGGAAGTGAAACATGGACAATAAATAGTTTGGACAGGAAGAGAATAGAAGCTTTCGAAATGTGGTGCTACAGAAGAATGCTGAAGATTAGATGGGTAGATCACATAACTAATGAGGAGATATTGAATAGAATTGGGGAGAAGAGGATTTTGTGGCACAACTTGACAAGAAGAAGGGACTGGTTGGTAGGACATGTTCTGAGGTTTTATTTATTTATTTATTTATTTTATTTATTTATTTATTTATTTACTTATCTCTTGTTCCGGTGATCCATGTTGTGACAGTATCACAGGATATGAAACGTGTCAATTTTACACGCTTTTGGCCAGAATTTATGGTAATACATAAAACAAAACAAAAACAGTAAACAGTAACTTAGGTCCCAGCACAAAAAAAATACATTTTAGAAATAGATAGAGATTACAATACAAAAAACAGTAAACAGTAACTTAGGTCCCTCTACAAAAATACATTTTAGAGAGAGATAAAGATTACAAAATAATAAATGTTACAGAGAAATAAATATTGCAAAATATATGTTTACAATAAAAATATTCGGTATTACAAATACAAATTTGGGCATACATTTGCAATTTACAATACAAGAGATGTTAAACACTGTACTTCAGGAACACAAATTTAGCATTGGAGGGCAGCGTGGAGGGTAAAAATTGTAGAGGGAGACCAAGAGATGAATACACTAAGCAGATTCAGAAGGATGTAGGTTGCAGTAAGTACTGGGAGATGAAGCTTGCACAGGATAGAGTAGCATGGAGAGCTGCATCAAACCAGTCTCAGGACTGAAGACAACAACAATATATGGATCCAGTTATGTAATAATTTGTTGTCACGTATGATCCCATTGTCTTCAAAAGATATATCCAGTGAAATTATTCTGGGGCAAATGAAAAGATCTTAACTTGTCAGCAAAAGGCTGTGTTTTGGGAATAAAAAAATCACTCTCAGTACTTTTTTATGTAATTATCTTTTAGAACAGTGTACTTTGACTGATGTTTTTGGCGTGAATAAATGATATCTTCGAAGTGAAATTCTGTAAATTTTGTCGGATATAATCAATTATTGCATCAAGTGCAAAATCTTAGTCATTTTTATAGTTATATTGGTAAGATAATAAATTTAATTATATTCCTTTTTCCCTCTCTGGCTATCCTGATTCAGGTTTCCCAAGATTTCTCTAACTCACTCATGGCAAATTCCAGGATGCTTCCTTTGAAAGGGCATGGCTGACTTCCTTCCCCATCCTTGAAACAATCCAAGCTTGTGCTTCTTTCTGAAGACCTCGATGTTGATGGGATGTTGTACCCTACTCTTCTTTCATTTTCTTTTCCTTGCCTCTCACCATCAGAACAGGTGGGTCTCTCTCAATATGGGGCTTGAGTGAGCTGCCCCTCCTTTCCAATATTCTGCAACCTATCCCTTTTACCTCAATGATTAACAAACAATTCTGAAAACTAAGTATAGCTTTTTCCAGTGTTAAATGTGTCTATTGGCAGTACATGGGCTTTCACCTAATGAAGGTAAGTAAGAGCATTCTATTTCTGAGTAGATTTACAAATAATATAATATTTGAGTCTTAAGTAGTTTGATGTCACTGTGGATCTGTATCAACTGACATAGGCAAATAACTATATATTAAAACCACTTACAATAAGTTACCTCAACCTGCAAATATATTGTTGTAACTGACTTTTCACCCTGTTGCTCTGAAAGGTAAAATTTTCTTCAATTTGACTTTCAGCAATATTCAGTATTGTAAAGTTATTGATCTAAGCTAATTATAACAAACTGCAGAATATCTTCTGTAATTTCACATCTGTGGTTCTAATTCTTCTAGGGCCCGCATGTTTGATGGAAGCTTCAGTGACTTGGCGAAGCAGATTACAGATACATGATTGAAGCATGCTGGATTTTAAATGACTGCAGCAAAGAAGTTTATTAACAGACATTTTTCAAATAACATTATCTACTGGAAAATTTGCTATGCATACTAATATACAAATATATAATCACAATACGTATGTCTTTCATTTGTAGCATTTTGTATGTCTGTATGTCTATAGTGTAGTTATTTACCTGTGTCTATGTATGTTTTGTGGGGGTGTGGGGAAGGGGGGGGGGGGGTGGCTGGAGGTTCTTTGCTTCTGACTGATCCTCAGTTTTATCACGAAATTCATCTGTAGTACAGAAGTTATCAAGAAGATACAATTTTAATCAATCATTACAAATAAAACAGTAGATACAAAATAGAGAAAGTACAGTAGTGGATCTATGCAAACTGTGTACAACAGTCATTTTAATTTCTCTACACTGAAAATTACTTGAACAATATAATATGGCCTTTCCTCAAATTCATTGTCAGCCAGGCTTGTATTATAAATGAACTGTCTGGCCTCATAGCAGAAAATTTAAGGGCAGGAGCCACCATCATGAGTGGTAAAATACCAGTGATTACAGGTGTCAGAGCACCACCTTTTTTAGGATACGAAGGACAGCAAGAAATGAAGTTTTTGAGAGGTTAGGTTTGAAAGAAACGTTCAGTTTGACAAAGAAACCAAACAGCTTAATTTTGACGTATTGCATCATCACAAATACGTTCATTAAAAATTTTTCAATAATGAGCAGAAATTTTATTTCCATACAGTTTTATCTCAGTTATTGTGAAATGCCAGCTGTCTCCATTGCATCAAAATAGTCAAAGACTAAGAAGTAAAATTAATAAACATCCCACTTTCAATGATGAATTATTCATCATACTAAGTTGACACGAAATGAAATGATCGTGTGGCATTTTTGGCCGGGAGGCCCCATTCGGGGAAGTTCGGCCGCCAAGTGCAAGTCTTATTTTAGTTGACACCTCATAGGGCAATTTGTGTGCCAGTGATGAGGATGAAGTGATCATACAACACAACAACCAGTCCACAAGTGGAGAAAATGTCCAACCTGGCTGGGAAGCGAACCCGGGCCCGTTGCATGGGAGGCAAGCACGTTACCACTCAGCTAAGCAGGCAGACTGAATTGAAATAATCTGCCTCTTTTAACATCTTGTGACCACTGGCATAAATGTGCTAAGTGTTATAAGATTTAGGTTAGAATCACACTTCTGTAGAGCAGAAATGGAGAAAGGAGAAGTTATTATATTCATCAGGAATTGTCATAAATTGAAGAACATAGACTTTCATGAATTTTGCCTAGAGAAACATACGTAATTGTGCAATAAAAGTAGAATTTCACAATAAATCCTTCCTAGCAGTAAGTATATATCGAGCACCTGCAGGTAATTTTAATCCATTTGTAAATAACCCTAAAACATTAGTGTCCTATTTAATAGGAAAAAAACCACCCACCAAAGAAATAGGGGTTACTGGTCATTTTAATGTAGATTTTTCTTAAAAACTCTTCCAGTAAGAATATATTACAGTCAGTAACACTATCAGTCAATTTAATTTCTACTGTAATCTTCCCAACTAGTATGGCTAATTACTCAAAAATGGCCACTGATAATATCTTTATAGAAATATCTAATGAAAAAAAAAATTAAGCTCACCAGACAAAAACTAACTTACCCCTAAGAAATCATTACAAGCATTCTGTTAGACAATGTAATTCCTCCCCTAGAGTTGATAACCACCTGCACTCAGTTAGGAAGTGAGTGCACAAGGTTGTGCAGGTACGTTGGATCCAGGTTAAGCCATTTCCCGAGGTTTTGATTGTGAAATTCCATTACATTGTGGGAGTGTTGATGTCAGTGTTTTACTCACTGTTACAACATGTCCTATATATTTTCTGTGGGATTTAAATCAAGTGATTTTTCAGGCTACTCAAGATGTAATAGGGTACAGGAGTGTTCAGAAAACCAATCACTTATTCTTCCAGCCTAATAAACATTGCTGTTGTCGCCTTTGTGCACCTGTGTGAGCAATAATATCTTGTGCAGTGACTGACATTAAATGCTCATTGCATGCAGTTGCTATCCCAATGGTCTCTCCCTGATAGATTGGGATGGACCTTCATTCAATGCCTGCAGTAATTTCTGTCAGGTTTGGATGCAATTTTGATTAACAAGCTGTGAAATGTGTCTCCAGTCCCTCTCAATCGGGATCTTTTTCTGACCACAATTCTGATAGTGTATTTTGTGGCCAGGTGTGTTACACCACTTTCATACTCATATGGCCATCAATCAGTAGGGTGTAACCTCCCCCTCACTTACTGACCTTAATGACAGTGAAAAATTAAACTGCGTGCACCTAATGGAAATTTGAGAAAAGCAATCGTCACTGAAGTTAATCTGTCGGTAAAGAGAGAGGAAAGGGTTACATCTAAATGAAAGGAAAAATGCAAATGAAACTGGTGGAAATTAATCTTGAGAAAGGGTCAAGTTAATAAAGTAAGTAAATGTGTGGTCGTTACGTTAACAATTAACTAGCGGTAATAGATATTTGAGATTTGGGGGAAATTACGGTCGCCAGTCCTATGGACTGAAAAAGAAAGGTTATTGTACATATAATTAGCACTAAAAGCGTGGCAAGTGAAGGTTGACACGTGTTGTATGAAAACTGAAATTTTGTCAGAAGTAATAAATTTCACTACACTCTGACTTAATTTAGCAAAAGAATTAATAAAACTGGAAAACTGAAAGTTAATTTAGTGACTGAAATTAATAGTGAGCTTTGTTTCTGAAGCACATGGAAATTCAGTAAAATTAAGTTAGTCTACCTCAACAATCATTTCAAAAGCTACTTGAATCTACGCAATTTAGAAATAAGAGATTTAACTTTGAACTTGAATTAAATGATTCTGAACAATTAACAATAGTAAAATTTAGTACATACCAAGCTGAGCTGCAGTCACAGCTAAGCTAAAATATGGTAACAAAACTCGAACTCTTAATTTGTGCTTGTGTAATCTAAATATTGTAGCCAGCTATGAATACTTTAACTGAACTTTGAAATTAAAGCAGTGAAATGGAATGATATTACTTTAATGCTGTCGTTTGAATTTCTACGACACTCGGGTTCATTCCGGAAAGGGAAGGGACCCTGTTTGGTAATGCAATTGGGACAATGAGCAACAAATGTTCATGCTAAGTTTCTGTAATTATAGTTACAAAAATGGAACAGTTTGAAAAGCTGAGGTCTGCCATAGAGTTGTAAAACTTTACGTGTTTCCAGTCTTCGTTGTTGGTTGTTTGAAGGTTTGAAGCCGTCGATTGAGGAGGTGGCGACAGTCACTCATTGTCGGCCATTGCTGTTGCAGAAGCTGGATGTTGGTGCGCCTCCTTCTCGACACGGTCACCAGGCGAAATGGGCTCTTGATGTGCACCAGCTAATGCTTCCCGTCCGCGACACCGTATCAGAAACTATCATATCAAGTCGAGCGCAATTACATGCTGCCAAACTCCGAAAGCGCGGGAACTCGTGGGAGTGTCACAAAACACACCTGCTCTAGTGCACTACCCCAGCCAGACTCTCCCTCTGCTCTGCCCGCGCTCCATGCCGCAGAGTTTACACTACCAAAGATCCTAAACACTTTGGTTCTCTACACGACCTATCGATGTATTCATTCGACAGCATAGTTTTCCCTAGGCAAGACCCAGTGTAAAATACAAATAATATTTACAAAACAAACCAATTATACATCGACATAGATGCATAAATATATATACAAATAGTAAAATAATTACAATATATAAAGGCACAGAAATGTCATATATTCAGGTAACAAAATAAGGAAAAAAAAATTATAGTACAATAGATGGAAATAGGAGGATATGCATTTCCGGCGTTACAAGGGCCAAACATGATTGCCTCTTTTTGCCACTTTGTCACATCCTGATCTTTACCTACATTTCTGTACAATGTCCACTTGAAACATAAATGTCTCTCTCGTTGCTACTATCTCATGCTCACATAGAGGCAGTGTGCTCATGGTTGAGCATGTGACTATCGCTACACCAACTGAAAAGGCTTACCAATTCGTCTGTGTCTGCACGCTGGAGTGATTAATTTTTGTGGTCTTTTGTTACAAAACTGGTACCCAGTGGCCTCTCAGACCATATCATTCCTCAAAGACATACTACAGTGATGTATACAGTGCTCATGGCATGAATGTAAAATGCAATACTTTTGTTAATAATGTCCTTACCTTGTTTGAAAATTAAGAGGAAAAGGACACTGTATCTGTCCCTGATGTTGGTGCTATAGCTCATTAAAAGGCATACTGCAAAATGTTGAAAATAGTAATATAGACATCAAAACAAATGCATTATGAAAAGTAGTCAATTGTATCAGATAACAAAATAAACAGAAGAGGAATCTAGTGAAGGAGGAGACTGGTAAAAGCAGATGTGAAGAGGAACAGATTGTGTTAAGAATAAATTATACATTGGTAACAGATGTGTGCACTGTTGCGAAAGTTTTTAACAAGCATTTTATAACTTTTACTGAAAATATGAGCTTGTCGGAGTCAGAAGATGCTGCCATAGAATATCTCAAATTAGTCATTACTAATTATTTCAGCAATATGAATATGACCCTCACTACACTGGCAGAAGGAATGGGCACCATAAAATCTTTAAAATAAAACATTTCTAGTGGTTATGAAAAAATATCAACAAAGATAATTATGGAGTGTGCTTCTGAGTTTAGCAATACGTTAAATTGTTTGTGTAACCAGTCATTTATCAGTGCAACATTTCCTGAATAACTGAAATACACTTAAGTTAAGCCTTTCTTTAAGAAAAAAGGTAAAGAAGTGCCGTCAAATTTTGGTCCAGTTACATTTTAGCCAGCAATCTCAGAAATTTTAGAAAAAGTAATTTACAGTTGGCTTCTTTAACACCAACTGGCTTCATAAACATCTGTAGTGGACCCGGTGTGATTAGGACCACTACAGAGTAGAAATGGTGGAGTGGTAGGGTGTTGAGCGGTTAGTGCTGGCCACTGTGCGGCGGCGTGGTTCTTTCTGTCCCTTTACGATGGACCTACACCTACCTGTGAACATATTCTCAGCAGATCGTCAGTAGGGAAGCCGAGTGAAACCTACTGTACTTCGACGTGAACCAGGCTGCAATTAAAGTCACTAATCTACATTTCGGGAGAAAGTTTTCATATGAAATGAAAGGTTGGAAATTTTGTCCTCAATTAATATATTCTGACACTTAGGTGAACAAGTATCACTGCCAAGCCCGTGCTAGTCTTAACACAGTCACTCACAATCCCTTTCACGCACGTTAGCAAGTTTATGGTGTTGCATTTCCCGAAAACGTAATAGCTACAAAAATACTGATTGTTTTTGATTGATAATGCTCGCCAAATATTAAGTCTGTCGGTACCAAATGCAGTCACAGTTTTTAGCCACTGACCTGCTCAATACACCACGCGGAATATATGTCTTTTCTCGTCACAAAATTCACTTAAAAATTCCAAAATTTACACACACACATCAGAATAATTATGCCGTCACTTTCCAACACTTTTGATGTATGAAACACTGCTAGATCCGGTGACTTATCAGAACTACTACTACACACGTCCGATCAATTTCATGTCTAGGCTTCCATTCTTCTCTAGAACACTCTAAAGTCTTCTCTACCTGCAGAGAAAGGTGCGCGAAGAATATTGCTTTACCATTGGTCAGTTTATTCAACAGCCAATAGCAAAACAACATTCTCCTGCGTCAGTCCGCGCTTTTCATCCATAACCAATCACAAAATAGTAAACCTAATGACTGCACTTTTTACCGACGTAATTATCTAATATACTGAAGTTTTGTTTATGCATAAAGCTATTTACTATTGTTATTTATGCCTGAATTAACTTTCCCTTTACCATAAACTTACTTTACAAATCTATTCTACAAAAATCCCCTTTGTTCATATCCATACTACTTCAAAATGTTCCCACACTAGATCCTACTACATAACTCGTTAAACAATTATCTTCATATTAACATTAATCCACACTCACCCATCATTCATACTGCTAAACACGCTTATAACATTTTACATACACAAAAAGACATAATAACATTTTATGAAAATACCAGAACAGTTTATGAAAAACATTCTATTATTTTAGTGCACTCTACTGGGCACAATCAAAACTAAATCAGTCCCCTATCCAATACTGTCCTCTATCGGCTGATACATAAACTACGTGCGCATCCAGTCTCGCGTCACCATCAAGCTCTGAGGCACATCTCCCACTTAACCGCCTCCAAGGTAGGATCGTTATACGGCGCTACACCTCAACTGGTGGCTAGGAAAACTCAGCTGCAGAGTAAAACATCTGCACTACAATAATCAAAATGCTGTGATGTCAGTTGCATGTCCATTACAGGAGCATGGACTGTCGGCTGCCCAGTCAGCTGCAGAAGCTTGTAGCAGTGTACTGGACCTATGACACCCATGTCCTGCTTTACTGGCACTATTTGCTTCATTTGGCAGTGCACACCCCAGTTAGCACCATGTGGCCATGAGTGAGAACTTGCAAACAACCTGAACATCTGCACAGATTATCATAGAGGTCCACTGCTAACAGATGAGAAGCTCGTACCGGGGAGGGTGGATAGCAGCGGCACCACACTGGCCGCAAACTGCTCCCATCCAGGGCAAAATTTCAGTTGTGACTGCAGAAGCTGGAGATGGCTAATCCATTGTACTACTCCAAGTAATGGGTGCAGACTTACCCGCCAGTTGGTCTGGTGGAGATGATTGCCCTGACTGGCATTGGCAGCTCGTTGATCGGGAACATGGCAGGGACTTGCGGTGCTGTCGAGGATGGTACCAGACTGTGCATAACTGCACTAGAATAAGAGGATATTTATAATGGATAATAGCAAATTTGTTGTGTTGATACAATGCCTCCAGGCACATACAGATCGACACCTTCATGGCGGAATGGTATGGAAACTTCCCCAGCCAGTTTGTAATGGCACAGCTTTTATGCAACGTCGCCAAGATTGTGAAGCTCAGCCTTGTAGTAGGTAAAAAGATTGCATGTAAAATCACTTACTAGTACCTCTGCACCTGCCTGCTCACCCTACATATTGCTGCAGTAAGCTGCTTTTCTCACAGTAATACCCAAAATGAGTTATGGCATAACACATTGGGCAACAAATAATATATACTGATCTTATTGATAACGATTGTTCAGCAGCTGCAGAATATTTCAACAAAGATAAAAAGTCAGTCACCAGCTGCACAAGAAATCCTTTAATTGGTTCACTTAACTTGTTGACAGTTTAAACAGTCATCTTCAGAAGTGAAATAGGCTCATATCATTGGTAAGCCAATGTCAAAATAATAATCAGATGCAGTGCCCTACAAAGGATTGGAAAAAATACATATCTAAAGCAAATATGTTAAAAACAAATCAAAAAATATTGAAAAGCAAAAGTAAAACAGGTTTGCTGAAACAGATGTAAAATACTTAAGCTTAAGAGCCACAACATATCTTTGTTACAGAATCAATAAAACAGAGACATTACTAAAAATATATGATGTGTGTGATGAGTGGCAAACAATTAACTGTCAAATTTCACCTCATACATACTATGTGCAAAGAAAGTCAACCACCATACTGATGATGTGAAGGGCATTGAGCATGCATATATACAAAGTGAGAGAATTAGTGTACATATAAACTGTAACAAATTCTGTGGCAGATGAAGCACAAGTATGCATAAAACGTTATAAAACCATGTAAAATGATTAACGAAAGACAACAAACCAGGGACCAAGTGTTAAGCAAACACACACAAAAATGACATCATTACTATATAAAAGGAGATAAACGAAGGAAGAGAAACTGTTCAAATTTTATTATCATTTTATAGTGTTGCCATGGGCAACTGGAACAGCAGCAATACGTGTAACTGTTCAGTATGCTGGAGACAAGGTCAGCTGTTGGATCACATTAGCAGGAAACACAAGTAAGTGAACTGCAATCCACATCAGTAGTGGGAAGTGGACGCCGCCGAGTCGAAGGCATTTGAGGGGCTCCAGCATGTGTTTACACATTAGCCTGCTGTGTGGAAACATGCCTGTAGCATATCTACAAGCTTATCAAAACTTGGTGTGTGGGAGGTAATACAGAAAGTCAGCATTTAAAAAGTCAGCATGTGACAGTTACACGTAAATTTCCTTGACTTAAAATAGTGGCTGGTAGGTGGAAAAATTAGTTTTGACATCTACAGGAAATCTAGTACGACAGATGACATCATCTGTGCTTCTTTCTGTCATCCTTTTAGACACAAAATGGCATTTTTGCGCGCTATGATTGACTGTTGTTGTTGTTGTGGTCTTCAGTCCTGAGACTGGTTTGATGCAGCTCTCCATGCTACTCTCATACAGTAAAAGCTGCATGCCCTCGGGAAAAATTACATATATTTGAGGTTCATCTTAGTCCCCCCACTATTGTCACAGAGATTAACAATCTTACATACATTGCTTCCAATAATGGGTATCTGACCAGTCTTGTGCAAAAACTGTGTAAGGCTAAAACTAGCAAGCATACCACTGTTTATGCATAACAAGTGACCCACAGTTGACAGATATCTCAAATCTGAGATATATAAAATTCTACATCTACATACACATATATACTCTGCTAGCCACCGAGCGGTGTGTGGTGGAGGACACTATATTCGTGCCAAAGCCATATCTCCCCCACCCCCCTCTGTTCCACTCACATATCACACGAGGGAAATACAACTGTCTGAACACCTCAGTACGAGCTCTAATTTCCCTTATCTTTGAATGGTGATCATTGTGTGATTTGAAAGTTGGTGGTAATAATACATGCGCTACAATGCAATATGTGCCTGAGCTTTTACATGGGATGATAGGGAGTGCTTTTAAAGCCTGTTTTGGTGAGCACTTACTCAACAAAGATTGTGAGAATTCTTACAAGTCAGCTTCTGCAGTCTTAACACTGAAAAACTCTATTCAATATGGAAATTTTACAAAAAGATGTGAAATGAATCTGTTAGAAGAAACTGAAATTTATAAACATTCCTACCTTAACTCTAAGGATTTGCTGTATGATCAACTTGAACTGAAGAACAGATTGGCTTTTGATTGTGTAGCTTAAATAATTTATAGTGACCTACTTTATGTCTGACTCTGACTACATAGTTGAAGCTGGCTTGCTCACAGATTTTACTTTATCTTTTTTATCCAGTATGTTCTAATGGCTTTTGTGTAATATAATCTTGTTACATTCTGACAATTTCTTCTAGGCATAGCCATGTATTTTTCATGTGTAATACCTTTCAAGGTATACTAGCTCCCACATATAACATTTTACTTGGTATCTAGATATGTTTTTACGTGGTATCTAGATATGTTACAGGCATGTTTTCACACAGCATGTTAACTTGTAAACATGTGCTGTGGCCCCTCAAACGTCTTCAATTCGATAGTGTCCACTTCCTGCTATCAAAGCCAGACTGCAGCTCACTTAATGGTGTTTCCTGCTAATGTGATCCAACGGCTGGGCTTGTCTCCAGCATGCTGAACAGTTACATGTATTGCTGCTGTTCCAGTCGCCCATGGCAACACCATAAAATGATAATAACATTTGAACAGTTTCTCTTACTTCGTTTATCTCCTTTATATAGTAATGATGTCATTTTTATGTGTGTGTTTGCTTAACACTTGGTCCATGGTTTATTGTCTTTCGTTAATCATTTTACATGATTTTATAAGGTTTAATGCTTACTTGTGCTTCATCTGATGCAGAATTTATTACAGTTTTTATGTACACTAATTCTCCCACTTTGTATATATGCGTGTTCAATGACCTTCAAGTCATCAGTATGGGTGTTGACTTTCTTTGCACATAGTATGTATGATGTGAGATTTGACAGTTAATTGTTTGCTGTTCATCACACATATCATATATTTTTGGTGATGTCACTGTTTTATTGATTCTTTAGCAAAGGTATGTTGTGGCTCTTAAGCATAACTATTTAACATCTGTTTCAGCAAACCTGTTTTACTTCTGCTGTTCAATATTTGTAGGTTTGTTTTTAACATATTTGCTTTATGTATTTTTTCCAATCCTTTGTGGGGCACTACCATCCGATTCTTATTTTGACATTGGCTTACCAATGATTAGAGCCTATTTCACTTCTGAAGATGACAGTTTAAACTGTCAAAATAAGTAAAGTGAACCAATTAAAAGATTTCTTGTGCAGCTGATGACTAACTTTTTATCTTTGTTGGAATGTACACCGAGGTGACAAGTCATGGGAAAGTGACACGCACATATACCAAAGGCAGTAGTATTGATTATACAAGGTGTAAAAGGGGAGTGCATTGACGGAGCTGTTATTTGTACTCAGGTGACTCATGTGAAAAGGTTCCAAATTTAATTATGACTGCACAATGAGAATTAAGACTTTGAATGCAGAATGGTAGTTGGAGCTACACACACGGGACATTCTGTTTTGCAAATCATTAGGAAATTCAATATTTTGAGATCCACGGTGTCAAGAGGGTGCTGAGAATACCAAATTTTGGGCATTACCTCTCACTACGGACAATGCTGTAGCCTATTGCCTTCACTTAATGACCAAGAGCAGTGGCGTCAGTGTAGAGTTGTCAGTGCTAACAGCGAAGCAACCTGTGTGAAATAACCACAGAAATCAATGTGAGATGTACAATAAACATATCCATTAGGACTGTGCAGCGAAATTTGGCATTAATGGGCAATGCCAGTCGCTGACCAATGCTAGTGTCTTTGCTACCAGTGCGACATCACCTGCTGTGGCTCTCCAGGGCTTGTGACCATATCAGTTAGACCCTGGATGATTGGAAAACTGCAGCCTGGGCAGATGTGTACCGATTTCATTTGGTAAGAGCCAATGGTAGAGTTTGAGTGTAACACAGACCCCACAAAGCCATGGACCAAGGCTCTCAACAAGGTACTGTGCAAGCTGATAGGCATAGACCTCAATTTCCAAGATCGTTTACCATGGACTTTCGTGATTAACGATGTGTCAGACGCAATATTGGGTGTGGATTTCTTGTTTCACTATGCAGCTGAAGTAGTTATTGGCTCGACAGCATCCATCAAGGTAAACAGAGCATTAAAGGCACCATAGGACAAAGTTCTCCGCCTACATTCAATGACAGACAACAAGTGACACCACTGTAGCAAACTGCAAATCCGTGCAGCGTGCGCAGACAGTTAAGCACATCACGGTCCATCATATAAGAGCTATGCACGGTCAACCAGTAGCTTAGTGCCCATGCCGGTTAGCCCCTGATTGTTTCACAACAGCGAAGGCAGAATTCAAAGAACTCTTGCGCTCAGGATTCGTCCGTAGATTCGACAGCCCATGGTCATCACCACTTCATCCAGTAGCAAAGAAAGATGGGATCTGGAGACCATGTGGAGACCACCAAGCACTCAATACCCGTACTATTCCCAATTGCTGTCTGTTACCATATATTAGGGATTTTATGCCTGCATGACCATTTTTAGTGTCAGTGAATGCCAGAAAGAATATCACCAGATGCTGGTAGCGCCTCCTGATAGACTGAAGACGGTTATCATGACACCATTCAGCTTATTTGAATACTTCAGTATGCCATTTGGTTTGAAAAAGTGGCACAAACTTGGCAAAGGTTCATTGACGGAGTACTAAGTGGTTTACCATATTGTTTCGCATACCCTGATGATATCCTGGTCTTTTCGGCAACCAAGAAATTGCACAAACTGTTTACCAATGCATTGATGCATATGGCATTTCAGTCAATGAATCAAAGTGTTTATTTCGATGACGTCAGGTGCCATTCTTGGGCTACTAAGTGACAGCATCTGTTTCTGGCCACAAGTGGAAGCCAGGCCATTCAAATTTTTCACAGACCACAAACCGATTACTTTCGCTTTTAGTTACGTCTGCGGCAAATACAACCTGCTGGTGAACATTTGCGAGTTTGGTGTGATGTATCACAGGGAAAACCAAGACCTTTTGTACCTAAGAATTTGCAGTGGCAATTATTCGACAGCATCCACGGGCTGGCTCATCCTGGAATAAATGCCAGCATCAAACCGATGACGGACAGTTTCGTGTGGCCAGATATAAAGAAGGGCTGCAGTAGTTGGGCTAAAACATGCTTAGAGTGTCAGAGGGCCAAGGTTGGATGACACATGCACAAATTGATAGACTTTCCACTTATGACGCAACATTTCACACATGTACACCTGGACATCATGGGACATTTATTGTCATCGGAAGGATACTGTTACCTCCGTATTGCAGTGGACAACTTCACCAGATGGGCAGAGGCAGTTGCATTATCGGACAATTCCGTGGAACGGGTATTTCTTTTGTTGTGGATCGCACATTTCGGCTGCCCTTTACATGTCGCCACAGACCAGGGCTGTCAATTTGAATCGACACTGTTCACACAATTGGCCAACCTCTGTGGTTTCCACAATCATACCACGGCTTACCACCCAACAAGCAATGGAATTGTGGAAAATTGGCACAGAACATTAAAAGCCGCTTTAGTGTGGCCCATGCAGGCTTGGTCATCAGCTTTGCCACTGGTTTACTTGGGCCTTTGTACAGCATTAAAAGCAGATTTAAGAGTGTCCCCTGCAGAATTGGTTTATGGTGAATCCTTAAGACTGCCTGCAGAATTCTTCACTGATAAAACTGTAGGACAACAGACCAAATTGCCTTATGTACTGCAAACGGTGGGGGAGCATATGGCCAGACTTTGCCCATCCACTGTCTCGAGACATGTGCATAGAGGTCTATGGACATGTACACATGTGATGCTACAGGCAGGCGCTGTCATGTTACCACTGCAGCCCCCATATTCTGGAGACTACAGAGTTCTCTCCCGGGAAGAACATACCATGCTTATAGATCAAAATGGGAAGACCCAAGTGCTATTGCTGGAACATGTCAAACCTGCACCTATGTTACTCACCAAAGAGGATGTACATACTGAACATGACATGTCACCTTCCACACTAGTGGACACGGGTGACACTATCTCAGCACAACAAGAGGAGGTAGCACCAACAATGCCAGCACTGGGGGCTGAAAAGTTCAAGCAGACCTCTATGTTTCCCGGAGTTCCACTCTCTCGTGGGGATGCTGTGTGGGAGTCACCATAAGGACATACGTGAATGCACACTGGAACACAGCATTATTCTGTGGCAACAAGTGCATAGACAGTCCGCTTTACGCTTTGATTTTTATTAGAATTCTTTGTATGGTTCTGGATTTTTGAGTTGATTGATGTTCGAGCTTGAAGAAAAAACATTATTGCCTGACTACTACATTGTATCTTTTTAGCAGACAGAGATAATCTGTAGTAGGCTGTTATGGGGCAACTAATCTGGAGAAAAAAGAATTTTTATTTGGCAGAAAAGGGCCAAGATGCATTGCTGGAGTAAGAAACAATGTATCATGTTTGTTGTTGTTGCGGTCTTCAGTCCTGAGACTGGTTTGATGCAGCTCTCCATGCTACCCTATCCTGTGCAAGTTTCTTCATCTCCCAGTACCTACTGCAACCGACATCCTTCTGAATCTGCTTAGTGTATTCATCTCTTGGTCTCCCCCTTACGATTTTTACCCTCCACGCTGCCCTCCAATGCTAAACTTGTGATACCTTGATGCCTCAGAACATGTTCTACTAACCGGTCCCTTCTTCTCGTCAAGTTGTGCCACAAACTCCTCTTCTCCCCAATTCTATTCAGTACCTCCTCATTAGTTATGTGATCTACCCATCTAATCTTCAGCATTCTTCTGTAACACCACATTTCGAAAGCTTCTATTCTCTTCCTGTCCAAACTATTTATTGTCCATGTTTCACTTCCATACATGGCTACACTCCATACAAATACTTTCAGAAACGACTTCCTCACACTTAAATCTATACTCGATGTTAACAAATTTCTCTTCTTCAGAAACGTTTTCCTTGCCATTGCCAGTCTACATTTTATTTCTTCTCTGATTCGACCATCATCAGTTATTTTGCTCCCCAAACAGCAAAACTCCTTTACTACTTTAAGTGTCTCATTTCCTAATCTAATTCCCTCAGCATCACCCGACTTAATTCAACTACATTCCATTATCTTCGTATTGCTTTTGTTGATGTTCATCTTATATCCTCCTTTCAAGACACTGTCCATTTCGTTCAACTGCTCTTCCAAGTCCTTAGCTGTCTCTGACAGAATTACAATGTCATCGGCGAACCTCAAAGTTTTTATTTCTTCTCCATGGATACCTACTCCAAATTTTTCTTTTCTTTCCTTTACTGCTTGCTCAATATACAGATTGAATAACATCGGGGAGAGGCTACAACCCTGTCTCACTCCCTTCGCAACCACTGCTTCCCTTTCATGCCCCTCGCTTCTTATAACTGCCATCTGGTTTCTGTACAAATTGTAAATAGCCTTTCGCTCCCTGTATTTTACCCCTGCCACCTTCAGAATTTGAAAGAGAGTATTCCAGTCAACATTGTCAAAAGTTTTCTCTAAGTCTACAAATGCTAGAAATGTAGGTTTGCCTTTCCTTAATCTTTCTTCTAAGATAAGTCGTAGGGTCAGTATTGCCTCACGTGTTCCAACATTTCTGCGGAATTAAAACTGATCTTCGCCGATGCCGGCTTCTACCAGTTTTTCCATTTGTCTGTAAAGAATTCGTGTTAGTATTTGGAGCTGTGACTTATTAAACTGATAAATCGGTAATTTTCACATCTGTCAACACCTGCTTTCTTTGGGATTGGAATTATTATATCCTTCTTGAAGTTTGAGGGTACTTCGCCTGTCTTATACATCTTGATCACCAGATGGTAGAGTTTTGTCAGGACTGGCTCTCCCAAGGCCGTCAGTAGTTCTAATGGAATGTTGTCTACTCCCGGGGCCTTGTTACGGCTCAGGTCTTTCAGTACTCTGTCAAACTCTTCACGCAGTATCGTATCTCCCATTTCATCTTCATCCACATTCTCTTCCATTTCTATAATATTGTCCTCAAGTACATCGCCCTTGTATAGACCCTCTATATACTCCTTCCACCTTTCTGCTTTCCCTTCTTTGGTTAGGACTGGGTTTCCATCTGAGCTCTTGATATTCATACAAGTGGTTCTCTTTTCTCCAAAGATCTCTTTAATTTTCCTGTAGGCAGTATCTATCTTACCCCTAGTGAGATAAGCCTGTACATCCCTACATTTGTCCTCTAGCCATCCCTGCTTAGCCATTTTGCACTTCCTGTCGATCTCATTTTTGAGACGTTTGCATTCCGTTTTGCCTGCTTCATTTACTGCGTTTTTATGTCTCCTCCTTTCATCAATTAAATTCAATATTTCTTCTGTTACCCAAGGATTTCTACTAGCCCTCGTCTTTTTACCTACTTGATCCTCTGCTGCCTTCACTACTTCATCCCTCAGAGCTACCCATTCTTCTTCTACTGTACTTCTTTCCCCCACTGCTGTCAATTGTACCCTTATGCTCTCCCTGAAACTCTGCACAACCTGATACCTTTTAGTATCTCTGCGTTTCTTCCATATATACAACCTTCTTTTATGATTCTTGAACCAAGTGTTAGCTATGATTAAGTTATGTTCTGTGCAAAATTCTAACAGATGGCTTCCTCTTTCATTTCTTACCCCCAAGCCATATACACCTACTATGTTTCCTTCTCTCCCTTTTCCTACACTTGAATTCCAGTCACCCAGGACTATTAAATTTTCGTCTCCCTTCACTATCTGAATAATTTCTTTTATCTCATCATAAATTTCATCAATTTCTTCATCATCTGCAGAACTAGTTGGCATATAAACTTGTACTACTGTAGTAGGCATGGGCTTCGTGTCTATCTTGGCCACAATAAAGCGTTCACTATGCTGTTTGTAGTAGCTTACCCGCACTCCTATTTTCTTATTCATTATTTAACCTACTCCTGCATTACCCCTATTTGATTTTGTATTTATAACCCTGTATTCACCTGACCAAAAGTCTTGTTCCTCCTGCCACCAAACTTCACTAATTCATACTATATCTAACTTTAACCTATCCATTTCCCTTTTTAAATTTTCTAACCTATCTGCTCGATTAAGGGATCTGACATTCCACACTCCGATCCGTAGAATGCCAGTTTTCTTTCTCCTGATAACAACGTCCTCTTGAGTAGTCCCCACCCGGAGATCCGAATGGGGGACTATTTTACCTCCGGAATATTTTACCCAAGAGTACGCCATCATCATTTAGCCATACAGTAAAGCTGCATGCCCTCAGGAAAAATTACAGCTGTAGTTTCCCCTTGCTTTCAGCCGTTCGCAGTACTAGAACAGCAAGGCCATTTTGGTTAGTGTTAAAAGGCCAGATCAGTCAATCATCCAGACTATTGCCATTGAAAAGGTTGCTGCCCCTCTTCAGGAACCACACGTTTGTCTGGGCTCTCTACAGATACCCCTCCATTGTGGTTGCACCTACGGTACGGCCATCTGTATCACTGAGGCACGCAAGCCTCCCCACCAGCGGCAAGGTCCATGGTTCATGTGGGGAAGATGTAACATGTAGAGAACACTTTAAAGAGCTACAAATACTGACAGCCACATCAATATTTACTCTCAGCTGCTTGGTGCGTATCAGGGAAAGCCAAGACAGTCATACACTATGACAGTCTATACCTGCCCATGACCCATGTCAAAGGCAGATGAAAGACATCCGAGTTATTGCACTTAAAGAAACCCACAATAGTTGCTCACACATAGAGATACAACTATTTAATATGTTACCACATACAATGCACAGTGTCACTGAATGTTTTCACAAATATTACGAAAAGGTGGCTTGAACAAAATGCCTTCTATACGATAGAATTTAAAATATGTAATAAAAATGATGTAATCTACTAAAGCTGCTGTAGTATATAACCACTATATTACATGAACTATTCTGAAAATATTGTTGTATCACAGTATTGCGTTTTATTTGCATAATGCATTTATACTTAATGGTCATCATGTATCAAGCAAATCTAATTTATATTTGTTGAAATGTTTTGTTCAGCATGTGTAGTATGTTACACAAACTGTTTTCCTTTTGTCATTCTGCATTTATATTTAATGATTACTAAATGTATTCAGTATAAATCATGTATATTCCCTGAACATAACTTTTAATAAAATGTATGACTGATGTAGCTATGTAAACTGTATGTACAATGATAACAATTGCATGGAAATTATTTACAGATGTATCAATAAATCAAATCAGTTCATGGCTGTACGATTAGATTAGATTTACTTTTATTCCAATTGATCCGTAGGGAGGAGGTCCTCCAGGGTGTAGAACATGTCAGAAAAACAGTAATACATGACAAAATTTACAACTGAAACAAATAAGCTAATGTACCATTCCACAGGTCCCAAGTGGAATGATCGTCATTTTTTTAAATGAAGATGATATGAAATAATCATTTTACAAACACTAATGCACTGAATTTAAAACAAAAAAAGTTTTTTTTTTCAGGGTGTATACGTGGACAAGGAAAAAAAATCCCGGATTTCCAGGTTAAAAATTAATTTTCTCCCAGATGAAAATATACTTTTTCCGTATTAAGTGACAGTATACTCTTCCTTGGCACTGTAAAACTCATCAGTCCTATGGTTTTATATGCGGGAGTAGAATTTCCCGGCACTTTAGAAAACGAAACTCAGAAGGGGGAAAACATGTTTTGAAAGACCTTTGATGTGCAGCAACATGTACGCTGCATATTTTCGTATTACGAAGGTATAAATTTTAATTCCACCAAACTCCGTATGTTACTTTCCGAAACATTGAAATCAATATTGCGATGCGCTTTTGTAAGACAGTCGTCACTCCTGTCACATGATCTCGCCAGCTGATGGCAGCATAGGATACATGATGTAATGAGCCAACAGCAAGATCACTCTTAAGTAGCGCGAACACACAAATAATAAAAGTTAATGGTTTAAATTAATATACACAGCATTCACGTATAATATTGGTCTCGAAGATTAATAGGCTGGAAGAGAAGCTAAGCTTCCACATACAATGTTGACCTTTTTTACGCATGTTACATCACACAAATATGCCAGTAAAACGAAGTAAATGTCTGATCTTTTGGACTCGAAATTCTTCTAAATGGTCGTCCTGAAAGAGTTGATTTTTAAATGAGAGTCAAACGCTTTCTGATTTAAGAAATTCATCGTACATTCTTGCATATGCTCATCTTGCGTAAAAGGAAATCTGCTTTGAATGTAACGCTTTTCAAATCACCATTCGCAGTATTTTCCCGTGACCTGTTAGAAATGGGTTCGTTTCAGCAGTTGCAAGAGAACGCCAAATAACAGGCGTCACCGCGCTTGCGCAACTACGTTGACGCAGGAAGCCCATATGTTCGTACATGAAAAACATTAAAAGACCTTACGTACGGCATCAAAGAAACAATTCATCAGATGATGCTTCAAGAGCGTCGGAATTTCGTGAACCATACTAAAACGTATAATTCGGCTTAAAATGTACATTCGTATGTAAATTTTCTTAAAGTCCCAGTACTGTATTATCTCATGTTTGGTTCTTTATTATGGCATAATGCCATACGTGCACTTAAAATGCAGCGAACAGTTGAAACTACTCAGTAGTGTGAAATTAAACACTTCGTTTCAAATAAATTGACTGCCTCAGCAGAAAGATTAACTTTAAGCCAAATCTCTTTACCAAACCGCCAAAAATAACTTCATTGTTCTGTCAGAAAGGTGGAAATAAAAGCTAATAACATATTTTAGCCTTCCGTAACTATGCGAACGTATTTTAATTCATTTGATAACTCCTGGCCACAAAAATCCGTTTTGTTATCATTTAACATGAGAGCAATAAACGAAGAGAAAATGACAAAATCACTGAACGTAAACACAGGTCACGTGGATGCTCACCACCTCCCCACAACAACTAAGACTGCTCTGTGTATCAGCCCCAGATTTACAATATTTCCGAAAGGAGGCAATATTAAGCACTGGCGCCCAGCCACACTTCTGTAACAAGAAGCGGGAAAAGGTACTACTCATTCGAACTCAACTGCGCATGCTCAAGAGCCCCGCCCGCAACAGCTCAAACGAGTCTAATTTAAACAGTTGTCACGTCACGCTCATCGGAAGCAATTTGTTGTTATAAAGCATTGCAAAGTCTTCCTAAAGCCTTTGACACACTTTGCTGTTGGCAGACGCTTGTAATAGCACTGTTTTGTTGCTGTTTACGGGGCATTTCCTTTGCAACTTACGTTTTATTTTCGTTTTCTTTTTTCTCTCGTTCATGCTTTGTTTCTGCTGTATTACTCTGCAGTAGAGTGATACAGTAATATCCTTTGTTACAGTACTGGTTCTAACCAGTCAAAATCACAAAAATTGAACTGAAAACTAAAACAATGAAAAATTCCCAGAATTCTAAACAATTCCCGGGTTTTTCCCGGTTTTCTCCCGGATGAAAAAATTCCCGGGTTTTTCCCGGATCTCCCGGTTGTCCCGGGTCGCATATACCCTGTTTTTATTTGTTAGATAATAAACATGTCTCCCCCATGAACCATGGACGTTGCCGTTGGTGGGGAGGCTTGCGTGCCTCAACGGTACAGATAGCTGTACTGTAGGTGCAACCACAACGGAGGGGTATCTGTAGAGAGCCCAGACAAACGTGTGGTTCCTGAAGAGGGGTAGCAACCTTTTCAACGGCAATAGTCTCGATGATTGACTGATCTGGCCTTGTAACACTAACCAAAATGGCCTTGCTGTTCTAGTACTGCGAACGGCTGAAAGCAAGGGGAAACTACAGCTGTAATTTTTCCCGAAGGCATGCAGCTTTACTGTATGATTAAATGATGATGGCATCTTCTTGGGTAAAATGTTCCGGAGGTAAGGTAGTCCCCCATTCGGATCTCTGGGCAGGGACTACTCAAGAAGACGTTGTTACCAGGCGAAAGAAAACTGGCGTTCTATGGATCGGAGCGTGGAATGTCAGATCCCTTAATCGGGCAGGTAGGCTAGAAAATTTAAAAAGAGAAATGGATAGGTTAAAGTTAGATATAATGGGAATTAGTGAAGTTCGGTGGCAAGAGGAACAAGACTTTTGGTCAGGTGGATACAGGGTTATAAATACAAAATCATAAATGGGTAATGCAGGAGTAGGTTTAATAATGAATAAAAAAATAGGAGTATGTGTAAGCTACTACAAACAGCATAGTGAATGCATTATTGTGGCCAAGATAGACACGAAGCCCATGCCTACTACAGTAGTACAAGTTTATATGCCAACTAGCTCTGCAGATGAGGAAGAAATTGATGAAATTTATGATGAGATAAAAGAAATTATTCAGGTAGTGAAGGGAGACGAAAATTTAATAGTCATGGGTGACTGGAATTCGAGAGTAGGAAAAGGGAGAGAAGGAAAAGTAGTAGGTGAATATGGATTGGGGGTAAGAAATGAAAGGGGAAGCTGCCTGGTAGAATTTTGTGCAGAGCATAACTTAATCATAGCTAACACTTGGTTCAAGAATCACGAAAGAAGGTTGTATACATGGAAGAAGCCTGGAGATACTAGAAGGTATCAGATAGATTATATAATGGTAAGACAGAGATTTAGGAACCAGGCTTTAAATTGTAAGACATTTCCAGGGGCAGATGTGGACTCTGACCACAATCTATTGCTTATGAACTGTAGATTAAAACTGAAGAAACTGCAAAAAGGTGGTAATTTAAGGATATGGGACCTGGATAAACTGACTAAACCAGAGGTTGTACAGAGTTTCGGGAAGAACATAATGGAACGATTGACAGGAATGGCGGAAAGAAATACAGTAGAAGAAGAATGGGTAGCTTTGAGGGATAAAATAGTGAAGGCAGCAGAGGATCAAGTAGGTAAAAAGACGAGGGCTAGTAGAAACCCTGGGGTAACAGAAGAAATATTGAATTTAATTGATGAAAGGAGGAAATATAAAACTGCAGTAAGTGAAACAGGCAAAAAGGAATACAAACATCTCAAAAATGAGATCGACAGGAAGTGCAAAATGGCTAAGCAGGGATAGCTAGATGACAAATGTAAGGATGTACAGGCTTATCTCACTAGGGGAAAGATAGATACTGCCTACAGGAAAATTAAAGGGACCTTTGGAGAAAAGGTAACCACTTGTATGAATATCAAGAGCTTTGATGGGAACCCAGTTCTAAGCAAAGAAGGGAAAGCAGAAAGGTCGAAGGAGTATATAGAGGGTCTATACAAGGGTGATGTACTTGAAGACAATATTATGGAAATGGAAGATTATATAGATGAAGATGAAATGGGAGATATGATACTGCATGAAGAGTTTGACAGAGCACTGAAAGACCTGATTCGAAACAAGGCCCCCCCCCCCCCCTCCCGGTGTAGACAACATTCCATTAGAACTACTGACAGCCCTGGGAGAACCAGTCCTCACAAACTCTACCATCTGGCGAGCAAGATGTATGAGACAGGCAAAATACCCTCAGACTTCAAGAAGAATATAATAATTCCAATCCCAAACAAAGCAGGTGTTGACAGCTGTGAAAATTACCGATCTATCAGTTTAATAAGTCACAGCTGCAAAATACTAACGCGAATTCTTTACAGACGAATGGAAAAACTGATAGAGGCCGACCTTGGGGAAGATCAGTTTGGATTCTGTGGAAATGTTGGAACACGTGAGGCAATACTGACCTTATGACTTATCTTAGAAGAAAGATTAAGGAAAGGCAAACTTACGTTTCTAGCATTTGTAGACTTAGAGAAAGCTTTTGACAATGTTGACTGGAATACTCTCTTTCAAATTCTGATGGTGGCAGGGGTAAAATATCGGGAGCGAAAGGCTATTTACAATTTGTACAGAAACCAGATGGCAGTTATAAGAGTCGAAGGGTATGAAAGGGAAGCAGTGGTTGGGAAGGAAGTGAGACAGGGTTGTAGCTTAACCCCGATGTTATTCAATCTGTATATTGAGCAAGCAGTAAAAGAAACAAAAGAAAAGTTCAGAGTAGGTGTTAAATTCCATGGAAAAGAAATAAAAACTCTTAGGTTCGCTGATGACATTGTAATTCTGTCAGAGACAGCAAAGGACTTGGAAGAGCAGTTGAATGGAATGGACAGTGTCTTGAAAGGAGGGTATAAGATGAACATCAACAAAAGCAAAACGAGGATAACGGAATGTAGTTGAATTGAGTCGGGTGATGCTGAGAGAATTAGATTAGGAAATGAGACACTTAAAGTAGTAAAGGAGTTTTGCTATTTGGGGAGCAAAATAACTGATGATGGTCGAAGTAGAGAGGATATAAAATGTAGACTGGCAATCGCAAGGAAATCGTTTCTGAAGAAGAAAAATTTGTTAACATCGAGTATAGATTTAAATGTCAGGAAGTCGTTTCTGGAAGTAATTGTATGGAGTGTAGCCATGTATGGAAGTGAAACATGGACGATAAATAGTTTGGACAAGAAGAGAATAGAAACTGTCGAAATGTGGTGCTACAGAAGAATGTTGAAGATTAGATGGGTAGATCACATAACTAATGAGGAGGTATTGAATAGAATTGGGGAGAAGAGGAGCTTGTGGCAAAACTTGACTAGAAGAAGGGATCGTTTTGTAGGACATGTTCTGAGACATCGAGGGATCACCAATTTAGTATTGAGGGGAGCGTGGAGGGTAAAAACCGAAGAGGGAGACCAAGAGATGAATACACTAAGCAGAATCAGAAGGATGTAGGCTGCAGTAGGTACTGGGAGATGAAGAAGCTTGCACAGGATAGAGTAGCATTGAGAGCAGCATCAAACGAGTCTCAGGATTGAAGACCACAACAACAACAACCATAAACATGTATTAGAACTACTATAACACTTATTTACAATGAACACATTACTGCACTGAAATTGTGCAGCCCTGCAGCCAGGCGACTAGCGCGAGTTTTGGTGTTCTCGTAAAGATAAGTCATTTTAGATTATAAAACATATAGTTTAGTACTGGTTACGTGGTAAATACGTGCATTAGTGTGCCTTTTAAGTGTACCATTAAAGGTTTCATCTTTCTTTACGTAATATAACAGAAAATGCAAAAAGATCGTACAATCGTATCTTCTGTTTACGTTTTGCTGCAGCAAATCTATAGAATTTCTTTTAGTTGTTCCTTGCTCTCTCCAGCAATTTAACTTAGCGAACCTCTTCATTGTTTAACCAGCATTTCCGGAAAGTAGCGTAAAGTTTAATTTGTTGTTTCAGAAACTTTCCACGGTTGTTTTTGTTTACACACAGTTGCGTATAGGCCAACTTTGTGGAACCATATTTTCGTGTTTATCTGTAATTTAACTGAGTTATTCTTAATGAACTAATACGTTTATCATGAGTGAAAAGTGCTTGACTTGCCGTAGAATTGTTAGGTCTGGACTTTGGTTTGATGAGTGCTGTAGTTGTTTCCATGTGTGTGACTGTTGTGGCGTGGGAATAGGGGAAGTAAATGAGACTCATCAGTGGTTTTGTAGGATTTGTAGTAGAGACAGGAAGATACTAGAACAGGAGGGGAAAATTGCCGCCCTTCAGGCTGAGTTAGACAAGGCCAGGGGAGATCTTGACAGGTTAACGAGGGAAAAGGGTAAAGAGACGTGGGAAGTGGCAACAGGCAACAGGAGGAGCACACCTAGAACTTTGCTGACAGCTTCGTGGTGAATGTGGAAAATAGATTTGACCTATTGCTTCAGTTAGAAGCTGGTGAGCTTCAAGCAGTTGCAGGTGTAGACAGGGCACAACAAACTTTCAGCAGCAAACTGAAAAGTAAGAATGTAGGGAAATCAGTAAAGAGAAAGGAAGTGTTGTTGTTAGGTAGCTCCCATGGAAGAGGTGTTGCAGGATGAACTAGGATCAGAATACCAGGTCACCAAATTTTTTAAACCTAGTGCTGGTCTGGAGCAGGTGACAGAGGATTTAGGATCACTTTGCAAAAAATTTCAGTTCAGTTTTCAGTATATTAGCATCCTTGTAGTACATTATCAAAATGACATAGGAATTGTCAATAAACATTACAATTTAAAATACATGTACATGAAAATTTATAATTGAATTTACTTATCACTTAGACATTACCATTTTAATAGAACTGTAAGAACATTAACATAAATATATACCATCAAAGATTACTTCCATTCTTACATTAACACTGTTTCAAACTTTCATAGAGACAGCAAGTATTTAAATGTGATCAACTACACATATTTATTATGACAGGGAAATATTAACTGCGCTTTTATTGTCAATGATTCATAAACTCTTCAATACTGTAAAAACTATTGCTCAATAACATGTTTTTTAATTCTCTGTGCAACAGAAGTGCAATTTCACAAAAAATCCTTCATAATATTAAGTGTATATCGAGCACTTGCAGGTAACTTTAATCTGTTCATAAACCACCTTTAAGCTGTACTGGCCCATTTAACAACCAAAAACAGAGAAATAGTGGTGATTTCAGTGTAGATTTCCTTAAAGACTCTCCCAATAAGAGCTTATTTGAGTTAGTAACACTATCATTCAACTTAATTCCCACTGTGAAGTTCCCCACTAGGGTAGTCAATTGCTCACAAACAGCCATTGATAATATCTTAAGGAACAAAATTATATTACAAAACTAACAGTCAATGGCTTCTCAGAGCATGACATGCAGTTCCTTCTGTTAAATGTTAATACTGAACAGGATATAAAATCTGTTAAATTTGAGCTCAAGAGGGTAATCAACAAGCCAAAAATTGATTATTTTAGGACACTCCTCAAAGACATTCACTGGACTGATGTTTACAGTGCTCATGGCATGAATGAAAAATATATCACACTTTTGCTAATAAAGTGCTTACCTTATTCGAACACTGTTTTCCCCCAAAACTTACCAAGGTTAGAGCAAAGTCTACAAAGACGCCATGCGTTTAACACTGTCTTCTATCTTCTCGTCATCGTATGTTAGACATATACTCGTGGGACACCCCTTACAAGTTCTGTACTGTATGTAGTGTGTTTTTTCAAAGTTTAGTGACAAAGAATTGGCTAGGAACCAGTGATTAATGTCCACAAATATTTTATTAGCTGATCTTTCCAAGACTACACTTGATTTGCTATTTATTGCAATGTTTGTATCAGCAAACAAAACGAACTTGGCATCTGGTAATGTTACTGATGAAAGGTCACTGATATACACAAGAAAAAGTAAGGGCCACAAAATGGAACCTTGTGGGGCCCCACATGTAATTAGTTCCCAGTTGGATTGTACATCATCGAGCCTGCTATACGGACGTCTGAGCCACAGCTCTTGTACAAGATATGTAATTTAAGTAGTAATAAACTGTTTTTAACACTTTAAACAATTTATTACGTTAATTATAGTGCTCTTCAAGCGTACCATTAAAGGTTTTTGTCTTACTCGCGTACTTTCACAGTAATCACGTTAAGTTCGTTTTGTTTACATATCGCGACCAGGCCGAACTTTTGAATTTTCAGATTAAACTTCATACCGCAATTTTAAGTGCATTTACTGATAGTTTAGTGTGCTAAATACGTTTGGTTCCCCTTTATATCTGTAGAGTATCATCATCTCTTCGAGTAAAAAAACTTCTGAACCACTGTTTACATAGTCGCGAGTAGGCCTAATTTTTCGTACACGTATTTTCATTGTTTTCCGGTAACTTAATTGTCTTTCTGTCACTAAAATCGATTTGAACCATGAGTGTAAAGCGCCTGATGTGCCGTAGAATCGTTAGCTCTGGGGTCTGGTGTGATGGATGTAGTAACTTTTTTCATTGGGGCGATTATAGTGGCGTGGGAATTGGGAGAATGAGTGAGACTCATCAGTGGTTCTGTAGGCTATGCAGTAGAGATAGAAAGATTGTGGAACAGGAGGGGAAAAATGCTGCCCTTCAGGCTGAGTTAGATGAGGCTAGGCGATAACTGGCAGGTTAAGGGGGGAGAAGGGTAAACAGGGGTGGGAAGTGGCAACAGGCATAAGGAACAGGCCAAGAAATTCTTCTGACGGCTTTGTTATTAATGTACAAAATAGGTTTGACCTGTTGTCTCAGTCAGAAATTGATGAGCCTCTCACAGAAGTAGATGTAGACAGGGCCCAACAACCTTTCAGCAGCAAATTGAATAAGAATGTAGGGAAGTCTGCAAAGAGAATGAAAGTCTTGTTGCGAGGTAGTTCGCATACTAGGGGTGTGGGCCAACTTCTGCAGGATGAATTAGGGTCAGAATACCAGGTCACAAGTTTTTTCAAACTTAGTGCTGGACTGGGGCAGGTTACAGAGGATTTAGGTTCATTATGTAGAGGCTTTACTAAGGAAGATACTGTGGTTATTGTGGGTGGGCCGGGCAACAGTATTGACAGAGATACGGGGTACAGCATAGAGTGTGACCTGGCAAAGATTGCACCAACATCGAGTCATACCAGTGTTCGGTTTGTGTCAGTTCTGGAGCGCCACAACCGACTTCACTTGAGCTCTTCTGTCAGGAGAGTTAATTTGGAGTTGGAACGGCTACTTGGATCTGGTGCAGGGTCACACATTGGTGTGGTTCCTGTTGATTCACTCTGTAGGTGGGACTATACTAGACATGGCCTACACCTCAACAAGAAAGGGGAGGGTAAACTGACTGGGCTGATAGCAGGAAATTTAAAGGGGGGAGGAACTACATCTCATGGTGGAAACTCTTTTTTAGTGTAAGTCGGAGTCCAGTGGGAAACTCAGCCAGGCAAGACTAAAGATCTCAAAAAAGTTCAAGATACTCACAAAAGCAAAGTGAAAAATAATGTTAGTATATTTCATCAAAATATTGGGGGATTGAAGAATAAAATTGATGAGCTTCTGCTTTGTTTAGAAGATATAGAAACTGAGAATGTAATAGATGTACTATGCCTGTCTGAGCATCACATTGTCAGATATGCAAAAGGTTAGCATCAATGGGTACAAATTAGCTGCACTTGTAAGTAGAGATAATATGCTGAGAGGAGGAGTTGCCATATATGTCAAAAACTTCCACAGTGTAAAAAATTTAGAAACTAAAATATTTTGTGTAGAGCAACGTATGGAAGCATGTGCCACTGAACTTAAACCAAATGATGGCACTTTCATAATTGTAACAGTGTATAGGCCCCCCTCAGGGAATTTCCAGCTATTTCTAGAAAACTTGGATGCTTTGTTGTGCTATCTGTCAGACAGGGGGAAGCAAATTATCATTTGTGGGGATTTCAATGTAGATTCCCTGAAAGAGTGTAATAGGAAGAATGACCTTGTAGTATTACTCAGTTCTTTCAATTTGAGCTCCATCATTGATTTTCCTACTCGGATAACAAAGAACAGCAGTACATTGATAGATAACTTTTAAGTTTAAGGACATAAATACTTATCCTGTTGAGAATGGTCTTTCAGAACATAGTGCACGGCTAGTTACAGTACATGACATAGCTCCATGCAGTATATCAAATCAGACTTTCAAAGCAGTGCGTTCAATTAACAATATAAATATTGCAAACGGTAGGGAAAGCCTACAGCAGCTAGACTGGGATGAAGTGTATAAGGAACCCGATGCAAACTTGAAATATAACTTATTTCACGATACATTTTTAAGGGTATTTGAAAATTGTTTTCCCAAGAAAATAGTTAAACATAACTCCAAGAAAACATTTTAAATACCTTGCCTTGGCTAACTAAAGAAATAAGAATATCTTGCAACCGTAAAAGAGAACTGTATCTAACAGCAAGAGGGAGTACTGACCCCAAAATTGTTCAATATTACAAAAACTATTGTACAGTATTAAGAAAAGTTATTAAATAGTCCAGAAGCATGTGTATCATGTCTGAGATCAGTAACTCTGATAATAAAATTAAAGCAATTTGAAATATTATTGAAAGGGAATAAGGGCAACCAAGAGCACAGGAAGACTAGTGCCATAAAACTGAATGACAAGTGTACTAACAAACAATCAGAAATTGAAAATATTTTCAATAATCATTTTTAGATGTTGTGGAGAAAATAGGATCTAGATCTTCACTAGAAGAGGCAAGGCTACTAATAGAAGAGGCCATACCTTTGCAGTTTGAAACAACTGTAATTCCACCAACCTCTCCCTCTGGAATCAGTAAAATAATAAACTCACTGAAAAGTAAAAGCTCTTACAGAATTGATGGCACTTCCAACAAGGTACTTAAAGCTTGTTCCCCACAGATAAGTAGGATTCTCAGCCACGTATGTAATAGCTCTTTGGAGCAGGGTGTTTTCCCCGATAGACTGAAATATGCCATTGTAAAACCATTGCATAAAAAGGGGGATACGTCGGATGTCAACAACTGCCACCCAATCTCTCTTCTGACAGCTCTATCAAAAATTTTTGAGAAAGTAATGTATTCCAGAGTAGCCTCCCATATTTGTAAAAATAAAGTACTAACAAAATGTCAGTTTCGTTTTCAGAAAGGCTTTTCAACAGAAAATGCTATATACGCTTTCACTGATCAAATATTAAATGCTCTGAATAACCGGACATCACCCGTTGGTATTTTTTGTGATCTCTCAAAGGCTTTTGATTGTTTAAATCATGGAATTCTTTTAGATAAGCTAAGTCATTACGGTTTGAGGGGGCAGTGCACAAATGGTTTAATTCATACTTAACTGGAAGAATGCAGAAAGTTGAAATAAGTGGTTCATGTAATGTTAAAACAACAGCTGATTCCTCGAACTGGGGGGGCTATCAAGTACGGGGTCCCACAGGGCTCGGTCTTAGGTCCTTTACTGTTCTTGATATACATTAATGACTTACCATTCCACACTGATGAAGATGCAAAGTTAGTTCCTTTTGCTGATGATACAAGTATAGTAATAACATCCAAAAACCAAGAACTAAGTGATGTAATTGTAAATGATGTTTTTCACAAAATTATTAAGTGGTTCTCAGCAAACGGACTCTCTTTAAATTTTTTATAAAACACAGTATATACAGTTCTGTACAGTAAATGGCATAACTCCAGTAATAAATATAGACTTTGAACAGAAGTCTGTAGCTAAGGTTGAATTTTCAAAATTTTTAGGTGTGTCCATTGATGAGAGGTTAAACTGGAAGCAACACACTGATGGTCTGCTGAAACATCTGAGTTCAGCTACGTATGCTATTAGGGTTATTGCAAATTTTTGTGATAAGAATCTCAGTAAATTAGCTTACTATGCCTACTTTCATTCACTGCTTTCGTATGGCATCATCTTCTGGGGTAATTCATCGTTGAGTAGAAAAGTATTCATTGCTCAAAAACGTGTAATAAGAATAATTGCTGGAGCCCACCCACAGTCATCCTGAAGACATCTATTTAAGGATCTAGGGATCCTCACAATAACCTCACAGTATATATATTCACTTATGAAATTTGTTGTTAATAATCCAACCCAGTTCAAAAGTAATAGCAGTGTGCATAGCTATAACACCAAGCGAAAGGATTATCTTCACTATGCAGAGTTAAATCTGACTTTGTCACAGAAAGGGGTAAATTATGCTGCCACAAAAGTCTTTGGTCACCTACCAAACAGCATCAAAAGCTTGACAGATAGTCAACTAACATTTAAAAATAAATTAAAAGAATTTCTAGATGACAACTCCTTCTACTCATTGGCTGAATTTTTAGATATAAATTAAGGGAAAAGAAACAAAAAAAAACAAAAAACTTAAACATTAGTGTCATGCAATATTTTGTTTAATGTAATATCTTGTACAGACATCTTCTATTAACCTGACACGTTCCACATCATTACGAAGTGTCGTATTCATGATCTACGGAACAAGTATTAATCTAATCTAATCTGATAGTTTAATACATGTCTCTTTCCTGATAACACCCTTTGTTTCCTGCCAGAGATATCAGATTTGAACCATTTTGCAGCATTTCCTGTTACACTATAATATTCTAATTTACTTAAAAGGATATTGTGATTTACACAGTCAAACGCATTTGACGTATCACAAAATATACCAGTTGCATGCAATTTTTTGTCTAACGAATTAAGCACATATCCACAGTAAGTGTAGATAGCCTTCTCAATGTCAGAACCCTTTAGAAATCCAAACTGTGACTTTTACAGTATGTTATTTGAGATAAGATGGTTATAAAGCCATTCGTACATTACCTTTTCTAAAATTTTTAAGAATGCTGACAAAAGTGAAATTGGATGGAAATTTGATGCTATTTCTAGATCTCCCTTCTTCAGTGTCTTAACTTCAGCATATTTCAACCATTCAGGAAATATTCCACTAATAAATGACTGGTTAGACAGATAGCTTAGTATGTTACTTAACTCAGAATCACATTCTTTAATTAACTTTGTTGTTATTTCATCATACCCACTAGATGTTTTTGATTTTAAAGATTTTATGGTTGACACTATTTCTGCTGGGGTAGTTAGGGTCTAATTCTTATTATGAAAGTTACTTGAAATGTCTGGTCTGAGGTATTCCATAGCAGCATCTACAGAACCTGTCAACCCCATCTTTTCAGTAACAGTTATAAAATGTTTCTTGAAAAGTTCTGCAACACTATACACATCTGTCACCAATGTATCATTAACTGTTGAAGCTATTTGTCCCTCATCATATCTGGTTCTACCAGTCTCCTCCTTCACTATATCCCATATTGTCTTTATTTTGTTATCTGATATGACTATCTTTTCCTTGTAATATATTTGCTTTTATGTCTGTATTACAGTCTTTAATATTTTGCAGTATTTCTTGTAATGTGCTATAGCATCAACATCAGAACTCTTTCAGATTGACAGATACAGTTTTCTTTTTGTTTTACAAGATACCCCTATTCCTCGCGTAATCTATGGCTTCTTTGTAGACTTTGCGCTAACCATGGTTAGTTTTGGTGGGAAACAGTGTTCAAATAAGGTAAGCACTTTATTACCAAAAGTGTGATATTTTTCATTCATACCATGAGCTCTGTAAACATCAGTCCAGTGAATGTCTTAGAGGAGTGTCCTAAAATAATCAATTTTTGGCTCATTGATTACCCTCTTGAGCTCAGATTTAACAGATTTTATATCCTGCTCAGTATTAACATTTAACAGAAGGAACTGCATGTCATGCTCTGAGAAGCCATTGACTGTTAGTTTTGTAATATAATTTTGTTCCTTAAGATATTATCAATGGCTGTTTGTGAGCAATTGACTACCCTAGTGGGGAACTTTACAGTGGAAATTAAGTTGAATGATAGTGTTACTAACCCAAATAAGTTCTTATTAGGAGAGTTTTTAATGAAATCTACTTAGAAATCACCAGCAACGACTATTTCTCTGTTTTTGGTTGTTAAATGCGCCAGTACAGCTTAAAGGCGGAGCAGATTAGAGTTACTTCCAGGTGCTCGATATACACTTAATATTATGAAGGATTTTTTGGGAAATTCTACTTCCATATGCTGTTCTAGGGAAAATTTATGAATGTCTATGTTCTTAACCCCCACCTCCGCATGAACCATGGACCTAGCTGTTGGTGGGGAGGCTTGTGTGCCTCAGCGATACAGACAGCTGTACAGTAGGTGCAACCACAACGGAGTAGTATCTGTTGAGAGGCCAAACGTGTGATTACTGAAGAGGGGCAGCAGCCTTTTCAGTAGTTGCAGAGGCAACAGTCTGGATTATTGACTGATCTGGCCTTGTAACACTAACCAAAACGGCCTTGCTGTTGTGGTACTGCGAATGGCTGAAAGCAAGGGGAAACTACAGCTGTAATCTTTCCTGAGGACATGCAGCTTTACTGTATGGTTAAATAATGATCCTCTTGGGTAAAACATTCTGGAGGTAAAATAGTCCCCCATTCGGATGTCTGGGCGGGTACTACTCAGGAGGATGTCGTTATCAGGAGAAAGAAAACTGGCGTTCTATGGATCAGGCTGGGGAATGTCAGATCCCTTAATCGGACAAGTAGGTTAGAAAATTTAAAAAGGGAAATGGATAGGTTAAATTTAGATATAGTGGGAATTAGTGAAATCAAATAGAGGCAATGCAGGAGTAGGTTTAATAATGAATAAAAAATACTGGCATGGGTAAGCTACTACAAACAGCATAGTGAACGCCTTATTGTGGCCAAGATAGACACGAAGCCCACACCTAACAAAAGTAGTACAAGTTTATATGCCAACTAGTTGCCCAGTTGACGAGGAGATTGATGAAATGTATGATGAGATAAGAGAAATTAGTCAGATAGTGAAGGCAGACGAAAATTTAATAGTCATGGGTGACTGGAATTCGATAGTAGGAAAAGGAAGAGAAGGAAACGTAGAAGTTGAATAGGCCTATATGGAATGGGGGCAAGAAATGAAAGAGGAAGCCGCCTGGTAGAATTTTGCACAGAGCATAACTTAATCATAGCTAACACTTGGTTCATTAATCATGAAAGAAGATTGTATACATAGAAGACACCTGGATATACTGACAGGTTTCATATAGATTATATAATGGTAGGACAGAGATTTAGGAACCAGGTTTTAAACTGTAAGACATTCCCAGGGGCAGATGTGGACTCTGACCACAATCAGTTGGTTATGAACTGTAGATTAAAACTGAAGAAACTGCAAAAAGGTGGGAATTTCAGGAGATGCCACCTGGATAAACTGACTAAACCAGAGGTTGTACACAGTTTCAGGGAGAACATAAGGGAATGATTGACAGGAATGGGGGGAAAGAAATACAGTAGAAGAAGAATGGGTATCTTTGAGGGATGAAGTAGTGAAGGCAGCAGAGGATCAAGTAGGTAAAAGATGAGGGCTTGTAGAAATCCTTGGGTAACAGAAGAAATATTGAATATAATTGATGAAAGGAGAAAAAATAAAAATGCAGTAAATGAAGCAGGCAAAAAGGAATACACTCATCTCAAAAATGAGATTGACAGGAAGTGCAAAATGGCTAAGCAGGGATAGCTGGAGGACAAATGTAAGGATGTAGAGGCATATATCACTACAGGTAAGACAGACACTGACTACAGGAAAATGAAAGAGACCTTTGGAAAAAAGAGAATCACTTGTATGAATATCAAGAGCTCAGATGGAAACCCAGTCCTAACCAAAGAAGGGAAAGCAGAAAGATGGAAGGAGTATATAGAGGGTCTATACAAGGGCGATGTACTTGAGGACAATATTATAGAAATGGAAGAGAATGTGGATGAAGATGAAATGGGAGATACGATACTGCGTGAAGAGTTTGACAGAGCACTGAAAGACCTGAGCCATAACAAGGCCCCGGGTGTAGACAACATTCCATTAGAACTATTGACAGCCTTGGAAGAGCCAGTCCTGACAAAACTCTACCATCTGGTGAGCAAGATGTATGAGACAGGCGAAATACCCTCGGACTTCAAAAAGAATATAATAATTCTAATCCCAAAGAAAGCAGGTGTTGGCAGATGTGAAAATTACCAAACTATCAGTTTAATAAGTCATGGCTGCAAAATAGTAACGCGCAAAATCTTTACAGACGAATGGAAAAACTGGTAGAAGGCGACCTCGGGGAACACCAGTTTGGTTTCCATAAAAATATTGGAACACATGAAACAATACTTACTCTACGACTTATCTTAGAAGATAGATTAAGGAAAGGCAAACCTCAAGGTGGCATGGGTAAAATACAGGGAGTGAAAGGCTATTTACATTTTGTACAGAAACCAGTCAGAAGAGTCGAGGGACATTAAAGGGAAGCAGTGGTTAGGAAGGGAGTGAGACAGGGTTGTAGCCTCCCCCCAATGTTATCAATCTGTATATTGAGCAAGCAGTAAAGGAAACAAAAGAAAAATTAGCAGTAGGAATTAAAATCCATGGAGAACAAATAAAAGCTTTGAGGTTCCTAATGACATTGTAATTCTGTCAGAGACAGCAAAGGACCTGGAAGAGCAGTTGAACGGAATGGACAGTGTCTTGAAACGAGGATATAAGATGAACATAAACAAAAGCAAAACGATGATAATAGAATGTAGTCGATTTAAATCAAGCAATGCTCAGGGAATTAGATTAGGTAACGAGATGCTTAAAGTAGTAAAGGAGTTTTGCTATTTGGGGAGCAAAATAACTGATGATGGTCGAAGTAGAGGTTATAAAATATAGATTGGCAATGGCAAGGAAAGTGTTTCTGAAGAAGACAAATTTGTTAACATCGAGTATAGATTTACGTGTCAGGAAGTATTTGTATGGAGTGTAGCCATGTATGGAAGTGAAAAATGGACGATAAATAGCTTGGACAAGAAAAGAATAGAAGCCATCAAAATGTGGTGCTACAGAAGAATGCTGAAGATTAGATGGGTAGATCACATAACTAAAGAGGAGGTGTTGCAGAGGATTGGGGAGAAGAGAAGTTTGTGGCAAAACTTTACTAGAAGAAGGGATTGGTTGGTAGGACATGTTCTAAGGCATCAAAAGATCACCAATTTAGTATCGGAGGACAGTGTGGAGGGTAAAATCGTAGAGGGAGACCAAGAGATGAATACATTAAGCAGATTCAGAAGGATGTATGTTGCAGTAGGTACTGGGAGACAACAAAGCTTGCACAGGATAGAGTAGCATGGAGAGCTGCATCAAAGCCAGTCTCTGGACTGAAAACCATCACTAGAACAACATGTTCTTAAATTTATGACAGGTCCTGATGAATGTGGCAACTCCTCCTTTCTCAATTTCCACTCTTCAAAAGTGAGATGCTAACCTAAATCCTGTAGCACTCAAATGTTCTGTAGTTGGACACATGTTAAGTAATAAACTGGTATTATTTATCAAAATACCCGGTAATTTCGAGTATTAACACACATTTCACTACCAGCTGTAACTAATTATCTTTTTAGAATATTCACTAAAGTCATAGAGGGCACACATTCAAAAAATTGGGTATGATTTAAGCAAAAAACACCACTACACTGCAAACACTCTGTATCTGAGGTTTTAATCACTTCCACAATACAAATTCGAATTAGGCCTGCATGCACAAAATATAAAATTTAATGGCGGATCTTGTTTTCGTGAGGGTGGGAATACTAATATCGTATTTCACTGGTACACAATGTTTACGCCGCCATAGACTTCATATTCACAGACAATGAATTCCACATTACATGAACGATATATTAAATATGAATGTGAATCATGTCTTTGTGAGGAAAAAGGAAGTGTAGGTAGTGCGGATCGGGTGTGGTAATTACGACAATAATGAATCACTCGCAAATCCGTCACTTACTATCAATACTTTACTCTAAAGCGTATGCAAACGGGTGTAGCCACAGCAAGTACAACAGAGTACAAAGGACTGATTTGGTGAAGTTACCGTTCAGGGTTGCCAACCATAGAACATTCTTCCTCGTACAAAAACAACTAAGAATCTCGTACTTTGGCTTTCAAACCTCATACATTTATCAAGAATTTAAAATGTTATAAAAGCAAATATAAGTTATATTAAATGAGTGTGAATTTAGCAGTCATTTGGTAATTTAAAAACTCTGAATTAAACAAATAAAATTTTACGGTGTCCATATTTCCGAGACCCAAATTCAACACATATTTCTCGTCTCGGCTGTTTGGGGCGATTGGGGGGGAGGGTATAGGCGGAGAGATGAGATGTACTGGAGTACAACTATGATATAATTCTGTGATAAAATTTTATTTCACTCTCGGAAGTCACAGGGGTTCGCAAAAGCGCATTATACATTGGTGTTAAACGATAATGCACATTAATAATTTCACCATGAGATATAAAAATTAGGTGAGAATTTATTAGTTTATAAAATTACACAGCTACATGATATATTATTATTATTTAGACGATTTTTAAGACAGTTTAGTTAACTGTGTTCTTAGCTGACTGGAATATACTACCACCTCATTGGAGGAAGAAACCTCTTCGTTGCTTTGGCAAATGTTTGGTGAAGTTGAAACGTTTATCGTTTCTGGTCTGACATTACAAGTGCAACTTAGGCCACTACAGCGCCACAGATTAATCAACTAGGGCGCTATCTAACCTACATGTACATATAACTATAAAATTTTGTGGTATTTTCTAGTCTTAGTTTATTGTTCCAAATATAATATCAGGTACATCGTCAGTCACTGACATCGTTCTTATTTAGGTTGCCGTATAATTTTTCCCTAGTCATACAGCTGTGTATGTCTTCTGTCGCTTCAAAACTGACGCAATTTCCAGTATGTGTTGGTCCTTTTACGCTCTCTGCAGCAAAAGGTGTCCCATTTACACTTTCCATAGTTAGTGGATTTCTTATGTCTGTTTTTATCAAATTAAGCTTACTGAAAACTCGCTCGCAGTCAGCATTTGTATAAAGTAGGGACAGTGCAGTTAGAGCAAAAACAGCCAGCTCAGAAAAGTCTTGAGTTTTCAGTAAAAGATCCCAAAATTTATATGGCAATCCTTCAGGATACCGAGCTTGGGCATTTGGTAGCCTCCTCCATTGATCGTCTATTATTTGTTTGTTTTTTGGTTTTTTTGCATGATCATCTGTTGCAATTATAAGTGGAACAACTTCAATGACAGGCATTAGTGTTGGTAATGGCTCCTGAAATTGTGAGAGAGCGCTGATTCTGGTTTGAAAACTTGTTACTTTGACAAGACTGGGTCCTCCACGTTGTATCTTTTTTTATTTATTTTTTTATTTTTGTGGCAGCAACTTTGTAGAAATTTTTGCAACATGAGAAGAAATGTTCAATATCTGCAGGATATCTGACCACATCTGAATATTTTAAAATGTTGTACACTTTGACGCCGACATACAGTTAAGTGTTATGGAGTTGACGTCGCTGACTTTCAAGGTCTATTTTACCTAGGTCTGGCCTAGTTTGCGTTGTAAATAACGCAATAGGATTTCCTGCTAGAACTGATGTATGTTCTCATGTACATCGTGAATAACTACTTTCTCGCTTTGAAATTCCAGATAGAATTTATTAAATAAAGGGAGTGACCATTCAAGGAAACAAAAATTAAGTTTTTAGAATGGGTCCCTGAGTTTTTCAGAAATAAATAGTGCCCGATTTCGCACATCGACTTTGGCTTCATGTGCCCGATTTGTCGTGAAATCGATAAAAAATAAACGTAGGATTTCTCACAGCTCTAATATTCTTTCAGCCACTGCAGACAATCAAAGCCATCTTGTCTGAGGTAGCTTAAGAATTTTGTGTGGCTCCACTTCAACAAAGGACTGGAAGTTACGAAAATTAAACTAGTGTTTGTCACTGTGTTTAAAAAAGTTATAAATATCACGGGCTAGTTGGTCTACACTTTCAGGTAACTGTTACATGCTTCGCTGGCACACAAGTGGGCTGAGGGACAAACGCATTTCACTATTGTGATTCCTTTAAAAGCACGTTGTAATCTAGTTTTCACCTATCATGACGTTACACCGATCTGAGACAAAGCCTATAACATTTTTAGTGGAACATTATGGTTGGCGAATGAATCGATAAGAGGCTGTGGGAATATCATCAGGATCGGTTCTTTCCTTAAAAACTTTGTGCAACTCCCAAAAGGTGCTACATATTTTTTGAGCTTCTTGATCAAACTAGCGTTCCACAACGCAAGCAGTTTTGACCGTTGAAATGTCAGTTGTCTCCTCCATAATGACCGAAAATTTATTTTTCTGTAGTTTTTGGGCTAATTATGCTTTATGACCTTCTCCAAGA
Organism: Schistocerca piceifrons; assembly: GCF_021461385.2. Taxonomy (NCBI): domain Eukaryota; kingdom Metazoa; phylum Arthropoda; class Insecta; order Orthoptera; family Acrididae; genus Schistocerca; species Schistocerca piceifrons. The sequence goes on along the minus strand of NC_060138.1, from coordinate 1,200,830,382 downwards.
ACTTTCTTTACCACTGCTGTTACTTTAGTTCTTTTGAGTTGCATGTCCTCAATTAATTTAGAATCCATCACAACTTCTGTTAATAAAGGTGTCAAATGGTCAGCAACCGAAAATGCAATGTTATGTTCTGCAAAAAAAGCAGCAAGTTTAATTTCTGCACGAGCTTTTCCTTTTTTTTTTTTTTTTTTTGAGCTACACTTTTTTGGAATCCAAGCGATGTTAATGTTTGTGTTTTAGCGCTAGAACTGGGTTTGTTATTTATGTTTTGTGGTAGTGGCCTGAGATTTCAAGTTAGATATTTCAGCTACCATCGATGTTCCAGGCAAAATGCGTTCTTAGCTTTAGTTGAATCACTAGTGTGTTGCAAAAGCCAATCCTTAAAAGCCGGATCCTTTAACCACTGATGTCTAAAATTTTGTGAGCGCTGCTGCGATTATGTGTTACCTACATTTTTTCTTGTTCAGCCACCTTTTTTGGGAATTTTTCTTGGTGGAGTAAGAGTAAACGAACAGTCACTGTCTTCCTCACAATCACCCATAATTACAGGTATACAGGTAGCACAAACAACTACACAAGAAACATAATATTACACGTATGGAACAGAGGAAAGTAGATACTACATATAGTGAGGCGGGTTACTGTCAGTGCCAGAAACACACCTGCGCTCAATTATTAATGCACTGTGGGCTCAGAGCTCCATAACGATCGCCTGATTTTGTTAAAGAGCGTTGCATATGTGTTCATGTTCAAATGGGCGGCTCCTTCATTATGAAATACCTACTGAAAAAATACCACACCACATATTGTTAGATTGCACACCTTGGCAGCGCTACGATTTCAGTTCGGTAATTGTCGGTAAGCGTTGGAGGAAGGGGCCATCTATTCTTGGCTGAGTAGTACTTTCGTTTTTGTGATAGTCAGAGACGACAAATACAAAGAACGGAATTTGTTCCTCACGGAGTTCTGGCTAACTAACCACAGAGTAGACTGTTTTTTTCTTTTAAATGATTAGTATACGATTGCAAGTGTTATGTCAATTTTTGTGTGACTGAAGGCCACTGAAACGAACATTAATATCAATGAGAAAAAATTATTTTATTTCAATTGCACTTTCTCGTGCTCATTGTCATTTACTCTACTGTAAAAAATTCGAAATGAACTCCAGAGATAGGCTTTATCAACTGATTATTTTGTATGAATCGCTAATAAATAGTTTGATTACTGTAATTATTACAATAAAGCATTTAATTTCTTTAGGAATAGGAAAATCACAGGTATATTGTGTTTATGTCAAAACTTTAGAAATTTAAATTGTAATTAATAAGTACAAAATATCTACCAACAGAAGTGCAAATTGTAGAGAACATCCCTCCATATTTAGGAAATGAACGAGTCTAATGTATTACCATAGTGAATAGATCTAATCTCCTTGAGTATTACAGTTAACAGTTTTTGGATTGCTGAGTAACAACCTGTTGCGCATGTATCATTTCCATGCAAATTAGAAGTATAACTTATAATACGCATGGGCATGGGCCACTATTACTTGTAAAGTTTTTCTGTTTTCCTGGGATGAGGGAGAAGTGCGGCAAGGAGGAATGAAAGCAAAAGCCAATGCATAACAGCAGTATGGCTTTGCAGTATGGCCAACAGGCATGCAGTCCTCGCTTATTGTGGTGTGAACAGCAACGAAAGTAAACACATTTGCTGAAAGACTGTATTTTTGCAAGTTTATATTAAGTTACAGTACTGTTTTATATCAAAGAATACGAAATATAGAAAAAATTAAATCATGATATGACACAGTTATTCGATGAGTGGGACATGAATTACACTAAAAACTATATAAAAATATATTTTAATGCTCAGAATGGATATAATCGTTAACAAGTCATTTGCAGGCACTGCATTCGTCTGGACTCTAGATTTCAGTATCATCACTATTATCATCACTATCATCATCATTAACACTATCGCGTCCACTGCACACTCAATTTCTATTCGTTGTAGTGCCACACATTGCAAATCGCATTTGTTGGCAGCAGTGCGTAAAACTATAGAACTTTCCGGATTCTGCCGACTAGCTACGAGGAAAATTGAGGGAGCTAATGCGTCTACTTTTCATGTAGCACACCCAATGTAACCAAAGTGTAAATACCCATTTACGCTATAAATTGTCACCCACAATAAAAAATGATGTTATAAAATTTTCTATGTCGGAATCTCGAATCTGACTGTGTCCTCATACCTGGTACAGCACACCAAAAATCTCATATTTGTACGGGTAGCCTCGTACGTTTGGCAACCCTGTTACCGCTGTTCTTGGTGCGGTATGGCAGTGAAATGATTGGGAGTAGAGCCAATGGTTCTACAGGCCCACAGAGACAACACAAAAAGTTTCACGGTGCTTTCATAGCCCTTTTACTCTCGCTCTTATTATATTTGTATCGATAGTGAATCAAGCTGGAACTCCGAAACCAATGCTTATTTGCTTACTGGTACCGGTTCAGCTTCTCATTCGCTACATTTTCAGCTCGTATGCACAACATTTTTAATGTTCACGTTTGTAAAAACTTTCTTCCATGTTCTTTGACAGCCTACAAACGTGTGCAATGAAGGAAGATGCCAAGGCATGCTATCGTATCTTATGCATGTCAACAAAGTGAAAGACAGTTGAAATGTCAAAGAAACAGAACCGCATAGAGGCCTACCTCCATGCAGAATAGCGTTCTTGTTTTATTAGACCAAAAAACGGAGAGAGAGAGAGAGAATTTTTTTATCTCCCAGCTATAAATGAAACATAGAAAATGGTCTCAAACACTTAAGACACGATAAAATGGATATTTTGCTTTAACATGTATGTAAGTATTTTTTAAGTAAATACACTGTGCAGGATATACGTGTATCTTTCCATCAGTATCCTATTTTCGTCCTTTCCAGGAATATTTCTCACCTGTAACTCTGCCAGTTTTTCAGGAATAACCAACCATAGCACAATTAGAATGTACATCTACTTTGATCGTCTGCTTCATTTTACTTTTGAGTTGCATTTTGAGGTTTTCAAAGTATATAAACCTGTACAATGCTTTGTGCTATAACTATAGTTCGCTAGTTACTTACAGCCAGCCGTACAATCTCTGGTTAGCAGCCAGTTAAGCTCTATTCCCGGAGTAGCGGGAGGAACGCGTTATACGAACACAGAACAACGCGTAACCGAAGAATAAACTCGGTAGAACTTAACTGGCGATTCTTAGTCGGTTAGCGAACTTAACCAGGGAATAATTTTTCGACATGCCAGGAATAGTGACAGATGCAGTTGCAGACAGCAGTGACAAGTATTTGTTTGAACTGTTCATGAGAATGTGGAAGGGAAAAAAGTGAGACGATGCTGATTCCGAATTTATATTCAGATTTTGCTTATCGAAGCAAGCTGTACTTCGTCTTCTAATCATTTACGTGAGAAACTGGAACATATAGTGGACAGGTGAGGCTATTTCTCTGTTTTTTAAAATAATACTGTTCATTAGTAGTAGTATGCATTAGATTTCAGCACTTCATGAATTCTGTCTTGTTATTTATGTAAATCAGGCACATTAAAACGACGATTCGTGCCAGAATAGACTTAACCAAATCGAAGATCCATACCAATTGTAGATACTATTTGTATTAACAGCTGTTTCTGTTTTAGACGAAAAGATAGATTTTCCATGCAGCAAAATTTTTTGAGAAAACGGTTGTGTTCCAATTTCTTTCAGACGTTATTTCAATAGCAGAAAATGTTTCTCCACTCTGTTTTCTATTAGGAATGACACTCTTTGTAAAAACCACAGCTACGCACGACCATTCGCCTTTTAGTGAAAGTATAAGCATTACGGGCTCATTAATGCTTCAGAGTAACAGCGTTGTCTCACTGAAGCCTGTGAGCTATCTGTGCTTACTCACGCTAAGTTTAACACAGTGTCATTAACGGGAAAGTTAGTATTTAAAAAGATGGTGATGCCTTCTCAGCAACAGAACATAGCTCTTGTTTCTCAGTTATCAGTATTAACCACTTAAGCCAATAATCATAAAATAATAGCTATATACGTAATATAAGCAGAACAGCAATCTAGGTAATGAATCTACATAGTTGTAGCATGTGGAATGAGTGCCTTGAGTTCTATGTTTTTATCTTTAATTGAATATTAAGTTATTTTTAGTGTCCTTCTTTGTTTCAGACTGCAGCTAGTCGAAAGTAACTTAAACTGAAATAGCTTATACTGCATCCCTGTGAAGTACCAGCTTTCAGAAATTGAAGGCTTATTATGATGTGTAATGTGACAAAGAGTCTGACAGTAAATGGTGCACCTGATATGGCTACAGCACATGATGTTCATTATGTAAAAAATGTTACGATTAACCTACTGTCTGTAGGGAAAATTGTTAAGAACGGAAATACTATCATTTTTTATATGCACGGAGCAAGATTAATCAACGAAAATGGTGAAGTTATAACTTCAGCAAGTAACAAAAGGGGTTTTCTTTAAATTGGATACTATTGACAGTAAACCCAGAAACGTTAGTCATTCGGTATACTCAGCAGAAGGTGTTTTATGGCACCACAGACTTGGACACCTAAATAGATTGAGTATGTCTTTAATGAGGGATATGGTGAAGGGAATACAGAATTATAGTGTAAGGACTCTTGTGAGATATGCATAAAGGAAAAAAAACAAGTAAAGTAAAGTAAATCTACAGATGTCTTACAGTTAATCCATACAGATGTATGTGGCCTGATGGAGTGCAAACCCATAGGTGGGAGCCATTATTTTCTTACATTTATTGATATTTATTCACAATATACTTATGTTTATTTTCTTAGTTCCAAAGACCAAATGAGTGATATTTTTGAGGAGTATTGTAATATGGTCGAAAGGTGGACAGGAAAGAAGAATAAGATCATTAGGTCTGATAACGGGAGACAATATATTAACCATAAATTGAAGACACTTCTGGCAAAAATGGGAATCAGGCATCAAACTACCATAAGGTACAGCCCATCTCAAAATGGGATTGCTGAGAGGGCTAATAGGACCATTGTCGAAGAAGCAAAGAGCATCGTAACTGATGCTGGATTATCAAAAGATTTTTGGGTAGAGGTAGTATCAATGGCTGTATATTTGAACAATAGATCACCTACAAAAGCATTAAGGAATAAAACCCCTGTGAGATATGCATAGGAAGGAAACCTGACCTAAGTAATATAAGGGTTTTTGGGTGTGATGCAATGGCGCACATTCCAAGACAGCTAAGAGGAAAATGGGACCCAAAAGCTGAACCGTATATTTTTGTAGGCTATTGTGAGAATTCAAAGGACTACCGATTAATGGATCCATTGAACAAAAGGATTGTTATAAGCAGAGATGTAGTATTCTTTGAAAATAGAAAGGTCTCTGAAGAGTCCAAGATTACTAAGTTAACTGCACCTAGTTCCAAGAGTGAAACCTTATGTGAAGAAAGAGAAAGTGAAGAACAGGAAGAGGATAGTCAAAGGCAAATGGAGACTATTTATGATGACAATGAGTTTGAGGACAAACAAAATGAAGAGAACAATGTAAGGCGTTCATCTCTCGTACCAAAAGCAAAAGAATAACTGGAGTTTGAAATGTATGCAGCCCAGTCTCTTAATGATGAGCCAGCAACAGCAGAAGAAGCAAAGAGTGGCCCGAACTCTCAAGAATGGTAAGAAGGGATATAGAGAGAATCTTTATCTAAGAACAAAACCTTTGAATGGGTAAATATGCCAGCAGATAAGAAGCCATTGCAGACAAAATGGGTATTCACTTTGAAGAGCCCTGAAAATTCATCACCAAGATATAAAGCAAGACTTGTAATTAAAGGATATTCGCAAAAACAGGGGTAGATTACAAAGGAACTTCTTCACCTGTAGTCAAGTATGCCTCATTGAGATATCTTTTAGCCTCGGCAGTAAAACAAAATTTAACAATTCATCAAATGTATGTAAAAACAGCATATTTAAATGGGAAATTGGAGAAGGAGATACGAGGGTGAGTAAAAAGAAAACCTTAAAGATTTTTTTAAATACACTCCTGGAAATGGAAAAAAGAACACATTGACACCGGTGTGTCAGACCCACCATACTTGCTCCAGACACTGCGAGAGGGCTGTACAAGCAATGATCACACGCACGGCACAGCGGACACTCCAGGAACCGCGGTGTTGGCCGTCGAAGGGCGCTAGCTGCGCAGCATTTGTGCACCACCGCCGTCAGTGTCAGCCAGTTTGCCGTGGCATACGGAGCTCCATCGCAGTCGTTAACACTGGTAGCATGCCGCGACAGCGTGGACGTGAACCGTATGTGCAGTTGACAGACTTTGAGCGAGGGCGTATAGTGGGCATGCGGGAGGCCGGGTGGACGTACCGCCGAATTGCTCAACACGTGGGGCGTGAGGTCTTCACAGTACATCGATGTTGTCGCCAGTGGTCGGCGGAAGGTGCACGTGCCCGTCGACCTGGGACCGGACCGCAGCGACGCACGGATGCACGCCAAGACCGTAGGATCCTACGCAGTGTCGTAGGGGACCGCACCGCCACTTCCCAGTAAATTAGGGACACTGTTGCTCCTGGGGTATCGGCGAGGACCATTCGCAACCGTCTCCATGAAGCTGGGCTACGATCCCGCACACCGTTAGGCAGTCTTCCGCTCACGCCCCAACATCGTGCAGCCCGCCTCCAGTGGTGTCGCGACAGGCGTGAATGTAGGGACGAATGGAGACGTGTCGTCTTCAGCGATGAGAGTCGCTTCTGCCTTGGTGCCAATGATGGTCGTATGCGTGTTTGGCGCCGTGCAGGTGAGCACCACAATCAGGACTGCATACGACCGAGGCACACAGGGCCAACACCCGGCAACATGGTGTGGGGAGCGATCTGCTACACTGGCCGTACGCCACTGGTGATCGTCGAGGGGACACTGAATAGTGCACGGTACATCCAAACCGTCATCGAACCCATCGTTCTACCATTCCTAGACCGGCAAGGGAACTTGCTGTTCCAACAGGACAATGCACGTTCGCATGTATCCCGTGCCACCCAACGTGCTCTAGAAGGTGTAAGTCAACTACCCTGGCCAGCAAGATCTCCGGATCTGTCCCCCATTGAGCATGTTTGGGACTGGATGAAGCGTCGTCTCACGCGGTCTGCACGTCCAGCACGAACGCTGGTCCAACTGAGGCGCCAGGTGGAAATGGCATGGCAAGTCGTTCTACAGGACTACATCCAGCATCGCTACGATCGTCTCCATGGGAGAATAGCAGCCTGCATTGCTGCGAAAGGTGGATATACACTGTACTAGTGCCGACATTGTGCGTGCTCTGTTGCCTGTGTCTATGTGCCTGTGGTTCTGTCAGTGTGATCATGTGATGTATCTGACCCCAGGAATGTGTCAATAAAGTTTCCCATTCCTGGGACAATGAATTCACGGTGTTCTTATTTCAATTTCCAGGAGTGTATCATTTATTGTGCAGAAGTGGTTTGAAGCCGTATCACTTTTCCACATAATCTCCCCCATGCGCAATGAAAATCCTTCAGCGCTTACAAAGTGCATAAATTGCTTTAGAAAAAAATTCTTTTGGTAGTCCGGGCAACCACTCATGCACCTTGTGGCCTACCTCTTCACCAGAACGGAACTTATTTCCTCCCATTGCGTCTTTCAGTGGTCCAAACATATGGAAATCACTTGGGGCAAGGTCTAGTGAGTATGGTGGATGAGGAAGACACTCAAAATGCAGGTCTGTGATTGTTGCAACTGTTGTATGGGTAGTGTGATGTCTTGCATTGTCGTGTTGCAAAAGGACACCTGCTGACAGTAATCCACGTCGCTTTGATTTGATTGCTGGCCGCAGATGATTTTTTAGGTCTGTGTATGATGCACTGGCGACAGTGGTCCCTCTAGGCATGTAATGCTCCACAGTGACACCTTTTTCGCCCCAAAAGAGAGTCAGCATAATTTTCCCTGCTGATGGTTCTGTTCGAAACTTCTTTGCTTTCGGTGATGAGAAATGGCGCCATTCCTTGCTCGCTCTCTTCGTTTCTGGTTGGTGGAAGTGAACCCAGATGTCGTGTCCAGTAACGGTTCTTGCAAGGAAGCCACCACCTTCTCGTTCAAAGCGCCGAAGAAGTTCTTCACAAGCGCCAACACGTCGGTGTCTCATTTCAGGAATCAGCTGCCGTGGCACCCATCTTGCTGACACTTTGTGAAACTGGAGCACATCATGCCCAATGTGGTGTGCTGACCCATGGCTAATCCGTAAACATGCTGCAATGTCACTCGCCGGTTTCCTTCACTATGGCTTTAACTGCTGCTGCAATGTTCTGTGGAGTCACAACTCGTTGTGCCTGACCTGGATGAGGAGCATCTTCCACTGAAGTCACACCATTTGCGAACTTCCTACTCCATTTGTAGACTTGCTGCTATCACAAACATGTATCACCGTACTGAACATTCATTCGTCGATGAATTTCAATAGGTTTCACACCTTCACAATACAGAAACCGAATAACAGAACGCTGTTCTTCCCTGGTGCAAGTCGCAAGTGGGGCAGCCATCTTTATACTGATACTGCGACGGTATGTGTACATCTACAGTACGCTGCCACCTACAGGCCATTCTGCACGCTGTTTGTAGCACGCTTACCATCTTACAGGATAACGGCGCGAAATTTCGATTTGTTATTACAAATTTAAGGTTTTCATTTGACTCGCCCTCGTATATATTATTCCACCAAGAGAAGCTACGAAAACCAGATCGGAAAGAGAAAAGATTTGGCGTTTGCAAAAAAGTATTTATGGACTTAAACAGAGTGGACATTCTGGAATCGATGTCTATATAACACTCTAATAAATATGAATATGAAGCAATCTAAGGCAGATCGCAGTATATACTATAAAAGTGAAAGAGAATGGATAATAATAATGGCAATATGGGTGGACGACTTCTTTATCCCGGCTGAAAATAAAAGTCAAATGAGAATTTTTAAGAAACAGCTGCAAACCAAGTTTAAGGTGCATTATTTGGGAGAAGTTAAACGTTATTTAGGTATGCAGAGTACTAAGGATGAAGAGAGACAAGAACTGAGAATAAATCAATCATCATATACAGAAAAATCTCAAAGAAATTTGGTATGAGTGATTGTAAACCCATAACTAATCCAATGGCAGTAGGAGTGAAGTAAAATATAAATGAAACAGATGTGGAATGTGGTAAGAATGTTCCATATTTAGAAGCATTAGGGGGTCTGTTATATTTGTCTCAAACGTCAGCAGATATTGCAGAGACCCAAAGGAAAAGCACTGGAAAGTTGTGAAAAGGTTATTCCAATACCTAATAGGAACTTCAAACAACGAATTAAGATATGGTAGAGAAGGTAATGCAAAACTAGAAGGCTACAGGGATGCAGACTGGGGGAGTGAATTCGGAGATAGGCACTCCACTACTGGCTGCTGATTTAAATTAATGGGAGGCCTCATTTCATGGTCCTGTCAAAAGTAAAAAACTGTTGTAATGAGTACTGCAGAGGCCGAGTATATGTAGTAGTCTTACACTACACAGGAAGCGTTGTGGCTAACAACATTAATAAGTGAAACAGAACCCAATTTAATAGTGGAACCCATAACGATCTTCTGTGACAATAAAGGAGCCATTAACCTTGCTAAAAATGATGTCACTAGTGCTAGAACAAAAAATATTCATATAAGGCACCGTTTTATTCGGGACCACATAGAGTGGCAAAACATCGCCGTGGAATACCTGTGTACAGAAGACATGTTGGCTGACCTTTTGCCAAACCCTTGGACAAAGAGACGTTTGAAAAGACTGTAGGACTATTTGGTTTATCATGTGAAGGCATGCCACAATGTATGTGCTCAAAGGGGGGGGGGGTTGTTGGAATTGTGTGAACAATATATTTCGTGTGAAACGGCGGCAAAGTGCATCATGTGGAATATAATAGACCTCCCAGGTGCTATTGTACACTCTGAGTTTTACATATGTAATTAAATGTTCCTTGGTTGTTGTGTTCGATGTATTTTACCTGAGAGTGCAAATACAGTTATTGGCACTAAATGTGTTTTACTCACTATTTCTTATTCACCTGCGTCAACTCTAACAGCATACGTAATAAAATTTGTGTAACAAGCTTTTGTCTGAAACATTGTGAATCGCTGTTTGTGCTACAATCTTAATGTGGCGTAGTGAATGTAATTTTTTTCCTATAATATTGTAGTTATACATCATTGTTCATGTTGAAGTGCAGTGAATTATTTACAACAAAGATCACGAGGGAATAAATATAGTGTGAAAAGGATAGATCGCTACTCACATGCCAAGCAGCAGGCAGGCACGATGAAAAGAGTGTTCACAAACGTTTTCAGCCAAAACCTTCCTCAGAAACGAAACGAAGCACACATACAGGTTCTTACAATCCTGCACACAAAACTCACACACACATGACCGATATCTCCTGCAGTTCTAGTCAGAATCTTTTTTAAAAGGGTTGGACATGTGCATAATGAATAATAATAATCGGCGGGAGGAATTTCGGGCGTTAGATGCTGCCCCAGCAATCAACATGGTTACGTAGCCGTGTGTTGTGTGGGGATGAGACAATCAAAGTAGCCAACACGTCAAAGCTGGACATTGGCATGTCAGAGTGACGTCGTGCAGTAGTATCACCACGGTGAACCATGGAGGTATGAATGTGGTGAACCTAATGTTTAGGCTACTTAAGGTGGTGGACTTCGGCTTCAAGTTTGTGACGTAATGACAACTCATTTCTTTTGTTTACCTCCACGATAACTGACTACAGAATGGCATCCTGTTAATTTTAGACGCACACAACACAAATTAAGAAATAATGTCAAGCCTAGAGGAGGTAATGTTGGAACATGATTTGTTATCGAAAAACAGTGGTTTTAGGGAATGCAGATTTGTAAAATTCTGCTAAAGCTATCTCTATATTTCAAACAAAGTATTGTATTCACGACTACTCACCAAATTTGCCTGCTTAGTCATCTTGAACTGAACATTTAACTATGTGCGTATATGTGTAGGATTTAGAAACAGGATATTACAGAATACTCTAGGAGTATAGTAATTTCGTAAATCTTCAGCTTAAAGAGCACATTCGTGTATCCAGATTTCCATTGATATAACTTGTGTCAAGCTCTTCTCTTCATATTGCTTTCGGGACGCCAGTATAGCATTATCTCGTATTTGGTTCTTTATTATGCTTCAACGCCATACATGCCAGAAAATGAAAATGTACAACTGAAATTGATAGAACAGTTGAAACTAGCCAGTAGCGCGGAATGAAACACTTTGTTTCAAAGAAACTGACTGCCTCTGAGGAAAAGATTCATAAAAGCCAGATTTATTAGGTAAACCAGCAAAAATTAACTTAATTTTTGTTCAAGACGATTAATGTAAAACGCTTGATTGTCAATAACGAGGAAATGAAATCAGAAAATAGAAACTAATAAATATTTTAGTCTTCCGTGAGTCTGTAAATGTATTTTGATTCTCCTGATAGCTCCCAGCCACAGAAATCCTTGTTGCTTTCATTTGACGCGAGAGCTGTAAATGAAGTGAAAACAGCAATTTTGCGAAACTTAAACACGTGTCAAGTGGAGACTATCCCCGCTTTCAACTCTGACTGCTTCTCTCATGCGCGAATCTGGCAGCCTGGGCGCACTAGAAAAAATTTTCCGGGTAGTATCTTGCTGCTTGAAGCTGACAACGCTAACAGGTATACCCCAAGTAGCCAGAGGCGGGAGAAGGCGTTGTTCATGCGCGACTTCAGCTGTGTGTGGGGGCGTGAGTCAGCTGCCAACTTCTCTAACGAACCTCTTATCTCCTTGTTGCAGTCCTACTCACAAGGGATTGTGGTTAGTAGAGATATGCATCGTTTTGAGAGATAATTGAGCGTTTGCAAGGACTAAACACCTGTATTTATGGAGACCAAAGATATTATCCCAACAATGCCCTATCGCAGTTAATGTTGTTATAAGACAGTCTGTGGTATTGTTATTGTTTGGTTGCGACTTTGAAATTTGAAGTAGTCTTACGGCATTTATGTACATTTAAATTACTTATTTTATCTTGCCATAATGAGCCTCTGTGTCTTAAGAGCAGCATCACGTCTCCACGAGCGTATTGCTTATACAAAATTACTACCGGCGCGTGTAATTCAACCCTACAGAAAGCAGCAGTATGAAAGTAAGTTGTTCTGATAACCAGACGGAAGGGTATTTGCACTGAATTATTCGTGTTGACAGGCCTTTATCTAGAACTTAGAATATTGGAAATAAAGTAATTTGTAACTTTGGACTACCTGGCACAGCTGGTTAGTTCATTAAGGCACAGAAGCATTAGCCAACCAGTTGTAGGTTGACTGTATAGTAACTACGGTGGCTTGTTTATTCAGTGCGCTTCTATACAATAACACTCAGTTACTTTATGTTGTATACTTTAAGATAATTTTCGTAGTAATTTTATTAATGACCATCAATATGTAATTTAATTATAACTATTTGTTTGCGTATTTTGATGTTCATTCAAAATTTGACCACGTAAAATAATTTGCCAGTATTAATTCACCATCGTTCTTTAAACATCAGCATTTGTGTGTTTCATTTCATTTACACCGATCATTAATGGTCCAGTGGCATACATTCCACTTCACCAATTGTACCATAATGTTTTTAACGTTGATTACACTTTTCATTCCCTTGTTAAATTGCATATTTTCTACCTTATTCTGTAGATCCAGTGAGCGTTTTTGGAAGCACGTGAAGCATGTCAGAAAAAGAAAAATACGTTCACGGATCTTCCATGAGATTGCCTTCTATAAGTTTTTCCATTCCTCTGTAAGTGATTCGTGTCAGTATTTAGTAAATGGAAGGTTTGATAATACTCTCACTTGTTCACACTTGCTTTCTTTTGAACTCGAAATTTTAATTTCTTTTTGAAGTTTGATGCTATTTCTTCTGCAACAGATATCTCTCATATCATATGGAATAGTTGAGTCGTAATTAGTTAATCCCACAGATCTCAATAATTCAGAGAGAATGTTGTCCACTCTAGGTGGCATCTTTTGAATTAGCTATTCGTAGTTTTGTCACACTGAGCTTTTGATATACAGCTTCTACTCTTTTTCTCCTAAAGTTTCTTTAATTTTTCTATAGGCAGCATTTATCTTTCCCATAATAGTGCATCTTTCTACGGCTTTTCATGTCTTCCCATTTGCCTGTTTCACTTGCTACATTTTATATATTTTGTCCTTTCTTCCATTAATTTCAATATGTCATATGTTATTCAGGGATTTCCACTTAGTGTGTCTTTTGGCCTGTTCGATCATCTGCAGCCTTCGCTAGTGCCTCTCTCAGAACTACTGATGCCTTTTCTATTGTATACCTTTCCTCTGTTTCACTTAATCATTGGCTAATGCTCCCTTTGAAACTCTCCACAATCAGTGGTTCTTTCAATTTATTTAGGCCTCTTTTGCCTAATTTCCTACCTTTCTACAGTTTACTCAGTTTTAATATACAGTTATTAACCAGCAAATTACGGTCAGAGCCTACATCTGTTGCCAGAAATGTCTTGTGCTTTCTGCAGAATCCTACCAGACAGCTTCCCCTTTCATTCCTTTCTCTTAGTCCATTCTCTGCTACTTTGATTTCACTTACTTATTAGAGCTACTACTACATTGCCCTTATTGCCTGTTATTGTTGATATCCTATACTCACCAGCATAACCGAAGATTGGGGCATCACCTGTCAGTTTTGACCTGTGATGTTATCAAGGTGGTGGATGTCACTATTTCAAGCTTACACTACGGGGCAGCCATGACTTCATTCATTACACATGGAGACAGACGCAGATAATATGAAAAATATTTAGATGCAGAAATAATATGAAACAAACAGGACATCTATGGGAACTAGGGGTGCGGGGGGGGGGGGGGGATCTAAAGATATGACAATCCTAGTGATCAAGACATACCAAAATAAATACTGACCCAAAAATCAAGCAAACAAAATCCTCAGCAGTCAACAAAGCTACAATGAGGGGACCTAGAAAAAGAATGGTATGAGAAATCTCGCTTGACCTACATAGCTCAAATAAAATATACAAAACCAAATACATCTTGACAAAACTGGTATCTAACACTTCACTTGACCTATGAGTATGCAGTGACACAAAGCCAAAACGTGCCCATATAACTGATATCAAAAAGCCTAACTTCACCAAGAATCACGAAACCTATAAGGGATGATAAAAAAAGTTTCCATTCAAGGGCCGTACCACGCAGAAATGGTATCTGAATCAGGCAAGATCACTATGATCTTTGCGGCAATCATCCAATCGACATACCAGGTTGAAGATACCCATTTGGTGAAAAACCTTGTCCTGCTGCATAAAGAAGTCCGCAAGTGCCTGCTGCACACCCTCCTCCTCCAACAGGAATCACTGACCTTTCATGGCCTTTTTTAAGGGACTCAAGGTGTGATAATTGCATGGAGAGGGATCAGGCTCATAGGCTGGTATCATCTGTAATGGATGAGGCTGACCTCCATGATCAACCGACATATTGTGTCGAATCACGACCAGCACAGAACTTGGCACACCATTTCACTGCAATGGTTATTGACAGACTTACTGCCCCATATACATTTTCCAATGGATGTCTGCTGGTGTTTGCCCTTTGGGAGCCAGGAAAAGAATAACAGCATGTTGGCCATGTTTGGATGCATTTGGTAATAACATCAACATAGTTCGTGTTTTCACAATCGCTTACCTGTCAGTGCTTATATACCACCACTGGAGCCATGCTACAGCAATGACCTGAAATACAAACATTTTGATCACCCCATACTAATCACAGTCTAGCATAGTTACCAACAACTAACAACACAACCCAAAATTCATTAAAAATTGCATTAACACCAATTTTGATGCATAAGAAACACAATTATGCCCATAAACAGACATACCAACTACAATAAAAATAAAACCTTAAACATGGCTGCAACATCAGCAACTGTGTCATAGCAAACTTGGTGAGGGTTTTTTTTTTTTTTTTTAAGGGAGTCGCAAATAAAGGTCTATTGGAACCATTGACCTAGGTTTAGACAATTTTAAAATTGTTTTCTTCAGAAGATGTAATTGACCCTCAAAATTTCATTAATGATTAGAAAACAGTTTTAAATCAAAGTAACAACTGTAGCTAAAAGATCTATGATGTAAGGGTACTTACTTGTTACATCAGATGCTGATTAAGTACATTGAATAAAGCCAACTGGTGCTTGTTGTGTTTGACATCCATTGTAAGAACACAATTAATTATAACCCATGACTTACGATTGCAGTATTACAGGCATGCCGATTAAAAAAAAAACATAAAGAGTTAAAATTAAATTCACTCCAAAAAGGAAACGCCAAAGGAAATCACCACTAATTCCCAAATTTGACTTGAAAAATATCAAGGAATCAGGAATTACAGAAGCATGGGATAAACAACCAACAAACAACTGGAAAGATTTCCGAACGAAAATTATACAGAAAGCAAGAGATTTGATTCCGTTAAAGAAAATATCCAAGCATCCATGGTGGAATTCGAATTGTGATAACGCATTAGAAGAGAGACAACAAGCCTTTTTAAATTACAATTGTGACAAATCAGAAACCACACAACAAACATTTTTCAAAGTGAGAAAACAAACAGCTAAAATACTTAGACAAACTAAAAGAAAATACCTTAATGAACAGCTAAACACAATTGAAGAAAACTTTAAGAACCACAACACTCAAGATTTTTATAAAATATTCGCAAATCAAATCAAAGGATACACTCCACAAAATCTCTGCTTCCGGAAACAGAATGGAAAATTGGCACTAACTAACAAAGAAAATTGCCAAGAACTAGCTAAATATTTCTCACAACTCCTAAATTGCCCACAACCAAGTACAAGATTCCCCAGATTACAACCAGAACACACGAATGAGACTTCACTACCACCATCTCAAGAAGAAATTTATAGTCACATTAGAAAACTCAAAAATAATAAATCATCGGGAGAAGATGGAATTGTAGCTGAACTACTGAAAAACCTTGGTCCAAATTCGTTAAAAGAGATCACTAGCATCATCCAAGAAATTTGGCAGACAGAAAATATCCCAGAGGAGTGGAAGTGTGCACTAATTCACCCATTGCACAAAAAGGGAGAGAGATCAGACGTAAACAACTACAGAGGCATTTCACTTTTACCAGTTACTTACAAAATTCTATCTGCATGTCTCCTAAAGAGGGCACAAGAACAACTAGAACATACAATTTCAGACTACCAAGCAGGCTTTCGTCCTAATAGATCATGCCCGGAACAGATATTCAACCTTAAAACTATTTTAAAGATTAAAGCAATCAGGTCAAAACCAATAATCTGCACATTCATTGATTTCAAAAAGGCATACGATTCCATAGACAGACAGTCTCTATGTCACATTCTCGAAGAACGAGGCCTAGACACTAAAACCCGAAAACTAATTGAACAAACACTAACAGAAACCAAATCAAAAATTAAATTCAGAGGGGAAATTTCGGAACCATTCTCAATTAAAACAGGAGTAAGACAAGGAGATGGGATCTCACCACTATTATTCAATATAGTTTTGGACAAAGTTATGAAAGAGTGGGAAGTAACACTAAGGAAACAAAGCTTTTGGAAGCCAATTGAACTAGGAAGAGGTAAAGGAAAATTGAACATCCCTTATTTAGCGTTTGCAGATGACTTGGCAATTATAACTGACAGTGAAGAAACAGCAGTAAAACAAATTGAGACACTTAAAGAATGTGCTGAGAAGGTTGGCCTGCAAATCTCCTTTGAGAAGACAGAATTCATCTGCTCAAAATTAGATATTTCGAAACTAAAAACAAAGTATGGTGAAATAACTAGAGTCAAGCACTTTAAGTATCTCGGTGAAGTTATTGAACCAACAGGACTTGAGAAAATAGCACAAAAAATCCGATTACAGAAAATCAAGAAAGCATTCGGACTTATTCAAAATATATATAACAAGAAATGTCTATCAAAAGGCACTAAAATCAGACACTACAACACAGTCATCAAACCAACAGTCACATATGCAAGTGAAACACTCTCCCTGAATAGAAAATTAGATTTACACGAAATTAAGAAAGTAGAGAGAAAAATTATTAGAAAAATCCTAGGACCACGATACACACAAGATGGATACAGGCTGCAGACTACCGAGACAACCGAAAAAATATCAAACATCGAGGCAGATATCAGGAAGAGGCGGATGAAGTTTTATGGACATATAGACAGATTACCTGGAAACAGGTTAACTAAACGTCTATTGGACTATATGACATCACTTAAGGCAACAATACCCTGGGTAACTGAAGTTAAGAAGGATTTGAAAAAGGCAAAAATTGACATAACAAACACATCAGACCGGGATACATTCAGAAGAAAAATCGACAAGTGGAAGTTTACTCCAGAGACGGAATCTAAACCTTTCCGACCAAAGTGGACCGAAGAAAGGAAGAAGGCCTTTGGGGAGGCAATGAAGAAATACTGGGAAAATAAGAAGAACATTAAGAAATGTTAATCACCTGCTTATCGTTCTCCCATGGGGACATTCGCTAATAATAATAATAATAAAAACATATAACAACCATTGTCAGCAGACACTTACATATGTAATAGCAAAAATAAAATAAATAAAATATCATCAACACGATCTCTCAAATCGCCAGCCTATACACCTCAAACTAGGAATCTCTCTGTATAGAGTGCTGTACATTGTCCTGACAACAATGCCACATATACAGTTTACCTGGTCTGAGATGAAATAACTTTGGTCAGTCTTGTATCTTCTCCACAAACATTGTACTTCACATACCCAGCAGTTAAATCAAATGACAGCAGAAATTTGATCTTGGTCAACATATTGTCTCCCATGTGGCATGCAGGGACCTACTCGATAACTTCATTTTCATATCCATACTAAGTAAAAACAGAACTTAAAATTAAATCTCAAACCATAAACAGCACACCACACTAATATTTCCAAGCCCAAAAATGAATCTATTGCTCATAAATACCAACATTAAAATGACTCGGTAATAAATCGCCGCAAACTCTTCCTGGTGTAATGTGTACACTTCAGGCAGGGGGGTTACCTTCATAGTCTCGGATGTTATTGAATTTAGCATACGTTAAAATTCAAGCGTAAGTAACATGTACTTTTTTGTTTTCTCCAAAAAAATTCCTGCCCCGAGATACAGGCCCCCAAAGATGACACTGCGAACACCATTTTGAAGATGCGAATTTTGGAAATTTTTTTAAAATACTGTATCTCTGTAACAGTTCTAGATATTTTGTTAGAGTTTTTTTTATTTAAAAGATAATTGCTTTGTAGTTACAACAAAATCCTCCATTTGGACTTACCTGTCAATGTTCTTTTACTACAGCTTTTTGAACATTTTTTTTTTAATTTATGAAAAAAATTTTTTTTTCAAAAATGTCAATTCATATAATTATGATTTTTTTCCCTGTGGTTAGTACCATGTAGTACTATATTCTCTGTAAAGAAGAACTTCCACTTTTAAGTTGGACAGGTATTTTAAAAAATCATTTTTTTAAACTTTCAAGTGTAATGTATGTCTTCACTGAAGTTGTTTCTTACTCATTTTTTTGTTACAATGTTTTGGCCTTATTCTATTGTCTTTGTTGCAGTTATTTCTTGTTGTTGTTGTTGTTGTTGTGGTGGTCTTCAGTCTTGAGACTGGTTTGATGCAGCTCTCCATGCTACTCTATCCTGTGCAAGCTTCTTCATCTCCCAGTACCTACTGCAACCTACATCCTTCTGAATCTGCTTAGTGTATTCGTCTCTTGGTCTCCCTCTACGATATTTACCCTCCACACTGCCCTCCAATACTAAACTGGTGATCCCTTGATACCTCAGAACATGTCCTACCAACCGATCCCTTCTTCTAGTCAAGTTGTGCCACAAACTTCTCTTCTCCCCAATCCTATTCAACTCTTCCTCATTAGTTATGTGATCTACCCATCTAATCTTCAGCATTCTTCTGTAGCACCACATTTCGAAAGCTTCTATTCTCTTCTTGTCCAAAATATTTATCGTCTAGGTTTCACTTCCATACATGGCTACACTCCATACAAGTACTATCAGAAACGACTTCCTGACACTCAAATCTATACTCGATGTTAACAAATTTCTCTTCTTCAGAAACGATTTCCTTGCCATTGTCAGTCTACATTTTATATCCTCTCTACTTTGACCATCATCAGTTATTTTGATCCCCAAATAGCAAATCTCCTTTACTACTTCAAGTGTCTCATTTCCTAATCTAATTCCCTCAGCATCACCTGACTTAATTCGACTACATTCCATTATCCTCGTTTTGCTTTTGTTGATGTTCATCTTATATCCTCCTTTCAAGACACTATCCAATCCGTTCAACTGCTCTTCCAAGTCCTTTGCTGTCTCCGACAGAATTACAATGTCATCGGCGAACCTCAATGTTTTTATTTCTTCTCCATGGACTTTAATACCTACTCCGAAGTTTTCTTTTGTTTCCTTCACTGCTTGCTCAATATACAGATTGAATAACATTGGGGATAGGCCACAACCCTGTCTCACTCCCTTCCCAACCACTGCTTCCCTTTCATGCCCCTCGACTCCTATAACTGCCATCTGGTTTCTGTACAAATTGTAAATAGCTTTTCGCTCCCTGTGTTTTACCCCTGCCACCTTCAGAATTTGAAAGAGAATATTCCAGTCAACAGTGTCAAAAGCTTTCTCTAAGTCTACAAATGCTAGAAAAGTAGGTTTTCCTTTCCTTAATCTAGCTTCTAAGATAACTCGTAGAGTCAGTATTGCCTCACGTGTTCCGATATTTCTACGGAATCCAAACTGATCTTCCCCGAGGTCGGCTTATATTAGTTTTTCCATTCATCTGTAAAGAGTTCGCATTAGTATTTTGCAGCCGTGACTTATTAAACTGATAGTTCAGTAATTTTCACATGTGTCAACACCTGCTTTCTTTGGGATTGGAATTATTATATTCTTCTTGAAGTCTGAGGGTATTTTGCCTGTCTCATAGATCTTGCTCACCAGATGGTAGAGTTTTGTCAGGACTGGCTCTCCCGAGGCTGTCAGTAGTTCTAATGGAATGTTGTCTACTCCCGGGGCTTTCTTTCGACTCAGGTCTTTCAGTGCTCTGTCGAACTCTTCACGCAGTATCATATCTCCCTTTGCTTAGAACTGGGTTTCCATCTGAGCTCTTGATATTCATACAAGTGGTTCTCTTTTCTCCAATGGTCTCTTTAATTTTCCTGTAGGCGGTATCTATCTGACCCCTATTGAGATAAGCCTCTACATCCTTACATTTGTCCTCTAGCCATCCCTGCTTAGCCATTTTGCACTTCCTGTCGATCTCATTTTTGAGATGTTTGTATTCCTTTTTGCCTACTTCACTTACTGCATTTTTATACTTTCTCCTTTCATCAATTAAATTCAATATTTCTTCTGTTACCCAAGGATTTCTACTAGCCCTCATCTTTTTTCCTACTTGATCCTCTGCTGCCTTCACTACTTCATCCCTCAAACCTACCCATTCTTCTTCTACTGTAATGCCCACCTTTTTGCAGTTTCTTCAGTTTTAATCTACAGCTCATAACCAATAGATTGTGATCAGAGTCCACATCTGCCCCTGGAAATGTCTTACAATTTAAAACGCTGGTTCCTAAATCACTGTCTTACCATTGTATAATCTATCTTAAACCTTTCAGTATCTCCAGGCTTCTTCCATGCATACAGTCTTCTTTTATGATTTGTGAACCAAGTGTTAGCTATGATTAAGTTGTGCTCTGTGCAAAATTCTACCAGGCGGCTTCCTCTTTTGTTTTTTACCCACAATCCATATTCACCTACTATGTTTCCTTCTCTCCCTTTTCCTACTCTCGAATTCCAGTCACCCATGACTATTAAATTTTCGTCTCCCTTCACTATCTGAATAATTTCTTTTATCTCATCATACATTTCATCAATTTCTTCATCATCTGCAGAGCTAGTTGGCATATAAACTTGTACTACTGTAGTAGGCATGGGCTTTGTGTCTATCTTGGCCACAATAATGCGTTCACTATGCTGTTTGTAGTAGCTTACCCGCACTTCTATTTTTTATTCATTATTAAACCTACTCCTGCATTACTCCTATTTGATTTTGTATTTATAACCCTGTATTCACCTGACCAAAAGTCTTTTTCCTCCTGCCACCAAACTTCACTAATTCATACTATATCTAACTTTAACCTATCCATTTTCGATTAAGGGATCTGACATTCCACGCTCCGATCCGTAGAATGCCAGTTTTCTTTCTCCTGATAACAACGTCCTCTTGAGTAGTCCCCGCCCGGAGATCCGAATGGGGGACTATTTTACCTCCAGAATATTTTACCCAAGAGGACGCCATCATCATTTAACCATACAGTAAAACTGCATGCCATCGGGAAAAGTTACGGCTGTAGTTTCCCCTTGCTTGCAGCCGTTCACAGTTGTTCAGTGCTAATTTGTTTACTGAAGAGGCTTCTAAGAAATCTGAGGCCATACAATTAGTTCTGTGTTTTCATGAGGAATTTGCCAGTTGACACAGTAATTTAATCTAATCTCAGTGTGTTTTCTGAAAAGAACTGTTTGAAATGTCTTCTTACTGGGGCCACAGGAGAGTGAAGTATGCTAACTATTTGCATATCTATATAAGAGTGATGTATAAGACACACAGCCGGCCGGAGTGCCCGAGCGGTTCTAGGCGCTCCATTTCGGAACCACGTGACCGCTACGGTCGCAGGTTTGAATCCTGCCTTGGGCATGGATGTGTGTGATGTCCTTAGGTTAGTTAGGTTTAAATAGTTCTAAGTTCTAGGGGACTGATGACCTCAGCAATTAAGTCCCATAGTGCTCAGAGCCATAAGACAAACAAAAAAAACAGACTTTATTCAGGTTGGGAATAAGTGTTCTCATTTGAAGACTCTGTTTCAAAGTGAAGATGTGTCCAGTGGTGCCTTTTTGTGTTCTAAATGTTTTGAGAAAATAACAATAATGATAGTATCTGAACAAATTGAAGCCTCCCATGGTGCAGATGATGCAGATTTTGCATAAGTAGAGGAAGAATTAAA
This sequence comes from Schistocerca piceifrons, assembly GCF_021461385.2. Taxonomy (NCBI): domain Eukaryota; kingdom Metazoa; phylum Arthropoda; class Insecta; order Orthoptera; family Acrididae; genus Schistocerca; species Schistocerca piceifrons. Next base: position 1,200,808,101 of record NC_060138.1, on the reverse strand, counting down.
TTAAGTCGAGTCATAGCTCTATGTATAAAAAAAAGCACAGAGAAATTACTAAAGCTATGGATGAATACATTACAGCAAAACTGACCACTCCATCTTCAGAAGAAAATGTTTTTCACAAATATCAATCCAGCTATTGAATATTGTGCATCCTGCAATGGAAAGGAGCAAGTTTTAACTATTACTCCAGAGACATTTAAAAAAAAATTTTTTTTGAACCACTTTCCATCAGTATCAAAGTACATGGTAGACAAATCAAGAAATGTGAGATCTGTGAAAGGAGTCTTTGGAAGACTAGATCCCTGTTATGGTCATCTTGTAGAAGCAGCTCAAGTTCAGATAGTGCAGTATTTTATCTGGACTATTCTCACCAGAGTGCCACCAAAAAAAATACTATAACTGTAACAGTTGAAGATCAAAAAGTTGTGAATGTGAAGAGTTACATGACTCACAGTATTAAAGAACTTTTGCAATTTATAAGAGCAACTATACAACTTCACGTATTGGAAGATCAAAATCTTATGCACTATGACCAGACACCCACCAAGAGATGTCTGTTTATGTGTGTACAGCGTGAATGTTGAACTTTGTGTGGTAACTTTGAAGAACTTACTGGAGCATGTGACATATCACACCTTGGTTGTGTGTGTGTGAAGTCTTTAGTAGTCTGTGACGTAAAGTGAGAGACTTGTTTGTTTCAAGAATGTGGTGACTGCCCTGTGTTTACAGACACTTGGCCTGGAAGCCATAGCAGATAACTCTGCAGAAATTACATATGCACCATGGGAGGAAAATAAACAGTATAATAAAGCTGCAAATTTCCAGGAAATATAATGGCTGTGGTTTCCCCATGCTTTCAGCGGTGTATAGTACCCATATAGCACAACCAGGCCAGTCAATCATTCAGACTGTTGCCCTTGCAACTGCAGAAACAGCTACTGCTGCTGTTTAGGAGGATGCTTTTAACATAACAAAATAATAAAAAAATTAAAAGCCAACTATATTTAATTATGGTATGAATATTTAATTAATATACGAGATATTATGTAGTTAGCCTTACAAAAATTATGAAGCGCCATAATATTTATTTATATAATAGAGGAAAACATTCCACGTGGGAAAAATATATCTAAAGACAAAGATGATGTGACTTACCAAACGAAAGTGCTGGCAAGTCGATAGACACACAAACAAACACAAACATACACACAAAATTCAAGCTTTCGCAACCAACGGTTGCTTCGTCGGGAAAGAGGGAAGGAGAGGGAAAGACGAAAGGAAGTGGGTTTTAAGGGAGAGGGTAAGGAGTCATTCCAATCCCGGGAGCGGAAAGACTTACCTTAGGGGGAAAAAGGGACAGGTATACACTCGCTCGCGCGCGCGCCCACACACACACACACACACACACACACACACACACACACACACACACACACACACACATATCCATCCGCACATACACAGACACAAGCAGCTGCTTGTTTGGTAAGTCACATCATCTTTGTTTTTAATAATATTTATTTACTATCACAAGAATTTATTTTATTAATGTTGTAGTTTAACTTTTCTGTCAATATAAGAAATCACAGTTAAATAACTTATGTAGTAATATGATTTAGTGTAAATGCAGAAATTTATAAAGGAACCATATGTTAGTGTAGCCCATCCATAGTTACTGTACCTACAGTACAGCTGTCTGTTATCATTTAGGCACACAAGCCTCCCCATCGTGGCATGGTAATGGTTCATGGGTGTAAATACTGATGAAAATTTCATCTGAGAGAAACATATTATAGAGCCGTTCTAACAATGAAGTTCAGCAGCTGTTGCATTTCGTGTAACTGTTGTTTTGCAACCAAAGAAAACAGAAGCTTCATATTTCCCCTCATTAATATCTTACATTGTAATTTTCAATGATTTTGGCATTTTAGTTGCTCCTCCGCAATATGTGTATCCACTTATGAAATTTATTATAGTTAATCCACTGCAGCTTGGAAGAATAGCGATGTTTACAGCTACAGCATTAGAAGAAACATTATTACTCATTACTTAAGCTGTCACTGACTGATGAAAAGAGTTCGGTACACAGGCACAAAACTCTTTGATCATTTACTCTTTAAAGTAAAATGTCTGACACATAGCAAGGAAAATTTGATATCTGGCTTAAAATCATTTCCTCAAGATAACTCCTTGTAACTCCTTAAGAAAGACCTGGTAGCCCATTAAAACGAGTAGGCCTATGTTCGTTCTTATTAAAATTATGCTATAGTATTACTTGTAATGTGGAAATGGCCAGCATGTAACCATACTCACAAACAAAGCATATATCCAATAGGCTGTAAACTGATTCATTCTGTATCATTTGGGGGGGGGGGGGGGGGGGATGATGCCAAAGGTCTGTGGAACATTAACCAACCAACTAAATAGGCATTTGTTGCCTCCATGTGTTCTTTGCACTTTTTTAAATGCTCAGTACAATGCTCAAAGGAAAGATATAATGACTTCCTTATTTGATAAAGACATAGCTTGTTCTGACCATACTGTAAATCTGATGACAGTCTCACTCTGTGTACTAACCCTCAAGATTATTTAAAAATTTTATTTTATATATTTAGCAGGTTTGGATGTACATATGTGGATCAGATCCAAATACATATTTTCATTGTCAGTTTTACAAAATTATAAGTATGTACAATAATTATTATAAGTAAATAATTTTTAAATACTATACCACAACACACAATTACACATTTTGGATGTACTGTAAGGAACATATAGTCTTAAAATGTATCCTTAAGATTATAATAATGAATAGTGTAAATTGCACAGAAATTGCCATTTATTATTATTTGGCAAGTTCTGACACTAATTTGAATGTATGGTTCAAACAGTCCATCCTATGCCATGATACTTGCTGCACACCTTCTTATCAATGCCTGTTCAACTCTAGAGGGTACGTTAAAATTCTGTCAGATTTGTTGGAATGCATCAGTGAGTCAGGCTATTAGCTCATCTGTCATGGCAGTTGAAGTAACATAAACCATACTCTTGACATGTCCCCAACGAAAATAATCAAGGAAGTCAGACGGACATGCTGGCAACGGAACAGATCCTCCTTGTCGTATCCAATGTTACCCAGAATCAACAGTTAGCTATGCTCACACATCAACACTGAAGTGTGCTGGGGCTGCATCATACTGGAACTAGAAGCCTCTGTGCACAGCAAACAGTAGGTTGTCCAGCAGTTCCAAAAGTTTGTACTGCAGTAACTATCAGTAAGTTGCTCCATTTAAGCTTGGTGGCAGTATTACATGCCCACGGAAGATGATATCCACAATTTCCAGCCACATGTTTATGGAGAACTTTCATTGGTGGGATCTAACAGCGACTGTATGCAGGTTCTCATTCTCCCAGATGTGGTTGTTCGCTCTTTTAGAATACCTGACGCAAATAAAGAAGGCCTCATCTGTAAATAAAACTTGGATGGAAGGCAGCATCATTTACTCTTTGGTATATGAAGCACTGCATAATAGGCATACAGTGTAAGTGATCACCTGACCCTAAAACCAACAGCCTTTGAAGATATTATGTATGTAGGTTATACACCTGCAGTACTCTCCAAATAGGTACATGACCTTTTCCCACTGCACAGGCTATAGCAAGCATGCTGTTTGAAAGTTTGTTGCGAAACCTATTGATCACTTCACCTGGAAATCTGGTGTTCTCACGTCTTGCCTACCGTCCCGAACATGCTCATGATGAACTCTTTGTTTCTTGTAAGCATTCAGACTGCAGAAAATGTACTGTGATGTGGATGCCTTCCATTAGGGAATCAATTTCCTTAGCTGTGAAGAATTTCCCCCCGCCTTAGCATGACACATAAACATGTTAGTGAGCTCACCAAATCCACGTTTCATCGACTGTTAACGACAAGAAAACCTGTAACAGCAAGAAAACCTGAATGTGTTACTAGTAAGATGTACAACACTGAAGATACAGTATTACAACAACCCTAGCTGATTGACAGGATTGGTATGATTCCACCAAATAACAAGCCCAGTAGGAGCTGCACACGAGGTTGCTAACAAGGGAACCTCCCCATCGCACCCCCCCCCCCCCCCCCCCCCTCAGATTTAGTTATAAGTTGGCACAGTGGATAGGCCTTGAAAAACTGAACACAGATCAATCGAGAAAACAGGAAGAAGTTGTGTGGAACTATGAAGAAATAAGCGAAATATACAAACTGAGTGGTCCATGTGCAAGATAGGCAACATCAAAGACAGTGTGAGCCGAGGAGTGCCGTGGTCCCGTGGTTAGCGTGAGCAGCTGCGGAACAAGAGGTCCTTGGTTCAAGTCTTCCCTCGAGTGAAAATTTTACTTTATTTATTTTCGCAAAGTTATGATCTGTCCGTTCGTTCATTGACGTCTCTGTTCACTGTAATAAGTTTAGTGTCTGTGCTTTGCGACCGCACCGCAAAAGCGTGCGACAGTGCAATTAGTAGACGCTTTTGCGGTGCGTTCGCAAAGCACAGACACTAAACTTATTACAGTGAACAGAGACGTCAATGAACGAATGGACAGATCATAACCGTGCGAAAATAAAGTAAGTAAAATTTTCACTCGAGGGAAGACTTGAACCAAGAACCTCTCGTTCCGCAGCTGCTCACGCTAACCACGGCGTTCCTCGGCTCCTGTTGTCCTTGATGTTGCCTATCTTGCACATGGACTACTCAGTTTGTATATTTTGCTTATTTTTTCATAGTTCCACACTACTACTTCCTGTTTTCTCGATTGATCTGTGTTCAGTTTTTCAAGGCCTATTCACTGTGCCAACTAATAACTAAATCTGAGGGGGGTGCGATGGGGAGGTTCCCTTGTAAGTAGTGGTGCACATCATGACCATATCCATAACTGTGTGGAGAAAATTGTATGAGTTCCTTAACAAAAAATTATCATCTTTGTGTGATCTACCATACCTCAAAATTTGTCGGTGAGGTCCAGAAACACCCTGTACACATTTTACTTCTAATAAGCTGTGTCCCTATTTCCAGTTTTTTGCATTTAGTCTATATTCATGGACTAAATGGAAAGAATATTCTGCAAGCAGCAGTTTTGTTGTTTGCTTAAATATCTCTTTCAAACTGGTATTTGAAATATGAAATGGTGAACAGTTTTATGGTTTCATTGCATTATAAACAGTGCTTCTTTTAACTTTAGCTGTGTTACATTGAGAAACTCTTAACTTTTTACAGTTGTTGGTAATGTGGCTATGTATGTCTTCATATATATTGGACTTGTTTCTATTTTCCCATCCAAGCAGTAATATTTTATATATATTCATATTGTAGAAATTTAGAATATTCAGTTTTTTGAATACCAGCTGAGCAGCTGTTATTCTTACATTGGCCATTGTTCTGATAGTTACTCTTTGCTGTTTGAAGGCTTTAATTGCATCGCTCGACTGAACAAAGTGCTGGCATAAATTTTAAGTTATTCCATGATAAATTTATGCAATTATTCGAAAAAATCTTTCTGCATAAGCTAATCAGAAAGGATCTTAACCAGCCACATGAAAAACCATTAGAGAGGTTAAAGTATCTTGGGTAAGGAAAAGAGAAATGTGTCTGTTGGCAAGAATAAGTAGAGATCCTGCAGTAGCTGCACAGTACAAAAACTACTCAAAATTTTATTAAAAAATGAAGGAACATGTACGCTATGTCAGAAATCAGTGATTCCGACAACGGATTTAAGACTGCATGGAATTTAATGAAACGAGAGGCAGAACGACAAGCCAAAGAATGGGTAATATCACTGTGGAATGAAATGGAAGGGCTTTAAATGATGTCAGATGTAGAAAATGCATGTAATAATTATTTATTTAATATAGTAGAACGTATAGGCTGGATTAGTTCAAGAGGAAAATCACAGCAGTATCTTGAAAAACAACTCTTGTACAATTCAATCATATGATTGTATCATCAGCTTTTCCCTCTTAAATTAAGAAAATTATATGTTCTCTCAAAAATAAAAGTGTGTCTGGGTTTGATGGTGTTTGTGACCAAGTGCTAAAAATTTGTTCCCATATAATAAGCCCTGTCTTATCTGATGTATGTAATGCATCACAAATGCAAGGCCTTTTTCCAGAGAGATTAAAATATGCCATTGCTAAACCCCCCTGTAAGAAAGGTGATAGGGAAAATGCCAATAACTACTGACCTGTTTCGTTATTGACGTTGTTTTCCAACATTTTTAGGAAGGTGATGGTTTCTAGAACAATATTCGCATGAGAGACAGTGGTATCCATAGTAAATCACAGTTTCGATTTCAGAAGAATTGCTCTTGTTGGAATGCCATGTACATGTTCACTCACCAAATTTTACAAGCATTAAATAACAAAACAGTACTGGTTGGTAGATAAACTGAGATTTTAGGGAATTGATGGTATAGCCAACTAATGGCTAACTCATTTCTAACTAGAAGAATGCAGCAAGTTGTTCACAGTAACTCAACCAATGTGATCAGGGGAGATTCCTATGACTGGGGGGAAATCACATATGAGGTTTGCCAAGGCGCTACTTAGGTTGGTCACTGTTCCTCATATATCTGAATGATCTTCCATCTAATATGTAACAAGCAGATTTAGTTCTATTTGCGGGACACTAGTGTTGTTAGCAATCCAAGCATATGTACAGCAACAGAAGGAATAGCAGGCAGTGTTCTTAAAAGTGTTTCTGACTGGTTTCATGCAAATGGTTTCAATCTTGATTTTAAAAAGACACAACATATTCCGTTGTGCACATGAAGAGTTATTGTACTAGCGATAAGTGTAACACATGGTGAGGAAGTAACAAATAAGGCAGAAACTTCAAAAATTTTGGGGGTCCATATTGAAGAGAACTTAAACTGGAAAAAAGCACAATTCATAACTCCTAAAACAACGTAGTTCAGCCAAATTTTCACTTAGAATCATTGCAAGTCTTGGAAGTTGATATATGTTTGTTCAATAATGTCATGGGATAACTCATTTTTCAGATGGAAAGCCTTCAGTGCTCAAAAACATACTGTAACAATAATATGTGCTTCTCACCCACAGTCATCCTCTAGTCATGTGTTTAAGGAGGTGGACATTTTGCCTACTGCTTCACAGTATATTTATTCCCTCACGAAGTTTGTTGTAAGTAATCCATTGTAGCTCTAAAGGAACAGTGATGTACTTTATTACAATGTTGTTGTTGTTGTTGTCGACTTCAGTCTGAAGACCAGTTTTATGCAGCTCTCCGTGATACTCTATCCTCTGCAAGCCCCTTCATCTCTAAATAACTACTGCAACCTACATCCTTCTGAATCTGCTTATTATATTCATCTCTTCGTCCCCCTCTATGATTTTTACCTCCCATACTTCTCTCCAGTACTAAACGGGCGATCCCTTGATGTCTCAGAATGTGTCCTATCAACTGATCCCTTCTTTTAGTCAAGTTGTGCTACATATTTCCTGTCTTCCCAATTCTATTCAGTGCCTCCTCATTAGTTATGTGACCTAAAAACTAAACTCCGTCCTAACAGGCTCAATGGTACCGACAGACCGCTGTGTCATCCTCAGCTTACAGGTGTCACTGGATGCGGATATGGAGGGGCATGTGGTGAGCACACCACTCTCCTGGCGATATGTCAGTTTACGAGACCGGAGTCACTACTTCTCAATCAAATAGCTCCTCAGTTTGCCTCACAAGGGCTGAGTGCACCCCGCTTACCAACAGTACTCGGCAGACCAGATGGTCCCCCATCCAAGTGCTAGCCCAGTCCGACAGCGCTTAACTTCGGTGATCTGATGGGAACTGGTGTTACCACTGTGGTAAGGCCGGTGGCTAGTCATGTGATCTACCCATCTAATCTTTGGCATTCTTGTGTAGCACACTTGAAAAGCCTCTATTATCTTCTTGTCTAAATTCTTTGTTGTTCATGTTCCATTACCGTGTATGGCTACGTTCAGGACGAATACCTTCAGTAAAGAATTCCTAACATTTATATCTATATTCAGTGTTAACAAATTTTTCTTTTTCAGAAATGCTTTTCTTGCCATTGCGAATGTACAGTTTATGTCCTCTCTACTCTGGCCATCATCAGTTATTTTGCTGCTCAAATAGCAAAACTTTTCTACAACTTTTTGTGTCTCATTTCCTAATCTAACTCAGGATCACCTGTTTTAATTTTACTCCATTAAGTTATTCTTGTTTTGCTTTTGTAGTTGTTCATCTTGTATCCTCCCTTCGAGACACTGTCCATTCTGTTCAGCTGCTCTTCCAAGTCTTTTGCCATCCATACCTGAGTGTTCAGAATTACAATGTCATTAGCAAACCTCAAAGTTTTTATTTCTTCTCCCTCAACTTTAATTGCAGCTCCAAATTTTTCTTTGGTTTCCTTTGCCGCTTTTTCAATGTACAAGGTGTAAATTATTACGAGATGAAAAAATGACTCTATTACTCCATATTAAGGTTGCCTTTAGTACAAAAAGGATGTGCACAATGCACTTACCCAGTAATATACAAGGCATGTTCAGAAAGTAATTGTACTAGATATTTATATATATTTTTAGACAAAAAGTGTATTTGAATAAAATTTCAAGGTATTGTTGATACACTTATTGACTATTTTTCCACATAATCACCATCCTGTTCAGGGCATGTGGTGAGCTGTGGGACAAGCTTCTTTATGCCATTCTTGAACTCTCCCACCAGCTCCTCCTTCCACTTCAGAACCTCTTTCTGCACCTGCTCATCAGCTGAATCCCCCTGCGGGTTCGGGGGTAAGAATAGGCCCGCGGTATTCCTGCCTGTCGTAAGAGGCGACTAAAAGGAGTCTCAAACGTTTCGGCCTTCTGTGATGGTCCCCTCTTGGGTTTGACCTCCTTTTTTCTTCCAAATTTCCGTCGTCAGTGCGTGCCATTTGGGGAAGGACACCTTACGTGGTGTTTTTGTATTGGTCCATCATGCTCCACCATCTTGCATGTTACCTATTGTCGTGGGGGGGGGACTACGCCCAATATCTTCTGGGTGGTCTCCTCCTCGCCTTGTGCGCACTCTTCTTCTTAGCGCCTACGACAACTGTGGACCCTTTAAACACCTAAAATCCAGCACGGTAGCCAGTCCGTTGTGGTGGGGTCGTCATGTACCCTCTTGGTGGTAGCCCCCTGACCACGCAGGGATCGCACTACAGATGCCTGAGCTGTTTCCTCCCCATGCATGCCAAGGAGTATGTGCCCATCTTGTCTGGGGCACGGGGACTCCGGGCAACGGGATATCGGCCAGGTACCCGTTGCTTTGGCTGGGTGGCGCCCTTGGGGAGAGCCCTCGTTCGGAGTAGGTGGCATCTGGGCGGATGTGGCGCAATGAAGCGCAATAAATCACATCAAGCTGGTGGTCGCACGGCCACCAGCGTCTCTAAGCGAGGTAGAGTCGACTTCGATGCTGCGCAGTATGACCCTCAGACGTTCCCCTCGTTGGCTGCGCCATGGGAGGGACGCCGATCTAGTGCTAAGCGGGAGCCTTACGTACCGCAATACCTTGTCTGCAGCAGGACTGATGGTGACTCCTTTCTTCCGACGAAGCTTATGTTTTTTGTGGAACACCTGGAGGATAAGTTTGGGGAAGTGGCGGGGTTGTCAAAAATGAGGAATGGGTCCATCCTCCTCAAGACGTCCTCCCCAGCCCAGTCACGAGCGTTGCTCTTGTGTGATAAGCTGGGTGACGTCCCTGTTACCGTCACTCCCCACAGTAGCTTAAATATGGTCCAGGGGATTATTTACCATCGTGACCTCTTGTTGCAATCCGATGACGAGCTGAGAGCCGACTTGGCACGACGTGGTGTGCATTTTGTCCGTCGTGTCCATCGAGGACCCAAGACAAACAGGGTGGCCACCGGTGCCTTTATCTTGGCCTTCGAGGGTGATGTCTTGCCCGAGAAGGTCAAGGTGATGGTTTACCGTTGCGACGTCAAGCCATACGTGCCTCCCCCGATGCGGTGCTTCCAGTGCTGGAAGTTTGGGCATATGTCCTCCCGTTGCCCATCCAGCGCTACATGTCGAGATTGCGGACGCCCCTCTCATCTTGATTCTCCATGTGCACCTCCACCTGTATGTGTTAACTGTGGGGAGCACCACTCTCCATGCTCGCCGGATTGCCCCGTTCTTCATAAGGAGCGGAAGATCATGGAATTTAAGACCCTGGACCGGCTTACTTATCGAGAGGCTAAACAGAAATATGAAAGGTTGTACCCTGCTTCCCTTCGAACATCTTATGCTGCAGCCACGTTATCGTCGCCCGCACGGGCGACGGTTGTCGCTTCATCTGTGCCGCCTTCAGTGGGCCCTCGGGGCCATGTATCTCTGTCTGCCCCCCTCGTGCCTGGGGGCAAGCCTTCCTCTCTTGCCCCCTTAGCAGTTGGGGGCAAACCCTCTTCTGTCGCTCCCCCCAAGCTTACTTCGGGAGTGACATCTGCTCCACAACCGGGAGGCTCGATTCCTCCCCCTCCTTCTCCGGCGGCGTTGCCTCCGCCGGTTCCTCACTCGCGGAAGGGGTCCCTCGGGGCTCTCCCTTCCTCCGTTTCTTCTCCTTCCCAGCCGGATGTCAGCCAGTGGCTGAAGGTTCCGCCACCTGCTGGTCGTAGGGCTTCTGCGTCGTCGTCAGCCTCCGACGCTCCTTCAGAGAAGCTCTCCCAGCCCTCTCACCCTAAGGGCAGACGCGAGAAGAAGGAACGGAATGTGTCCAAGAAGAAGGACGTTCCGGCGGTTTCAGCACCGCCTGCTGTACATAGTCCTGGCTCCGGGGATGAGGTGGAGATCCTCGCCTCTGCCGCGGATCTCGCCCTCACGGAACCCTTGGGGGCCTCTCCTATGGACTCAGCTGACTCTCCCCCAGTGGCGGCGGTTGGCTCTGAAGCGCTGTCTGCCTCTTAGTCGCATTCACGCCCTCCCAGTCCCTTCCTGCTTCCATTCTCCAATGGAACTGCGGCGGTTATTTCCGCCACCTGCCAGAGCTCCGGATGCTTCTGAGTGATTCCCCTGTTCTCTGCATTGCTCTGCAGGAATCTTGGTTTCCTGCACTGCGGACCCCCGCCCTTCGCGGTTATCGGGGATACTATAAGAACCGTGCTGCCTGTCAACGAGCGTCAGGTGGGGTTTGCCTCTTCGTTCACCACTCTGTCTGTAGCTCGCCAGTACACCTTCAGACGCCTTTAGAGGCAGTTGCTGCCAGGGTTGAGCTCTCGCCGGCTATTACTGTATGCTCTGTTTACATTCCTCCGGATGGGGAGCTCCCCCGCCATGTCTTGGCTGCGCTGCTGGCTCAACTCCCGCCACCATTGCTGCTTCTGGGCGATTTCAATGCCCACAATCCTCTCTGGGGTGGGACTGTCTCCGATGATCGCGGTCGGGCCGTGGAGCATGTGTTGGCTCAGCTCGACCTTAGCCTCTTGAACACCGGTGCTCCCACACATTTCAGTGTGGCCCATGGCTCGTTCTCGGCCATCGATCTCTCTATTTGCAGCCCTGGACTTGTCCCATCCCTCCACTGGAGGGTACATCCTGACCTGTGTGGCAGTGACCATTTTCCCATCTATTTGTCACTGCCACAGTGTCATTCTTCTGGGCGCTTGCCCCGCTGGGCTCTCCACAGGGCTGACTGGCCAGCTTTTACTTCCGCTGTAACCATTGCGTCTCCCCCACAGGGTGACATTGACGAGGTGGTCCGTGTTTTCACCACGTCCATCATTTCGGCGGCCGAGGCTGCCATCCCCCGTTCCTCTGGCCTCCCTCGGCGGAAGGCTGTCCCCTGGTGGTCGCCGGAGATTGCTGAGGCTATTCGCGACCGTAGGCGGGCTCTCCAACGTCATAGGCGGCACCCGTCTCTGGAGACCCTCATCGCCTTTAAGAGGCTCCGTGCCTTCGCCCGTCGTCTTATTGCACGGCGTAAGCAGGAGTGCTGGGAGAGGTACGTCTCCTCCCTGGGCTCCCGTGTCTCGTCCTCGCACGTGTGGTCCCGGATCCGGCGGATTTATGGCTCCCAGACCCCTATGGGTGTCCCTGGGCTCTCCTTGGACGGCGCTGTCTGCACGGACGCTGCCGCCATTGCTGAACGGCTAGCCGCGCACTTTGCTCAGAGCTCTGCGACTGCCTCCTATCCCCCCGCCTTTCGCTCTCTAAAGGAGCAAGCCGAGCGGACGCCGTTCTCATTCCACACGCGTCGTTCTGAAACATACAATGCTCCTTTCAGCGAGAGGGAATTCCTCGCCGCCCTCGCCGATTGCCCTGATACAGCACCAGGCCCAGACAGCATCCACGCGCAGATGCTGAAGCATCTCTCCAGGGACTGCCAGAGACACATTCTCGCGATATTTAATCGCATTTGGAGCGAAGGCGTGTTCCCGTCGCAATGGCGGGAGGGCGTTATTGTCCCCATCTTGAAACCCGGTGCGGACCCACTGGCGGTGGACAGCTATCGTCCCATTACCCTCACCAACGTTTTGTGCAAATTGCTCGAACGTATGGTGGGGCGGCGTTTGTGTTGGGTCCTTGAGTCGCGCGGTCTCCTCGCTCCATCCCAGGGTGGCTTCCGTCGGGGCCGGTCTGCAGTGGACAATTTGGTGCGGCTGGAATCTGCTGTCCGTACGGCTTTTGCCCGACGTCAGCACCTTGTTGCTGTATTTTTCGATCTGCGGAAGGCGTATGACACCACATGGAGGCATCACATCCTCGCCACGTTGCATGGGTGGGGTCTTCGTGGTCGGCTCCCGGCTTTTCTTCAAAACTTTTTATTGCGCCGCTCTTTCCGGGTGCAAGTCGGTGCCACCTCTAGTTCCTCTTATATACAGGAAAATGGGGTCCCGCAGGGCTCGGTGTTGAGCGTCTCCTTATTTTTAGTGGCCATTAATGGTCTGGCAGCAGCAGTGGGGTCGTCGGTGTCTCCTTCTTTGTATGCCGACGACTTCTGCATCTCATTTAGCTCCACGACTACGGGAGTCGCCGAACGCAGGCTGCAAGTCGCCGTTCGCAAGGCCGCATCATGGGCACTGACTCATGGCTTTCAGTTCTCTGCTGCCAAGACTCGAGTAATGCACTTCTGCAGGCGTCGGACGGTCCACCCTCATCCTGCACTTTACCTCGACGGCCACCTGCTTGAAGTGGTGGACACTTGCCGCTTCTTGGGACTCGTGTTTGATGCCCGGCTCACATGGGTTCCTCATGTTACTCAGCTGAAGCAAAAATGCTGGCGGCACCTCAACGCCCTCCGCTGCCTTAGCCACACGTCTTGGGGTGCAGATCGCTGCACGCTGCTGCGGTTGTACCGAGCCCTTGTGCAGTCCCGGCTTGATTATGGGAGCCTGGCCTATGGGTCTGCGTCCCCCTCAGTGTTAAAGTTGTTAGACCCCATACACCACTGTGGGGTTAGGCTTGCCACTGGCGCTTTTCGCACCAGCCCCGTGGATAGTCTACTGGTGGAGGCCGGGGTTCCCCCACTGCGGATTCGCCGCCATCGTCTGCTTGTCGACTATGCTGTCCACGTTCATTGCTCGCCAGATCATCCCAATCGTCGCCTGCTTTTCCCTGCTATGGTCCTCCATCTGCCCGAACGGCGCCCTAGGTCTGGGCTTTCCATAGCTGTCCGTGTCCAGTCCCTGCTGTCAGAACTGGGGTCATTCCCTCTTCTGCCTCCCTTCCGGGTCCGTACACCTACGCCTCCCTGGTGTTTGTCTCGGCCGTCCGTCCGTCTGGACTTGGCACAGGGACCCAAGGACTCGGTTCCGCCTGTGGCCCTCCGTCGCCGTTTTCTTGCTCTCCTCGCCTCATTTTCAGACTGTGAGACTGTCTACACTGATGGTTCCCTGGTTGATGGTTGCACTGCCTACTCTTTTGCTCATGCTGCTCATGTTGAGCAGCGCTCCTTGCCGGCTGGCTGCAGTATTTTTACTGCAGAGCTGGTGGCCATATTGCGCGCTCTTGACCATATGCGTTTCTGCTCGGGTAGGTCCGTCGTGATCTGCAGTGACTCCCTGAGCAGCCTTCAGGCCATCGACCGCTGCTATCCCTCCTCTCCTCTGGTGTCCTCCATTCAGGAGACTGTTTCCGCCATTGCCCGTTCTGGTCGTTCGGTGGTCCTGGTTTGGACGCCCGGTCATGTTGGCATCCCAGGGAACGAACGTGTAGACAGGCTGGCCAAAGGGGCGATCGACGCCCCGGCTTTGGAGATCGGCCTTACGGCTCGCGACCAGCAGATGGTGTTGCGCCGTAAGCTGATTGGGATGTGGGCTACTGAGTGGCGTGGCATGACAGCCCCGAATAAACTGCGGGCTGTCAAGGAGACGACCGCCGTGTGGCGTTCCTCCCTGCGGGCTTCTCGCAGGGACTCGGTAGTCCTGTGTCGGCTGCGCATCGGCCATACGTACCTGACGCACGGCCATCTCTTGCGTCAGGAGGATCCCCCCCTGTGTCAGTGTGGGTCCCGGCTGACGGTCGGCCACATTTTGCTGGAGTGTCCTCGACTGCGCACACTCCGGCAATCTTTTAATCTCCCGGGCACTTTGGCTTTGGTTTTATCTGACGATGCCTCCAGGGCTGATGACGTTTTAAATTTTATCCGTGGTAGTCCGTTTTATGGTTCGATTTAGGGAGGTCCTGCACCTTTCCCTTTCTGTGTCTTTTGTCCTTGTGTCTGTTGCTGTTCTGGTGTGCCGTGAGATGGTTGACTCTTTCCCATTTTTGTTCTCGTGGTCAGTCAACCAGTCTCCGGCCATCTTCCTTTCTTCTGTTTCTTTCTGTCTGGTGTGCCTCTGTCCTGTTCTTGTTTGTAGTGTTTGTTGCTGCATTTGTGTTCTTTTAGCGCTTGGGGGGACGTCTCCTCCCCCTTTGGTTTTTACATTCTCCGTCGATTTTGGGCTCGCCTGATTTTGGAATGGGGGACTGATGACCTTCGCTGTTTAGTCCCCCTTAAACGTCCCAACAACCACCACCACCATCAGCTGAAAATTTAATTCCTCTCATGTGTGCCTGGGGTGAAAAGATGATAATCTGCAGTTGAAAAGTCAGAGGAATACAGGGAGTGGTTCAAAACATCCCAACCAAATGAGTCAAAGAGTGCCTTGGTAGCTAAGGCTGCATGAGGATAGGGGGTGTTGAGCAACAAGCGCACTCCTCTTGTCAGAATTCCCCTCGTTTTGTTTTGAATGCTCCTCATGAGTTTTCTAGGGTCACACAATATCATTTTGCATTGGTGGTCTCCCATGAGACAGAAATTTGACCAAAGTGTGAATTTTTTGGCAGATCGTGAACTGGTGTGAAGCCACTGTGATGACTGTCCTTTTGTCTCAGGCTTGTAATGAGCCACCCACATTTCATCTCCAGTCACAATAGAGCTCAGAAAATCATGACCTTACAGTTCAAGTAGCTCAAGAAACTTATGGGTGCTATTGACCCAGTTTTTCTTGCGCTGCTCTGTCAACTGTTTTGGGCTCCATCTTGTGCACAGTTTCTGGTACCCTGGGGTTTTTGTGAGTGTCTTGTATAAAAGAGCTCAGGAGAGCTGTGGAAACATCACAGAAATTTCATCCACTGTCAATGGATGGTCTGCATTTTTTGCACCAAATTTTCATTAAAAGATTGAAGGTCTTTCACTCCTCTGTTCACAATGAACAATTGTTTTGGTTCCTCCAAACTCCCTACACCACTTAAACACACTCATTCTGTTCATAATTCCTTCACTGTAAACCATTTTGATTTGCGAAAAAATTTTGGTAGCAGCTTGTAGGAAGCAGATCACAGCACATGACTTGCACTTGGTGGGATTTCTTACCGATATCTTTCACGCAACTGGACACTACAGTGTGAGTTTATGTACTACTGTATACCTACGACACTTGCTGTAGTCAGGGCACCCCCCACTCCCCCACCACCATTCATTGTTGTCAACCCTCAAAATGCACAGCCCATTATGGCCACTTGCTTTCTGAACATGCCTTGTATGAGGGCCAGTCAAGTGAAAACAGAACACCCGTCACAACAGGACCATGGAATGGTTCCAGTAAACATAATTACCACACACGTTAATCCATTTATCCCACTGGGAGACACCGAACACTGTTAGCTGCTGATGGATCCACAAGCGCACACACTCTTGCACTGTCTTGTCCAAATGAAACTCACGATCCCACACGTTTTCTTCAGGTTGCCGAAAATCACACTGTGAACAATCTGGGATGTACAGAGGATGTTGCAGTGTTTGCCAACCAAATCACCAAAGCATAGTCTTTGTCCGATTATCAGTGTGGGGGCAAGAGTTATCGTGCAGCAAGATGATTCTGTTCAACAGCCAGAGGGCAGATGGCAAAACCAACAGTGAAAGAATCCCATCAAAGAAATCTAAACACGTGCACACAAGTTCTGATAATGTTATGACAACCTTCTCTTTCTACAGCTGGGACCCTCTGCAACATGCCATAAAAGTCAAAATGCCCAGGATTGTATGTTGTTGGACGGAATCATCATGTTGCACACGATAATGCTCACCCCCCCCCCCCCCCCCCCCCATTGCCAATCAAACAAAGGCTACGTTTCAGTGATTTGATTGGGAAACACTGCAACATCATCTGTGCAGAATGGATCTTTTGCCATGTGATTTTCATATCTTCGGTGACGTTGGTTTCAGTCAGATGGGGAAATGCAAGAGTCATGTGAGTGTGGATCCTTCAGCATTCTGCAAAGCAAGAATTGAGTGCCTCATTGCCCAGTGGGATAAATGTCTCAATGGGTGTGGTGATTACTTTTAAATGGAACCATTCCCTGGTCCCACTGTGGCGAGTGCTTGGTTTTCATTTGAGTGCCTTTCATAAAATATCTAACAGATAGCACAATAAAATTTGTAAACAAGCTCATAAAGTTTCTCCTTGACAACTCCTTCTATTCCATAGAAGAATTTCTATTATTGTAATGTGTAAAGGGTGGTGGGTACAAATTACTAACTCACACCTGTATATTATTAAACAAAAGAAAAAAAAGACATTACAAATGTTCAGCATGTAGGTGTATTTACAAAATAATTTGTGGTGTGAATGTAAATGACTTGCTACACATCATTAGGATTTATTGTAAAAATGATCCATAGAACATGAGACTAACTGACCGACCCCATATTCCTGTTCCGTAAGCCATGATAGCATTAGAATATGAGAAATATACCAGTTGTGTAACATCATCTGCTGTGAGTGGCTTATTGTCTCGCAGAACAAATATGGTGGAGCTTAGTTTGGTGGTTGTGGTAGCGATGTGGCCTTTCCACAGTAAAATTTATGTACAGTGAGTCCAAAGAATTTTATTGTTCGAGTGAGGATTCCTCTATTCTTTGTTGTCGTTGTTCGTGAACATTATTGTTTTAGTTTTCTCATTATTAAGAAGTAGCCTATTGGTTGAAGCCATTGACCAATAGATTCTCGGATATCCTTTTAGCTTTTTGTATCACATCCTTTAAATTTTTGTCAAGAGGTGTGCTTTTTGTGTCATCTGCAATAAGACTCATTTCACTTTCGATGTTAAGAAATAAATCATTTATGTATTATAAGTAATAACAAGGTCCCGGTGTACTACCTGTGACACTCCACGATTTATTTGATATATATATATATATATATATATATATATATATATATATATATATATATATATATATATATATATATATATAGAGAGAGAGAGAGAGAGAGAGAGAGAGAGAGAGAGAGAGTTGTATTTCTACTGCTTTTGTTTTTCTTCATACCTGAACAGTACACCTATACTTTGCTATACAATCGCTCTACCTTTTCATATTATGGTACTTTTTGATTTATGGGCCACATTGTTACCTTTTACATCCAATAGTGACACTCTGTTTAGTTTCAGCTTCTCTCTTTAGGTGGCTCTGCTATATTTTGTCTTTGTCGTTACTTTATTTGCTACGCTATCACTTGGTTGTTTTCCAGTGACTCAATAGACTGATGTATTAGTTCTTGTTTTGTTTGTTTGAAGTAATTGCTGAATTGCGAGCATGTTTGGTACAAATGAATTACAAAGACTGTATTTTTGCTATATATGCAATTAATTCATTAATTCTTAGAAATATAGTGATTCATTTTTTTTAGGAAAACATGCCACCCAAATTTTGAAATGGAATATGGAAACTGATACAAAGAGAACCCGAAAGTCTGTCACAGTAGAGACCAAAATAGAAACTTTGTCACATAGAAACTGTTGAAAAAGTAATTAGCATCTGTAGTATAATGGGACTGCCAAAGTCCACTGTTCGAGGTGCTCACGATATACAAAGGGCATTAGGAAAGTTTTCCAATATGATGCAACAATAAGTCGCAAGAGGCTGGTTGTTGCTGTGTTCTGGGAATGCCTCATAATTGCACTGTAGCCGCTGTGCCAAGTCTGTGGGTGATGTCGTTCACTAGCAGTGGTAGTTTGAAGTGCTTGCTACGGTATTGTGGTCATGAAGTGAGATTCGGGCAGTGTTGCTGTACAAGTTTGCGCTTGGTTTAAGCATAGAACAGTGCTTAGAAGAAAAGACTCTTGCACTTGGTGATATTGTGTCCATGTCATACAACTATATTCAGGTGGTACAGGGAATTTCAAAGAGGAATTTTCACTCTGGAGGATGCTGAGCAGATGGGAAGGTCACTATCATCAGTTACAGAAGAAAATGTTGGTTGTGTGAGGAAAACGGTAGACAAAGACAGGCGAATGACCTATAAGCAGATAGCGGGTACCTTAGGGATAAATGCACCAGCAATTCGTTTGGTTCTGCATCATCATTGGCAAGTAAAGAACCTTTGTCGTCTCTGGGTGCCGCATAGACTGATGGAAGAACAGATGACACGATGTGTGACTTGGTGCCAGGAGATGTTAAAAAAGTTTTCTAAGATACAATCTTAACATGTGAATAATATCACTGTCAGAAAATCCCGATCAGTAAAAAAAAAATAAAAAAAAATAAAAAAAAATAAAAAAAAAATAAAAAAAAAATAAAAAAAAATAAAAATCTGTGACTGACGTGAAGAGTGGATGCTTGGTTCCTCCATCACGAGAACGCTCCAGCTCGGTACGCCAAAGTACACTTGTTCATCTATAATGACCACGTTGTCAGTTGGGTGTTAAACACTAATCTCCTCCTCCTCCTCCTCCTCCTCCAGGGGTACATCAGGTCATTGGAAGTATAGGCTATGAGGTTGGTAGCCAGCTAAATTCTCTCTGAAGGTCTTGTAAAAACTGCAGGTGTTGTTCTTGGTAAAATCTTGTATTTCATTTAACTTTTTATTAAGAGACATTTATGTCTACCTCTACGAATTCTTGCCACTTTTTTCTGTGTTTTATGACTATGGAAATTATTCCATGCTTTAATCCTATATTTGACAGTTTAATCCCTTGTGATGTTCCATCATCTACTGATAGGTTTTTTTCTTCTCGGGAGTAACCTAATTTTATTGTTTGCTTCATTTTCTCCATAAGTTCAGACCAGTTTGTGAGGTTCACCCTATGGATTTCTTCAGTGATTTTCTTCTGGTTGAGACCTAGGTATTTGGGACCAGCCCAGAAACTGTGGGTTACTCCTATCTGTTTTCTGGTGGGCTGAAATTTTACTTTGATTTGGAGTAAGTGGTGGTCTGACTCGAAAAATCCTTTCCTGCTTTTTACACTCAGGACTTCTTTGGTTTTCCATTTGGTGATAGCATTATGGTCAATCTTGAATTCTCCAAGTGCTTTATTGTAGGATATCTATGTCTTTAGGTTCTGTGTGGGTTTCTGGAATTGTGTTGGCATAATTTTGAGACTAAAATTTTGGCAGAAGCTTGTTTTCATTGTTTTCCATTGTGTAGATGGAGGCGGTCCATTGTTGACGGGAAGCATAATAGTAGTATTAATAATGTTGTTGGGGTCTTCAGTCCTGAGGCTGGTTTGATGCAGCTCTCCATGCTATTCTATCCTGTGCAAGCTTCATCATCTCCCAGTACCTACTGCAACCTACATCCTTCTGAATCTGCTTGGTGTATTCATCTCTTGGGCTCCCTGTACGATTGTTACCCTCCACGCTGCCCTCCAGTACTAAATTGGTGATCCCTTGATGCCTCAGAACATGTCCTACCAACCGATCCCTTCTTCTAGTCAAGTTGTGCCACAAACTTCTCTTCTCCCCAATCCTATTCAATACCTCCTCATTAGTTATGTGATCTACCCATCTAATCTTCAGCATTCTTCTATAGCACCACATTTCGAAAGCTTCTATTCTCTTCTTGTCCAAACTATTTATCGTCCCTGTTTCACTTCCATACACGGCTACACTCCATACAAACACTTTCAGAAATGACTTCCTGTCGTGAAATCTATACTTGATGTTAACAAATTCCTCTTCTTCAGAAACGCTTTCCTTGCCATTGCCAGTCTACATTTTATATTCTCCCTACTTCGACCATCATCAGTTATTTTGCTCCCCAAATAGCAAAACTCCTTTACTACTTTAAGTGTCTCATTTCCTAATCTAATTCCCTCAGCATCACCCGACTTAATTCCACTATATTCCATTATTCTCGTTTTCCTTTTGTTGATGTTGATATTATATTCTCTTTTCAAGACACTATCCATTCCGTTCAACTGCTTTTCCAAGTCTTTTGTTGTCTCTGACGGAATTACAATGTCATCGGCGAACCTCGAAGTTTTTATTTCTTCTCCATGGATTTTAATACCTACTCCAAATTTTTTTGTTTGTTTCCTTTACTGCGTGCTCAATATACAGATTGAATAACATCGGCAAGAGGCTACAACCCTGTCTCACTCCCTTCCAAACCACTGCTTCCCTTTCATGTCCCTCGACTCTTATAACTGCCATCTGGTTTCTGTACAAATTGTAAATAGCCTTTCGCTCCCTGTATTTTACCCCTGCCATCTTTAGAATTTGAAAGAGAGTATTCCAGTCTACATTGTCAAATGCTTTCTCTAAGTCTACAAATGCTAGAAATGTACGTTTGCCTTTTCTTAATCCAGCTTCTAAGATAAGTCGTAGGGTCAGTATTGCCTTACGTGTTCCAACATATCTACAGAATCCAAACTGATCTTCCCCGAGGTCGGCTTCTACCAGTTTTTCCATTCGTCTGTAAAGAATTCGTGTCAGTATTTTGCAGCCGTGGCTTATTAAACTGATAATTCGGTAATATTCACATCTGTCAACACCTGATTTCTTTAAGATTGGAATTATTATATTCTTCTTGAAGTCTGAGGGTATTTTGCCTGTCTCATACATCTTGCTCTCCGGATGGTAGAGTTTTGTCAGGACTGGCTCTCCCAAGGCCATCAGTAGTTCTAATGGAATGTTGTCCACTCCCAGGGCCTTGTTTCGACTCAGGTCTTTCAGTGCTCTGTCAAACTCTTCACGCAGTATCGTATCTCCCATTTCATCTTCATGCACATCCTCTTCCATTTCCATAATATTGTCCTCAAGTACATCGCCCTTGTATAGACCCTCTATATGTTCCTTCCACCTTTCTGCTTTCCCTTCTTTGCGTAGAACTGGGTTTCCATCTGAGCTTTTGATATTCATACACTACATTCTCTTTCTCCAGAGGTCTCTTTAATTCCTGTAGGCAGTATCTATCTTACCCTAGTGAGATAAGCCTCTACATCCTTACATGTGTCCTCTAGCCATCTCTGCTTAGCCATTTTGCACTTCCTGTCGATCTCATTTTTGAGACGTTTGTATTCCTTTTTGCCTGTTTCATTTATTGCATTTTTATATTTTCTCCTTTTTTTCAATTAAATTCAGTATTTCTTTTGTTACCTAAGGATTTCTACTAGCCCTCCTCGTTTTACCTACTTGTTCCTATGCTGCCTTCACTACTTCATCCCTCAAAGCTACCCATTCTTCTTCTACTGTGTTTCTTTCCCCCATTCCTGTCAATTGTTCCCTTATGCTCTCCCTGAAACTCTGTACAACATCTGGTTTAGTCAGTTTATCCAGGTCCCATCTCCTTAAATTCCCACCTTTTTGCAGTTTCTTCAGTTTTAATTTACAGTTCATAACCAATAGATTCTGAACAGAGTCCACATGTGCCCCTGGAAATGTCTTACAATTTAAAGCCTGGTTCCTAAATCGCTGTCTTACCATTATATAAATCTATCTATCTGAAACCTGTCAGTATCTCCAGGCTTCTTCCATGTATACAACCTTCTTTTATGGTTCTTGAACCAAGTGTTAGCAATGATTAAGTTGTGCTCTGTGCAAAATTCTACCAGGCGGCTTCCTCTTTCATTTCTTGGCCCCAATCCATATTCACCTACTATGTTTCCTTCTCTCCCTTTTCCTACTACCGAATTCCAGTCACCCATGACTTTAAAATTTTCGTCTCCCTTCACTATCTGAATAATTTCTTTTATTTCATCATACATATCTTCAATTTCTTCGTCATCTGCAAAGTTAGTTGGCATATAAACTTGTACTACTGTAGTAGGCATGGGCTTCGTATCTATCTTGGCCACAATAATGCGTTCACTATGCTGTTTGTTGTAGCTTACCCTCACAACAACAACAATAATAATAATAATAATAATAATAATAATAAATACAATGGAAAATCTAGGATGGAACATGAGAACATTATGAAAAATATACTTGTCACTCACCACATAACAGAGATAGTGAGTCGCAGATAGGCACAACGAAAAGACTATCGCACAAAGCTTTCAGCCAAACAGGCCTTCATCAGAATTAGACAAAACACACACACACACACACACACACACACACACACACAGTGCAATTGACACACTCATGATCACAGTCTCTGGCTGCCAAGGCCAGACTGATTCAACATCTCTGCTATATGGTGAGTAGCAACTATCCTTTTCATAATATTGTAATAATAATAATAATAATAATAATAATAATTATTATTATTATTATTATTATTATTACACTATGTGCTATTAATTTATTCAGTTTGCAGTTGTTGGTGATACACTCTGTTATGGAAATGTGTGCAAGTATTTATCTGCTAGTATTATCTGTCACTCTTGTTAAAGTTATTTGAGTTGTTCAAAATGTATGTAAATTAGTGCTTTTGTTAATTTTGTTTGAGTAGTTGAAATTGCTTGTAAATTAGTGCTTGTTGTACATCTAACCAATCTTTATTATAGCTTTATGTACCATATTGTTCTATATGTAATACGGTCCATAACCACAGAATTTAAATAAAAATAAACAGATAAATTACTTCTGCTTGCTGCTTTCTTATGACACAATACAGATGGAGACCTACAGACAGAGAAAGAGCTATCTAGTTACAAAGTGATAGGAGATTGAGACACACAGCAGAAACACAATGGAGTTTGTCTTATGTGTGATAGAAATGGAGTTTGTTTCAGTAGGAGGAGCTAGGATTCCAAGGGATTAATCACAGAGAGAATTTAGAAAGCAAAAAATTGGAAAATTACTTTGTAGGATCTTATAAAAATATGTAAAGATTCAATTGGAGACAGAAAGCTAAGAAAAACATCCATTGTGGCAGATGTCACACCTTGATAATAACTAACTGGTGAGATTTAAAAAGTTTGTAGTAATCAGAAACAATATTTGCCTGTTAATGTAAGGTCACAATTGGTATCAGTGCATTGTTTCCGTAATACATTGACAATATGAGTTGGCTGTTGTTTGAATAAAAAATATAGGCAGTTGTCTTTATAGATTTTGCTCAACAGTGTATTCTTTAAAAAAGAAATCCTGTGTAGTGTCTCAAGCAATAAAAGACAATCCTCAAATTTGATATTGAGTTATCTTGACAGGTTATGGGCCCAGAAAATCTGGGTGGAAAAAAAAGTGAAAATTTGTGAATGTATAAAGATTGTGATTTTCTTGTAAGAAGAATTGTGCATAGTGTGTCGAAATGTGGCGTCGTCGGCAGAAGGTATAGCATTAAACAGTGTGCCAAAATTAAAAGATGTTGCAAGTTTTCTGATATGGGACTTGGAAATAAATGTGATGTTCTTGAAAAAGGACCTTAGTGATACATTACCGGTGATATCAAGAAACATGAAAAAATTGAAAAATAAAAATTCAGTGGGAACAAACAGGTGAATTTGCAAAATACTGTACTTTGAGAACTATAGATATCAGTGCTTAAGCAATATCGTTAGTTGTGAGATCTCTAAGGAAATGATTATGCACTTACAAAGATGTATCAGAAGAATACAGACCAACAGAAGGCCTCAATTACTTGAACAGGCACACAACTCTGAGTATGATAGAAATAGAATTTGGTGTCCAATAGTTCTAATGTTCAAACCTTGTCATTCAAATCGAACTGCCTGAGACAGAATATTGATGAAACAGCATTGATCACAAGGATAAGAAGAAAGTTGCCTAATGAATATAAACATTTTATAAGTGCTTGGGATGGTACTACTAAGGAGCAGAAAATGTTGGACAAACTGAAATGATGTCTTCAATCTGAAGAAGATAAAATGCAGGAAAATAAAGAAGACATATGTGTCAAACAATGGAAAGTCCAGGGTGGAATGTAACAATAATGGATAGTTCCAGTTACCAGAGATGGTGGTCATGTGTGTGAGTTGCATTTGCGTGTTTGTGTGCATGTCTGTATGTTGTCTATTTTTGATAAAGGCCTTGTTGGCCGAAAGCTAACTTTCCGGCAGTCTTTTTTTGTGCCTTTCTGCGACTCAGTATCTCCACTATATATTGTTTTCATTATATTGTTGAAGAAATGTGTGTTGCATTTAAAGCTGTAGCCTACAAGGAGAAGAATCAGAATAAAAACAATGAGAAATCAGTGAAGTGCTTTGGATGTGGTTGTTTAGATCATTAGTAAGTGAATATAAATGTAAAATTTGTGATTAAAAAAACTGTGGGAAGTATCATCTGGGAGAATGTTGGTCAATAAAGTGACTGATCATCCTCACATGAAGGAAAATTAGGCCAGGTGTGAAGCATGTTGAAAACACAAAAATTAAGATTGCAAATGGAAATTTTGTGTGTTCTAATCTTGTTGGTGAAGTTGAATGACAATGAGTGTTGACAAATGTGTCACATGTTGCTGACCGTCAACAAATTTATTGTCAGTAAACACCATTAATGAAAATGGGAGAGTGACAATATTTGAAAAGAAAAAGGCGGAGATTGTGAAAGAGGGAGTTGTTATTTTGAAAGGCACAAATCAGAAAATGGACTGTACATCACTGATATAAAAAATGACTGTAAAAAGAAGCACTAATGACAGAAAAGAAGAAAACCATCCAATGGCATAAAAAAGTAAGATTCTGAATTTCAGCTATCTGAAGAAAATAGAAAAATAGAACTACGTGATGGTGTGGACAAAATTGTGTCAGAAGAGGACACGTCTTGTTTTGAAACATGTATTGTGGCGAAGCAACTAAGAAAGTCATTCAACACTGTGCAGCACAGAGCAACAAAATTGCTTGAGATTATTTGTATTGATGTTTGTGGTAAGGTAAGCCTACCAACATATTTTAATGAAGAATATTTTTAACATGTCTTGATGATGATACACATTCCTTGAAAGTGTATCCTTTCCAAACAAAACGTGATACAGAAGATCGCACCAAGAAATCTGTAAGAGAAAGTAAAACTCATTTCAGTCTGAAGACAGGAAAAAATAAGATGTGACAGAGGAGGAGAGTACAGAAGTACTGACATTAAGGAATTGCATAAACAGAAGGGTATAGTGATTGACTGCACACTTAGTGTCTCTTCGACTAAGTGGTAAGGCAGA
This sequence comes from Schistocerca piceifrons, assembly GCF_021461385.2. Taxonomy (NCBI): domain Eukaryota; kingdom Metazoa; phylum Arthropoda; class Insecta; order Orthoptera; family Acrididae; genus Schistocerca; species Schistocerca piceifrons. The sequence continues at coordinate 1,200,782,295 of NC_060138.1, read as the reverse complement.
AATAGTAAACCTTACTAACCTGAATAAAGTGAGAGCCATGGTGTTTGATCCAAAAACTGGAAACAACATGTGGGGCTATGCAGTTTTGACTGCAGCTTATCTCGTGAACTGAAATCATGGAAGAAGACTAAATTGGGTATTTTTTAATCTGTTTTTTTTTTTAATTGTTATTTCATGGGTGATTAAACAAAATCGAGTGTAAGAGGTATTCTTGTAGGATATGCATAAAATTCCCGTGTCATGTGGAATCCTAACGCTAAAAAAATTTCTGAAGCAAGAGATGTTGTGTTTACTCATCAATATGAAGACAAAAGAAGACGAAAGCAAAGAAGAAGGAATAAATCTTAGCTGTGGAAAACCAAGTTTTGTTGTTGAAGAAGAAGAAGAAGAAGAAGGAAGGAAGGGAGAAGAAGAAGAAGAAGAAGAAGAAGAAGACTAGATCCAAAAGAAGAACGAGGAGAAGTGTCAGAAAAAGATAAAAAAATGTATCAGAAACCAAGACGTGAAATAAATTAGGCAAAGAGATTGGATGATTATGTCATGCTCACAGACAAAGAATACATTGTAGCTGAAGACAAGTAAAATTGGGTGAATGCAATACAAGGTGTTATCAGAAAGTGACAGGAATTGTTAATTTCATGGGTTTATATGTCCTGAAGAAAAGGAAAATTGGATGAAGGCTATATGAGGTGTGATCAGAAAGTAATGATAATTTTTTAATTTTGCAGGCTTTATGCATCTGCTTTTTAAAATGTGTTTTGTCTTGTTACATATATTCCTGATGTATGTTTGCATTTCCAATTGTTTTGAATGTTAACTTTATTGTTAAAAGTTGAGAAGATTATATGTGTTGTCAACTTCTTGGTGAATTTTTACTATAGAAAAAGATGGAGCAAAGCATTTGTTTTAAATTTTGCTTGAAAAAATGGAGTAAAGTGCAGCACCACATTTGAAATGTTCAATGTGGCTTTTGGCTAATCTTCAATGATCGAGACAGGAGCTTACAAGTGGTATAAATGTTTCAACGAAGGTTGAGAAAACAATGAAGATGATTACCTCCCTGGACGCCCTAGCACATCAATTACTGACAACAATGTGGAAGAAGTAAAGAAAATGGTTATAGAAAATCACCGAATCACCATCAGAGAGATTGCTGATGATATTGGCATATCCTTTGGCTCATGCCAAAAAAATTTTTTTTATGTTTTGGTCATGAAATGTGTAGCAGGAAAGCTTGTTCTGAAATTGTTAAATTATGACTAGAAATGTCATTGCATAGACATCCCTCAGAAATTGCTAAATGAACTTGACAGTGATCCAGAACTTCTAAAGAAGGTTGTGGCAAATGACAAAATGTAAGTTTGATGTTGAAACTGAGGCCCAGTCGTCAGAATGGGAAGTGTCTGAAGAGCCATGACTAAAAAAAATTTGACAAGTTCGATCACATGTGAAGGTTCTTCTCACTGTTTTCTTAGCTGTTCATCCTGATGGACATCTGGTTGGTTGTCATACCAATATAAAAAGTTATGCAGTGACTGAAGCAGAGCTGGTATATGATACAACTGCTTTCACAAGTGGCCCAGCCTCTGATGTGGTGGGATAAGCTTGTGACAGTGCTGGAACAGGCAGTGCTGGGCGGGTGGAGCAGGTGTTGTACTGGGGTCTTCCATAGGAATATGACCTCTGTGGCAAGGGGTTTTGATAGGGAGTGAGCTATGGATGGACTAGGCTGTTGTCAAGGTTGGATAGGTGATGGAACACCACTTTAGCAGGGGGTGGAGAGTATCTTGTGTAGGCTGTCCCTCATTTCAGAGCGTGATTACAGGTAATCAAAGCCCAGACAATGGTTGTGGTTCAGTTGTTTCAGTCTGGGGTGGTATTGTGTGACAAAGGGGGCACTCCTTTGTAGATTGTTCTTGGGGGTGGTGGGAGGATTGGGATGTGTGGGGAAAATGGCACACGAGATATGTTTGTGGACTAGGTCTGTGGGATAGTGCCTGTCTGTGAACACCGTAGTGAGACCATCAGCATACTGGGCAGGGGAGTTCTTGTCAGTGCAGATACACTGTCCCCGGGTGGCCAAGCTGTGTGGGAGGGATTTTTTGATGTGGAAAGGATGACAGTTGTCGAAATGCAGGTACTGTAGCTAGTTGGTGAGTTCAATGTCTACAGAGGTGTGAATGGTGCCATCAGAGGGGAGGAGGTCAACATCCATGAAGGTGGCACACTGGGTGAGGAGGACCAGGAGAAGCAAATGAGAGAGAAGCTGTTGAGGTTGTGAAGCAATAAGAATAGAGTGTATTAGTCCTGAGTCCAGATCATGGAGATATCATCGGTGAACCTACATCAGGTAAGGGGTTTGGGAGGCAAGGAAGGCCTCCAGTAGTTAGACAATAAACAAGTAGGCATAGGAGGGTGCCTTGTGGCTGTGCCTCGGATTAGTTTTTATTCCTTCATTTCAAAGGAAAAGTACTTGTGAGTTAGGAGAAGTTACTAAGATGTATAAGGAATGAAGTAGCGGATTTGAAGACTAAAGCACTGTGAGAAAGTTAGTGTTCAATAGTGGCAGGACCATGGGCATGAGGGATGTTGGTGTATAGGGAATTGGAGTCAAGAGTGATGGGTAGGGATCCAGAAGGTAAAGGGCTGAGGATGGTGGAGAGTCAATGAAGGAAGTGATCGGTATTGTTGATGTGGAGGCTAGGTTAAGAGCAAATTGTTGGAGGTGTTGGGTCAATGAGGTCCAAAATTCTTGCAGTGGAGGGACAATAAACAGCTGAAAAGGGGGCCCCAGACCTATTGGGTTTGTGGATTTTGGAGAGCATGTAGAATGTGGGTGCGCAGGAAGTCATAGGGGTGAGGAGGGAAATGGATTGAGGGAAAGTTTCTGGAAAGGCCCGAAGGCTTTAAGCAGGGATTGGAGGTTACGTTGTACTTCTGGGATGGGATCACTCTGGTAGAATTTATAGGTGTAGTAGTCAGATAATATACAGAGGCCATCCACCACGTAGTCAACTGCAGTTCATAACGACAGTGGTGAAACCTTTGTCTGAAGATAGGATGAATAGATCAGGATTTGTTATGAGGTTGTGTATGGCTGTCACTTCTGCTGAAGCTTAGGAAGCAACCTGAGGTCGGGTGGTGAGACCAAGTTGGAGTTCAGAAATTCTTGGAAAGCGACCAGGGGTTGGTTAGGTAGAGGGCGAGGGGGGTGGAGGCTCACGGTTGGATGGTGGAATGAACTGGGAGAGGCTGGGTTCAGTGTTGGGGTTTGGTTGGCTTTGGTTGCATGATTGGTGGCAAAGAATTGTTTTCACTGCAGGAGTCAGAAGAAGGAGAGGTGGTCTTTGACAAGTCAACATGATTAAATTTGGGTGTTGGTCAAAAGGTGAGGTCTTTGGATAGGACTGAAACTTCTGTGGGACTGAGGGCTTTGAAGGAAAAGTTAAGAACAGTGTTTCAGGAATGCTTCAGCTTTGGATTTGGTGGTTTGTTGGTAGAGAGTTTTGAGAAAGTGGCAAGTTGAAAAAAATCATCTAGGCAGGGACTTGGTGCTATGAGGGGTTGTCAATGAGTAACACTGTGGGTAGGAGTTGGATAATGATGCCTCGTGGTGGCAGTTGGATGTTAGCAGGTTTGATAACTTACATATGTAGATGGTGCCTGGAATGCTTCTCCAGGTGTTGGAGGCCAAGAATTCAATTTCACAGATGTGACACATGTATGTCTGATACGTGTATGTGTCAGAGGGAGGCAATGGCAAGCCATTTCCACTAGGACCTTGCCTAGTACGGCTGTGCGGGTCTCCCGCATCATTCTCTACGCCCTGTTATGGAGTATGGGACTTCATCATCATCGATACATGTATGTAGCAGTATCTTGCATAAGGAGTGGAGGGTCTTGGATGACTGTGCCATGGACATGTGTTTTTGTGGTAACAGTACCAGGTTTGTGAGAACAGGGGACTGGCACAATCTGAGAGGTAAAGCTCATTCTGAAAGGAGGAGTGGGATCCAGAGAAAGGAGTTTTTACGGTTAGGCCTTGGGGGGGGGGGGGGGGAGATTGCATGGTCCAGGCAGCATTTAAGAAGTAGAATTGGTGGAGCAGTGATCCTTTGTGGCAGGGATGGCATTGTGGATATGGGGATGGCATGGAAATGTGCAAGTGAAGGTGTTGGATAATTGTGAGGGGAGCTTGATAACAGAAAAGATGCAAAACACTCTGTCCACATTAAACCCTCCAACCTACAACAGTACCTCCATATTGACAACTGTCACCTCTGTCACATCAAAAAATCCCTCCTACACAGCCTCGCCACCCAGGGACAGCATATCTGCAGTGACAAGAACTTCCAGCCTTCACACGCAGACACTGTCAGCAAACAGATCTCCAGTGCCATTTCCCCACCCACAACCCCAAATCCTCCCCCCTCCCTCCCACACCAAGAACGTTTTTCAAAGAAGTGCATCCTTCATCACATAGTTCTATTCTGGACAGGAAGAAATGAACCACGTCCTTCGTCAGGGCTTCGATTACCTATCAATTACACAATGAAATGAGAGACATCCTACCTATGATCCATCCCACACCTTCCAAAGTAGTTTTCTGTTGCCTATCCAACATCTGCAACAGCTTAGTCCATGCATATGCCACTCCCAGTCCCAACCTCTTTGCCACAGGGATCATATCCCTGTGGAAGACCCAGGTGCAAGACGTGATGAATCCACTCATCCAGCACTTCCTGTTTCAGTCCTGTCACAGGGCTATCCCACCCCATCAAAGGCTGGACCACCTGTACAAGCGGCCATGTCATATATCAGCTGTACTGCAACTGTTGCACAGCTTTTTGTATTGGTGTGATTACTAACCAGCTATCCACCAGGATGAACAGCTATCACCAAACTGTGGCCGAGAGCAAAGTAGAGCGCTCTGTGGCAAAACATGCAGCTGAGCATAACATGCCTAATTTCAGTGGCTTCTTCATAACCCAGGCCATCTGGATCCTCCCCTCCACCACCAGCTTTTCTGAACTGCGCAGATGCAAGTTATCCTGGAAACACATTCTCTGCTCCTGAAATTATCCATCCAATATTCTCCACCTACTCTGACCTATCACCTTCTCCCTATTCACCTCCCCTCACCCTCTTTGTATGCTGCCCTCTGCCAAGGCACCCGCCCATCTTTCCCCTCCCCTGCTCCTCTCCTTTTCTGCTCCCCTCCCCTCCCCACCTCCCTGCCCCACAGCCTCCCAATGCTGCAACTACTGGTGGCAGTCTTATCATGCCTCCTTCTGGTCCTTGCAGGTTCTGCTAGACACCTTTCTTCTCTTTCCCCACCCATGCCCTACCATCCCTTTTCCCACTCCCTCAGTTTGCTGCCTCAGTTTAATGTGACAGTTGCATTTTGGTCCGAGCTGCCGGAACTGGCAGTCGTGTGTGCATGAGATGTGCTTGCTTGCGTTAATGAATGTGTGTGCGTTTCCTTTCATGAAGAAGACTTTGACCAAAAACTAATTGTGTAACAGTCATTTCATTGTGCCTGTGCTACTCAATGTGTCATCTTTATAGAGTGTAGGGACCTAAAGGAGACTGCATATAGGACCTGTTCAAGTACTTTGTTAACGTGTCAGGATTGGCCAGGAGGGGAAGCAGTAGGCACCCGTTGAGGTGAAAAATCAAATATATTTTAACTGCATGAATGTTTAATGCCGTAAAAAGGAAAGGCAGGCCTAGAGAAGCCGTCAAAACTGAATGGGCTGCTGCCCAAGAGAGCAGGAGAGGAAAGTGTCTGGTCAGGTTGGAAGCTGCCAGCAGAAGAGACCGGACGGCGTGTCAGTTCCCAGTGGCTGGCAGCGGTTCCACCCCTACACTTGAATGCCTCCAAGCCTCCCTATTGGTCGGCCAAATCATAGACACGCAGTTCAATAGCGTTACCTCATCAGCAACATGTGAGTGTAACTGCTGATGGCTCAACACATGAGTTTAAAAGTGATTCTGTCCAGTTTCTTGCAACGTGACTGACCTACTACAACTAGCTGCCAGGCAGAAGGCACTGACAAATATCAAGTGAAAAATAAAAATCAAATTTTTATAATAATAAATCCATTCATTTACGGCCCCCACTGTACACGCTTCTCCCCTTTGCAGGAGTGAAGCGCCGGGGGGGTGGGGGGCGGGAAATACAGTTACTATGGGGCTCCTGCGAAGGATAGCCTTACATAATTTTGACAATACACTTTTTTTTTAAATGCATTGGTTTAAGAAAGTGTGACAATGTTTGCATTGGGTGATGAAGACTTGCGTGACAGAATTTGGTCGACGGCGGATGGTGTGGATGTGGTGTGAGACGCGACGAGTGGCGGTGCAAGGAGCGACGATCAGCTGTTGGTGCTGGCAGCAGTGGAGGTTGCTGGCTGTGGCGGGCAGCGGTGAGTTGTCACACACTGCAACTTCCACTGGAGCATATAAGCGGGGAGTTCCGGAACACCTGACGCACAGATCACAAAGGGGGGCAGAGGGCTGACAGTTGTGAATCACTTCACACGCATAATTTGTTGCTTACACCTAAAGGAGGGCCATGCCTTTTCTTTTGGGTGTATTTTACTTATTTGCTATTCCTTTCTACTCACTACTATGTCCTACTGTCCTACTGGACTACTAGAATATGGGGGCAGCAAGGAACACACTTGCTGCCATTTCACAACTTAAGCATGGTATTCCCCAGGAGGTTGCTGTTCAGGGATAGCAGGAGGGGATGACCGAAGTCATGCAAGAAGTTCTTTTCTAAATGCTACCCATAGCAATAAACCAATAAAGATAATTAGTAAAGGGCTATACACAGAACTAGAAATAACTATACGACTGAGATACCGGTGGTGGTGCCAATCCGTGATATGCGCTGTGGCACGGTCTAGCATAATCTGCCCTAACTCTTTGTTTCCCAGGTCAGTTAAAAACTGGACCAGCTGGGAATGTGAGTGATTGGAGAGAGATGACCAATTGTCAGGTGACGGTAGTACCATCTGTTGCTCTGGAAAATATGACAGGAGAGGGGGAAGTCGCACATTATGGGCTTAAGATAAGTGTGCAAACACTTCCTCGGTGGGGTAGTGATATTGCAGTGAGAGGTGTTAAATAGTAAACCGCTACAATTGAGTAGCACATGGTAGGGCTAGGTCGCTCGAAAGTGTGCGACAGTGGCTGTTACTGGGTGGGGTACGGTGTATAAAATACTGTTGCCTATAGCAACGGACTAATATTGTTAGCTCCAGCTGGGAGTTACGTTACGAAAGGGAAGTATTGCAGTGGATGAAAAAGTAGTAAATAATTACCTGAGGTTGTAGTGGCAGGTGAAAATTCAATGGTTAACAGACTCGTGTGCACTATGTCACTCAAACCTTATACAATAAATGACTTATAAATCTTATGAAAATTAGACTTAATTATGGCAGACAAGATGTAGAATAGGGAGAGAAGTGATAGCATTCTGGGACGTGACTGGCTTATCACAAGGCGACAGCTGTGCCAGTCCACGTGTTTGCAACATGCTCTGCTTATAGTAAGTGTTCACTGGTAACATAACATGCAATTTAAACGACTCCAAAACTTTGTATCAACTGGAAACTCGCTGCATGGTAAAATGAATCATGGCTAACGGTTCTGCTCTGACCTCTGGGGTGGCAGCATAAAACAGGCTATTTATCATCACTTAGCACAACACACACAGAAACTCTTGCCTGTTCAGAAATAACTTCAATAAAACTACGTATTACATATCCTGATATCAACAAAACTACGCTCCCCTCTGGGGGATAACTGCCGGAAGTCATCTATCCTCTCTTATCAACTTACAGGGGTAGAACAGATCAATTCTCTTTCATAGCTTCGTGCATTGAATTAACCAATCAAGGAACTACCACTTATGAAAAACAGAAGGCATGGACAGGAAAAGAATAAATGGTCGGGAAAGATTCCAGAGAATTGCAGGGGTATCAGTTAGTAGTAACAGGGTAGTGAGGGAATGAGGCAGCTGTGGTCGTGCTGAAAAGAGGCTTACTCGTCATCCTGATCAGCATGAGTGCAAAAATGAGGGGTTGCATTAATCAATGCCTGCAATTGATACATAGGTGGAATTCGGGTATGTAGTGGTTTCATAAGTGATTTGCTGAATCGGAAGCTTTAGTAATGGATGTTGGAGCTTAGGAAGAAAAGGAATTTGACTAATGGGAAAAATCATGTTGCACTTAATGCAGGGTTTTTCCCGAGTATATTTGTGGACAGCCATCCGTGATGCACAACGCCGGGCTAGCCCGACATATTGGACAATCATGCCGAGCGACCCATCTGCTGTGAACCGGAAGGGTGTTCATGTTGAAGAATAAAGAATTGGGTATAATCAGGAACAAGTTCAGGTAACAGGTTTCAGAATAAGAATGATTCAGCGGTGATAAATCCACTACCCACAGGGTACAGAGATATGAGGGTAGACACACATGTCTACTGGGTGATAGGACACTTGCTCGAGTGACTAGCCAAGACACAGGTTTTCCCCAGTGGTAATGCCTCAGAAAGTAGCTAATGGGCCACTGAAATCAAGGGAGGAGTGATACCTGTATAAAATGGCTGGGAAAGCATGTCTATTATACAGTGTTAGATTAGCTCTTGTGGTCCTGCCGGAAGGCATAGCTAAGCTATGCTTCCCTGACAGAAGAAAAGAAGAAAAACAGAATAGAGACACTGACCCGGCAGGAGGGTAAGAGAATAAGGGGAGGGCAAAAAAAAAAAAAAACTGCAGCAACTGATATGGCAGTAGGGCGTACTGTCCACAGGGACTTCCACAGCAGAATCGGTCACCTCCTGCTAGCCTAACAGGAGAGTAAGGAACCGAGTCAATGAAATTTGGCCGCTACTGAACTGAGTTTACCGTGGGTCAAAACAGCTCTGGTCTGAGTTAACCGGCAGTGAATTGACTACGTAGCGCCTTGGGGGGGGGGGGGGGGGGATCTTAAAACCAAGGTAGATGGGGCACAGGTGTGAGTCAGTTGTGACGTAACCATCGTGTAGCATATTTGCTCATGGGTGCAGGTAATTACTCATATTATACAAAGATGAGTGGTGGAATTTCGAGAAAACTTCTTGGGCGGCTTATGAGCCATACAGTAAAATCAGTCACAAACCATGTGCTATCTGGTTTGGAGGTGGGGCATCTTGTTGCCGCGACAGTAGGAAGTGTCAGTGTGGGAGGACCATGTCAAATATCCTGGGTTACTAGCGTTGTTGGTTTAGAAACAGCTCTGCTTAACTCCTATGCCAGGGAAAAGTAGAGGGAAGCAGTTCTGCTTAACCCTCATACAAGGGAAAAGTTGGAGGGGAGCCATGTTGCTACAGTTGTATAATCACTGAGCAAGTCGGTAACTAGATGGTACTGCCAGGTTTCCATACAAGGGATTGGAAAGGGTGGATAGCCTTAGGGCAGGCAGGGTGCAGTACGAATGCTGCTGGAGGAGCCCAGCCACAGGCTGAATGTGACAACAACAGAGAATTTCTGACTCTAGTAGCCATACTGGAATATAAAAGGTATCCTTCCTCTTCCCTGTGGGGGGAGGCAGTGACGCATAGGTGAAAGAGATAGGTAGGCGATCGGTTTACGAAAGCGAAAACTGAAAGAATAAACCGATCAGTTGGGCACTCTGCAGGTGCTAACCGCGAAGTGTAATACACACGGCCCTGGAGGAGGAAGGGACAAAGTAATGATCGAGGTTTGAATGAATGGACAAGCGACTGAGAGCAATGGTAGTAACGCAGTGCAATGCGTGGGTGAGGAAGACATAGGGCAATTATGTCTCGTGGGGGTTCACTACTACAAATTTCCCAAAATCCCTGAAGTTAACAGGGTGAGGGGGGGTACGAACTACTGCGACATTGTACCATAAAACTTCTTTTCATTAGGGTGGAAATCTCTTGGTAACTATATTTCTAACAAGATAAAGCATTACTGCGCTTGGGAGATGAAGTCACGTCATGGGTGCTAATCATCAACAATCTAGTGCTGATTTCAGCGGGTGCTTCAATCATGTTATATCATGGGTGCATTTGTTTGAATAAACAAACGGGTGTCTCTCACTCCCTAAACGCATGGTGGGGCACTGTACCCAAATGGTAGCAATGTCGATTTTCGTGCTTGCTTGTAACATCTTCAGTTTTCAATACACCCTACTTTGTGAGAAGTAGGGTGAACAACAGCGAAACCAGTTTTCGTCTGGGTGAACTCTTAAATGTGCAACATGCACATGGGGTGCTAACTACCTATACTTGGGTAAAACTTAATTACTTCTATCCTACCACAAAATCTATCTTGCTTACCGCTCTACAGAGAGAGGGTAGCACACTTCTTCTCGACTTCAGGGGTGCATTCAACTCTTCTCTGTTGGGTATTTTAAATAACTCGGGTGCGTCACTCTCTTCTAAATATACCAGTCCTGAGCACGAACATGGCGCATAATAGGATTCCAGAATCGCTAACTCATAAAGTCGTGTATCATGACTGAAGGGGAAGTGAAAAATAAAAATCAAATTTTCAAACTAATAAATCCATTCAGTAACGGCCCCCACTGTACAACTGGTAGAGTGTTAGAGATTTGTACCAGCTCGCAAGTGTTACGGGGATGCTTCAGGGACTCAAATGGGAACCCCTTTAGGAAAGGCAATGTTTGAGAAACACTATTGAGAAAATTTAGAGAACCATCATTTGAAGCTGACTGAATAATGATTCTGTTGCCTCCAACATACATTGCATGTAAGGATCACGAAGATAAGATATGAAAAATTAGGGCTCATATGGAGGTACGCAGACAGTTGTCTTTCCCTTGTTCTATTTGCGAGTGGAACAGGAAAGGAAATGACTAGTAGTGTGGGGTACCTTCCACCATGCACTGAAGAATAGATTGCAGAGTGTCAGTGTAAATGTAGATGTAGCATCTATCTTTTTCCTTACATTGTTGATATTCCTATCTGGAGTTTCCATTGTGTGATTTTGCCTAGTGGCTTTTCTTGCAATCCATCACCCTGTGATTTTTTTATTTCGTTTCTATTTTCTAAAACATTACTCTTCTAAGTGTCTCTTCTTTCTCTTCTCTACTGTGTTTATTCATTGCCTTCCAAACCACACAAGCTGTGACTTCCGAGCACTTCTCATCCACGCACAACTCTCAGCTACATGACTATGCAGACTAAATGATGACTAACTGAAAACCTCAGCTGCCGACAGGTGTTGTTGATATACCTCGATGTGGACAGCTGAAAATGTGTGCTCCGACCGGGACTCGAACCCAGGATCTCCTGCGTACACGGCAGACACTCTATCCATCTGAGCCACAGTTGGGAATGTGAGTCTCACGGGAAGCGTGCAAGGGATAAGTCCCTGCAGTCGCGCTATTCATCTGTGTCCTCAGTGGCTCAGATGGATAGAGCGTCTGCCATGTAAGCAGTAGATCCCGGGTTCGAGTCCCGGTCGGGGCACACATTTTCAGCTGTCCACATCGAGGTATATCAACAACACCTGTCGGCAGCTGAGTTTTCAGTTAGTCATCATTTATTCCAGGGAAATGCTGCATGGTCATCAACAGTAACTGTTCTTTCGAGAACAAGTTACTGTCTTCGTATATACTATGCAGACTGTTGATGCAACATCTGATGCTGCCCCAAATTCTTCCCACCTCTTGATCCCATTTCTGCCCTCATCCTTGTATATTTTCCTGTTTTATTTTCCACGTCTACCTGTGCCACACAATCTTGTGTTCCCGACCTAACCAATCCCCTTCCACCTCTCTTTACTCATCACAGTGCAACTATGTTTTTAATATATTTGCGTATACTCTTATGCAGTTTCAGGCATTTTTGCATAGTTTGCATATTTTTGTGTATTTGTGCTTTTATGTATGTGTGAATTTTTTTGTGTATGTTTTTACATATTTTTATGCATCTTTACTGTTACCCAGCTGTCCTCACATCCATCCGACTCATTCATTTGCCCATTTCCATGGCATTCCCATTTCCCGAACGCCATCCCTGCCACAGTGGATCCCTGCTCCATCTTTCTGCAACAGTTCAGGAAAGTATCCCTTTCCCTGGCTAAAACACAGTCCCACATCCTGTTTCTTAAATGCTGCCTAAACCATGGACTCTCCCCCCCAATCGCCTAACCATAAAAATTCTTTTCTCTGGATCAAAATCTCCTTTCACATGATCTTTACCACTTAAGATTCTGCTATTCAGTGGCACTCACAAACTTGGTATTGCAGAGACACATCTCCATGGCACAGGCATCCCAGAATCACCACTGCTACCTCTGCAAGAAATTGCTAATGTGTAATCCCTGCTACATACATCAAACCTTTGAAATTGTATCCCTTATCTCCAACACGTGGAGTACCATTCTAGACATCACCTCCATAAGCTATCAAACCTGCTGACATCCTACTGCTGCCTTGGGACAACCCTATCCTACCCACAGTGTTTCTCCCCATCAGCACCTCATAGTACCCAGTCCCTGCGTAGCTGACCTTCTGAACTTGCCACACCCCCCAAAACTGTCTACCACCACTCCATCAAATCAAGAGCTGAAGCATTCCCAGAACTCTGTTGTTAACATTTCCACCAAAACTCCAGCCTCTTAGAAGTTTTATTTCTACCCAAAGGTCCCACCGTTAGCCCTACACCTGAATTTAACCATATTGGACTTGTCAGAGACCTCCTCTCCTTCTCCTGATCCCTGCAGTGGAAGCAGTTCTTTGTCAGCAATCCCTGCAACCAGAGCCAACAAATTCCAACATTGAACCCCTGCCTCTACCAGTTCACACCACCATCCAACTGTGAACCTGTCTCCTCCCCCATCCTTTCCCACTTAACCACCCCTTGATTACCTGCAATTCGGCCTCACTATTCTTCCCCAGGCTGCTTCCCAAGAACACAAACCTTTCAGCAGAAGACATGACAGCCAAACACAATCTCAAAACAAATCCTAACATAATAATCCTACCCACAGAAAAGGTTCCACCGCTGTTGTTATGAATTACAATGACTACTTGGTGGAAAGTCCCCGCATATTATCTAACTACTCCACCTATAAACTTGGCCAGAGTGATCCCATCACATAAGTGCAATATAACCTCCAATCCCTGCTTAAAGCCTTAGGCCCTTCCCAGAACCTCTCCCCTGAATTCATTTCCCTCCTCAGCCCAATGACACCCTGCACACCAACTGTCTACATGCTCCTCAAAATCCATAAAACCCAACAGTCCTGGGCTCATCCATTGTAGCTGGTTATTGTGCCCCAACTTAAAGAATTTAGGCCCTTATTGATCAACTATCTGACTTATTGCCCATAATCTAGATACCAACCACTCCTACCCATCATTGTTAACACCATTTTCCTATACATCATTATCCCTCATGTCCATAATCTTGTTCCTATTGAACACTTCCTTTTCCACAGCCCTCAGACTTCAAACCAACTACCTCACTCCTCATACAACTTACAAACTTTATCCTAACTCACAACTACTTTTCCTTGCAAGTGAAGGTATACAAAATAATTTGTGGCACAGCCATGGGCACCTGTATGACATCCTCCAATACCAAACTGTTTATGGGCCTACTACATGAGTGCTTTGTAGCCTCCAAAAACACCAAACCCCCTAGTCTGGCTCAGGAAACCCATGACCTGTACTCAGGGCCCAGACACTCTATCCTCATTCCTTTACAACCTCAGCACCTTCTTCCCCATCCGCATCATCTGGTCCTCCTTGACCCAGCATGCCACCTTCCTGGATGTTGACCTCATCCTCTGATGGCTCCATCCACACCTCTGTCCACATTAAAGCCCCCAACCAACAACATTACATGCATTTCAACGGCTGTCATCCCCATCCCTCCCATACAGCCTGGCCACCAGGGGACAGTGCTTTTGCAGTGACAAGAACAGTCTTATCCATTGTGCAGAGTGTCTCACCTGGGCCTTCACAGACAGGCAGTATCCCCCAGGCCTAGTCCACAAACAGATCTCCTATGCCATTTCTCCACACAACCCCAAATATTCCCACCGCCCCCAAGATCCATCTACAAAGGAGTGCCCTCTTTGTCACGCAGTATCATCTCAGACCAGGACAACTGAACCACATTGTTTGTCTGGGCTTTGATTACCTATCATCATGCCCTAAAATGAGGGACATCCTACCAAAGATCCTTGCTACCCCTCCTAAAGTGATCTTCCATCACCCACCCAACATTCACATCATCCTAGTCCATTCCTATGCCACTTCCAATCCCAACCTCTTGCCACAGGGATCGTATCCCTGTGGAAGACCCCGGTACAAGACCTGCTCAGTCCACCCTCCCAACACTTTCTATTCCAGCCTTGTCACAGGCTTATCTTACCCCATCAGAGGCTGAACCACTGTTGAGTGCAACCATGTCATATACCAGGTGTGCTGCAATCATTGCATAGCTTTTTATACTGGTATGACTGCCAACTAGCTATCCACCAGGGTGAACAGCAACCACCAAACTGTGCCAAAGAATGAAGTGTGGCCCTGTGGCACAACATGCAGCTGAATATAACGTACTTGAATTCAGTAGCCACTTCACAACCCCAGGCCATCTGAATCCCCCCTCCACCATCAGTTTTTCTGAACTGCAAAGATGGGAGTTACACTTGCAACATATTCTCCACTCTCGAAAGGCCTCAAAGTAAGGTAATCTACCATCCACACACCCTCCACCCAACAGTTTCTGTCCCCTGTGTCCTGTCACCTCTCCCTACACCCATCCTCTCACCCTCTTTGTGTGCTTTTCTTTGCCAACACACCCACCCATCTTTCCCCTTCCCTGCTCCTCTCCTTTCCCACTCACTGTTTCACCTCGCCCTGTTCCCATCACCCTGCCCCACAGCCTCCTGACACTGCACCGGGTGACAGTCTTGTCATGGCTGCTTCTAGTCCCTGCACACTCCACCAGACAGCATTTTTCTCTTCCTCCCACCTGTACCCTGCTATCTCTTACCCTTCTCGGTCCACTCCAGTTTGCTGCTTCTGTTCAGTGTGACAGTTACATTCCAGTCTGATCTGACGGAGATGGCAGATGTGTGTGTGAGGTGTGCGTTCTTCTATGACTGAAAGTATGTTTGCGTTTCCTTTTCTGAAGAAGGCTTTGACTGAAAGGTAAATGTGTAACAGTCTTTTCGTTGTGCCTAGCGGTAGCTCAGTTTGTCATCTTTACAGTGAATAGCAATGTGTTTACAAATTAGATACTGAAAAGAAACTATACTTTGCTGTACATATTGATGAAGGGGTTCTGTTTGGAGAAAACACTAGTGAAATGAAAAACTCCTGCAACAACTGAACAAAAATTTTGACATTACGATTGATGAAGAACACCCAGTGTATCTTTGACTTGACATCAAAAGAACAAAAGAAGGCGTCTATATTTATCAAGAAATTTTGATGCTGCATTGAAACCTGCAACCTCTTTAAGGTACTGGTGTATCTCAAAGACAACCTGCTGCTGCAAAAATCCTGTGCACTAGGTCCTCCGGTGATGTGACAGGTGTTTCATTCACAAGGCCCTTCAGATACCCTCGCAGGAAAAAAATTGATTGGGGACAGATTGGGTGATCATGGCAGCATGTGACAGCCCACTGTGGCCATTGCAGCAGCCAGGAAAGGTTGCCTGCAAATGTGCCCTCACTTGTCTGCTGAAATGCACAGGGGCTCCACCGTGCTGAAATCAATTGTTGCGACTAATAGGCATGGGATCATCAATCAACATATCTGGCAGAATGAGATACATGCGGCCGTCAAGTCAGTCTGGGAGAATGTGCAGCCCAAAAAACATCTCCAACGATGCCAGCCCCCACGTTAAGTGTAAATTTGCATTGTGAAACATGTGTATGTGTAGCATGGGGATACACATCTGCCCTTGTATGCAGGTTTTGATGTTTCATCATACTCTCAAATGAGAACGCAGCCTCATTGGTGAAGAGGACACTCACTGTAAAGTTTTGATCTGCAGTGGATTCCTGCACAAAGCACCAAGCAGATCACATGCACCTGTTGTAGTTCCCTGATTGCAATGCCTGGACTTGGTGGAAATGAAACAGATGCAGTCCTTCATTCTGGTAGAGTACATCAGATGGAGGATTGGGGGGACATCAGTAGCATGGGATGCACCTTGTACTTGTTGATGGCGTATGCTGCACCTTTTGAGAACATTTTCTTCTGCTGGAACTGTCTCTGGTTGTTTATTGGTGACCAGCTTGTGCACGTGGATCAGACCAGTTTTGCAGTCAGCAATGGAGGGTGGTGAATAATGTGTGACACGGCACCTTCCTATCGGGATAGTTCACACAATACAGTTGCAAGATTTCTTGTCCATTGCAGCCGGCTGTGGCATAAATCAAATGCATCTCACCCTTTTCGTGGTGCATGTAGCTAGCCATGTTATTTCCAACACTTCCACGACGTGAATGGTAACAGTCTCCTTGCGCTCTGCCTGTGTTTGTATAGCAAAGGCCTCTCATGACCGTAGTGCCCTCTTGTGGTATTTGTGACCCCTTGTTCCTATGTGATTACTTATCTTGTTGTATATCGATGTCCCATGTTAGTTTGTAAACGTTTTTTTGGGTCACCTGGTATATATGTCTCGAAATTTTCATGACTGATTTACTTCAGTTTTTACGTGATACTCTAAAAAATGTTTGGACGGGTGTAGGGTACATATCTTTCAATATACATGGTGCATAAATCTATTTATAAGATCTGTACTAATATATAGAGTATTCACAATTCATGTTACACATTTCTAGAGGTTGTAGATAGGACTTACTTGATCAAGTTTTACATAGGAACCCATGTCCAGAAATGTCATCTGACAATGCTACAGAGTGCCAAAATTATAGGTGCTGCACCTATAAATGAATGTATATACAGTGTGATTTCTTGAAGATGCTTTCTAGGATGATGGAAAAGGATAAATGTATCTATTTGAGATAAGGGCCCCTGTACCGGAAGCGACTGAGTCAAAAGTTCTAAGCGAAAACCATTTTGATACATCTGACAGTGGAATACAAGTACTGGTACTGTTGTTGCTAAAATTGTAGGGTAGGCAACTTTGAGAGTTAGTAGTATGGACCAAAACAAAGTAGTATGGACCAAAACAAGAATAAAAGTCCAGTTAACATGAGCTCTAAAATGAATACTTCAACAGCTATGAGCATTTGTTCATTAGAGGAGATGTGTCTCACAGTAGCGAAGATGAATATGTGGTCATAGCTTCTCAGGTATGCATTTTAGAGCCCATGTTTACTGTAATTTTTTTCATTGTCCCCCCCCCTCCCCCCCCCCTTCCCCTCCGTAGTACCACCTTTGAAAGCTGCCTACTCCATAATCTTAGCAACAACAGCACCGGTACATGTATTACACTGTCAGAGGTATCAAAACAGTCTTCACTTCAAACTTTTGACTTGTTCGTTTCTGGTACAAGGTTCTTTACCTCAAATTGATAGGTTTATCCTTTTCCATCACCATAGAAAGTTTGTAACATCATCACTAAATCACCCTGTATATACCCTTGCCTCAAACTGATACATTTATCCTTCTCCATCATCCTAGAAAGTTTGTAACATCATCATGGAATCATCCTGAGTATATATACATGTACAGGCACTGTCGCCTATAATTTTGACACTCTCTAGCATTATTGGATGACATCTCCAGACGTGGGCTCTATGTAAAACTTAATTTACTAAGTCCAAGGCTAAAAATGCAC
Organism: Schistocerca piceifrons; assembly: GCF_021461385.2. Lineage (NCBI taxonomy): Eukaryota > Metazoa > Arthropoda > Insecta > Orthoptera > Acrididae > Schistocerca > Schistocerca piceifrons. Next base: position 1,200,764,475 of record NC_060138.1, on the reverse strand, counting down.
AACATGAATTGTGAAACACCATGTATAACTTCCATAAATTATTTACTTAATTTCTTGATATTTTTACATTATACTCAAAGTTTCAGATGGACATTGGCTACATATTTTTTAGGTATATACGAGGGCTATGCCGAAAGTTTTTAGCAGCCCGTAAACTGTAAGGCGGAGGACAATGGAGTTGTTTTCATTCGAAAGAGCAATGTGTTTTGACCTTGGGACGTGCATGCGCAGCCCCTGGCTAGTGATGATCCCCCACAGCGTGGTAAGAAAGCACAGGCAGTGCTGAGTCAGAGACAGCGCAGGGTGGAGCTGTCGCGCTGCGACTTTCACGCCATGATTTTTTACGGTTATAAAAAGGGTTTAAGTGCCGAAGAATGCCATTCTTCTTTGCTCCATGTTTTTGGTGAAGCTTCCCCTTCTAGGGCCTCAGTTGGAAATTGGTTTCATGAGTTTTCGAGGGGTCGGCAGTTAATTGAAGATGAACCTCGTCCCGGTCAGCCAGCAACAGTTGTGACTCCTGAAAACATTGATGCTGTGAGGAAAATGATCAAAGAAGATCCACATCTTACATTTTGCGACATTGAAAGGACCCTAAATATTGGATCAACAGCAGCACAGACCATCGTTCATAGTCACTTAGGCCTTACTAAGACATGTGCCCATTGGGTGCCACATTCCCTGACAGAAAGCCAAAATGAGGTGAGAGTGGACTGGTGTCATTTCATGCTCGAAAAATTCAATGGAGGGAAGTCCCAAGACACTACAATTTCGCCACAGGTAATGAAACGTGGGTCTACCATTATGACGCTGAAACGAAGAGACAGTCTTCTCTGCGGTGCTTTCCAGGGGAGGAACCACCCACAAAAGTTCGAAGTCGGAGCTCTGGAAAAAAGATGGTGACAACTTTTTTCACAAACATCGGGCATATCACCTCTGTGACCTTGGACACACGTCGTACAGTCAATGCTGAATGGTACGTGAACGATTATCTTCCAAAAGTCATCGCCACATGGAAGTCACAGCATCCGAAGTCCAATCGTGGGCACATTCTGCTGCATCACGACAATGCATCTGCGCACAGGGCTGCCAGAACGATGGACTTTCTGGAGAAGGAAGAAGTGCGAGTGTTACCCCATTCCCCCTTCACCTGACCTGGCCTCCTGTGACTTCGTTCTGTTCCCTAAGACTAAGGAAAAAATTCGAGGGCAGCGGTTTTCATCAGATGAAGAGGCCATTGCAGCATATGAGAGTGCGCTAAGTGACATCCCAAAAGAAGCTTGGACTGACACATTTTCTAAGTGGTTTCAGAGAATGGAAAAATGTATACATGTTAATGGAGAGTATTTCAAAAAGTTGTAAACTTTTTTTTGCAAATAATTTTTTTTTTTCCACACATTCTGCTAAAAACTTTCGGCATAGCCCTTGTATCATATATAATCACACATGTAATATATAAAGGGTAAATGTTGTAGGCAAAAATCTTGAAAATTTCTTCAGCAAGTTACTTCAAATTTTCACGTGATACAGTAATAAAATTTGGATAATCAGAGACTATATATTTTAAATATATGTAATGTATGAGTATATGTAACAAATAATAGCAAATAATGTTAGCAAAATCTCAAGAAGTTGTTGATATATTTACTTCAGATTTTTGCATGTTACTCTTTTACACATTCAGATGGACATAGGCTGTATACTTTTTTAAACAACAATATACAGGTTTTCTGTTAAGATTGACTGTGAAAATGCAAATTCTGTGCCTTGCTGTGAAGATACGCAATTTAGATTTCTTTCTCACAGTCAGTTTATGTATAATATCAAGGCATTTAAACAATTTGACAAATTGTTTGTCCTGTGTGTATTCTTTACCATTATAATTTTAAACAACATGACACAATGTGCTGGGATGAGGAGATAGACAGAGAGAAGGAGAAAATGAACATAGAGATGGGGGAGGAAGAGATGGACAGAGAGGGGGGAAAGATGGAGATTAAGACATACGTTCAATTCCCACGCAAATTTAACAATTGCAAAACATTGCCGGGTTCACTAGTCCTACATAAAATACACTTCAAATGCACTCGAGAATTAACTTAGACCACCAGATGATAGGAGGTTGATCCCGCAATGTTGTGGTGTTGTTTGTGTTCCTAATATTAGAGGTTGTTTGCCAATATGTTTATAATGATTACTTTAACAACAGGTACCCCCAGTCCTTAAGATGGACAATATTAGAAATCAGTCAGTGATACAAATCACTTTGACACCCTAAATCTGAAGATAACTTTAAGACATCTAATTCAGTGACAAGAAGTGGAACATTCTACCGTGACACAGATTTCGCTGGCAATAAGGAAGATAGAAGAAGTACTACAGGATGCATATTTCTGTACAGTAACTTTCCAAACATTTGGCGTTGAAAGAGGCAGTGTGTGGTTGTTCTGTCGACTACTGAAGCAGAACGCATTTATGCAGCTCAATATATGAAGTTTGGGGAGACTTTCACAAAAGAATTGCTGAATACAAACATGAGAATGACACATTGTGCGAGTAACCTCAGTGAAATAGCAATGATAAAATCAGGTCAGTGTCAGGAAGAAGTAACCACATTGATGTGAAGTAGCTTATATAATCAGTGATGAATTGAATCCTTGCTGATTCAGTATAGAATACTGTCGAATTCAAGAACAGTTAACCTCTCCAAAGTATTGCTTTTGAAAGATTGAAAGAAAAGTTCATGTTTAAATTGAAATTAAAATCTGTTGTATGTTTAATAGACATATTTTCAGTAACTGTAGTTACAAATGCTTTGTAAGATAACAACATATTTTTAATGGAGTGTGTTGATATTTAAAAAGACTGTAGTAAACAAAACAACATTCAGCTGTTAAATGTAAAACCATGGTTGATATCTGTGCTTTGTTACACTAATAAGTTGGCAACATGAGTTGGTTGTACTTCGACTGAAAAATGAAGGTAATTACTCTTTGTAGCTATGTGCTTCAATGTATTCGTTAAAAAAGAAATCCTGTGTAGTGTCTCAACAATAAAAGACAATCCCCAGCTGTGCAGTGAGATATATTAATAAATTAGTAAAGCCCAGAACTTTCAGTAAGACTGAATGGATAGGCTGCCAGAAGTGTAAATGCCAGAGGTACCACCTAATTAGTTTGGGATACCATCACATCTTGATGTACAATTGTGAATCTTGATGTACTTGAGGACAATATTATGGAAATGGAAGAGGATGTAGATGAAGATGAAATGGGGGATACGATACTGCATGAAGAGTTTGACAGAGCGCTGAAAGACCTGAGTCAAAACAAGGCCCCGGAAGTAGACAACATTCCATTAGAACTACTGACGGCCTTCGGAGAGCCAATCCTGACGAAACTCTACCATCTGGTGATCAAGATGTATGAGACAGGCGAAATACCCTCAGACTTCAAGAAGAATATAATAATTCCAATCCCAAAGAAAGCAGGTGTTGACAGATGTGAAAATTACCGGACTATCAGTTTGATAAGTCACAGCTGCAAAATACTAACGTGAATTCTTTACAGACGAATCGAAAAACTGGTAGAAGCCGACCTCGGGGAAGATCAGTTTGGATTCCGTAGAAATATTGGAACACGTGAGGCAACACTGACCTGTGCTTTGTTACACTAATAAGTTGGCAACATGAGTTGGTTGTACTTCGACTGAAAAATGAAGGTAATTACTCTTTGTAGCTATGTGCTTCAATGTATTCGTTAAAAAAGAAATCCTGTGTAGTGTCTCAACAATAAAAGACAATCCCCAGCTGTGCAGTGAGATATATTAATAAATTAGTAAAGCCCAGAACTTTCAGTAAGACTGAATGGATAGGCTGCCAGAAGTGTAAATGCCAGAGGTACCACCTAATTAGTTTGGGATACCATCACATCTTGATGTACAATTGTGAATCTTGATGTACTTGAGGACAATATTATGGAAATGGAAGAGGATGTAGATGAAGATGAAATGGGAGATACGATACTGCATGAAGAGTTTGACAGAGCGCTGAAAGACCTGAGTCAAAACAAGGCCCCGGAAGTAGACAACATTCCATTAGAACTACTGACGGCCTTGGGAGAGCCAATCCGGACGAAACTCTACCATCTGGTGATCAAGATGTATGAGACAGGCGAAATACCCTCAGACTTCAAGAAGAATATAATAATTCCAATCCCAAAGAAAGCAGGTGTTGACAGATGTGAAAATTACCGGACTATCAGTTTGATAAGTCACAGCTGCAAAATACTAATGTGAATTCTTTACAGACGAATCGAAAAACTGGTAGAAGCCGACCTCGGGGAAGATCAGTTTGGATTCCGTAGAAATATTGGAACACGTGAGGCAACACTGACCTTACGACTTATCTTAGAAGAAAGATTAAGGAAAGGCAAACGTACGTTTCTAGCATTTGTAGACTTAGAGAAAGCTTTTGACAATGTTGATTGGAATACTCTATTTCAAATTCTAAAGATAGCAGGGGTAAAATACAAGGAGCGAAAGGCTATTTACAATTTGTACAGAAACCAGATGGCAGTTATAAGAGTCGAGGGGCATGCAAGGGAAGCAGTGGTTGGGAAGGGAGGGAGACAGGGTTGTAGCCTCCCCCTGATGTTATTCAATCTGTATATTGAGCAAGCAGTAAAGGAAACAAAAGAAAAAATTGGAGTACGTGTTAAAATCCATGGAGAAGAAATAAAAACTTTGAGGTTCGCTGATGACATTGTAATTCTGTCAGAGACAGCAAAGGATCTGGAAGAGCAGTTGAACGGAATGGACAGTGTCTTGAAAGGAGGATATAGGACGAACATCAACAAAAGCAAAATGAGGGTAATGGAATGTAGTCGAATTAAGTCGGGTGATGCTGAGGGAATTAGATTAGGGAATGAGACACTTAAAGTAGTAAAGGAGTTTTGCTACTTGGGGAGCAAAATAACTGATGATGGTCGAAGTAGAGAGGATATAAAATGTAGACTGACAATGGCAAGGAAAGCATTTCTGAAGAAGAGAAATTTGTTAACATCGAATATGGATTTAAGTGTGAGGAAGTCGTTTCTGAAAGTATCTGTATGGAGTGTAGCCATGTATGGAAGTGAAACATGGATGATAAATAGTTTGGACAAGAAGAGAATAGATGCTTTCAAAATGTGGTGCTACAGAAAAATGCTGAAGATTAGATGGGTAGATCACATAACTAATGATGAATTGAGTAGAATTGGGGAGAAGAGGTGTTTGTGACACAACTTGACAAAAAGAAGGGACCGGTTTGTAGGACATGTTCTGAGGCATCAAGGGATCACAAATTTAGAATTGGAGGGCAGCGTGGAGGTTAAAAATCGTAGAGGGAGACCAAGAGATGAATACACTAAGCAGATTCAGAAGGATGTAGGTTGCAGTAAGTACTGGGAGATGAAGAAGCTTGCACAGAATAGGGTAGCATGGAGAGCTGCATCAAACCAGTCTCAGGACTGAAGACCACAACAACAACAACAACAACAACAACAACCATCACATCCACTTCCCAGTTCTTGTACATATAGTGGGCAGGAAGAATGAGTACCCATATACTCCTGTATAGGCACAAATCTCTAGATTTGTCACTGTGGTCAGTAGAATACATGCCTATGATTGACTTTTGTCTTTTGTTAATCTTCCATGAAGCCGGGATTTTGAAGACGTTAAAAGCAGCCCATCATGTGATGCATAGCAGTTTGTTGGAGAAGAGTATCACATTTTCACCAAATACTACAAATACTATTTTACTGTCGTAAACATAAAGAGAAATTTTATTTCAGTTTCTACAAAGAAAAAAATAGTTGTGATAAAGAAAAACCAAGTGGCTGCCAATTTACAGGCATATACAGAAGTTGACAGATTTTCTAGATTTTTGAATCAGGAGTTTCTACAACCAGGAACTTAGAGAAAGAAGGGTTGAAGGGGGCAGGACTTTATGTATAGGGAAAACACCTGAGAACCCTATATCAAAGTAAGTACAGCAGGGAATACAAAAGGCAAACCAAGAATGAAAGTCCATTAACAATCAAGTTTTGAAAATATTAATGCAACGAAGAAAATTACATAGATGGAGGCCTAGTAGATGATAGGAACAAGGCATGAACTGCAAACGAGGCTGATCCCCTAGTGTTGCGATTTTCTTGAGGGCTGTGCTTTCGGGTATTCCCTTCTCATTCACCATCCTCAAATTTCTTACTTTTCTTCCTTCAAAATGTTGTGTGTTAATATTTTTGCTTTTCACTGATTTGCATACTACTTTTAATGCTGTTCTTTTCCCTCTATGATTTTTTTCTTTGCCTGTTCTTCCACTCTGTGCTCAGTAGTTTTCCTCTGTCACCCTCCAACTTTATCTTAAGTGTTAAAATAATAGTAACTCCAGGAAGAACAATAAAAACGTGGAAAGACAGCCTTTCATCTGTTGTCAGTTATTGTGTGGTGCATAGACACACATCACTGATAGTGCTCTCTCTCTTGTTTAAGTGCATGCTCTTCCACACACAACCACACATACTCTGAAACACACCTGTGACAGATGTGACACTGCACACTCAGCCATTGTGTGCCACCCAGGCTGTATGTTGGTGCTTCACAATCTGACCCAGCTCTTTGGAGTAAAAACAGGATGCATATTAACTGTGGCAAGTCTCGCATATATGAGCAACCACCTTCAACAATCATCTTCATGCAGGTAGTCTGTATGCAAGTATGACAATGGCGAATATACCAATTAACAATGGTTGGTGGAGGCACATAAAATAGAGCCAAATAACCTTCTTGTACAAGTGAGAATTTGGTATTAGACATGGCAAATGACACATTAACACTTACAGACAGCATGAATGGACCCGCATTTGTATGCAGCACATTCTAAATATTGTGATAGTAGACATAAAAGGCAGGAGTTATTTTAGGCAGAAGATGACCGCAACATTGCACAAAAAACCTTATTTGACAGACAGAAAGGCACAGGCAATTTGTTCCGTTGCAATCTAGTATTGTCAATAATTCTTTCGTTTACACAAGTCACCCAGATGCAAATTAGATAACAGTTGGATGACGTGCTCCTGGTGCTTTACATCACTGTCAGTGTACAATTAAAAGTAGTGCAACAGTTGTGGTGGTGGTGCTAGTGGTGCTGGTGCTGGTGCTGGTGCTGGTGCTGCTGCTGATGATAATGATAGTTTAACGTACCACTGTCAGTTAGGTCATAACAGTGAAAGATGATCATCTGCCTAATATATTTGGCCACTACAGTGTCATGTTGTCAGTAATATGCACACCATTAGTATACAAGCTTAGATACCACCTTCATTAGATGATTGTGGTGGGCTGTTCTTAGCAAGAGTATGCAACTGATTTTATTTTGCTTCCTCTTCCAAAGAGCTGGAAGGAAGTTATTGCCCTCAACTGCATCTGTTGAAATGCTCATACTGATTTGAGTTGGTGCCACTGCAACCAAAGGTGAATACTTTAAGTTGTCTGTGCAGTTGTGTGTGTGATAGTGTGTACTTACACTAGAAATAGAGTTGTATCTAGAAAACTCATTACGTCTCTGTGCTGTTATGTGTTTCTGTGTGCCATGTATCATTCAGGTCTGGATTAATGGTTGCTTCCCCCCCCCCCCCCCCCCCTTTGCTTTTGTTTTGTGGATGCCATTATTCCTGATCTCTGCATCCCTTCCCTCCCATTCATCAACTGTTCCCCAGGACAGTTGTAACTTTGATTCTTTCAAAAGTCACCTTTACTGTTATCTTATTGATATCACTCCCACCCCTGCTGTCATGTCTCCATCAATGTGACTTGCTAAGTGATATGACTGACATAGTGGTTAAAACACTGGGTGGTCATTTTGTAGCAATGGGTTTCTAATTATCATTCAACCATTTAGTTTTGGATTTTCTGTGTTTCCCTAAGTTCGTTAAGGAAAATGTCAGGATAATTTCTTTCACAAGAATGTTATCCTTTCCCCGTCTTCTTTAATTAGGTCTGGCGCTTCCTCTCTAAAAACCTGATCACAGACAATGTTAAACCCTAATTCCTCCTCCTTTTCTCCTTGTATGACATTCTCTCTTGCTCTTTCCTCCAACTCTGTCCTGTTTCAAATAAAAGTTGCAGTTTCCACAAACAAGCTTTGTCAGCTTTTGCTTGTTCCTGTCAATCAGCTATCACGTGTTAAGTAGGAAATTCTTAAGTCTGCATTTAACTTTTAACACACATCGCTTGGCCAACAGTGGATCTTTTGTATCAGGTATAGTAACGTATTTACGCTTCATTAGTAAGAAAGAACAGTTTCTTTGTGTCAGGTACAGCAGTTCGTAACTGTAACTCAGCATTTCTTTTAAATCAACATACTCCTGTCTTAGGCCATAACAAGTGTACAATTATTGCAGGCTTTTCATCCCTGTGGTCTACTCCTGTCAGTTCCACAGTTGACTGTATAACTACAGCTCCAGTGAAAGAGACACATCTATTCTGTACCCTACACCATCTCCTTCACAATTCTCCCATGGCCTCCTCATGTTCCTGTCACTCCTTCATATTTGGAATATGTACTCCTTCTGGTAAGTGCTATTAAATCAAAATTTATGTTTTAAACTTTTTTCATTAGTATGCTCAAAAAACTCAGTAAACTAAGGAAAATAACAAAATGTCTTGAACAGTGTGCTTAAACAGACCTGTAGTTACTTACGACAGTGACATACGTGGACTGGACAAAATCATACAGACACATCATTTCCAGAACTTATTTTTGGCTTTCATAGGTGATGCCTCAGCAGTTTTCTTCCCTGTTTACTATAAAATTACAGAAAGTGTTCTGAGCTAACAGTATGTCTGTAGTCGTACTAACATACAGTGTGTGCACTGTTAGTTGATGCTTCCAAGCAGTTGCAAATTTACCAATCAGTGATGTTACTTGGAGCTACAGTATAACAGTGGAGAAAGTGTTCATGAAAAAACTTGTAGAGAAAAACTAAACTAAGTGATAGAGATATGAAAGTAGTAAGATTGTTATCTCTTATAATACGACACACTATAAAAGTGAGTACTGAGATTATTATGCATCTAGAGAACACAATGTCAATGTAAGCAATGTGGAAGGGATAATATTAACAAAACATTCACAGTAAAGCTTATACTGTGTAAGACCTTATATAAATAAATCCTTTTAAGAGAATTCAGAAACTTGTCATATTATCCAACTGGTCTACTTCTATACTTTTGTCTAGTGTAGGATGTTTTTACATAAAACATGAGTAGTAGCATACCATCCAGACTGTCTGCTTCCAACTGTGAAACAGGTAAAGATTGTTTTATGGTTTTGATGGTCACAGCATGATTTGTTGTGTTTCCCGTGGTTACAGTGAAAGAAAGAGAAACAATTAAAGTTTTTGAAACCATTTAAGGTGAACAAGTTGATTCATTGGCACAAACATTGTTTTTGACAGGGAAGAGCATGTTCTGGTGGTACCTGAAAGTGCCCATAAGTGCTTTCAAGGGCTAGATGGTTTAATAGCTGGTCTTCCCTGCCCTCTGTAGTTTCTGAAATTGAATATTATCAAATCATTGTGCCCTTTATTGGTAAAACAGTCATCACTGTCATTCTTCTGCTGTGGTAAAGTCTTTGATGCTTTAGAAGTAATATTGAGCAAGACAGTGTAGCATTATGTGTGTCGAAGACAGGAGCCCTCTGGGCTTAACTACTTGGATTGCTACTCGTTGAAATGTATGTACTAATCCTCTTCAGAATAACACTGTTGATTTGTGTAGCCTGTTAGAACATGCAAACAAAAGAGAAATTTTAACAGATAATAAATCTGTAATAAGAATTAGTTTTTAGGCTTGAATTGTAAAGGGGGTTCATTGGAGGAGAAAAGTAAATGGTGTGTTACAGAAGAGTGATATTGATGTTGCTATTCAACACCGCAGCCCTCCCAGAATTTATAATTGCTGCCTTCATTAATCTTACCCCTACACTGTGAACCACTTAAAATTGTTCCAAAAAGCAGTGTTGCAGTCATAGCATACATTTTTACTAAGGACAAAGTTACAGGTGGTAAATATGGTCAAAATGCTCACAGATCAGATGTGTCATTCTCAACCTCAAATTCAAATTAAATTTTAACTGAAATGGTGAATATTTTGTGTGGAATAGCGAGAGCATGTTTATTTATACAATCAGAATATTGTGAATAGAAGTGGGATGATGTATTCCATACAAGCTTCTGTTATAACTTCAAGTTGAACAAATATATTTCAAGGAAGATGCAATACATGAAAGGCACAGATCAAGTAAACAGAGTAAGACATGTGTACACTTTAACAGTCAAATCATAACTCAGTCCTAGCCTAGCGGCCGCTGGCTGGCCGCTTAGGTGGCGCTGCTGCTGCATGGCTGGCAGACAGCGCCGCATGTAGAGGACGTGCGTAACTGTGCGGCGGCACTTTGAAAGATCGGCGAGTCACAACAGCTTCTTAACTTCTTTCAGAACAGTGATGAAAAATCGATACACAGTGTGTCTGTATCAGCACAAACACAAGCAATTGACACAGGCACAAATCTATGAAGTAGACCACATGGCAGTAAAATTTTTTTATTTATGGAATGTGAAGTTTGGAACTCAAGTATAAATCAGACAAAGCGTATTTGTGCAACTCTCAAAAATTCTTGAGAAAATTGACATTGAACTTTCCCGAGCATCTTTAATACCCTAATGTAAGATCAGTTTCTCAAGAGACAATGTGGAGATGCAGTAGGATGCTCACTTGACATGCGAGGGCCATGGATCAATTCCCAGCCAACCCAGTTTTTTAAATGAAGGTGCATGTTGTGTGAGCATATCTATGAAGTGTAAAATTCATAAAGGTGGAAAAAGTCAGTAGTGCTCAAAGTTGGTAATCGCTGGGTGACTGGGTCAAGTCTCATTTTGCTCATTATTTTCTTGGGCTTTTTTCAACTTAGTTTGAACACCAATCTCATTTAAATATAAAATTCATCATATGCCATTTAAGATATGTTGGCATTCTACAAACAAAAATCTTGAATACGGAGGTCTTCTCATGATATCACCATCTCATAATTCTTACGTTTGGAATATTTTTTAAATGTTTCCAAGCATGGCAGAGTTGCGCACGAAAGACTTGGTTAGCTACAGAAACACAGTGTGTATAGATGCTAACAAACTTAAGCATCGGAGGCATCCTTGTTATACCCAGAAAAGTAAATGTGTCTTAGAGAAAACTGATATTTGTGTTGCCATTCATCACCACAGGCCTCCCAGATTTTATCACTACTGCCTTCATTCATCTTAAGATACAGCCATATATTCAGGACCCCTTTGTTCCAAATGCCATTGTTTTGACCATACCATATACTTAAATTAAGGACCAAGTTACATGCAGTCAGTGTGGTCAAAATGCTCACAAAACAGGAACTTCATTCTTGACCTCAGACTCATGTTAACTGTAATGACGAAAAGGAGTGGAGTAGGGAGTGCCTTGTGTATTCGTAAGATAAAAATACAGTAAATTGAAGTGTGACTATGTATTCCATACAAGCTTCTTGACTTCTTTCATAGACGTGATGAAAAAACCAACACAGAGAATGTCCGTGTCAGCACAGACACAAGGAACTGACACAGGCTCAAATCTAAGTGCACCTGTAGAGGCAAAATATTCACACAATATGCCATTACCAAGCAATCCCCGTAGTGACAGTAGAAAATTGTGAAATTAATGCCCTGTTCTTACAGACTGTCAAAGAAACATGTTCTAACTATGAACACGAGGAAATACACACAGCCGGAAAAGAGAGAAAATATATTGGAGCAGTTGGCTCCATTGGTGTCATTCTAACAGCTTAAAAGAAATGTGAGAGCCTCTTCAGCCAGGAAATTTACATACTTACACATCTGCCTATTAAATGTATGGACAGGCCATTCTGTCTTGCTGTTCTGTTGTGGATGGATGGAGGTGCTGTGGCATGGTGAATGCCATTGTGTGCACGAAAGTCATTGAAAGATTGTGCCACAAACTGAGGATGCCGGGCGGTTCTAGGCGCTTCAGTGCAGAACTGCGCGACTGCTATGGTCGCAGGTTCAAATCCTGCCTGGAGCATGGATATGTATGATGTCCATAGGTTAGGTAGGTTTAAGTAGTTCTAAGTTCTAGGGGCCTGATGACCTCGGAAGTTAAGTCCCATAGCCCTCGGAGACATTTTTGAAACTGAGGACAATTGTCCAAAACCAGGGTACAAGGCAAGCCCTCTGTGGAGAATGTCCTCAACAGGACATTGACAGTCGTGCCTGCTGTTGCAGAGAGACAACAAACAACAGAAGGTAAATGAGAAGAAGAATCAATTGCCAATAACCAGAAAGTGTCTTAAAAGGACCAGTGAAATCAATGTGGACTCTTCCCAAGCTGTGTAGGGGCAGGCTCCAGCGAAAAGTGCATGGCTCCACCTGCTGACCTGAATACTGTTGGCAGGCCGTGACAATGTATTTCACCTCCTGATCAGTTCCTGGCTAAAACACATGGTGGGGTGCCAACAGTTTTATGTGAGAGATACCCCAGTAACCCTGTTGTAACAAGTGGAGGATCTCCCACAGCAGAGCAGCTGGAACCTTGTTACATGGTGTAAATCCTTCTGTCGACAGGAGAACAGTGCCATCCAAGAGGGGGAGGTGATGATGCAATGCATAAGAATTGTGAAGCGGGGTTGCTATGCAGCCCTGTGGACAGTTGGACCACCCTTTTATTTTTCTGCCTGAGTACCAGATCTGCCACCACAGCAGAGGCAGTATGGCATTTCGGAAATAGGTGATGGGGAAACTGTTCACTGCTTCTTGAAACCATAGTCATTCCTCTGGGTTAAATGAGGGGTCAGGGGAGGTGGGAAGTCGAGACAAAGCATACATGTTCGCTTATTGAAGAGGGAGTGGGAGCTAAAATGGGTCTCATAACTGTACCAAGACAAGAACAAAGCCCAGCGCTAAAAATGATGAGCAGCTTTGTCTGATAAGGATGCTGATCAGCTAAACAGGGAAACCAAGGGCTTATGGCTGGTAGGGTCAATCCATACCTAGTGGTCCACCACTGGTTGCTTGACCTTCTCAGAAAAAAATTTATATTTGCTAGGTGAATTCCCCAATGTTTAGTAGTCACAAAAATATTTTTTTAAATGATTTATTGTTTATTATTTTGAAGTGGTGGCCATATTTGTTGCAGGCGACATGCGTTTTTTTGTATTTGAAAGCATCTACATTTTTTACAGTTATTCAGTAGTGGATTGTCCTAAGCCTTTCAGATAAAACACATTTAGTTCAACACACTCTGGGCTACAAATTAACATCATTATCACTTGGCTGAATGTATTCTTTAATATATTTTTAATAGTTAAAAGTTATCAGCCACAAATTTAAAAAAACTTAATTTTTGAACAGTAGTTTTCCGAACAAAGATTAATTTCTCAGCTTTAATATTTTTTCTGCTATTACACTGAATAGTATAGTTACTTTTTATAGAGTATCAGTGGTGAGCAGTTTACACTTAAAAAATACACTTTTTTAAAAAAATTGACTTTTTTTTATTTTTCCATTTTGTGGCCTGCAATATCTTTATTGTATCTCTTTTCTCCAAAGGTCTCTTTAATTTTCCTGTAGGCAGTATCTATCTTACCCCTAGTGAGATAAGCCTCTACATCCTTACATTTGTCCTCTAGCCATACCTGCTTAGCCATTTTGCTCTTCCTGTCGATCTCATTTTTGAGATGTTTGTATTCCTTTTTGCCTGCTACATTTACTGCATCTTTATATTTTCTCCTTTCATCAATTAAATTCAATATTTTGTTTGTTACCCAAGGATTTCTACTGGCTCTCCTCTTTTTACCTACTTGTTCTTCTGCTGCCTTCACTACTTCATCCCTCAAAGCTACCCATTCTTCTTCTACTGTATTTGTTTCCCCCATTCCTGTCAATTGTTCCCTTATGCTCTCCCTGAAACTCTGTGCAACCTCTGGTTTAGTCAGTTTATCCAGGTCACATCTCCTTAAATTCCCACCTTTTTGCAGTTTCTTCAGTTTTTATCTACAGTTCATAACCATTAGATTGTGGCCAGAGTCCACATCTGCCCCTGGAAATGTCTTACGATATAAAACCTGGTTCCTAAATCTCTGTCTCACCATTATATAATCTATCTGATACCTTCTAGTATCTCCAGGCTTCTTCCATGTATACAACCTTCTTTTATGATTCTTGAACCAAGTGCTAGCTATGATTAAGTTATCCTCTGTGTAAAATTCTACCAGACGGCTTCCTCTTTTCATTTCTCTCCCCCAATCCATATTCACCTACTATGTTTCCTTCTCTCCCTTTTCCTACTGACGAATTCCAGTCTCACATGACTATTAAATTTTCGTCTCCCTTCACTACCTGAATAATTTCTTTAATCTCATCATACATTTCATCAATTTCTTCATCATCTGCAGAGCTAGTTGGCATATGAACTTGTACTACTGTAGTAGGCATGGGCTTCGTGTCTCTCTTGGCCACGATAATGCGTTCACTATGCTGTGTGAAGTAGCTTACCCGCACTCCTATTTTATTTATTTATTATTAAACATACTCCTGCATTACCCCTATTTTGATTTTGTATTTATAACCCTGTAGTAATCGGGCAGGTAGGTTAGAAAATTTAAAAAGGGAAATGGATAGGTTAAAGTTAGATATAGTAGGAATTAGTGAAGTTCGGTGGCAGGAGGAACAAGACTTTTGGTCAGGTGATTACAGGGTTATAAATACAAAATCAGATAGGGGTAATGCAGGAGTAGGTTTCCTAATGAATAAAAAAATAGGAGTGCGGGTTAGCTACTACAAACAGCATAGTGAACGCATTATTGTGGCCAAGACAGACACAAAGCCCATGCCTACTACAGTAGTACAAGTTTATATGCCAACTAGCTCTGCAGATGATGAAGAAATAGATGAAATGTATGATGAGATAAAAGAAATTATTCAGGTAGTGAAGGGAGACGAAAATTTAATAGTCATGTGAGACTGGAATTCGTCAGTAGGAAAAGGGAGAGAAGGAAACATAGTAGGTGAATATGAATTGGGGGGAAGGAATGAAAGAGGAAGCCGCCTTGTAGAATTTTGCACAGAGCATAACTTAATCATAGCTAACACTTGGTTCAAGAATCATAAAAGAAGGTTGTATACCTGGAAGAATCCTGGAGATACTAAAAGGTATCAGATAGATTATATAATGGTAAGACAGAGATTTAGGAACCAGGTTTTAAATTGTAAGACATTTCCAGGGGCAGATGTGGATTCTGACCACAATCTATTGGTTATGAACTGCAGATTGAAACTGAAGAAACTGCAAAAAGGTGGAAATTTAAGGAGATGGGACCTGGATAAACTGAAAGAACCAGAGGTTTTAGAGAGTTTCATGGAGAGCATAAGGGAACAATTGACAGGAATGGGGGAAAGAAATACAGTGGAAGAAGAATGGGCAGCTCTGAGGGATGAAGTAGTGAAGGCAGCAGACGATCAAGTAGGTAAAAAGACGAGGGCTAATAGAAATCCTTGGGTAACAGAAGAAATATTGAATTTAATTGATGAAAGGAGGAAATATAAAAATGCAGTAAATGAGGCAGGCAAAAAGGAATACAAACGTCTCAAAAATGATATCGACAGGAAGTGCAAAATGGCTAAGCAGGGATGGCTAGAGGACAAATGTAAGGATATAGAGGCTTGTCTCACTAGGGGTAAGATAGATACTGCCTACAGGAAAATTAAAGAGACCTTTGGAGATAAGAGAACCACTTGTATGAATATCAAGAGCTCAGATGGCAACCCAGTTCTAAGCAAAGAAGGGAAGGCAGAAAGGTGGAAGGAGTATATAGAGGGTTTATACAAGGGCGATGTACTTGAGGACAATATTATGGAAATGGAAGAGGATGTAGATGAAGATGAAATGGGAGATAAGATACTGCGTGAAGAGTTTGACAGAACACTGAAAGACCTGAGTTGA
Source organism: Schistocerca piceifrons (assembly GCF_021461385.2). Lineage (NCBI taxonomy): Eukaryota > Metazoa > Arthropoda > Insecta > Orthoptera > Acrididae > Schistocerca > Schistocerca piceifrons. Next base: position 1,200,748,395 of record NC_060138.1, on the reverse strand, counting down.
AACAAGGCCCTGGGAGTAGACAACATTCCATTAGAACTACTGATGGCCTTGGGAGAGCCATTCATGACAAAACTCTACCGTCTGGTGAGCACGATGTATGAGACAGGCGAAATACCCTCAGACTTCAAGAAGAATATAATAATTCCAATCGCAAAGAAAGCAGGTGTTGACAGATGTGAAAATTACCGAACTATCAGTTTAATAAGTCACAGCTGCAAAGTATTAATGCGAATTCTTTACAGACGAATGGAAAAACTGGTAGAAGCGGACCTCGGAGAAGATCAGTTTGGATTCCTTAGAAATGTTGGAACACGTGAGGCAATACTAACCTTAAGACTTATCTTAGAAGAAAGATTAAGAAAAGGCAAACCTACGTTTCTAGCATTTGTAGACTTAGAGAAAGCTTTTGACAATGTTAACTGGAATACTCTCTTTCAAATTCTGAAGGTGGCAGGGGTAAAATACAGGGAGCGAAAGGCTATTTACAATTTGTACAGAAACCAGATGGCAGTTATAAGAGTCGAGGGGCATGAAAGGGAAGGAGTGGTTGGGAAAGGAGTGAGACAGGGTTGTAGCCTCTCCCCGATGTTATTCAATCTGTATATTGAGCAAGCAGTAAAGGAAACAAAAGAAAAAATTGGAGTACGTATTAAAATCCATGGAGAAGAAATAAAAACTTTGAGGTTCGCTGATGACATTGTAATTCTGTCAGAGACAGCAAAGGACTTGAAGAGCAGGTAAACAGAATGGACAGTGTCTTGAAAGGAGGACATAAGATGAACATCAACAACCCTGTAGTGGCCTGCAATATCCTTGCTGGGGGACCATATAAAAATCTGAAAATTTCGTAGTTGTTGTTGTTGTGGTCTTCAGTCCTGAGACTGGTTTGATGCAGCTCTCCATGCTACTCTATCCTGTGCAAGCTTTTTCATCTCCCAGTACCTACTGCAACCTACATCCTTCTGAATCTGCTTAGTGTATTCATCTCTTGGTCTCCCTCTACGATTTTTACCCTCCACGCTGCCCTCCAATACTAAATTGGTGATCCCTTGATGCCTCAGAACATGTCCTACCAACCGATCCCTTCTTCTGGTCAAGTTGTGCCACAAACTTCTCTTCTCCCCAATCCTATTCAATACTTCTAAGATATTTGTAATTCTGACTTATCAGCAACCATTAATAAAAAGTAGATACAGCTTGTGAAATCGTAGGTAGTCAAGATAAAAGACCAAGTGCCTTGAATATGAAAATTGAGAAAGTGGCAGCTACAGTCAAAAATAATTTGGAAGCTTCATTTCAAAATACAATTTGTAGATGGAAGTTCTAAAACTTCACCAACCGAATATGACAACTTGATAGAAAAATAAAAACTAAATGCAGTACTTCAAACAAAGAGGATAAAATTAAGATTATCATTTTACTGCCTAATTCTTGGAGTCGAGCAAGTGTTAGTAATGAATTTAATGTGTCAGAACGTCTTGTTAAATTAACGAGGCAGTTAGTGAAAGAACATGGAATTTTACCAGCATTACAAAAGAAAAGTGCATCTAATTTCGCAGATGAAAACACAATCAATAAAGTTATTAAGTATTATGACGATGACATTAACAGTCGTTTGATGCCTGGCAAAAAAGACTGTCTTTCTGTGAAAGAAAATTTTTCTAAGATTCAAAAGCAAAAAAGGTTAATATTGTGTAATTTAAATGAACTATTCACCGAATTTAAAAAAGAAAATCCTGACATCAAAATTGGAAGATCAAAGTTTTGCGAGTTGAGACCAAGATGGTGTATTGTTGCAGGGGCATCTGGCACCCATAATGTTTGTATTTGTTTGTATTATCAGAACGTTAAGTTGATTATAGATGGGGCCGATCTTAGAGTTGACTATAAAGACCTTTTGGAAGTTATGGTATGCAATATTGACAGTTACAATTGTATGATCAAGGGAAAATGTGAAGATTGTCCAGGCAAATGAGCCTATGTTATTTATGGCATTTTGTGGATGCACCTAGTACTTTCTTTTTTTCAGTTTTCTGAGTTTTAAATAATGATAAAGCACAATAACACCCACTTCAGAAGAGATTATGATTGCAGCTGATGCAGAAAGTGATTCATGCTGTCTTGTTTTTGTCAAATTGCTCCAGTGGGAACGCGTGTGTCATACAGGTAAACATCAGAACCTGTGACCTTTATTGCAGTATGTCGTATCATATATAGTATCGTGTCAGTGGGAAGTGTGTATTAAACCTACCTGGCAGAATAACACATCATTTAGAAAGCACATGAGAAAACTTCAGGTGGTTTATTCCCAGGATCACAAATTTGGAGAAGCAACTTGATGTAGTGAGGTGAAGCCTGGGACAGAACATAGCTCCAAACTACTGGATGTGATGTGTTGCTATCTCAGTGAGCTAATCATTGGCGAACCATTTATTTACTGAATCTTTCCAAGCACACATGATGATACAACCAACAGTGCACTGCCACAGACACACAGTTGTTATGAGGTAACTCAATGACATGTTGGGGTCAAAACTGACACCTTACAACCTCTGCATACCAATGGGAAAAAATTCACTTGAAAGCATTACATTTTATAAATTATAATTGATGTTTCCCTCTGAATGCACTAGTTAGTAGTGCTGTCTGTGTGATATGAAACTTCCTGGCAGATTAAAACTGTGTGCCGGACCGAGACTCGAACTCAAGACCTTCGCCTTTTGCTCTGCCACTGAGCTACCCAAGCATGACTCACAACCTTACTCCACAGCTTTACTTCTGCCAGAACCTCATCTCCTACCTTCCAAACTTCACAGAAGCTCTCCTGCAAAACTTGCAGAACTAGAATTCCTGGAAAAAAAGGATATTGCTGAGACATGGTTTTGCCACAGTGTGGGAGATGTTTCCAGAATGAGATTTTCACTGATATGAAACTTCCTGGCAGATTAAAACTGTGTGCCGGACCAAGACTCAATCTTGGAACCTTTGCCTTTCATGAATTGTGCTGGGAAAACTCAGTTGGTAGAGCGCTTGCCCGTGAAAGGCAAAGGTCCCGAGTTCGAGTCTCGGTCCAGCACACAGTTTTAATCTGACAGGAAGTTTCAAGATGTACATGTTGTGTTTTATCACCCTGCAGAACCAAGGACATCTTTTTAAAAAAATTGAGAAGGATCAAGTTTGGACGCCACTTAAAAATGTACTATGGAAGCTGTCTCCCATGGAATTTACAACTGTGACTGGGCGAAATTATAATCTAACACCCAAACTGAATGATCAAATTTCTCAAATGTTCAGTGAGTGATATACTAAAAACAAATAACAACAGAACAATATAATGTAATTAGTAGGCTTATTTTCAATAAAAAAAGTAAGTAACCATTGATATGATTAAATTATATACTATAACTGATATATTTTATTCCATAAGCCTAGATATAGCGGATGTTAAAAAATGTATTTTTGACTCTTGTTTGTAATTTTTTTTCTATAACTTCCAGTTCAATCTGTAAGTTTAAATTTATACTGAAGTTTGATATCATAAAGGTCTATTAACTGTGAAATTTTCAGATTTTTATATGGTCCCCCAACAAAGATATTGCAGGCCACAAAATGGAAAAATTAAAAAAGTCCACTTTTTAAAAATAGTGTATTTTTTAAGTGTAAGCTGCTCACCATTGATACTCTATAAAAAGTAACTATACTAAACAGTGTAATAGAAGAAAAAAAATTAAAGCTGAGAAGTTAATCTTTCTTTGGAAAACTACTGTTCAAAAATTGAGTTTTTAAATTTGTGGCTGATAACATTGAACTGTTAAAAATATATTAAAGAATACATTCAGCTAAGTGATAAAGATGTTAATTTGTAGCCCGGAGTGTGTTTTATTTGAAAGGCTTAGGACAATCCACTACTGAATAATTGTAAAAATGTAGATGCTTGCAAGTACGAAAAAACGCATGTGGCCTGGAACAAATATGGCCACCATTTCAAAATAATAAACAATATTTTTTTTTTTAAAATATTTTTGTGACTACTAAACATTGGGGAATTCACCCAGCAAATATAAAATTTTTCTGAGATGATCAAGCAACCAATTATTTTTTTCTTGGACCACTTGGTAGGGATTGACCTGGTAATTACATGAAATTTTACACAGTGTAAGAACACTTGAAATATTTTGAAGGTGTAGAGAATAACAGGACCTTCTTTTTCGACCAGAGAATAATGTTGCTGATCTGAGTTGAGTATTTTCAATGCAAAACCAATAGGCTGTTTGGAGCCATCCGAATGGAAATAGGGCAAGACTGCCCCCACCCCATACTGGAACATCTGTGTGACCAAACCAAATGCTTGCTGGGTTCAAATACTGTAAGACATGGCACAAATTGATGACTCTCCTTATGGCGCACAGGAGCATGCTCACAGGCTAAAGACCAAACAAAAGGAGCACTTTTCCAAAGGAACAGATGCAAGGTGTGGGCGACAGTACCCACTCGGTAATTAAATGTGTGATAGTATGCCACATTGCCAAGGAATGCCTGAGCTTCTTGTAGATTAGACAGATGGAGCAAAACATTAATGATGGCGAAATGTTGTTCCGTGGGGCACCTCGCCTGCCGGGACATTTCATGACTCAAACAAACAATTCAAGGCTTGAAAAAGTTAAACTTACCAAGATTATAGTTGAGGTCAATGGTCTTTAGAACACTGAACAAAGAACAGAGGTTACATAGGAAATCTTCTGAGGTAGCATCACTGAATCGCCAAAGAAACTGGTATAGGCATGCGTACTCAAATACGGAGGGATGTAAACAGGCAGAATATGGCGCTGTGATTGGCAACACCGATATAAGACAACAGGTGTCTGGTGCAGTTATTAGATCGATTACTGCTGTTATAGGGGCAGGTTATCAAGATTTAAGTGTGGTTGAATGTAGTGTTGTAGTCGGTGCATGAGCAATGGGACACAGCATTTCCAAGGTAGCAATGAATTGGGGTTTTCCCATACTACCATTTCACGAGTGTGCCATGAATATCAGGAATCGGGTAAAACATCAAATCTCCAGCATTGCTGTGGCCGGAAAAGAATCCTGCAAGAACCGAACCAATGACGACTGAAGAGAATCATTCAACTTGACAGAAGTGCAACCCTTCTGCAAATTGCTGCAGATTTCAATGCTGGGCCATCAACAAATGTCAGCATGTGAACCATTCAATGAAACATCATCGACATGGGCTTTCGCAGCTGAGGGCCCACTCGTGTATTCTCGATGACTGCACAATACGAAGCTTTACACTTCACCTGGGCCCATCAACACCGACATTGGACTGTTGATGGCTGGAAACATGCTGCCTGGTTGGATGAGTCTCGTTTCAAATTGTATCAAGCGGATGAATGTGTACGGGTATGTAGACAACAGCATGAGTCTATGGACCCTGTATTTTGGCCCTGATACATCTAGATATGACTCTGGTGACACATATGCAAACATCCTGTCTGATCACCTGCATCCATTGTGCATTCCGATTGACATGGGCAATTCCAGGAGGATAATGCTACACCCCACACCTCCAGAACTGCTACAGAGTATCTCCAGGAACACTATTCTGATTTAAACACTTCTGTTGGCCACCTAACTCCCCAGACATGAACATTATTGAACATATCTGTGATGCCTTGCAACATGCTGTTCAGGAGAGATCTCCATCCCCTCATACTCTTACTGATTTATGGACAGCCCTGCAGGATTCATAGTGTCAGCTCCCTCCAGCACTACTTCAGACATCAGTCAAGTCCATGCCATGTCGTGTTGCGGCACTTCAGTGTGCTCACGGGGTCCCACACAACATTAGGCAGATGTACCAGTTTCTTTGGCTCTTCAGTGTAGTTAATGCGATGAGGGACAACCATCATAACCTGTTCTAAAAAACTTTGAAAGATAGCAGGTGCGCTAATGACCCCAAAATCAGCTGTTGATAGTGATAGAGACCGAAAGGCATATTAACAACAAGCAACTGTTTTGGTGCCCCATCCAGTGGGATCTGAAGACAGGCTTCAGCTAAGTCCATTTTTGAAAAGAATTGACCCCCAACCAACTTTGGGAGCAACTCCTCCAGTTGAGGCAGGGGACTCAGTAGTGACCTTGGAAGTCTCCCTAAAGGTGAAGCTGACTGCACAACTTCTTTCCGATAACTTGTGAAAATTGCTCTAATCACTCGCAGTGATTTTAAGTGGTCCAGCTCCACCTTAACCTGGTCATGTAAAACTGCTGGCATTGGCTACATCCGAAGAAATTGAGGGCAGGCATAGCATTTGACAGTTATGTGTGCTGTGAAATTGTTTGCATAACCTAACCCTGGGGCAAACAGATCTGAAAACTCAGAACATAAGGATAAGACAGTTGGTCCAACATTGGATACACTGCATCTGCAATAGGATAACCAAAAGTAGCAATGGCATCTAACCCAAACAACTATGGAGGCATGTTAACAAGCGGTGACTGAACCCAGATCAATGTACCCAACAATCTTTTCAACATGATGTATGAGCCTGCTGTTGTTGCAGAAGTGAGTGGAGTAAAGCTTCCCTGGAAGAGCCAAATGACAGTAAAAGCCCAGAATCCAAAATGTGTGAAAATTTGGCCTTCGACAACACTACCTGTGTTCTAACAAGGAATGCAAGGAAACATGCAGCATGAAAGAAGCACAAATCAACAGTTTTCATCAGCTTTTCAAACACTGAACATGTTTTTTCTGTAGGTTTAATGGATTGTTCTCAAATTGTGTTTTTTTGTCAGTGTTTTTTGGTCCATGTGGATGCTGCTTTGCATCATGTTGTCAGTAAAATTAAAGTTTCAACTAATTACGGTCAAACATCCCTAATTATATCTATTTTTAATGCAGCCACTACTTTCACTATTTTATCTTTTGTTTGTGAGAAAATTCACTTTTTCTAGTGCGGAATATACATTCCAGTCTGTCATTTAAAATATGTAATAGCCACTAAATATCTACTGTAACAGTTTGATAGTACTCAGTGAGACCTATCCGAAGAAATTGTATGAATTATTTAAGGCATTAGTGAGTTATTAATTTTTGAAGATAATTTTATATTTAAAACATTTAACACTAAATAACATGGAAACAAAATCTCTTAGCAGGGGCCCTTGGTCATACATGCAGTTGTCTAACTTTTGTCTTTGAAACCATGTTATGGCTTCCTTGTTGCTGTTGGGCTTAGTTTTTATTAGAGTTTCGTCAGTGTGTGCTAGGCAGTTATCAAACTAAGGGTGATGTTGCAAAGTGAATTTACTTCTGATGCTGGTCTTCACTTTTCTACAATCAGTGATCATCACTGGTAGTGCTCCTCGCTTCAAAATGGTATCTTCAACAAGGAACCTTGCAATTTCTGGAGCTACGGCCATTATCACAGCATTGATGACTGCATATGAATGAGGTAGTTGGTGCAGACTATTATTATCCATTGATTCCCATTTGTCAGCTTTGGGAACATCCCCAAGTGGATTTCAGTTTCATGGAGTGGTGCTGCTGCAGATGGAATTGGTACCAGATGTGCTGGAGGTAATTGCCACATGTGTTTCTGTTGCTGCCATTTGCTTACAATGGCTCACATAGTGTCCAGTAGATCGGTAGAAACCTGTACTGTGATACCTGTGTCTGATTATGTCTAGAATCTTCATGAATCCCAGGTGACCATATGTTGGAGTGTCATAGAAATACTGCAGGATCACTGGCCACATATGAGCTTGAATGGTGAAGTACCATTTCTGCACCACCAGGTCATAATTCTTTGACAGTGTTTCATTTATTAATTGGAATTCTCCTTTGGCCAGTTCCTCATTATTCAAAGCTTCTGTGGTTTTCAGCAATGCTAGGTCTTCTGTCTGTTCAGCAGCACAGAATTCCTTGAAAGGCAGTCAGCAGCCTTGTGTTTGTGACCGTTTTTGTACAGCAGTGTGATGTTGTATTGCTGAAGTCTTAGTGCACTTATTCCCAGACATACTGATTGTTCATTCAGGCTAGTCAGCCAGCATAGAGACTGATGATCCATCACAAAGATGTCTGAATTGCCAAATAAATAAGGCCAGAACTTGATAATGGCCAAAACAATTGCAAGATACTGTTTATTGGTTGTAGATTTGTACATCTTGGACTTGGAGAGTTATCTGGAAGCATATTTCTGAATTTGCACTAGGAACTGCACCCATACCACAACCACTTGGTTTTGGTATTCTTGTTATGCAATCCTAGAACTGCATAAGATGTTAGCACTATCTTAAGGACAAGAAATGCTCATTGTTGTGTCCCCCCCCCCCCCCCCCCCCCAAAAAAAAAGGCCTTGCACTTCCAGATGTTGGGATAGTGTTATTAAGGAAGCACTTGAGACTAATTGAGCAAGTCACCTTATAATAAAGATGAAAGTTTTTGCTTAAATTCTGGTTGGCATCCTGCTCTCTTCCAGGTCAAGTAACAGTTACTGCTGCTTATTCACCCGCTGCTAACTAATATTCATTGTTGATGACTTCAGATGTCTTTTGTCTTTGGTAGTGTGGTGGTGCTAGTTTTTCTGTGATGTGATGTGATGTGATGTGTGTGTGTTTTTTGTCTTTCTGCGTATGCCCAGCATACTGAGGGTTTAAATTTCCTTCCACTGTATTCTCTTGATGCATTTGTACCTGTAAAATGATGGAGTGTGTAAATGTCCAAATATTGACAGTTGTCAGTGACATCATGTGATTGCATTTTTTGAGCCTTAATGTATGTGGCAACAGAGCGAGGCACACTGACAAGTGGTAACACTGCACAAGCAGCAGTATCACATTTCAGTTCTGCATACAGCATCGCGATAGACATGTCCTCATGTGAAGGCTCAGTGGAGAGCGAATATTGCCAGAGCGCATATATCATTGGTAGACAGGCCCAGCACCTTAAGTAGTTTGCGTAGCCAATAATTTGTGATGTGTTGAGGTTGGTAGTTGTGCCCTATCTTTGAGATCTTTGTGACGAGTCTGCATGTTGCCCCTGTTTCCTGGCCTATGTTGATACAGAGGGTGTTTGACTGTTGTCCTGACCATCATATTCTCCAGATTCTCACCCACTGGGGGGGGGGGGGGGGGGGGGGGGGGGGAAATCCAGCTATGAGTAGCTGAGGAACTGGCCTGCTACCACTTGCCAAGCCATTGTTTCTGCACTAAATGTCACACCCAGTACGTCCCAAAATCACCTACAGATTTAATCTTCTATTTTTTCTAATGTACTTGATACAATAAATAAAATTTTACTATTTGCTGTTCTTTCTTGTGTTGTAGATGTAATGGTCAGCAATGTAAATCACCACAAGCAACTACTACTTATAAGGTTAGATACGTTTATCAACTATGTAAAATGGCAGATAGTTGCAGTCAATTTTAGGTCTGTTTAGACCCAGTGGCAGTATTAAAGACCTTTGTAATTTTATTGTAGTGCTGCAGATTTTTGCTATTGCTGTTAACTTTTATCTACAACTTTCAGTTTCACTATGTTACGCAGTAAGCGTACAATGTACTAGGGCTATCCAGAAAGTAACCTCCATTAGGCTCTAAATAAAATAGTGGAATAGCTAGGCAGATTTATTTGCACAACCTTAAAACTACACTTTTACATTGCTTCTCTACATTATCATCATTCTGATTCATACGTTATCATATATCTTAAAGAGCTGACTAATTCCCTCTCCATAAAATTTTGCTTCCAAAGATTGCAGCTAGCTATGACAGCATCTTCAAGTTCTTCATCAGAGCCAAAGAACAAGGAGTCAAGCTGTTTTCTCATTTGCACGAATAATTGGTGATCACTTGGAGGCTTGTTTGAGCTGAAGAGTGAAAGTACAAAAATTTCTCATTTGAACAGACACAAAATTCTTGCGTTTGCTAGACAGTGTAGCCACGCATTATCCTGCAAAAAGAACAATGTTGTTAGTCAACAGACCACAATGCTTTGAATGTCTTCTCTGTTATCTTTATATGTCACAGTAGGCCTGAGAATTGATGGTTCTTCCATGTTCTGTACAGTTTGCAAATAAGATTCATTTAGCACCCATAAAATGGTATCTGTATTCTGTGGCTGACAGATCACATGCTTTAGTGTCTCAGAGATGGTATGGCCCAATTCCATTGACTGTTGTTTTGTCTGTGCTTCACTGAAGGCAATATTACTAACTATGGTTGTGATTCTGTTCAGTGAACTTACTCTTTTGCCATCATAAAGCAAAAGGAAATCCACAAGAAAAGTTTAATCTGTTAGTTTTGTGGTTCTGAGAAATGAATTTTTGACTCTAACAAGCACAGAATTGGTATTACCCTAATTGTTTAGTAATGATATCTTGCAAAAGGCTCAAGAAGTCTGCAGAAATTTGTCGGACAGTTGAAATATGGGGGGAAAAATGTTGATTTTCTGTGCCAGCCTCTTGCTGGCCCTTCTCTTCTGTCATTAATAAAAAACATTTGTCATTCTACTCTTGAACACTCCCACCATTGACGCACAATACCACCATTCATCATAATCGGTAAATATGTGCCACAAATTTCGTGATAAATTTTCCGCCGCTATAAACAATATTACAGAACAGATTTCTCATTTGGCAGGTTCTTCAATTGCAACACTTATTTTAATGGCTACCGTATGCAACCAAGAACTAAAATGGCTCTCTCGCCATTACAACTTAAAGTACGCTGACCTACTATGTGACTTAATGTGATGATTGTTCCGTTCTCCCACCAATTCCCATCCTGTAAGAAAATTGAGGTTTTTTTCTGATAGCCCTTGTATATGGAAAGATTTATAGTTAAAGCAATAATAGAAATTGTGCTAACACAACAAGGTGTTTCCAGATCAGGCATTGAAGAAAACTGTTCACAATGTTTTCACTCGTAATATGGCCACTGATGTACCTGATGATAGGAGATTAAACACTGAGGAGTTAATGGATCTCATCAAAAAGAAGGAAGTTCTGTTAATAGATGTAAGAGGCCGAGAGGAAGTGAAACTAACTGTTAGAATACCTCAGAGTCTTAATATCCCAGGTAAGTAATTAGTATGTTGAACCATGAGCAGCTGTGCACTTGAAGTAATATACAAGATGGAGAACTTATAGTGCATCCCAAATATATGCAGAACGTACGTGTGTGTGTGTGTGTGTGTGTGTGTGTGTGTTTGTGTGTGTGTGTGTGTGTGTGTACTTTTTTCCTCGGCTTCAGAAAGAGCTTTGGAAGAGAACTTCGGATACATAACAAGCGTGGGACAAGATAATAGCACCACAATCCAGTGTCCTGCCATCACAATAAGAGGTCCTACAGACATTTCCCCTTCTGTACCAAGAAAAAGTGAACCCATAATTTAGGCACAGTTTGTGAGTTTAACTGTGCACTTGAAATCCATATGCGCCTTGCTGATTTAAGACACTAACAGTTTTTTTAAAAAAAATGGAAATATATATTTTTGTTTAAGATTAGAAAGGGCGTTGAAAGAGGACTTTGATGACGTAATGTGTGGAAATTGCTCTGTGATCTCCTGTTGTGGCAATCAGGCAACTTGCTTGTGATTTTTTTCCCAAACTGTTTGAGAAATTAGTGTTGTTGTACCCTGAAAGACATCATGATCTTGCAAACTCACAGAAGCTGTCTTTGCAAACTTTATTAAAAAGTCAAGCAACAGAAAGTGTGAAGAATGAAGAATATTAACGAAAAAGAACAGCAACAGCTTGAGAGAAATGCAGCTAACAATTTGGCAGTGCTAATAAATAGTCATTGTGATTCTATGAGGCAGCTTCAGTATGCTTGTGGGATCAGCCAAATCGGTGTTCTGTGAATACTACATTCCAGTGCATTGCTTCCTTTCCAGATTTCACTCTATCAACAGCTTCATGGCATGCAGTTTTTCTATGCAATGTATTGTTTCTGGATGAAACAACATTTACAAACTATAGGCAAATGAATCTTCTCAATATACACTGCTTTTTGTAACACATACAGTAAGTTCACATAGAATAACCAAATCACATTATTGAGAAGACCAATCAGATGTTCTATACACAGTCTGTGTACATAGCCAGGCCAAGTCCAAACAAGCAACAAACATCACAAGAGCAGAGTCAAGTAAGCACACAAATCAATCATAACAGAATGAGGAAAGACCTCTCTACTCTGGGCGGATAACAAGTAGGTTGTTAGTCTGCCTCAGGAGATGCCCCTGTCTGTGGGCTGTGTGTGCCAACCTTGCAGCCATTGCTGTTTGATCATGCTGCTGCCTGACGGCCAGATCTGTGCCACCAGGTGCCAGCACAGGCAAGTTTAACCATAACAAGACAAGCTGACACCACACATCTTGTTATGTCCCCAGCCTCATGGTTCAGGGACAGTAGATGTAGTAACATAGGGTTCCACTTGGTAAGGTGAATGTGAAATGGTGCACCTTCATTCTCCCTTCCCGCAGTGTGGTATGGCATCCAGCACCCAGGAAAGCAACGTCCTGTCTGCTGGGGAGTTGTTGATGGGCAGCTGAGGAGAAGCCAAAAGTTCCCTGTTGGCTGGCACTAGAGTACAGGGCTGGAAATGACCCTAGCAGTGATGGGTCTGTTGCAGGCAAACACCTGCAGGTAAGATGGTAATGGCTGGGGGCACTAACACTGGAGCAAGACCCAACTGGTACAGTGTCTGCTGAACATCCAGTACCAGCAGTTGCTGTTGAACCCCATCTGCACCCAGCCACTACTGCTTGTTTGGTAGGCTGGAAAAAAACATTGCAGGAGGGTGAAGTAGGCAAGATTTCACCTACTATAGGGAAGGTGGAGGCAAAAACAGGGAGAGGAACTCCAAGGACATTGGAGAATGACAGAACCTGGACTTTGGGAGAGAGGAGGGCCTGGAAGATGTGGACATGGGCGGCAGAGACCGGTCCCCCATCCATGGGCGGAGTCGATTCTGATGGTGGTCCATGAGACTGTTACCTGTATACGGGATGAAGATTCTCCGAACGTGTATACCATGAATGATTGGGGTCCCTGCATGTGTGGCAGTGACAGAGGCACCTGAGGAAGGCACGAGGCAGGCTGCAGGAGTTGAGGAGCATGTACAGAAGGTGCCTGTGGAGCAGTTCTGCCACTCTTCTCACCCAACAGTAAGGGCCTATAGAAAATGAGAAATTGGGTGAATGCATCTTCAGCCAGGTCATCCCCTATGTACTTCTTCATTTGTGTCATGAAAGTCCAGAAGAGGCGTTCCACCTCGGTCGCCTGAGGGTGTTATGGGGCACCCTGACCTGATGAATACCATGTTGCACCCAACAATCTTGAAAGGCATTTCTTCATTTGCATCTAGAAAGTCCAGCAAAGGCGCTCCACTTCTCCTTCGATTTTGGGTGGAACGGGCGCACCATAACATGGTGGATACCATATTGCACACAAAAATCTGGAGAAATCTGTGAGATAAACTGAGGGCTGTTGTCCATCACCAGGATGCGGGAGAGGCCTTCGATGAAGGAGATCTGGTTGGGGACCCATATCGTCGATTCCATCACTGCCGAGCAGCAGTTTACAATACACAGAAACTGAGAATAGGCATCTATGACCATCAGTTAGTAAACATCCATAAAGGGATCAGCAAAATTGAGGTGGACTCGTTCCGATGGCTGTGAAAATTCCAGCCACGGTGGGTAAAGCGGCCACGGGGCAGCCTGGTGACCTGCACACTTAGAACAAGCAGCAATTAAATGTTCAGTCCCAAAGTCAGCTCCTGGCCATTAGACATATTGGCATGCCAACATCTTTGTGATGTGCCCCAATGACCATGGTGCACGATGTCTCACCTGAGGGATGCCAGAAAGACCAAGCAAAGTACAGTGTATTCTGTAGGTATCAAAAAAGCACCATCAATGAAGTCAATCTGTGGTGCAGCACAAGATAATTGTGAATTAGATCTAACCAGTGTGGAAGATGTTTTAACATAGGGTCACCGCACTACAGACCAGTTAGATATTTACCTTGGCTGAGAGAAGTGGTTGAAAGATGAACTTGTTCTGTCAGTGTTCAGGAACTGCATTATTGGTCTCTGTTTTATTCATTGGACTCTAAACTGCTACAATTATCTATAATTACTGAAAGATACACTGCTACTGTTGTAAGACATTTCACATGGAGATAAGGTAATCCGTATGGTACCAACATGATGGATGTCTCACCTGTTGTGCCCCCCCCTCCTTGATAATTACGGATTTACAGATGTTCTGGATACAACATTTGAAGAGTGAGGGGGGGGGGGGGGGGGGAGACTCCCCATAATCGCTAATCTTTTTATGGAGGACATTGAGGATATGGCCCTGAAAACATCTATTTTGAAGCCTTCGTGTTTTCTGAGATTTGTAGACAACATGTTTCTTGTTTTGCCACACGGAATAGACTCTTTGCACCGGTTATTGGACCATTTTAATTGTCCTCATCCGAACATCTAATTCACAATGGAAATTGAAAAGGAGGGAAAGTTACCTTTTTTGGATGTTTATAGAAAAGGAGACTGAACTCTTGGACACAGTGGTTATAGGAAACCGACTCATACCGACAGGTATTTACATGCTTCCAGTTGCCATCCACCTTTTCAACGTACAGGAGTCCTTTGGGCCTTGGTTAAACGAGCATATGTTGTCTCTGATGCTCAAAATTTACCACAGGAGTTGCAACATCTTAAGGATATGTTCAATAATAACTGCTATACGGATCAACAAATTCGACGTGCTTTTGAGTTTGGACCTCTACCTGAACCTTCTGAACACACCTTTAGGTCTGTGGCTTTTCTTCCATATGCTGGGAATGTGTCCGCCAAGATAGGTAGACTTTTGAAGAAATATGAGATCAGATGCATTTTTCGTCCGCCAGCTAAGATTCGAGCACTTCTTGGCTCTGTCAAAGATAACTTAGATTTGAGGAAGTCCGGTGTTTACAAAATACCTGTGAGTGCGAGAAAATTTACGTTGGCCAAACTATTCGTACCGTCAATGACAGTTGTATTGAACATCATTGCCGTACACAATTATTACAACCAGATAAATCTGCGGTGGCTGAGCATTGCCTTACAGAGGGATACAGGATGCTATACAATGAGACACAAGTAGTTGCAAATGCTTCACGGTACTGGGATTGTATTTTAAAAGAGTCTGTTGGAATCAGACTTGCAGATAATATCATTAATCATGATAAATGGATACCCGCTAAGTAAAATGTGGAAACCTGTTTTATCAGACATGAAGAAACAACGGCATCTGATTCGGCCAGCTATGAATAATCATTTGTAACCATATATCGTTTTCAACAGTTTTCACCACCAGAGGCACTGCAATTCTTTTTGTGCCAGGGGGCAGCAGGAATGATTGAGTGTGTGCACACTGTATTTAGAGCATGCGCCATTGTACTTCCAATGCTTATAAAGGTGCAGTCATTTGCAAGTGGAATCAGTTATTGGCTAGAGCAGCGTAGCTTTTCTCATCTGATGATGGCGGCCAGGTGGACCACTGATATATTGTGCTCAGATGACAGTTTGATCCGGCTGGAAACCCGACAAGAATTTGATATACTAATACGCTGAACCATGGACCTTGCCGTTGGTGGGGAGGCTTGCGTGCCTCAGCGATACAGATGGCCGTACCGTAGGTGCAACCACAACGGAGGGGTATCTGTTGAGAGGCCAGACAAACATGTGGTTCCTGAAGAGGGGGAGCAGCCTTTTCAGTAGTTGCAGGGGCAACAGTCTGGATGATTGACTGATCTGGCCTTGTAACATTAACCAAAACGGCCTTGCTGTGCTGGTACTGCGAACGGCTGAAAGCAGGGGGAAGCTACAGCCGTAATTTTTCCCGAGGAAATGCAGCTTTACTGTATGATTAAATGAAGATGGCGTCCTCTTGGGTAAAATATTCCGGAGGTAAAATAGTCCCCCATTCGGATCTCCCGGCGGGGACTACTCAGGAGGACGTCGTTATCAGGAGAAAGAAAACTGGCGTTCCACGGATCGGAGCGTGGAATGTCAGATCCCTTAATCGGGCGGGTAGGTTAGAAAATTTAAAAAGGGAAACGGATGGGTTAAAGTTAGATATAGTGGGAATTAGTGAAGTTCGGTGGCAGGAGGAACAAGACTTTTGGTCAGGTGATTACAGGGTTATAAAAACAAAATCAAATAGGGGTAATGCATGAGTAGGTTTAATAATGAATCAAAAAATAGGAGTGCGGGTTAGCTACTACAAACAGCATAGTGAACGCATTATTGTGGCCAAGATAGACACAAAGTCCATGCCTACCACAGTAGTACAAGTTTATATGCCAACTAGCTCTGCAGATGATGAAGAAATAGATGAAATGTATGACGAGATAAAAGAAATTATTCAGGTAGTGAAGGGAGACGAAAATTTAATAGTCATGGGTGACTGGAATTCGTCAGTAGGAAAAGGGAGAGAAGGAAACATAGTAGGTGAATATGGATTGGGGGGAAGGAATGAAAGAGGAAGCCGCCTTGTAGAATTTTGCACAGAGCATAACTTAATCATAGCTAACACTTGGTTCAAGAATCATAAAAGAAGGTTGTATACCTGGAAGAATCCTGGAGATACTAAAAGGTATCAGATAGATTATATAATGGTAAGACAGAGATTTAGGAACCAGGTTTTAAATTGTAAGACATTTCCTGGGGCAGATGTGGATTCTGACCACAATCTATTGGTTATGAACTGCAGATTGAAACTGAAGAAACTGCAAAAAGGTGGAAATTTAAGGAGATGGGACCTGGATAAACTGAAAGAACCAGAGGTTGTACAGAGTTTCAGGGAGAGCATAAGGGAACAATTGACAGGAATCGGGGAAAGAAATACAGTAGAAGAAGAGTGGGTAGCTCTGAGGGATGAAGTAGTGAAGGCAGCAGACGATCAAGTGGGTAAAAAGATGAGGGCTAATAGAAATCCTTGGGTAACAGAAGAAATATTGAATTTAATTGATGAAAGGAGAAAATATAAAAATGCAGTAAATGAAGCATGCAAAAAGGAATACAAACGTCCCAAAAATGACATCGACAGGCAGTGCAAAATGGCTAAGCAGGGATGGCTAGAGGACAAATGTAAGGATGTAGAGGCTTGTCTCACTAGGGGTAAGATAGATACTGCCTACAGGAAAATTAAAGAGACCTTTGGAGAGAAGAGAACCACTTGTATGAATATCAAGAGCTCAGATGGCAACCCAGTTCTAAGCAAAGGAGGGAAGGCAGAAAGGTGGAAGGAGTATATAGAGGGTTTATACAAGGGCGATGTACTTGAGGACAATATTATGGAAATGGAAGAGGATGTAGATGAAGACGAAATGGGAGATAGGATACTGCGTGAAGAGTTTAACAGAGCACTGAAAGACCAGAGTCGAAACAAGGCCCCGGGAGTAGACAACATTCCATTAGAACTACTGATGGCCTCGGGAGAGCCAGTCATGACATAACTCTACCGTCTGGTGAGCACGATGTATGAGACAGGCGAAATACCCTCAGACTTCAAGAAGAATATAATAAATCCAATCCCAGAGAAAGCAGGTGTTGATAGATGTGAAAATTATCGAACTATCAGTTTAATAAGTCACAGCTGCAAAATACTAATGTGAATTCTTTACAGACGTTGGAAAAACTGGTAGAAGCCGATCTCGGGGAAGATCAGTTTGGATTCCGTAGAAATGTTGGAACACGTGATTCAATACTGACCTTACGACTTATCTTAGAAGAAAGATTAAGAAAAGGCAAACCTATGTTTCTAGCATTTGTAGACTTAGAGAAAGCTTTTGACAATGTTAACTGGAATACTCTCTTTCAAATTCTGAAGGTGGCAGGGGTAAAATACGGGGAGCAAAAGGCTATTTACATTTTGTACAGAAACCAGATGGCAGTTATAAGAGTCGAGGGGCATGAAAGGGAAGCAGTGGTTGGGAAAGGAGTGAGACAGGGTTGTAGCCTCTCCCCGATGTTATTCAATCTGTATATTGAGCAAGCAGTAAAGGAAACAAAAGAAAAATTCGGAGTAGGTATTAAAACTCATGGACAAGAAGTAAAATCTTTGAGGTTTGCCGATGACATTGTAATTCTGTCAGAGACAGCAAAGGACTTGGAAGAGCAGTTGAACGGAATGGGCAGTGTCTTGAAAGGAGGATATAAGATGAACATCAACCAAAGCAAAACGAGGATAATGGAATGTAGTCAAATTAAGTTGGGTGATGCTGAGCGAATTAGATTAGGAAATGAGATACTTAAAGTAGTAAAGGAGTTTTGCTATTTAGGGAGTAAAGTAACTGATGATGGTCGAAGTAGAGAGGATATAAAATGTAGGCTGGCAATGGCAAGGAAAGCGTTTCTGAAGAAGAGAAATTTGTTAACATCGAGTATAGATTTAAGTGTCAGGAAGTCGTTTCTGAAAGTATTTGTATGGAGTGTAGCCATGTATGGAAGTGAAACATGGGCGATAACTAGTTTGGTTAAGAAGAGAATAGAAGCTTTCGAAACGTGGTGCTACAGAAGAATGCTGAAGATAAGGTGGGTAGATCACGTAACTAATGAGGAGGTATTGAATAGAATTGGGGAGAAGAGAAGTTTGTGGTACAACTTGACTAGAAGAAGGGATCGGTTGGTAGGACATGTTTTGAGGCATCAAGGGATCACAAATTTAGCATTGGAGGCCACCGTGGAGGGTAAAACTCGTAGAGGGAGACCAAGAGATGAATACACTAAGCAGATTCAGAAGGATGTAGGTTGCAGTAGGTACTGGGAGATGAAGAAGCTTGCACAGGATAGAGTAGCATGGAGAGCTGCATCAAACCAGTTTCAGAACTGAAGACTACAACAACAACAACAACAACAACAATACGCTGGGAAAGTCTACATAGTCTGATATAGCATTTCATATCACGATATACTCTCATACAAACTGGGAAATGTGCAGGTAAAATAAGGTAAAGCATACCTGTTCTACACCATGTCCTAATGTGATAAAGCTGTAAGGCATCATTAAAGGGTATAAATAGCTTGGCAAATTATTGTCACATAGCACTAAAATATAGTAGAAAATAGCCGACATCGTCCACACAGTCATTTTGCAACTGGGGCTACTGTACAAAACCTAGTGAATTGCAGAAGCTACCAGAAATCTGTTTGCCTACATGCTTCATAGATATCACTACTGTGGGCTTAGATGTATTCTTCATGTACATATATTTTATTTTTGACCATAATTTCACCATAAATGAGTCAGATCTATTATCTTTATATATTTCCTTTTAACAATTTTATATAGTTAACTGTGTTTGTCTTTTTATTTTATCACACTTGTTTTCTATAATAGTTATCAAAATTTAAAATTCTGCTACATGTATTTTACCTAATTTGTTTTTATCATATTATGGTTCTTACATAAATGAAGAACACGTCTAAGCCCTCAGTAGTGACATCTATGAAGCATGTAGGCAAACAGATTTCTGGTAGCTTCTGCACTTCAGTAGGTTTTGTACAGTCATGCCAGTTGCAAAATGACTGTGTGGATAATGTGGCCTGTTTTACACCATATTTTAGCTCTACGTGACGATGCTTTGCTGAGTGTATTTATATGTTTTGATGGTGCCATTGCTGCTTTATGACATTAGGACATGGCGTAGAACAGGTACGATTTACCTTATTTTATCTGTACATTTCCCAGTTTGTACGAGAGTACATCGTGATATGAAATGCTGTATTGTTTTGAAAGACAGACTGTCCACCAGGTGTATACATTTTTTATATTGTAGATCTGAAGATGGTCATTCCTGACTGAAACCGGTCATCATCAAAGGAATGTATATTGTGATCAAAGACTGGAATAAAAAAAACTTTTGACCATATTGGATCACTGTTTATATTCGTGACCATGTCACAGTGGGTGAAGAATGTTCTTAACAATGACTTGTTCCACATCATTATGATTCATCGTGCAAAATTATCCATGGAATGTAAAAAACTAACTAAGTAGAGGCATATGAGTGATGAAGACAGTGAGTACAAAACCTGAAATCGTACTCCATTACAACAACACTGAATGTGCTATAGATAATGGAGAATAAAAGACAAGAGTTTACAGCTATTTAGAGGAATGAGGTAGTGGCCACTAAGAATTTCATGAAGATAGTAGATACTGCAACACTGAACGCATATATCCATACACAGAAAGAGTTTCTGAGCAGAAGAGAATAATTGGAGCCAACAGAAACTCTTCCTGATTGAGCTGGTATTTAGACTTGGAAAAGGCAGTATGGAGAAAAGAGCAAGAAATATCAAGAGTCTTCATAAGGATGTACAAGATGCACTGAAAAGCATCTGGTATTGAAATTCCAACAATAGTGATCCAACCCCAGTGTTCCAAGTTAGCAACACCACTGTGATGCAAGGGGAACAAAGATTGGAAAACAAGTTTCTGTTGCATAATGTGCAAAGAACCCATTTGTAATGTACACAGAGAAGAAACTGTAAATGTGAAGAGCATGTTGTACAAAAGTGTACCTGAATGACCAGTTCAAAAATGTTGTGTGTTATTTTGAGGCCAAGTACTAGTTTACTGCACTGGCAGCCAAAAGTCTACATTTTTAGTTTTACAGGTATCCAGTACTGAATTTCTTTTGTGAATAATGTAAAATTTATGGTATTTTGCTACTGTGTTCAGTTTAGGACTAATAATAAAATGAAAAACTATATTTCACTACTAAATACTGCTATTTGTTGAAAATAAAAAAATCTAAAAACAAGTGTTATACAAATCATAAAACTGTATTGAGGTAGTCAAAGTATCCCACCTAGTAAAATAAGGGTGTCATAAAGCTTGGCAATGAGAGGTTTAAGAAAGAAAGTCTTCATTACTATAAACGTGCTTGCCCACAATTGTCTTGTAGACTCCATCTAAGGAGTTGGGTATTTCAACTACTGCTTCACCGTATATTTATTCCTCATGAAGTTTGTTCTAAATAATCCACTACAGTTCAAAAGAAACAATGATACATGTAATTTCAATACCAAAAGAAGAAATGACGTTCATCACTCTTCATTAAGGTTGTCTTTTAGCACAAAAAGGGATACACAATGCTGCAACAAAATTTTTTAACCATTTACTGCCTCACATACATCAAATAAAATTTGAAAACAAACTGAAAAAGTTTCTCCTTGACAACTGCTCTTTCCTAGAGCAATTTCTATTAATGTTGTATGTAAAATGTGGTGGGTAGTAATTAGTAACTCACAGCTATATATTTAGTAGTAGTAGTAGTAGTAGTAGTAGTAGCAGTAGTAATAACAATAATAATAATAACAACCTTATAAATGTTCAGGATGCATCTATATTTATGAATTAATTTGTGGTGTGAATATAAAATAACTCGTTACACATCATTACTATTTATACAAATAATCCACAGAGCAAGAAACTAAATAACTAACTATCTAAAACAAGCAGTAGAACTCCAGATAGGAATATCAGCAATGTAGTAAAAGATAGATTGCTACTTTCTGTAAAGATAATGTGCTAAGTTGCTGACAGGCACAATTAAAAGACACTTACACGTAATCTTTCAGCCACAGTCTTCGTCAAAAAACGAGAGAGACATGCCTTTCATTCAGACAAGCAAGCACACTCATGCACACATGACTGCCAATTCTGGCAGCTTGGGCAAGAATGCAACTATCACATGGGATAGTAGCAGCAATCTCGAGGGGTCGGGGAAGGGGAAGAGGAAGAGATAGCATCTGGTGGAGTCAGCAGGAACTACAAAGCCATCAGTCGCAGCATCACAAGGCTGTGGGGCAAGGAGGTGGTAAAAACGGAGCAAAAAAGGAGAGGACCTGGAAAAGATGAACGGGTCCATTGGCAGAAGGTGACAAACAAAGAGTGTAGGAGATGGGAATTGGGAGGAAGTGATGGGACAGAGGGGTTTGAAACAGTTGGGTGGACAGGGGACAGTATGTTATGGCAGATTGAGTCTGGGATAATTATGAGAGTGGAGTATGTGTTGTAAGGGTAACTACACAGATCAGAAAAGCTGGTGGTGGAGGGGAGCATCCAGGTGGTTTGGGTAGCGAAGCAGCCATTGAAATCAATGCTGTTATGTTCAGCTGCATGTTGTGCCACAGGGTGGTATACTTTGCTCTTGGCCACAGTTTGGCAGTGGCCGTTCAGCCTGTTGGACAGCTGGCTGGTAGTCATACCAATGTAAAAAAACTGCGCAATGATTGCAGCGCACCTGGTGTATTACATGGCTACTTTCACAGATGGCCTGGCCCTTGATGGGGTAGGATAAACCTATGACAGGACTGGAATAGGAAGTGCTGCGTGAGTGGATTGGGCAGGTCTTGCACCCGGATCTTCTACAGGGATATGATCCTTGTGGTGAGGGGTTGGGATTGGGAGTGGCATAGGGTGGACTGGCCTGTTGTGGATGTTGGGTGGGCGACAGAACACCGCTTTAGGAATGGTGGAAAGGGTCTCGGGCAGGATGTCCCTCAATGATGATAGGTAATCAAAGCTCTTGCGAAGGATGTGGTTCGGTTGTTCCAGTCCAGGGTCGTACTGGGTGATGAAAAGGACTTTCCTTTCTGGCTGGTTCTTGTGGTGGAGGGAGGATTGGGGGTGTGAGGGGATCTGTCTGTGGGCTAGGTGTGGGGATAGTGCCTTCTGTGAAGGCCTTGGTGAGACCCGTAGTGTACTGAGCATACTGCACATATGCCATCCTCGCTTAGCCAGGCTTTATGGGAGGGATTTTTGGTGTAAAAGGGAAGACAGCTGTCAAAATGCAGGTACCATTGCTGGTTGGTGGGTTTTATGTGGACAGAGGTGTAGATGGAGCCATCAGAGAGGAGGAGATCCACATCTAGGAAGGTGGTACACTGGGTTGACGAGGACCAGATGAAATAGATGGGAGAGAAGGTGTTGAGGTTGTGAAGGAATGAAGATAGGGTGTCTTGGTCCTGAATCCAGATCATGAAGATATCATCAGTGAACCTGAACCAGGCTATGGGTTGGCATTTTGGGAGGCTAGGAAGGACTCCTCTAGATGGCCCATAAACTGGTTGGACATAGGAGAGTGCCATGGATTTGTTTGTGTACTTCCATTCAGAGCTGAAATTGTTGTGGATAGGATAAAGCTAGTAAGATCTGTGATGGATGAGGTGATGGGTTCGCAGTCTGGAGGACGTTGGGACAGGTAATAGTCAATAGCAGTAAGACCATGGGCATTAGGGATGTTGGTGTATAGGGAAGTGGCATCAACAGTGATGAGAAGGGATCCAGGAGGTAAAGGGATGTGGTTGGTGGAGAGTTTGTGAGAGAAGTGGTTGGTATTTTTGAGGTGCGAGGCTAGATTATGAGCAGGTATTACTCAGTGAGGGCTGAAATTACTTCAGTGGGGGCACATTAACCAGCCACCATGGGGCGTCCAGGAGTATTAGGTTTATGGATTTTGGGGATCATGTAGAAGGTTGATGTGCAGGGTGTCATAGAGATGATGAGGGAAATGGAGTCAGGGGAGAGGTTCTGGAAAGGGCCTCTGTTGCACGTCTGGGATGGGATCACTCTGGCAGAGTTTGTTGCTGGAGTAGTCAGATAATTGGCACTCTGCAAATGCACCCACCCATCTTTCCCTGCTCTTCTCCATTTTTCCTCCGTTTTCCCCACCTCCCCACCCCACGACCTCCTGATGCTTTGCCTATTGGCATTCTAGTCCCTGCACATTCTACTAGACAGCACTTCTCACTTCTCCCACCCATACGCTGCTATCCCATCCCTTTCCCCTCCAGATTACTGCTACCATCCCATGTGATAGCTGCTTCCTCGCCTGAGCTACTGTTGTTGTTGTTGTGGTCTTCAGTCCTGAGACTGGTTTGATGCAGCTCTCCATGCTACTCTATCCTGTGCAAGCTTTTTCATCTCCCAGTACCTACTGCAACCTACATCCTTCTGAATCTGCTTAGTGTATTCATCTCTTGGTCTCCCTCTACGATTTTTACCCTCCACGCTGCCCTCCAATACTAAATTGGTGATCCCTTGATGCCTCAGAACATGTCCTACCAACCGATCCCTTCTTCTGGTCAAGTTGTGCCACAAACTTCTCTTCTCCCCAATCCTATTCAATACTTCCTCATTAGTTATGTGATCTACCCATCTAATCTTCAGCATTCTTCTGTAGCACCACATTTCGAAAGCTTCTATTCTCTTCTTGTCCAAACTATTTATCGTCCATGTTTCACTTCCATACATGGCTACACTCCATACGAATACTTTCAGAAATGACTTCCTGACACTTAAATCAATACTGGATGTTAACAAATTTCTCTTCTTCAGAAACGCTTTCCTTGCCATTGCCAGCCTACATTTTATATCCTCTCTACTTTGACCATCATCAGTTATTTTGCTCCCCAAATAGCAAAACTCCTTTACTACTTTAAGTGCCTCATTTCCTAATCTAATTCCCTCAGCAACACCCGACTTAATGAGACTACATTCCATTATCCTTGTTTTGCTTTTGTTGATGTTCATCTTATATCCTCCTTTCAAGACACTGTCCATTCCATTCAACTGCTCTTCCAAGTCCTTTGCTGTCTCTGACAGAATTACAATGTCATCGGCGAACCTCAAAGTTTTTATTTCTTCTCCATGAATTTTAATACCTCCTCCGAATTTTTCTTTTGTTTCCTTTACTGCTTGCTCAATATACAGATTGAACAACATCGGGGAGAGGCTACAACCCTGTCTTACTCCCTTCCCAACCACTGCTTCCCTTTCATGTCCCTCGACTCTTATAACTGCCATCTGGTTTCTGTACAAATTGTAAATAGCCTTTCCCTCCCTGTATTTTACCCCTGCCACCTTTAGAATTTGAAAGAGAGTATTCCAGTCAACATTGTCAAAAGCTTTCTCTAAGTCTACAAATGCTAGAAACGTAGGTTTGCCTTTCCTTAATCTTTCTTCTAAGATAAGTCGCAAGGTCAGTATTGCCTCACGTGTTCCAGTGTTTCTACGGAATCCAAACAGATCTTCCCCGAGGTTGGCTTCTACTAGTTTTTCCATTCGTCTGTAAAGAATTCGTGTTAGTATTTTGCAGCGTTGACTTATTAAGCTGATAGCTCGGTAATTTTCACATCTGTCAACACCTGCTTTCTTTGGGATTGGAATTATTATATTCTTCTTGAAGTCTGAGGGTATTTCGCCTGTTTCATACATCTTGCTCACCAGATGGTAGAGTTTTGTCAGGACTGGCTCTCCCACGGCCATCAGTAGTTCCAATGGAACATTGTCTACTCCGGGGGCCTTGTTTCGACTCAGGTCTTTCAGTGCTCTGTAGTTTGCGGTTATCTGTGCATGAGGTGTGCTTGCTTGTTTGAATGGATGGTGTGTGCCTCTCTTTTTCCAACAAAGGCTGTGGCTGAAAGCTTATGTGTAAGTGTCTCTCAGTTGTGCTTGTCTGCAACTTAGTGTGGTATCATAACAAAGTGACTAACTAACTAGAGACGACTGTTGTTGTTGTTGTTGTTGTTGTTGTTGTGGTGGTGGTCTTCAGTCCTGAGACTGGTTTGCTGCAGCTCTCCATGCTACTCTATCCTGTGCAAGCTCCTTCATCTCCCAGTACTTACTGCAACCTACGTCCTTCTGAATCTGCGTAGTGTATTCATCTTTTGGTCTCCCTCTATGATTTTTACCCTCCACACTGCCCTCCAATGCTAAATTTGTGATCCCTTGATGCCTCAGAACATGTCCTACCAACCGGTCCCTTCTTCTTGTCAAGTTGTGCCACAAATTCCACTTCTCCCCAGTTCTATTCAATACCTCCTCATTAGTTGTGTGATCTACCCATCTAATCTTCAGCATTCTTCTGTAGCACCACATTTCGAAAGCTTCTATTCTCTTCTTGCCCAAACTATTTATCGTCCATGTTTCACATCCATACATGGCTACACTCCATACAAAAACTTTCAGAAACGACTTTCTGACACGTAAATCTATACTTGATGTTGACAAATTTCTCTTCTTCAGAAACGCTTTTCTTGCCATTGCCAGTCTACATTTTATATCCTCTCTACTTTGACCATCATCAGTTATTTTGCTCCCCAAATAGCAAAACTCCTTTGCTAATTTAAGTGTCTCATTTCCTAATATAATTCCCTCAGCATCACCCGACTTAATTCGACTACATTCCATTATCCTCATTTTGCTTTTGTTGATGTTCATCTTATATCCTCCATTCAAGACACTGTCCATTCCGTTCAACTGCTCTTCCAAGTCCTTTGCTGTCTCTGATAGAATTACAATGTCATCGGCGAACCTCAACGTTTTTGTTTCTTCTCCATGTATTTTAATACCTACTCAGAATTTTTCTTTTGTTTCCTTTACTGCTTGCTCAATATACAGATTGAATAACATTGGGGACAGGCTACAACCCTGTCCCACTCCCTTCCCAACCACTGCTTCCCTTTCATGTCCATCGACTCTTATAACTGCCATCTGGTTTCTGCACAAATTGTAAATAGCCTTTCACTCCCTGTATTTTACCCCTGCCACCTTTACAATTTGAAAGAGAGCAGATGACTGCTCACTCCAATCATATTAGTATTATTATTAATGATAAACAACTAAATGAGTCCTCTGTGTTAATGAATAAAGAAAAGTTGCATACAATTCAGTGACCCATCGCTAAGAAGGTCATAACGGACAGTATTCATGCTTGGATAGGTCAAGTATTGGGGGATGGGGAATCAGCCATGTCCTTTTTAAAGGAACCATCCTGACTCTCACTTTAATCAGTTTAGAATCTTACAGAAAACTTATCGAACAAAAGTGTGTGTGACTTTCTCAATCATAACACTAGAAGATGTGGTAAAAAATGCATACTTCATTTAAAAGACAGCTGCTTGTCATTTTCAGTCTCCGACTGAACTGTTGAAAGCTGCTTCAATTCCTTAAGAATGGTGGAGCTCTTATATTCACATCTCAGACTTTCCTAAATAATGTGGGCAAAAGAGTGGATTTGGATTCCATTATGAATCGTTGTACTCTGCAACAGTGAAATGATAGTAATCAGGGACGAACACAGCAAACAGCTGCATAGCAAAATATATTTTATTACAGATGTAGCAATATTAGAACTTTTAGTTAAATATTTTATTTTTATGTGCAACTGATCTAACTGTAATTTGTAAGCAAAAGGTAACTAGTAGAGTGGACACCTTTTAGTATCTTTAATGCACACTGTGGCTGATTAAGTAAACGTGTAAACAGCACCCACAGCATGAACTGAGATATGGAAAATTTAAGGTCATTTCAGCAACATGTGTATGTACTTGCATTCTGTGTCTATATGGCTCACTACTAAATGGTATGTTTGTTTTCACGTGTAATCTTTGGTCTGAGCAAGTGCCTCTTGACATAACCAATTCAAGTGTCAGATTCCTATGTTTTCTTATTAATTTTTGCACTGATGCTGACTATACTGTACTCGAAATCCAACCAGATTTACAATAAAATACAGACTGATACACGACGGTTTGCTGCATTCATCCCTGACTACAATAAGCTAGCATTTATCTGTCACAGGATCCTGCAGCATATTCTGAACTTTAATACAGTGAGTTTCCTAGAGGAAGAAATTCCTCTCTCCATAAATCGGAGAGGATTTAGAAAGTGTCACTTGTGCAAAATATGGGTGCCCTTTGCACACATGTAGTTTGCAAACCGTGAATGCACACCAACATGCTGGACTCGCATTCGGGAGGACGACGGTTCAATCCCGTCTCCAGCCATCCTGATTTAGGTTTTCCGTGATTTCCATAAATTGTTTCAGGTAAATGCCAGGATGGTTTCTTTGAAAGGGCACGGCCGATTTCCTTCCCAATCCTTCCTTAACCCGAGCTTGCGCTCCATCTCTAATGACCTCGTTGTCGACGGGACGTTAAACACTAACCACCACCATCGTCACACCAACATGTGGACTCTACGTTCCTGGACTTCTTGAAAGCACTCAACACTTTACTTCACTAAAGGTCCAAGCATATGAAATAGTTTCTCAGTCACATTCTTTGCTTAAAGACTTTCTGAAATATAGATACCAAGAGTTCATCAGAAAGTACCGCAGGTCATGTGATTATAGAGCTGCTTCTGTTTGTCAAATATATATAAGGTCTATCAGATAGGATGGACAGCAATCTGGGCAGCTGTTGAGTATGTGAAAGTGTTGCCACTGAGTGACTGTAGGGGCACAAAGGACGGCATGGATAGAATTTCTATTTGGTGTCATGAATGGGAAACTAGTTTTAAATGTGGATAAATGTAAGTTATTGCAAGTGGGTATGAGAAACACTACTGTAATGTTCAAATACAGTATTAATGGTATGCTGCCTGCCTAAGCCAATTGAAACAAAGCGGGAGGATTCTTTCCCCCTGTCATGCCCCCCTCCCCCCCATTTTTTTTTCTTTTTGGAAATATCTTCAATAGTATAATTTTTATGACATGTCCACAGTACTAAAAATCTTGCATATTAACTGAGGGTTTGGCCAACTAACCCTATTATCCATTACATTCTTGTGGTTAATCAGAACTCATAACTGTAATTAGTTTACCTACATCTACATGATTACTCTGATATTCACAATAAAGTGCCTGGCAGAGGGTTCAATGAACCACCTTCATGCTGTCTCTACCATTCCACTCTTGAACAGCATGCGGGAAAAACGAGCACTTAAATGTTTCCGTGCGAGCCCTGATTTCTCTTATTTTATCTTGATGATCATTTCTCCCTATGTAGGTGGGTGCCAACAGAATGTTTTCGCAATTGGAGTAGAAAACTGGCTGATCGAAATTTCATGAGAAGATTCCGTCGCAACGAAAAATGTCTTTGTTTTAATGATTGCCACTCCAATTCACGTATCATGTCTGTGACACTATCTCCCCTATTTCACGATATTACATAATGAGCTGCTCTTCTTTGTACTTCTCCATGTCATCCGTCAGTCCCACCTGATGTGGATCCCACACCGCACAGCAGTACTCAAGAATAGGGCGGACAAGCATAGTGTAAGCAGTCTCTTTGGTAGATCTGTTGCACCTTCTAAGTGTCCTGCAAATGAATCGCAGTCTTTGGTTTGCTCTACCCACAATATTATCTATGTGATCGTTCCAATTTAGGTTATTTGTAATTGTAATACCTAAGTATTAAGTTGAATTTACAGCCCTCAGATTTGTGTGACTTATCGCGTAATCGAAATTTAGCAGTTTCTTTTAGTACTCATGAGAATAACTTCACACTTTTCTTTATTCAGGGTCAATTGCCACTTTTCACACCATACAGATATCTTATCTAAATAATTTTGCAAGTCGTTTTGATCATTTGATGACTTTACAAAACGGTAAAGGACAGCATCATCTGCAAACAATCTAAGATGGCTACTCAGATTGTCTCCTATGTCGTTAATATAGATCAGGAACAAGAGAGGGCCTTTAACACTTCCTTGGGGATTGCCTTCTGTTTTATTCGCCGACTTTCCGTTTATTACTACAAACTGTGACTTTTCTGACAGGAAATCATGAATCCAGTCGCACAAGTGAGGAAGTACTCCGTAGGCACGTAGTTTGATTAGAAGACACTTGTGAGGAACGGTGTCGAAAGCCTTCTGTAAATCTAAAAATATGGAATCAATTTGACATCCCCTGTCGATAGCACTTGTTAATTCATGAGCACAAAGAGCTAGTTGTGTTTCACAAGAACAATATTTTCTGAATCCATGCTGACTATATGTCAATAAATTGTTTTCTTCGAGGTACTTCATAATATTCGAATACAATATACGTTCTAAAACCCTACTGCACATTGATGTTAGTGATATAGGCGTGTAATTCAGCAGATTACTCCTACTTCCCTTTTTAGGTATCGGTGTGACTTGAGCAATTTTCCAGTCTTTAGGTACGTATCTTTCTGTGAGCGAGTGGTTGTATATAATTGCTAAATATGGAGCTATTTTATCAGCATACTCTGAGAGGAACCTGACTGGTATACAGTCTGGACCAGAGGCCTTGCCTTTATTAAGTGATTTAAGCTGCTTTGTTACACCGAGGATATCTACTTTTATATTTCTCATCTTGGCAGTTCTTCTTGATTGGAATTCTGGAATATTTACTTCGTCATCTTTGGTGAAGGAGTTTCGGAAAACAGTGTTTAATAACTCTGCTTTAGTGGCACTGTCATCAGTGACTTCACTGTTGTTATCGCGCAGTGAAGGTATTGATTGTGTCTTGCCACTGGTGTGCTTTATGTATGAATCTCTCTGGGTTTTCTGCCAGATTTCAAGACAGAATTTCGTTGTGGAAATTATTAAAAGCATCTCGCATTAAAGCACGCGCCATATATCGAACTTCTGTAAAACTGTGCCAATCTTGGGGATTTTGGGTTCTTTTAAATTTGGCATGCTTTTTTTGTTGCTTCTGCAACAACGATCTGACCCGTGTTGTGTACCATGGGGGATCAGTACCATCACTTATTAGTTTATGTGGTATATATCTCTCAATTGCTGTTGATACTATCTCTTTGGAAACATTCCACACTTACATGATCAGATCGGAAGGAGTGAAGGCTGTCTCTTAAAAAGACGTTAAGAGCATTTTTACCAGCTTTTTTAAATAGATATACTTTGCGTTTCTTTTTGATGGTTGTAGGTGTTACGGTATTCAGCCTAGCAGCAACTGCCTTGCGGTCACTGATCCCTGTATTCGTCACAACACTCACTATTTGTCCAGGATTATTTGTTGCTAAAAGGTCAAGTATGCTTTCGCAACCATTTATGCTTCGAGTGGGCTCATGAACTAATTGTTCAAAATAATTTTCTGAGAAAGCATTCAGTACAATTTCAGATGATGTTTTATGCCTGCCACTGGCTTTAAATGTGTAATTTTTCCAGCTATCAAGGGTAGACTGAAAACACCACCGACTATAATTGTATGAGCGGGGTAATTATTTTAAATGAGACTCACGTTTTCTTTGAACTGTTCAGCAACTATGTCTTCTGAGTCGGGGGTCGGTAAAACGATCCAATTAATAGTTTAGTCTGATTGTCAGGTATAACCTCTACCCATACTATTTCACATGAACTATCTACTTCAATTTCGCTACAAGGCAAACTACCTCTGACAGCAATAAATACTCCTCGACCAACTATATTTAATCTATCCTTTCTGAACACTGTTAGATTGTTTGAAAAAATTTTGGCTTAACTTATTTCCGGCTTTAGCCAGCTCTCTGTACCTACAACTATTTGAGCTTCAGTTCTTTCTATTAGGGCTTGGAGCTCTGGTTCTTTCCCAACACAGCTACGACAATTTACAACTACAATACCAATCATTTCTACAACTACCTTACTGTGTTTTACCTGCCCACTTTCTGACGGACGACCCTTCTGTGGTCCTCTGAGACCCTCTAACCTAAAAAACCGCCCAGTCCCTTCCACACAGCCCCCACTACCCGTGTAGCTGCATCCTGTGTGTAGTGGACTCCTGACCTATTAAGTGGAACCCAGAAACCCACCACCCGATGGCGCAAGTCAAGGAATCTGCAGCCTACACGGTCACAGAACCGCCTAAGCCTCTGATTCAGACCCTCCACTCGGCTCTGCACCAAAGAACCACAGTCGGTTCTATCAACAATGCTGCAGATGGTGAGCTCTGCCTTAATCTCGGAAGCAAGACTGGCAGTCTTTACCATTCCCACCAGCTGCCCGAAACCAGACAGAATCTGCTCCGATCCAAAGCGACACACGTCATTGGTACTGACATGAGCCACCACCTGCAGTTTGCTGCACCCTGTACTCTTCATGGCATCCGGAAGCACCCTTTCCACATCCAGAATGACCTTCCCCCCCCCCCCCCCTCCCCCCCCACTAGAATGCACACAGAGTGCACACTGGTTTCCTTCCCCTCCTTGGCAGCCATATTCCTAAGGGGCCCCCTTATGCACCTAACATTGGAGCTCCCAACTACCAGCAAACTCACACTCTGTGAATGCCCAGACCTTGCGGGCCAAGAAGCTTCCTCTGGAACAGGGTGGACGACTGCATCCAGCTCAGAGACGTCGTCAGCCACAGATAACGCCAAAAACCTGTTCGTGAAACGAACCGGGGAGGCCCTACGATCGGCCCCATGGAAAGTTTTTCGCTGCCTGCCAGACTTTGGAATGATCTCCCACTCGACCACGGGTGAGGGGTCAACCTCAGTGCAGGCAGTACCCGGGGAGGTCACAGCAGTGGACTGATCAGAAGACACGTGGGATGTGCTTGACATCCCTCGCATCCCCAAGTCCGATCCTCCACAGTGAGGCCCCTTGGCAGCAGCCTCAAGCTGTGTGATGGAAGCCAACGCAGCCTGAATCTGTGAGTGAAGGGTCGCCAGCTCAGCTCGCATCTGTACACAACAATCACAGTTCCTATCCATTACTGCACTCCTCCGGTTTCAAGCTCGTAAAAATATGTAACAAGCGAACGGTGTACTCGTCTTATTAGTAGCAGGAACTAGCGATGCGCTCTCTCTGACGGTCTTAACTGACACTGAGCTGTTCTAGCCAAACAAACAAAAGCCTGCACGATACGAGAGTCGATACAATGGTCGATAGCAACAACGGTACTGTACACTACACTGTTATTGAAATAAAAGGTTGTGCCTAGGAAGCAGTGGAACACGCAATAAATTACAAAAATAAATTAGTAACTACACAGATAACTGAAAATAAGTCGCTCCTGTTTGAAGCTCGTAAAAATATGTAAAAAGCAAACAGTGTACTTGCCTTAGTAGTAGCACGAACTAGCGATGCCCTCTCTCTGACGGTCTAACTTGCCTAAAAACCTTGCTAATTACAAATACTAGTAATGTAGAACTTTGTTAACATTGTTCAGATGTAAACATATACCTGATTGCTAGCTTCCTGATAACGTAAAGCAAAAGTATATATAAATAAGTGAAGTGTCTATACATCTAATGGCAAAAATATGTTAGCAAATCTTGTGCCCATTTAGTTTCAGGATAAATATCATTCTTAGTTATAACATTGTTACTGAAGTAGCATCCTCTGTTTTTGCAAACTAGACAGTATAATTCAGTAGAGATTTTGTTGTATTTAAAAGTTCACATTCCGAAGAATCTTTTTCCACTATTCAGTTAACCAGGATTGTAAATTTCTAATCGTAACTTCAGCAAACAACAATAGATACATGTAGTTCTAATTATTATACTTTAAAGCCTTCCTTTACTCATTAAGACCTAGAAGTTTGATGTAGAAGTAAGTTTTAAGATCCCAAAATATATGGTGTATTCCAAAAATTTGTACTGAAAATTAAAATGAAGTATACTTTGACCTTATTCAGCTCTAATTCATGAAAATGTATTTATTTCAGTGAGTGAATTTACTACTGCTATGAAGGTCCCAGATCAAATGTTTAAGCAGAAATATGGTTTTGATAAACCAAAACCAGATGATCCAGTTGTTTTCATCTGTACTACTGGAGCAAGAAGTTACATAGCTCTGAGAAATGCTCTTCGAATGGGCTACAAAAAGTAAGAAAACTCAGTTATTTATAAAAGAGATTTAGTTACATTTTATCAGTGAGAGATGAAAATAGAGTTTCTATGTATAAATTAGCAAAGCTGATAGTACCTCAGCAAAGCTAACATAGATATTGATTTTGAGCTTTCAGAAATTTTACTGGTTGTTTCGTCATGATTAGTCCTCTTATTTAAACAATGTGTAGCCAGTAATCTTTACAGTGAACCACAGTGGTGCGTAGGAAGTCGATATGAACAATTTTGTACAGGAGGCACATGGTCTATCAAGTGTGGAAAGTACCTCAACTGGCCTACAAGAATCACCGAAGCTACAGCACATGTGCAGCACACTAGATTTTCAATATTCCCTAGCTCTCTGTATGCAAACTACTAGTCCTAACAGAAAAAATCGAATAGAACCATTTTTGTGTAGCAAATTTAATATAGTTTAATTTCATAATGGGATATGTTCATCCGCACCACACACACACACACACACACACGGGGAGGGGGTCAGAATTTTTAGTAAATTGTTCAAGGCACTCAGTCCTGCCACTGTAGAAAAATTTGCAGGTACGTAAATTTCTCATATTGGACCTTTTTTTATGTTCATTGACTGGGCTTATTACACCACTGGTTTAGTCACAAATTGTAAAATTGACATTTGTGTAAATTCCGACCTTGAAAGTAATGTTCTTGTAAGGGTTAAATTTTAATCAGATTGGCAGTAATTAGTTTTTGCATAATATTTACAAAAGTTATTTTTCTTTCATCGTCCTCATGGGCGTGTTTAAATTAGTAATGTGAACAAAATAGCTGGCTCAACTGGTGGTGTAATAGCCTCATTGATTAAGACCAAAACAGGTCGATTATGAGAACTAATTCATGTAGTCACAAATTTTTGTTCAGACATAGGATGGAGTGCCATAGACAATATACCAAAAATCCTGACAGATGGGAATGGAAGGGGTGTGCATTTGTGTTGGGGCAGTGTGTGTGTGTGTGGGGGGGGGGGGGGGGGGATGTTTGTATGTTTTTCTTGTGTCACTCGAATACCATGTGTCCTAGTACAAAATTAACCTACATTTAATTTTCTACAACAAGTGTCCTGTTAAATCTTTTTTTCTCTAGGACTAATAGTGCATAGGGAGCAAGAGAATATGAAAATCTCGTTGGGAATGCATATAGTGTAGTGTTTTTTGTAGGTCAGTTTGAGGCACATTACTTTCCCTACTTGATAGACCACAAGTGTCCTGTATAAAACTGTTCATCTCAACTTCCTCTACACCACTATTGTACATTGTAAAAAGTTATTATTGTTTACATCCCATGCAAACATTTCCTTAACATGTTCTTATCTTGTATCATTTTTGCTTGTGATGTGTGTACTCAACAGTCATAAGTGCATGTTTGATTTTCTCACTACTTACATTCTACTCTTTGCCTCACCATGTCAACCTGAATTTGACCAGGCTATTTTGAATTAAGCCTTCTTTTATCTCTGAACTTGACATTAATCTTTATTGTGATATGAACATGGTTTTTGTTGCCCCATTACAGCAGACCAAGTAAGTCATAAAACATAGAATCATGTTTCTACCCCTTACATCCATTAATCCTTTAATTGAGGAATAGAACCAAGGACATAATATGTTGTGTGTAAGTCTGCAAGAAAAATATCAACACTAAGTTCAGATACTCAACACACCAGTCTGCAGTTTAACATAAATACATTTTCTATAAAAGCAACCCAGTTTTATGGGCACTTTCTAACTCTTTGCATAACAGATGATGTGGAGGCTGTGTATTCACTTTACAATATAAGCACCAACTATTACCTTCGATTAGATTAGATTAATTATTCATTCCATAGACCCCAAAAGAGGGAATCCTCTGGATGTGGAACATGTCAGATAAACACTTTACAAAGATGTAAATGGTCTACTGCACTTGTTGAGACATTCATGGATGGAACAGGAGGAGTTGGCCATCAAAAATTCTTTTAAATTATGTTTAAATTGTGCCTTGTTTGAAACTAAACTCTTAATGGTTGCTGGTAACTTACTGAAAATATGCATTGCTGAATACTGGACTCCTTTCTAGGCAAGAGTAAATGATTTTAAATCTTTATGTATATTGTTCTTATTCCTAGTATTGATACAGTGTACTAAGCAGTTAGTTGGAAAAAGAGATGTATTATTTACAACAAACTTCATTAAGGAATAAATATACTGAGAAGCTGTGGTTAGTATGCCCAATTCTTTGATCAGGTTTCGACATGTGTTCTTGGATTTACACTACACATTACTCTCATTATACGCTTCTGTACTCTAAACTTTTTTTCTCCGTATGTGGAGTTACCCCAAAGTATGATACCATATGACATAATGGAGTGAAAATAAGCGAAATATGACTTTTTTTTTATATTTATATCTCCTCTATCTGACATCATTTGCATTGCAAACACAGACTTGTTTAGGCACTTTAGCAGTTTGTTAGTATGTCGCTCCCAACTGAATTTATTATCAAGTTGTAATCCCAAGAATTTTACACTCTCAACTTCTCCTATTTCCATGTCATCATATTTTATACACACACTAGAAGGAAATCTCTTGGATTCGTAACATGTAAGCTTTCATGGCCGTCGTCTTCATTAATTAAAACTTCCGGGCCGAATTGCCACGGTCCATATATAAAACTTCTTCTCCTTCCTGACATTTCGTTGCCTACTGCGGGCAACATCTTCTGAGGTGAGTCGGCAACTGGCGGTCGACTTTGTACAAACGAAGTGACAATCGATTACCTGTAATTGAGAGAGATGGCACTAGCCAGAGATAGTTTTAAAGTCGAAAGCATGTGATGAGTGGTGGCGCCATCTAAGTGCTCTATATAAGCAGGACCTCCAGCGCCTAGCAGCCAGTGCCGACTCGCCTCAAAAGATGTTGCCCGCAGTAGGCAATGAAACGTCAAGAAGGAGAAGAAGTTTTATATATGGACCACGGCAATACAGCCCCGAAGTCTTAATTAATGAATGAAACCTCTTGGAAGTTCTGAACTGCATACAGTGGGTCTTTTCAAAGTTTAATGGCAGTGAATTGGCTATGGACCACTTATTAATGCCATTAAAAATTTCATTAGCTGCCCTTTCTAAATTTATATTTGATTTACTATTTATTGCAATGTTTGTATCACCTGCAAATAAGAAAAACTTGGCATCTTGTAATGTAACAGATGACAGGTCATTAATAAACACAAGAAAAAGTAGTGGACCTAGTATGGAACTGTGGGGAACATCACATGTAATTTCTTCCCAGTCAGATGACGTCTGATTGCCTACTGCTGAAGTGTTACGTAATGACACCATTTGTTTTCTATTAGTAAGGTATGACTGAAACCACTTTGCAGCACTGCCAGCGATGGCATAGTATTTTAATTTACTTAAAAGAATGCTGTGATTCACACAGTCAAAAGCCTTTGACAGGTCACAACATATGCCAGTTGCCTCCAATTTGTTTTCTAATGAATTAAGGACATTTTCACTGTAAGTGTAAATAGCCTTCTCAATATCAGAACCCTTAAGAAACCCAAACTGTAACTTTGACAGTATGTTATTTTCTCTAAGGTGCTTAAGTAGACGCTTGAACATAACCTTTTCAAAGAGTTTTGAAAAAGCTGGCAAAAGTGAGATCAGTTGGTAATTTGACGGCATTTCTTTGTTCCCTTTCTTGTGGAGAGGTATAACTTCAGTATATTTAAGCCAGTCTGGGACTGTCCCTGTGATAAGTGATTGATTACACAAATAACTTAAGATATGATTAAGCTCACATGAACACTCTTTTATTAACTTTGTTGATATGTTATCATAACCACTAGAATGCTTTGATTTCAAGAGCTTTATAATGGATTCTATTTCTTTAGGTGAAGTAAGTGTCAATTCCATTTTACTGAGATTGCTTGTGTGCACTGGGCTCAGATATTCCATTGCATTATTTACTGAACCTGACAACCCCATGCTATCAGTAACAGAGACAAAATACGTGTTTATATGGTTTGCACCACAACATGTGTTTGTTACCAGGGTTTCATTTATTTTTAGAGCTATTTGTTTCTCCTCATTTCTGGTCTACCTGTCTCTGACTTAACTACATCCCATATTGTTTTTATTTTATTACTGAATGTATTTATCTTCTTCTAATAATGCAGGTGTTTAGATTTCTGGATAACCTCCTTCAATATTTTGCAGTAATTTTTGTAATGAGCTATAATGCTAGTATCAAAAGTGTTCATACATATCGGACAGAGTTTCCTTTTTGTCTCACATGATATCTTTATCCCTTGTGTGATCCATGGTTTCTTATTAGACTTCTGCTTAATTTGAGTTACCTTCAGGGGAAAACAATTTTCACATAAGGTGCTAACTTTATTAATGAATGTTTTGTATTTTCCATTTGTGTCTCGGATGCTGTAAACATCTATCCAATTAATTTCTTTGAGCAATCTCCTAAATTTCTCAGTTTTTTACTGTTTTGTTGGCCTTCTGTACTCATTTCCGATAAATGTTTTACCCTGACAATTTTCAGAATTTAATGTTAGGTGTTGCATGTCATGATCAGATAGCCCACGTACTACTGGTTTTGTAATGTGGCTTAGTTGCCTATAATTGTCTATGAAGATATTATCAATGGCAGTCTTAGAACGTTTGTATACTGTAGTTGGGAAATTTACAGTAGAAATTAAATTGAGTACAATGTAATTGATTTCAGTAACTGTTCACTGACAGTGTTTTTCAGGACATCTGTATCAAAATCACCAGCAAACCACTAGTTCTTTGTTTCTTAATTTTAGATGACATATTAAATCTTCAAGACCATTTATAAACAGGTTGTGGATTGCAATTAACAACACAAGATTGACATTTCCATATCCATTCAACACAAGTTTGTTACAGTAGTTGTGTTACTATAATACTAATCATGCGCCCATAAAGTGGAATGATTGTTCATTCCATTGCTTCACAGTGACTAAATTTATGATTTCTGTATAGGTTCTCGTGTAGTTGTGATCATCCTTCTATGGAAACTGAGTATTCCTTTGAGATAAATAAGGTAATTGAAAGTCTTATTGAATATTAAAAATTTAAAGAACAAGTACCTTATTGGTTTGACTGGAGTCATTCACCTGGGAAACTGCTGAACAGGATAAGGAGTAAAATAAGAAGATTCTGACAACCTACAAGATTGAAAAATCTGAGCGCTAAGGAGTGACTGAGAAGACAGAAAAAAAATCTGAAGTAAGAGAAGGAAACACTAGAAATATAACCATAAAAGAGAGAATGTTTGACAACAAGAGACAAAATGCAAAATAGAAGCAAAACTATATGAGAAGCAAACTGCAGATTAATCTGTAGTGAAAAGCAAAAAAATGTAATGATTGAGGAGGTGACAATGGAAAGAAAAATGGCTCAAATGGCTCTGAACACTATGCAACTTAACTTCTGAGGTCATCAGTCGCCTAGAACTTAGAACTAATTAAACCTAACTAACCTAAGGACATCACACAAATCCATGCTCGAGGCAGGATTTGGACCTGCGACTGTAGTGGTCGCTCGGTTCCTGACTGTAGCGCCTATAACCGCAAGGCTACTCCAGCTGGCTGACAAGGGAAAAGCAAGTGAGAAGATTTGGTTAGAAATGTGAGATAGTGACATGAGAAAGTCCATAAACATAGACAGCAATGTCCATAGGAGAACAGCAATCTTGTGCTATAATTTGATTAAAATAACAGTGTAGATCTCCATGATAGGACCGGTTTTTCAAATACGCACTAGAGAGCGCTGCCTAACAAATAGATGATGACATTTATATATTTTAATGGGTGTATCTTTTAATGTATTTATTCCTAAATTATATTTTCACATGATATCTGCATGTACTTATAATTATAGATATAATTACTTCTCTCTAGTTCATTTGTTTATTGGCAAAATATTGATAAGAACAATGTTTGTGTCATTTATATCAGTGTCATTAGGTGACAGTCCTTCCTCACTCATTCTGTAATTTCAGCTGTTTTTAACAAAAAAGTCTATTTGTCTGATGATGTGTAATGATTGAACTGCTTACATATTCGTACCTGGCCTATTTTAGTTTAGTTATGTCATGTTCCTTAGATTATTTTCGTGATTATTTTATCGATATGATGTGGAGCAAGTCAGATCACAAGATATATTTACACACATGAATAATGCTAATATTAATATTACTGAAATTTGTAGTTGTACACATGCAACTACATTTAGGGGTACAATTTTTTTTCTTTTTTTTTACCAGTTCTGAAACAGAAACTCTTCCATGGAATAGAAGGAGTTGTCCAAAAGAAATGATTTTAAGCTAGATTTAAAACTTGATCTGGTACCTGCCAGACACTTGATGTTGATGGGCAAATGATCAAAGATTTTTGTTGCTGAATAATGTACTCCTTTTTGAGCAACTGACAGCTTCAATAACGGATAGGAAAGGTCATTTTTCCCTCTAGTGTTGTACGTATGAACATCACTGTACTTTGCGAATTGAGGTGGATTATTTATAATGAATTTCACTAGCGAATATATGTACTCTGATGGTGCAGTTAAAATACCTAATTCCTTGAATAGGTGCCTACATGATGTCCTTGGGTGAACACCACTAATTATTCGCACTGCTCTCTTTTGTGCAATCAATACTTTATGCCTAAGTGGTGAGTTACCCCAGAGAACTATTCCATAAGATATTATTGAGTGGAAATGTGCAAATACATTAGGAGGCTGATCTGTTTATTACCAAGACTAGCGATTATACGAAGAGCGAAAGAAGCTGAACTTAGTTGTTTGAGAAGCTC
Organism: Schistocerca piceifrons; assembly: GCF_021461385.2. Classification (NCBI taxonomy): domain Eukaryota; kingdom Metazoa; phylum Arthropoda; class Insecta; order Orthoptera; family Acrididae; genus Schistocerca; species Schistocerca piceifrons. Next base: position 1,200,707,884 of record NC_060138.1, on the reverse strand, counting down.
AGTAATATGCTTCTTCCAGTTCCAGTTGTCACCAATGAGAACACCCAAAAATTTGGAGAAATCTACCCTGTTAACTGAACCCTGTACATATGCTACATCAATTGTTGGTATGACTCTATTTGGTGTACAGACTGGATATAGTGAGGGTTCTTTTTTTTTTTTTTTTTTTCAAAACAAGGGAGAGTCCATTTCCTGAGAATCACTTAATAATTCTTTGAAAGACATCCTAACACTATCTTCAGCTGCTTTTTCTGGAATGGGATTTATTATAACACTCGTGTCATCTGCAAAAGGTACTAGTTCTGCTTGCTGAACGTTAAGTGAGAGCTCATTCACATGAATAAGGAACGGCAGAGGGCCCAAAATTGAACCCTGTGGGACTCCCTCTGTGATAACTCCCCATTCACTAGAATTTACCACCCTCCCAACATTATTTGTGTTATTCAGCACAACTTTTTGCTTTCTATTCGTTAAGTATGATTCAAACCAGCTGTGCGTATAGCCGTCAATTCCATAAAACCGGAGTTTTCCTAAGAGTGTGACATGATCCACACAGTCAAATGCCTTGGAAAGATCACAAAAATACCAGCTGGTGATAATTTGTTATTTAGGGCTTGTAATATTTGATGGGTAAATGTGTAGATAGCATTCTCAGTTGAGTAACCGTTCTGGAATCCGAACTGTGACATGCTGAGTAAATTATTTTCACTTAAATGTGAGACTACTCTTGAATACATAACTTTTTTGAATATTTTAGAAAATGAAGTCAGCAATGAGATTGGTCTATAATTACTTAAGTCACTCTTGTCCCCTTTCTTATGAAGAGGTTTGACAATTGTGTATTTCAATTTGTCTGGAAAAATTCCCTGTGCCAGTGAAGCATTACATATATCACTAAGGACTCCACTTATTAAATTAGAGCAATGCTTCAAAATTATGTTAGAGACTCCATCAACACCACGTGAGCTCTTGTTTTTCAGTATATTTATAATTCCCTTAATTTCAATGGGGGATTTTGATGCTATTCATAAAGTCCTGGGGAATTACATTTTAACATATTTTTTTGCTTCTTCAACTGAACCCTTTAACCCTATTTTTGCTGCTACATTCAGAAAGTGATTGTTAAAAATACTTGCAACTCGTGAATTATCACTCACAACATCGCCATTTAGCCTCATTGTTATTGTTATGGTATGGTGTGCACTGTCAGGTTGCCCCGTCTCCCGTTTGACAATATTCCATGTAGTTTTAATCTTATTAACTGCATTATTAATTTCTGTCAGAACACATAAGCTTCTCGACTACTTAATGACTTTCCTTAAAATATTACAGCATCTTTTGTAGTAAGCAAGTAATGATGGATCCTGACTTATTCTGGCCTGTCCATATATTTCCCTCTTCCTCTTACACGATATCTTAATTCCCTTAGTAATCCATGGCTTACTTGACTTTGTAGTGGCTTTTTTGGACAACGTTTCAGGAATGTAACTCTCAAATACTGAGACAAATTTACGGTGGAATAAATTGAATTTGGCATGAGCATCATTTTCTGTGTATACTTCATCCCATTCTACCTCTTCTAGGCTGCTCTTAAAACTCTGTACCTTGTTCAGATCAATAAGCCTCCCTGCCTTGTATGAACCTGCCTGAAGCCTGTAAGGTGCTATATGTGTTATTTCCATCAACTGTGTTTCATGATCAGATAGCCTATTAACAACTGGGTACACACTAATTGTTTCTGCCTGAGCACTGTCTATGAAAATGTTATCAATAAGTGACCTACTATCCTGCTGCACATGAGTTGGAAAATTTACAACAGACACTAGATTGAAACAACCAAACAAGATTGTAGCTCATTTTTCCTATTCGTATCTTCTAAGAAATCTACATTAAAATCACCACAAACCACTAACTGTTTCTTTTTGTCTGACAGGTAGCTCAATAATGCCTCTAGATTTTTCATGAATAGCTGAACGTTACCTTGAGGAAATCTGTAGATTGTTACAGTTACTATAGACGTAAATTGCAGTAGCAACTCACAAGCACATGCTTCAAGGATCTGATCTACACAAAAACTATTTGTTTCAATATTTTTGACTTTGTGTCCAGTTTTTATATTAGTAGCAACTCCTCCTTTTTCTGTGTTGACTCTACATGAGTAAGATGCTAATCTGTAATCCCTTAATTTTAACTTCTCCATCCCTGTGGTTACATGGTGTTCTGAGAGACACAAAACATCTATACCTTCAGAATTTATCACATTTTCTAGGCATACGAGAAGCTCATCTATCTTATTTTTCAATCTTCTAATTTTCTGATGAAACATACAAATTTTATTTCTTTGGATACTGCTACAGACATTATGTTGCTGTTCTGTTTTAATCTCTTTCAGTACTCTCTGTCTGCAGCCTGACTCTAACCTAAAAAATGTGTCCCTCCGACTCCAGTAATCACAGGGATTTTGGCTTGTGTGCATGTGGCCCCCCTTACATTTTCTGCAAGAAGATCAACTAATCTATCCTTCCCCCTCCTATTCAGGTACAGGTCATGAGTAGTGTAACCCCACCTCACAATTGCATCAACAGGCACAGCACAGATGTGATATTTAGTTTCTGCCAACAGTAACACCCCCCCCCCCCCCCTCCACCACCTATCCAGCTCTCTGTTAACAGGGTTGAGTTGTCAGCCGTATTAACCCAGGGCCAGTCATGATGCTGCAAAACATCCACAAACCCCACATGAATGTGAGCTGTTGCTGCTCCTATTACATCCAGATCACACCTAATACTATTTTCTGAATTGCTAGCCAGACTCTTTCCTGCTCCTCCTACTACAAGAACATGGTCCTCACCATCAAAATCTTTGCACAAGGCCCCTAGGTTTTCTGTAACCTGGCTAAGCTTAGCACTAGGTTGCACAATGCTTGTGACGTGATACTTGACTCCTAGCCTATCCTGTAGCAACTGGCCTACACCTCTCCCATGACTGCTACCTAACAGCAGGACTTTTCTTTCTGCTTGACTTTACTCCCGACCTAGCATTACAATTGTTACTATGAGTCCGCTGCACCCTACTTTGCTCAAAAACTGTTTGAGGCTCTTCTAATTCAGGTAACAAATCAAAATGATTTCTCACTAGAATCTGAAGAGTGATTTCTGGGGTTTTCACCTTCTGACTACGACTTATTACCTGTCCCCAGCTCCCAATCTCTCTTTCCCCCTTCAACCTGTCTAATTCGAAGTACACAGCCTGAAGGGCACAAATCTGTTTTCCCTGTTCTACGATTTTCTTGTCATGGCTACATAAACTACAACTCCATTGGTGAGCCTCATTTGGCACTATAACAGCTTCCCCACTATAATCACCCCAGTGAAACACCAACGCACAATCCTGACTTTTCACTCCCATGCTCACTAATCTACGACAACATCCACATTTGTCACACATGTTGGCAGATTAAACAATATAAATTACACTACAAACAAACAACACAAATACAAACTATACAAATTACATTACAAACAATTCCGCTACACCATTTAATAATTAGTAGAAAGTAAATTAGTTTTCAGTGAGATGAGCAGAGAACTTCTGGACGTCAGGTGAGTGTAGCAGCAGGCGAGAACATAGTTTGAAAATTTCATATAACATCCACATTTCACTTTTTGTGAAACATTTCCATTGGCTGGTGTTGATGTAATCTGTGCTTAGTGTGGGAATTTCACACTGTTTTATGCAAGGCTCTACGGTCATCACTCACAGTTACAATTGTGTTACCAAGAGATTAGCTGAGGAGCCGCCAACACCAGCTATAGGGATATTTGTGTATTTTCTTGTAATTTTATGTGTTTTAGTACTCTCTGTACCTCTGCTATTCTTACCCTTGCAGGGCTCACATTCTGAACATGATTTTAACTTAAAGTTGAATCCGGTCATAATTAATAAATATCATTGTGATCTAGACTGTTGTTTTAACCAAGATATGAGAAAGTGGTAGCTAGAAGACACAGTATGTCTTCATGTCATGTAATAGGAAACAAGCAGAGACTGGAGATCAGGTTCCCATTGGTAAAACATTCAGGTGACCATCTCTTACTTGCTTCATTCTTACAGGATTTGGAGACCGTTTCCAGACATCAGTTTCCTAAAAAAAGTAAGAATCATATCTCTAAAACAATAAAAAATTTCCTTTTGAAGATAGGTTTCCGAGCACTGTTACATACAAAACATTATGCGGTGTTGTAACGAATCCAGCTGTAGCTTACATTGTAGCGTAATTGGATTGTAATTGTGAAGTTGGTATTTTGCATATCTCTAATAGCATTCTACAGCCTTTTATTTAAATTCTGTGTTGTGAGAAAGGTTAACGTTATTTAACAAGCATTGAATCATAATTTTAATAGAAATAATATCTTTTTATTTTTAATTAGTATTCACATGAAAATGCAAGTACTCATGATAAATTAAAATTTTTTGGAAAATTGTGAATCATCATATAGAAAATTGAATACTTTTTTATTTCCAGGGATTGAAAAATATCAGTGATGTAAATTAAAAAAAATTATATTTCATGAAAAGGCCTTACACATATATCTGTCATATTTTAATTTATTTCCTTGTGACCATTAATTAAAATGAAAAATAATATATTTTCATTTAAATAATTATGTTTAGTATTTGTTAATTAATATATCCATTTGTTTTCAAATATTGACATCAAAAGAAAGTACCCTACTATTGACATTCAAACAATGATCCCATGATTGCAGTTCTTTGTCCTTTACAGTGCTTGGAAATATCAATTTTTTGTAATTTTTATTTTATTTATTTATTTTTGAGAATTGTGTCATTCTGCTTTAGAAGATTTGTGTCTGAATACTGACCTGAAAAGCCCTTATGTATGAAGAAAATCGGAGAGGGCCATTTGGTAAGTTCCTTTGTGAGTATGGAGTGCCATATAGAAGCAATAAGTTGCTTCATTCCCACATGTGGCGAATTGGTTGATAGGTACATTTTCTGTGCATGATGTGCAGATGTGTGAAAGATTAGGAGGTGCAGTTTTGATTAAGTGTGTCCCTTGTGAGTTTCAGAGATTCATATATTTTAACCACATTTGTCTTAGAATTTTTGGTGTTTTATAATAATGGTAGCTACAGATGTAGCTCTACAAACTAACTCCCATTCTCAAAAATAAGAAAAGAACTGAGATTAACACATTGGCAACATGAGACCCTACTTCAAGCTCCAGCTGATTATATTGCACACAGCTGCACTCTACAGGAGTAATGGCAATGAAAAGATTTCCTTTTTTACAATGTCTTAACTGCTTTCGCCATCCAGAGGCTAAATCTGAACCCAGACTGCACAGAACATGCTAGGTTATTATATTCAAATTAATGAGCACAAATTTATTTTAGAAATTACTGGGATGTATGAAACAGGATGTTGATTATTAGGTGACAGTGTGTTATGTGTATTAAATGGATTTGATGTGGCTAGTTTGCACTATTCTGGGTAGACTATTAAATTTAAAGTTCTTCTTATAGTATATATGTTTTTCTTTCATATGGAATTGACAGTATGCCAACCAATGTAAGCAGGAAAAATTCTCCTGACTGGGGAGAAATCATTACGGCATTCCACAAACCTCTATTTTAGCTTGACTATTTTTTCTCATATATGCCAATGATCTACCATCTGAGACCTGAGTTTCTCATGACATATATAGTGTTTAAATAATGTATGGAATTACAACTGGGTAATTTCATCAAGAACTGCCAGTATTTTGACAGGTGACCAGCCTGTCATTTTCAACAGCTATTCCTTGAAGAGGAAAGGGTGGTCACTTGTTGAAGTATTGGCAGTTGTCAACAACATCACCCAGCTGCAGTCCCGTATATTATTTGATCTTCCATCTAACATAGAAGGAATAGAATTACAGTTGCACTACTGTAGTGATCAGTACAAAGACACATATAGCTACTGAAGAAGTAATAAATTATGTCCTTAAAAGTAATATTGAGTGGTTTTCTGCAAATGGTCTCACTCTCAATTTAAAAATGACATTGCGTGTTTAGTTCTGCCCATCTAGGGGATCGACTTGAGTGGTAAGTGTAACACACAGTAAATAAACAATAATTAGGATGGAAGCTCCAAAAATTGCAGGCATCCACATTGATGAGAATTGAAACTGGAAAAACGCAACTTGGTTCAGCTAAATTTCCATTTTGAATCAAAGCAAATTTTTGGTAGGGATAAATCAGTAAGTTAAAATATATTTTGTATTTTCATTCTGTAAAGTCATATGGAATGATGATTTGGGGTAACTCATCGTTAAGAAATGAAGTCTACTTTGCTGGAAGAATAATATGTGGTGCTCACCATGGTCTGTTTAAGGCATCAGGCATTTTGACTACTGCTTCACAGTATAAAGATGCTGTAACTTACCAAACGAAGGCGTTGGTATGTTGATAGAGACAATAACAAACACACACACAAATTTCAAGCTTTCGCAACCCACGGTTGCTTCATCAGGAAATAGGGAAGGAGAGGGAAAGACGAAAGGATGTGTGTTTTAAGGGAGAGGGTAAGGAGTCATTCCGCTCCCGGGACTGGAATGACTCCTTACCCTCTCCCTTAAAACCCACATCCTTTCGTCTTTCCCTCTCCTTCCCTATTTCCTGATGAAGCAACCGTGGGTCGGGAAAGCTTGAAATTTGTGTGTGTGTTTGTGTTTGTTATTGTCTCTATCAACATACCAACACTTTTGTTTGGTAAGTTTTTAGATATATTTTTTCCACGTGGAAAGTTTCCATATATATATAGGGAAACATTCCACGTAGGAGAAATGTATCTAAAAACAAAGATGATGTGACTTACCAAATGAAAGTGCTGGCAGGTCGACAGACACACAAACAAACACAAACATACACACAAAATTTGAGCTTTCGCAACAAACTGTTGCCTCATCAGGAAAGAGGGAAGGAGAGGGAAAGACGAAAGGATGTGGGTTTTAAGGGAGAGGGTAAGGAGTCATTCCAATCCCGGTGCGGTGTAACGACGTTTTATTAGGTTTTCGTTTGTTATATGACCATGTGCAGACTTCGTCACCTACGTCAGTTACAACCCACTTCAAAAATGATTCATATTCTTTTTAAATTGTCATAGAATGGTTCTTGAACGAAACTGTAAAACATCAGTTGAGTCGTGTGCAGAAAATTACATCACTTGGGCCAATTGGTTTTCGTAACTTTTTCCCAATTTAAATTTCGTTTGTTTCTCCTCAGAAAATTATATCGACACACGTTATCTTGATCTAATCGATATCAGAATCACACATTAAATAAACTTTTTAGATTCAAAGTTTCGGCCAACGCTGTCTGAATCAATAATCTTGTCAAATATATTATTAATCCGTTCACATAACTCTTCATAAATAAATCTTCAAGACACGTGTTTCAGCTTTAGTAGCATACACTATTTTATTAGCTTCCTACACATACAGATGTGAACTTGAGCGTTGACAGACAGTGACTAACTTTTCAATAAGGTTAAGATCATTATGACGTCATTGTTGTACAAAAAGAGTATAAAAATTCATTTTTAATTTTTTTAGAAACACGACGCAACAACTCGGTTCCAGGATCTTCTGTTGCTCCTTGGCTGTCGACCCGCGACGTATAGCGGCCAGCAATTTCCTCTCTGGTCGCGGCAACGAAGATGCTGTCCCCGTTCGTTGCGCCGATCTCTCCGTACATGAAACACATTAAAAAAATACAAAACTTTTAGATAATTCACATTTATTACAAATAATAAGAAAACACATAAACAAAAACTAAATTAAACTTATAGTCACCTGCAAACTGGGCTGACTTGGTGGATGGGTGACGTTTAATTTCGTCCCACTACATACCCCACCCACAAGCTCAGTTTTTCAGGTTTTAACCGAAATTAAAACTGTTCAATATACAATATTTAACTGTTAATACATTTTCCTCACATTTTACGTAACCTAGAGTCCTTGCTATTAGAGAGATTTAATCCTTTTAACACGATACCGTTGTGACTATTTGTCATTTACTCTTAATTGTGCTCTTATGGTAATTCGTAACCGAATATAGGGAGATTGCTCCTCTTCAGTTAATAGTTGCTAATAAATACTAATTTAGTACGTTCTTTAACGTTGTACATTAGGACAGAGCGTTCAAATTGTGATAGATTAATTTCAGTTTCATTTATTTACTAGAGTTATTCTTTTCAAGAATGTATATTACTAATAAGTTTCTCACAATAACTAATAGTACTATTTACTTTACGTCATTCTCTTCCCTAATACCTTATTTATGCCTGAGGTCAAGAAGAAATCAAGCAAAACTCTCTTTAGAATCTCGGCACGGCTTTCTTTACCTTCGGACACCTTGTTGGGTAATGGCCATTTATTTAGGAGAAACAAGCGAGAGAGCCCCGTTTGGTGTGTTCTATATTAACACTATTGCAAACCTCTATTAAAGGCACTCTGCTATGTTCTCGTGAGCCATATAGCTCTGGACGCCCATGGTCCCTAAAACTGTTAACCATCCCCTTTGGTTCCTACTATCCGAGTAAATTTGAAATATGCAAAATTCCTTTTGACCTAAGAGCAAAATTTCTTCCATATAAATCCCCCTTTGGGTTATCTTTCTCTTTTTGAAGTACCAGTAGATTATTGTAGGACACTTGTCTAAGCTTTCTGTTCTATTCTTTAAAATAATACGCAACTATCACGAAAACTCCACATGAATAAACTATGAACGCTCTTCCGTGTGTAACATATACTAAATATTAACTTATTTAGGAATGAAGAGTTTCATTTGATCAACACTATATAATCCTTTAATTACACCTGATGAAGGTTCCATAAGAAGTAATGCTTTGGGATGTACAATCTTATGTACAACATATGGACCTTCAAAGATCAAGAAGAATTTTCTACATTCCTTACCGATCTTAGAACTTTTAGGATGAGATCGTACTAACACAAGATCTCCTACCTGAAATGAGGGTTCTATAGCCTGTTGATTATAACTTTTAATTCTCCGTTCGGCATTTTTTACAATCTGTTCGCAAACTTTTTCGTCTGGGATACATTGTTGGATCTCATTTACTGGTGGCCAAGGTAAAGCAGCTAGTAAAGGCTCACCTATAATTCGTTTGCCTAAAATTTCTATAGGTGATAATCCCGTCGTTAGGTGAGGCAATTCATTTAATATCTTTTCGAATTCAGGCATTAGTTTGGCCCACCGAGTATGTTTATGTGCACAATAAGTTCTACATAATCGTCCTAATTCTTTCATGACTCTTTCTACTAAATTACTTTGAGGGTGATATTTCGAAATTAAGATATGTTTGATTCCATATTGTCTTATTATATCTTGAAATCTTTGACTAATAAAGGCACTACCGTTGTCAGACATAAGTCGTTTAGGAATGCCCCAGTTAACAAAGTAATTTCGGGTGAGGCAGCGTATAACGCTTGCTGTATTCGCTCGTTTCAAAGTATACAGTTTCACATGTTTGGACCAACATTCCATTACAACAAACACATATGTGAATCCTCCTGAACTCCGAGGCAGAGGGCCGAAAAAATCTAATGACAGTAGATCCCACAAACCTCGAGGAATTACAGCATATAATTTATAACGCTTGGATTTGTTATTAACTTTAACCTTTTGACAGGTTTCACAAGCCCTAATAATACTTCTCACAATACGTGACATATTTTTGAAATAATAATACTTCATTAGATGTTTAATACATTTATGAATTCCAAAATGCCCGTAACCTTCATGAATATAAGTAATTAACTCGTCCACAACAGTTTTCGGAATGCAGATTTTCCATCTCTGGTGTTCCCTCTGTGCTTTCCAATACAACAAGTCGTTAAAATATAACTACACACCCCGGGTGTTAACTGTTTCGTCCCCCTTATTAAGGTTTTGTATAATTCGTAGAATAACATTTTTCTTTCCTTTATGTAATACGGTAATCCACTAATTAGGACTCGCATTAGATGACTTTCAATTAATTTAGCACGGTTTAAATTCCATTCAAAATAATTCCTATAACCTCTCCACCGTTTAGAATATGGAGGAGGGGCTAACAACTCTAAAGTTAAGTGTTGTTGTTTTCGTCTTGACCAATAATTTTGTTTATACTGCTTAACAAAATCATCCCAATCCCTGAATTCAGTTCTATGCAGTACTGCCCACTCCGCAGCTTCTGCTTCTAAATGTCCTATTACAAATTGAATGCGTTTTTCATTACTCCATTTAGGAGATAATGATGTTTCAAAAGCTTTTATAAAGATTATAGGGTGCAGTTCGCCTCCTGGTTTGAATACAGGAAATCGACTTGCTACATTTGAATTTGTTGTTATGTCATCCAGACATTCTGCGAGAGAAATAGTCGGATTTTGTTTAGCTGGCAGAGACGGAGTTGCATCGGATTGGCTTGCCGTGACTGCCTTATTCATATTGTTGCCATCCGTGCTAGCAAATTCGATGCGACTGTTGTCTCTGATTATGTTATTACCTCTGCTACCTGAAATGTCCTCGTTATTATCTAATTCCGATAACCGTTTCGTAATTTCCTGTATCCGCATTTCTGTATTGGATACGCGATTAGCTAATATCGATTCTTCACTGTGTTCACGATGTGAACGCTCTGTACCTTCGTCAATATTACTATCTTTGGCAGTCTCAAGATTGCTGCATATCTCAGTAATTAAAAATTTCATGTTTTCGATTTCGGTATGGTCCTTTTCTACTTGATGAGTTAATGTCTCTAATTCTACATTATCTATTGAAGAAATCTCTACAGGTTTGGTAGAGACCTCTTTAATAGATTTCAATAATTCTCTGCGAACAGTTTCTGTTTGCATAGAAAATTCATCTCGTAACATATCGTTATTTTTCTGTATTTCATTTACAACTAAGATATTGACACTATCTAGTCTCTCGGATAAGTCAGTAATATCGTGTCGCATGCGAGCTTTTTCCTCGCGCGATTCCTGGATATGTTCTTCTAACCTTTTACAATTATCAGCAATCTTATTACTAAGTCCTACTAATTTTTCCTGCATTTCAACTTTAGAAGACTCTATTTTATCACTTAATTCTCGACTGGTTTCATTAAGATATTCCTGCAACCTGTCTGTTGATTTTGTTAGCTCCCCTTTAAGTCTAGCAGTAGATTCCTCGTTAGACTGTTTTAATTCCTGTTTTAGTTCCTGTTTCAATCTAGCAGTAGATTCCTCATTAGACTGTTTTAATCTAGCCATAGATTCTTCGTTAGACTGTTTTAATCTAGCCATAGATTCTTCGTTAGACTGTTTTAATCTAGCCATAGATTCTTCGTTAGACTGTTTTAATCTAGCCATAGATTCTTCGTTAGACTGTTTTAATTCCTCTTTTAATCTAGCAGTAGATTCTTCGTTAGACTGTTTTAATTCAGCTAGGAAATCCCCGTTAGATTGTTTTAATTTCGCTATCGCCCTAAAAAGGGATCTCATGCTCCTATCGGACATAGATTGCTCTTCGTCTGACATTTCACTTCCCGACATTATTGTAAGATATTAACTATTTACACACGCAGACTTGTAATCAACAATCCTATAAAAGCACACTTCCTATGTACAACACTCCACTTCCAACTTGAAACAAACTCACCGGACACTAATATTGTAATTTGTAGTTCTCGATGATCAGTGTGCTGCTATGGGCTGCAGATGTAACAGCCGCCGATGCAGCCGCTGAGATGCTGCGACCCCGCTTCCGCAACCGGCAGGACGCTGAGTCGAACACCGGAAACGTCGCTGGCTGCAACCACGCCCGGCACCGCCGTAGACAGGCGAAGCCCTCAGCAACACCTCTAATACCAGCCGGAGGAACGCCCCGCAGCTGACGTACTGGGCCTATTAGTTTAGGGAGAAAAAAGGTTGTCGGGGTTTGCAGCGTTCAGCTGCTGCCCAACAGATGCGCCTTCTCGTGGAACAACTGCGTGACCGTCCTGCTTGGCTGCACTCCGTCAGATGCCCACACCCGCGAAGTCGCCGCTGGCTGGTGAAGGCTCCACGAAAACTCGCGTTGACTTCCGAAGGACTCTTGATGTTTCGTTTCGTACCTGTGTGCCTTAGTTGCACACAAGTCCTGTTTCTAAGGTCGCCACGGTGCGGTGTAACGACGTTTTATTAGGTTTTCGTTTGTTATATGACCATGTGCAGACTTCGTCACCTACGTCAGTTACAACCCACTTCAAAAATGATTCATATTCTTTTTAAATTGTCATAGAATGGTTCTTGAACGAAACTGTAAAACATCAGTTGAGTCGTGTGCAGAAAATTACATCACTTGGGCCAATTGGTTTTCGTAACTTTTTCCCAATTTAAATTTCGTTTGTTTCTCCTCAGAAAATTATATCGACACACGTTATCTTGATCTAATCGATATCAGAATCACACATTAAATAAACTTTTTAGATTCAAAGTTTCGGCCAACGCTGTCTGAATCAATAATCTTGTCAAATATATTATTAATCCGTTCACATAACTCTTCATAAATAAATCTTCAAGACACGTGTTTCAGCTTTAGTAGCATACACTATTTTATTAGCTTCCTACACATACAGATGTGAACTTGAGCGTTGACAGACAGTGACTAACTTTTCAATAAGGTTAAGATCATTATGACGTCATTGTTGTACAAAAAGAGTATAAAAATTCATTTTTAATTTTTTTAGAAACACGACGCAACAACTCGGTTCCAGGATCTTCTGTTGCTCCTTGGCTGTCGACCCGCGACGTATAGCGGCCAGCAATTTCCTCTCTGGTCGCGGCAACGAAGATGCTGTCCCCGTTCGTTGCGCCGATCTCTCCGTACATGAAACACATTAAAAAAATACAAAACTTTTAGATAATTCACATTTATTACAAATAATAAGAAAACACATAAACAAAAACTAAATTAAACTTATAGTCACCTGCAAACTGGGCTGACTTGGTGGATGGGTGACGTTTAATTTCGTCCCACTACACCGGGAGCGGAAAGACTTACCTTAGGGGGAAAAAGGACGGGTATACACTCGCACACACACACATATCCATCCACACATATACAGACACAAGCAGCTCCCGGGATTGGAATGACTCCTTACCCTCTATTATAACTGTGTGATAGGGAAACATTCCACGCGGGAAAAATATATTTAAAAACAAAGATGATGTGACTTACCATACGAAGACATATATGTCTGCTTGTGTCTGTATATGTGCGGATGGAGATGTGTGTGTGTGTGTGTGTGTGTGTGTGTGCGAGTGTATACCCGTCCTTTTTTCCCCCCAAGGTAAGTCTTTCCGCTCCCGGGATTGGAATGACTCCTTACCCTCTCCTTTAAAACCCACATCCTTTCGTCTTTCCCTCTCCTTCCCTCTTTCCTGACGAAGCAACCGTTGGTTGCGAAAGCTAGAATTTTGTGTGTATGTATGTGTCTGTTTGTGTTCCTATCGACCTGCCAGCGCTTTCGTATGGTAAGTCACATCATCTTTGTATATATATATATATATATATATATATATATATATATATATATATATATAGAGAGAGAGAGAGAGAGAGAGAGAGAGAGAGAGATTCCACGTGGGGAAAAATATATCTAAAAACAAAGATGATGTAACTTACCAAACGAAAGTGTTGGTATGTTGATAGACACACAAGCACACACACAAAATTCAGGCTTTCGCAACCCACGATTGCTTCATCAGGAAAGAGGGAAGGAGAGGGTTTTAAGGGAGAGGGTAAGGAGTCATTCCAATCCCGGGAGTGGAAAGACTTACCTTAGGGGGAAAAAAGGACAGGTATACGCGCGCGCGCGCGCCCTCACACACACACACACACACACACACACACACACACACACACACACACACACATATATCCATCCACGCATATACAGACACAAGCAGCATATGTCTGCTTGTGTCTGTATATGTACGGATGAATATGTGTGTGTGTGCGAGTGTATACCTGTCCTTCAGTCTTTTGGTAACACATATGATCACTGGTTTCTGCAACTGAGGTTTCTGATTCTGCACTCAGGCAAGTTTGGATGGGTTCCCTTTCTCAGTCAAGAGGGCAGTGATTTCTGGCACCTCCTCTTCTCTCGACTTGCAGCTTCTAGTCGCAGACCAATTTTACCACTCTCTGGCTCTCCCAGTCACAAATTGGACAGCATTTCAGGGAGTAGAGATGCAGACATTGAGGATAAAGATCACCAATTCCCACTAGAGAAATAGGTGGGTTCGCTACAACACAACTTCGATGTTCTCCAGTGGCAAATCCATGCAGTTCCAAACACTTCCACTGACACACAACACACTGTTTCGTAGAACAATATTATGAAAAGGAAAGTTGGTACTCACCATATAGCGGAGATGCTGAGTCGCTCGTCCACAATAGACGTACACGTGTACACACACACACACACACACACACACACACACACACACACACACACCGCGCGCGCGCGCACATTCAAAACTGACCTTGGCGCACGTGCGCCTGCTGTCTCAGGCAACTGAAACCAAACTACAGGCAGCAGCACCAGTGCATCATGATGGGAATGGCAACAGGGTTGGGCTAAGGAGGAGGCTGGGGCAGGGGGGGGGGGGGGGGATAGTATGGTGGGCATGGCAGACAGTGAAGTGCGGCAGGTTAGACAGAGGCAGGGGAAAGGTGGGGAGGAGGCAGGAAGAAGTAATGGAAAAGGAGAGAAGTAAAAAGACTGAGTGTGATGGTGGAATGACAGCTGTGTAGTGCTATAATGGGAACAGGGAAGGGGCTGGATAGCTGAGGACAGTGACTAACAAAGGTTGAGACCAGGAGGGTTACAGGAACGTAAGAGTATTGCAGGGAGAGTTCCCACCTGCACAATCCAGAAAATCTGGTGTTGGTGCGAAGGATCCATATGGCACAGGCTTTGAAGCAGTCATTGAAATGTAGGGTGTCATGTTTGACAGCATGTTCAGCAACAGGATGGTCCACTTGTTTCTTGGCAACAGTTTGTCGGTGGCCCTTCATGCAGACAGACACCTTGTTGGTTGTCATGCTCACATATAATGCAGCGCAGTGGTTGCAGCTTAGCTTGTAGATCACATTGTTACAGTCTAAAAGAAGACATAGAACACGAGTTGACGATAGCCAACAGCTGAAAGTGTGTTGTACATTGCACACTTTGGGCAGCTGGAACGCAAATGTAATCAACCACGTCCTTATCCAAAGGGGTGCAGTGACTGGGTGCAGTGCCTGGACTTAGGCATGGCTGGTTGCTCCAGTGGACAATGTCTAGATAATCTGATATGCAATGAAAGTGCTCTGTCAAGCCATAACCACATGGACCTAGCATTGACAGTGAATCTGGCTTGAGGTGCACAAATAAGCACTTTCGAATTCACAGTACCTCCATGTCACACCGACTTTATGTCCAAGACAAGTACAACAAACTCATGTATTTAGTTGACAAAGGCTCGAATGTCTACATCTACATCTACATCTACGTCCATACTCCGCAAGCCACCTGACGGTGTGTGGCGGAGGGTACTTTCAGTACCTCTATCGGTTCTCCCTTCTATTCCAGTCTCGTATTGTTCGTGGAAAGAAGGACTGTCGGTATGCCTCTGTGTGGGCTCTAATCTCTCTGGTTTTATCCTCATGGTCTCTTCGCGAGATATACGTAGCAGGGAGCAATATACTGCTTGACTCTTCGGTGAAGGTATGTTCTCGAAACTTCAATAAAAGCCCGTACCGAGCTACTGAGCGTCTCTCCTGCAGAGTCTTCCACTGGAGTTTATCTATCATCTCCGTAACGCTTTCGCGATTACTAAATGATCCTGTAACGAAGCGCGCTGCTCTCCGTTGGATCTTCTCTATCTCTTCTATCAACCCTATCTGGTACGGATCCCACACTGCTGAGCAGTATTCAAGCAGTGGGCGAACAAGCGTACTGTAACCTACTTCCTTTGTTTTCGGATTGCATTTCCTTAGGATTCTTCCAATGAATCTCAGTCTGGCATCTGCTTTACCGACGATCAACATTATATGATCATTCCATTTTAAATCACTCCTAATGCGTACTCCC
This sequence comes from Schistocerca piceifrons, assembly GCF_021461385.2. Lineage (NCBI taxonomy): Eukaryota > Metazoa > Arthropoda > Insecta > Orthoptera > Acrididae > Schistocerca > Schistocerca piceifrons. The sequence continues at coordinate 1,200,691,717 of NC_060138.1, read as the reverse complement.
AGATAATTTATGGTATTAACTGCTTCCAGTTGCTGACCTGCTATTTTGTAGCTAAATGATAAAGGATCTATCTTTCTGTATATTCGCAGCACATTACACTTGTCTACATTGAGATTCAATTGCCATTCCCTGCACCATGCGTCAATTCGCTGCAGATCCTCCTGCATTTCAATACAATTTTCCATTGTTACAACCTCTCGGTACACCACAGCATCATCTGCAAAAAGCCTCAGTGAACTTCCGATGTCATCCACCAGGTCATTTATGTATATTGTGAATAGCAACGGTCCTATGACACTCCCCTGCGGCACACCTGAAATCACTCTTACTTCGGAAGACTTCTCTCCATTGAGAATAACATGCTGCGTCCTGTTATCTAGGAACTCCTCAATCCAATCACACAATTGGTCTGATAGTCCATATGCTCTTACTTTGTTCATTAAACGACTGTGGGGAACTGTATCGAACGCCTTGCGGAAGTCAAGAAACACGGCATCTATCTGTGAACCCGTGTCTATGGCTCTCTGAGTCTCGTGGACGAATAGCGCGAGCTGGGTTTCACATGACCGTCTTTTTCGAAACCCATGCTGATTCCTACAGAGTAGATTTCTAGTCTCCAGAAAAGTCATTATACTTGAACACAATACGTGTTCCAAAATTCTGCAACTGATCGACGTTAGAGATATAGGTCTATAGTTCTGCACATCTGTTCGACGTCCCTTCTTGAAAACGGGGATGACCTGTGCCCTTTTCCAATCCTTTGGAACGCTACGCTCTTCTAGAGACCTACGGTACACCGCTGCAAGAAGGGGGGCAAGTTCCTTCGCGTACTCTGTGTAAAATTGAACTGGTATCCCATCAGGTCCAGAGGCCTTTCCTCTTTTGAGCGATTTTAATTGTTTCTCTATCCCTCTGTCGTCTATTTCGATATCTACCATTTTGTCATCTGTGCGACAATCTAGAGAAGGAACTACAGTATAGTCTTCCTCTGTGAAACAGCTTTGGAAAAAGACATTTAGTATTTCGGCCTTTAGTCTGTCATCCTCTGTTTCAGTACCATTTTGGTCACAGAGTGTCTGGACATTTTGTTTTGATCCACCTACCGCTTTGACATAAGACCAAAATTTCTTAGGATTTTCTGCCAAGTCAGTACATAGAACTTTACTTTTGAATTCATTGAACGCCTCTCGCATAGCCCTCCTCACACTACATTTCGCTTCGCGTAATTTTTGTTTGTCTGCAAGGCTTTGGCTATGTTTATGTTGCTGTGAAGTTCCCTTTGCTTCCGCAGCAGTTTTCTAACTCGGTTGTTGTACCACGGTGGCTCTTTCCCATCTCTTACGATCTTGCTTTGCACATACTCATCTAACGCATAATGTACGACGGTTTTGAACTTCGTCCACTGATCCTCAACACTATCTGCACTTGAGACAAAACTTTTGTGTTGAGCCAACAGGTACTCTGAAATCTGCTTTTTGTCACTTTTTCTAAACAGAAAAATCTTCCTACCCTTTTTAATATTCCTATTTACGGCTGAAATCATCGATGCCGTAACCGCTTTATGATCGCTGATTCCCTGTTCTGCGTTAACTTTTTCAAATAGTTTGGGTCTGTTTGTCACCAGAAGGTCTAATATGTTATCCCCACGAGTCAGTTCTCTGTTTAACTGCTCAAGGTAGTTTTCAGATAAAGCACTTAAAAAAATTTCACAGGATTCTTTGTCCCTGCCACCCGTTATGAACGTTTGAGTCTCCCAGTCTATATCTGGCAAATTAAAATCTCCACCCAGAACTATAACATGGTGGGGAAATCTACTCGAAATATTTTCCAAATTATCCTTCAGGTGCTCAGCCACAACAGCTGTTGAGCCAGGGGGCCTATAGAGACATCCAATTACCATGTCTGAGCCTGCTTTAACCGTGACCTTCACCCAAATCATTTCACATTTCGGATCTCTGTCAATTTCCTTCGATACTATTGCACTTCTTATCGCTATAAACACGCCTCCCCCTTCACTGTTCAGCCTGTCTCTATGGTATACATTCCAATCTGAGTTTAGGATTTCATTACTGTTTACGTCTGGTTTCAGCCAACTTTCTGTCCCTAGTACTATATGGGCATTGTGACCGTTTATTAATGAGAGCAGTTCTGGGACCTTTCTATAGACGCTCCTGCAGTTTACTATTAGCACATTAATATTGTTATTCCCTGTTGCATTTTGCCTACTCCTACCTTGCCGCGTCTCAGGAGGCGTCTTGTCGGGCCTAGGGAGGGGATTCTCTAACCTAAAAAACCCCCATGTGCACTCCACACGTACTCCGCTACCCTTGTAGCCGCTTCCGGCGTGTAGTGCACGCCTGACCTATTCAGGGGGACCCTACATTTCTCCACCCGATAGCGGAGGTCGAGAAATTTGCACCCCAGATCTCCGCAGAATCGTCTGAGTCTCTGGTTTAAGCCTTCCACTCGGCTCCAAACCAGAGGACCGCGATCGGTTCTGGGAACGATACTACAAATTGTTAGCTCTGATTCCACCCCGCGAGCGAGGGTTTCCGCCTTCACCAATTCCGCCAACCGCCTGTACGAACTGAGGATGACCTCTGAACCCAGACGGCAGGAGTCATTGGTGCCGACATGAGCAACAATTTGCAGTCGGGTGCACCCCGTGCTCTCTATCGCCGCCGGTAGGGCCTCCTCCACATCTCGGATGAGGCCCCCCGGCAAGCAGACAGAGTGAACACTGGCCTTCTTCCCCGACCTTCCCGCTATTTCCCTAAGGGGCTCCATCACCCGCCTAACGTTGGAGCTCCCAATAACTAATAAACCCCTCCCCCCCTGTGCCTGCTCGGACCTTGCTGAAGGAGCAGCCACATGTCCACTCACAGGCAGAGCGGGCGATGCCACACGGCCAGCCTCCACATTGACCCTCTGCCTCGTGCGCCGCGAACGCCGCTGAACCCGCCACTCCCCTTGGGGAGAGGGTGGCCCAACCGCGCCCGGTACCGGCGAAGATGTCTCGACAGCAGGGACAGTGTGTGAAGCATGTAACACCTGGGGTGTACCCTGCGACGCACCAGACTTCCCACTGCCGCTACACTCCGAGGCAGCAGCCTGAAGACGGCTGACCGCGGCCATCAACACGCTCAGCTGTTCGCGAAAAGTGGCCAGCTCCTCCTGCGTCCGTACACAGCAGTCACACATCCTATCCATCCTAAGGAATCAATTTACTGAAGAGAGTTGTTCAACCTTTAACTAGACTGCTAATTCACTAAAGGCGGCTGTTTATTCACTAAACTGGGGTTGCTAGCCACTTCTTGTAGAAAACAATGAAAATTGCACTACCTGTCTCTGGACTGTATTGAAAACAAACACTAGCACTACTGGCACTATGGTTGACTAAAGGGACTCTCTCTGACTGTATTCAAAACAAACACGAAATCTATGGAACACTATTAATAGCACCAGACAATTAAAGCTTCCTAAAAGCAAATACACACGGAAGAAGAAGTGACAAGTGAGAAAAATACAGTTAATACTTAAATTAAGGTAGCTCGCTGCACAGCAGACGTGAAGCAGACGGCAGTTACGACGACACTGACTCTACTGGCACTATGGCTGACTAAAGGGACTCTCTGACTGTATTCAAAACAAACACGAAATCTATGGAACACTATTAATAGCACCAGACAATTAAAGCTTCCTAAAAGCAAATACACACGGAAGAAGAAGTGACAAGTGAGAAAAATACAGTTAATACTTAAATTAAGGTAGCTCGCTGCACAGCAGACGTGAAGCAGACGGCAGTTACGACGACCTTTCAGCAACAACTACTACTATGGTAATAATTTTTCCATACAATCATAGCTATTGGTAGCAAATGAATTTAAAATTCTTAGATATGGCAATGAAGAGGGAACGATGAGTCTTGTTTTTTTACAAAAATTGAGATGGACTTTCCAGGAAAACAAAGTGTTACATGGACATTCAAGAATTCTGCAAAATGCTACAGTCAATGACTACCACAACACGAGTTCAGGTACAGCATAATACCGTTCACCATAAACCCACATCAGGGCCACTGGAAGCTTGCAGGGCACATTGGTTAGCCCCTGATAAGTATGCTGCTACAAAGAAGGAGTTTGAGAAGTTAATCACAGTGGGGGTTATCAGACATTGTGACAGTCCATGGGCATCACCCCTCCATCTATTAAGTAAGAAAAGTGGGTCATGGCATCCTTGTGATCATTTAGACTTGAATGCATGTACCGCATCAAATTGTTATCCACTACCACACTTGCATAATTTTACGACCACAGTGGCAGGCTCCAAGGTGTTCAGTATTATTCATTTTCAGAAGGCATATCATCAGTCTCTGGTAGCATTTGAAGATGTGAAAAACACGGCGGCGTAGTTGCACCGGTCCTTGGGAGTGGTCAGTTTTTACAGATATCACAGGTGATTAAGGTACAGGCACTGCTCACAGTAGTGCTTTCAGGCAGCAGTTCGTGAGAGTTCGAAGTATTGTATAGACTCCAGAGATGTTAGCTGCATTTCACAAAGTTAAACCATCCTTGTGAGAAGCAGTACTTCTAGCTCATCCCATACTGTCGGCACTGCTGGCTGTGGTCGTCAACACTAGTAAGACAGAAGATAAACGAATCAAGGCAACCATTCGAGTTTTTCTCTTTGAAGTTTGAGGAACAGACAATGGAGTCCCAAAGACTGAGAACTTCAGGCAGTCTATGAAGCAATCAAGCATTTCCTAATGCAAGGTGAGGCCCATCCCTTCACTGTTTTCTCAGACATTTCCTCAGTGTTTAACAACTCACACAACTCTTTTTCTCCTCAACAGTTTTGCCATCTAAAGGTTGTGGCTAAATTCACAACCGATATTCATTACCTGAGAGGAGTGGCCAATATGGTTGCCAACTGTTTCTCTAGAATCAGTGCACTTGCAGCAAAGGCCAACACAACCATTAGCATGGAGATGGAAAGATACACGTGACCAGGGGTAAGATGAGATTGGGTTAAAACGTGCTTACCTTGTCAAATGGCCTGAGTAGAATGTCATGTTCATATACCATTTGGTTCGGTTTGGGAGCTGATAGGTCGTTTTTCACATAGGCATATAGACCTTGTAGGGCCACTAGCACCAGTGCAAGGATTCAGATATATACTCACGGCTGTCGACAGATCTACCCGAAGGGTTGAGGCTGCTCCTGTCATGGACATTGCAGCATAAACAGTTGCAAGGGCATTCTTGACTATGTGGAGATCAAATTTTGGGGACCCAATGGATGTGATGACAGACATGGACCGTCAGTTTGATTCAGCCCTGTTCAATGAGCTGGCCACGCTGTGTGGATTCATTCATCATCATTCCACTAGCTTCCATCCAGCCAAGAACGGCATTGTAAAATGCTGGCACAGGACACATAAGTCAGCATTAATGTGGTAGAGGTATCCCTGGTTGATTGCTTTACCGCTAGTGTTACTGGAGTTGTGCACAACATTCAAAGCTGACCTTGGCACATCAAGTGCAGAAACAGTGTATGGTGAAACCTTAAGATGGCCTTCGAACTTTTTTCCTTCACTCAATGGGGATACTATACAGAGTATTCTGGCTCCTTGGCACTACGTATGAGGAAGTGCATCTCGAGCTTTTGGCTTTCGACAGTGCCCTGCCATCCGCAACCCAGTCTGCACCCATGTGGTGCTCCACTGGGATGGCAAGAGAGCACCCTACACAGGACCCTATCCAGTTTTAGAAAGAGATGTGCACACAATGATGCTCTTGATAAATGCCAAACCAAAAAAAGTGTCCATTGAAAGGGTTAAACTGGATCCCTGTCACCATCAAAAGAGGCAGAGTACTGACAACCATTCTGTTAGCAAGAAATTGCAGTAAGGCCACCTCTGGCTACATCAACCTCTACACCAGCAGCCTCGACTACTACTTCACCAACAACATTGATGGAGTCAACTGCCACAGATGCCACATGCCTTCAGAGCCTCCTACACCCGAGTAGGACTACTGGGCAAAAGCACCAGAACCATTTCATACGTGGGCAGGCAGAATGTTTTGACAACAGTACCTGTGTATACCAGAAGCTCCACTCAACAGGAGGGAACACTGTGTGGCGACGTTAACTGGAGAGCAAGTGGTATGGTAGAATATCACTGGACCTAAATGATGGGCAGAAAAGAGACTGTTGTTATTTTGTAACCTAGTAATTTTTATGTAATTTCTTTGAAGTTTTCTTGTGTGTTCATTTCTCGGAGTTATTGAGATTTCAGAAGTGATAAAAACAAAGAAAATATAGCTACAAAATCTTCTAACTGATTGTGGAGTGAAGTACCCAAAAGATTTTACTGAATGCTACAAGAGGGGTCACTGTCCCAGCCCAGGCCAAAGAGATATACATTGTTTTGATAAGCGATCACATCATCATTAGATATTGCTACATTTATGAGAAATTTATTAATGCATAGAGATATTTGAACAGAGTTCAAAATAGTGTTGTTTTGTTTAATTTTTGAAATTTTCTTGTTGTTAGCTTCTGTACCTAATTCAGATTCAATAACAAACTATACCGTCTTAGACTTATTCTTATGTCCTAAAATGAACGTACCATTTATCATTCTTTTGGTAGTTTCGACAACACTTTTTAAACACAACTTTGTAACATCTCACTTAGTTAACGATGTCAGGATTTTTATATAGCTCTCGTTTTCTCACACTAGATATTTTTAAGCATGGAATAATCCAGTTTAGTTTACCTGTGCCTTTTTGGTGCCAGATGCTTGGTTGGAATGTTTCATTGAATACCTCTTGAAAACTTGTTAGAAACTCAAATTTCTCAGTACTTGACACACTACTAAGGACTACTGTACTGTATCTGTATTGTCTCGGGACAGTATCAAGTTATTTTTACAAAAGTTTCTTTTCATAAAACCTTTCTTAACATTTGATTTCATATTCCTGACAGTTGAATAAACAATGTGGAACAGCTGGAAATTGCTAACTGTAAAGAGAACTTGTTTTGTATGTTAAACATATAATTTGTTAAGATACTGTATATACACTACTGGCCATTAAAATTGCTACACCACGAAGATGACGTGCAAAATTTAACCGACAGGAAGAAGATGCTGTGATATGCAAATGATTAGCTTTTCAGAGCATTCTCACAAGGGTGGTGTTGGTGGCGACACCTACAGCGTGCTGACATGAGGAAAGTTTCCAACCCATTTCTCATACACAAACAGCAGTTGACCGGTGTTGCCTAGTGAAACGTTGTTGTGATGCCTCATGTCGGGAGGAGAAATGCATACCATCACGTTTCAGACTTTGGTAAAGGTCGGATTGTAGCCTATCGTGATTGCGGTTTATCGTATCATGACATTGCTGCTCGTGTTGGTTGAGATCCAATGACTGTTAGCAGAATATGGAATCGGTGGGTTCAGGAGGGTAATACGGAACGCCGTGCTGGATCCCAACGGCCTCCAAGATGACAGGCATCTTTTGCACATGGCTGTAACGGATCGTGCAGCCATGTCTCGATCCCTGAGTCAACAGATGGGGACATTTGCAAGACAACAACCATCTGCACAAACAGTTCGACAACGTTTGCAGCAGCATGGACTATCAGCTCGGAGACCATGACGCTGCATCACAGACAGGAGCGCCTGGGATGGTGTACTCAATGATGAACCTGGGTGCACGAATGGCAACACGTCATTTTTTTGGATGAATCCAGGTTCTGTTTACAGCATCATGATAGTCACATCCGCATTTGGCGACATCGCGGTGAACACACATTGGAAGTGTGTATTCATCATCGCCATACTGGCGTATCACCCGGCGTGATGGTATGGGGTCTTGGTCACCTCTTGTTCACATTGACGGCAGTTTGAACGGTGGATGTTACATTTCAGATGTGTTACGACCAGTGGCTCTACCCTTCATTCGATTCGCGAAACCCTACATGCACGACCACATGTTGCAGGTCCTATACGGGCCGTTCTGGATACAGAAAATGTTCGACTGCTGCCCTGGCCAGCACATTCTCCAGATCTCTCGCCAATTGAAAACGTGTGGTCAATGGTGGCCGAGCAACTGGCTCATCACAATACACCACTCGTTACTCTTGATGAACTGTGGTATCATGTTGAAGCTGTATGGGCACCTGTACCTGTACACGCCATCCATCCGAGCTCTGTTTGACTCAATGCCCAGGCGTACCAAGGCCGTTATTACGGCCAGAGGTAGTTTTTCTGGGTACTGATTTCTCAGGATCTATGCACCCAAATTGCATGCAACTGTAATCACTTGTCAGTTCTAGTATAATATATTTGTCCAATGAGTACCCATTTATCATCTGCATTTCTTCTTGGTGTAGCAATTTTAATGGACAGTAATGTAGAAATAGCTGACTGAGCATATTCTCTAGTGAATTCACAAGAATTTAGTTTAAAACCAGATTTCTGAATTAAAACAATAAACTGGTTTGACCTATAGTCATGACTTACCACGTTTACATTGAAATCAGGTGTGGTGATAATATTTTTCTTCCTTTCTTTCTTAAGTTTATCGAGAAGACACTGGAGTTTGGACAAGAAGGCTTCATTTGTTGCATTTCCTGAATTTTGTGTAAGTTGGTATAACTATTGTGTTCATCTCTCTTAATTCAACACAACAGCTTTCAAAAGAGCACTCCTCATTTAAGCAGTCAGATCTGTCTTTATATTGTATGTTAAGCATGTGTTGAGAAGTATGCATGACCCTTCATTGTATCTCTCTCTTCTGCAAAAGCAGCTTGCTGCATTGAAATATTCCAGTTTATTTAAAAAATTTTATAGAGTCAGTAGTTAACTAAAGCTCATTTAAGCAGACAATTTCAATATTTTTGCTTTCATTGAGGTTGATTTGCTGTTCTTCAATATTGGTTCTACCTGCCTTCAATCCATTTATATTCCAATGCTTTATGTAACTTTTGTCACTGTTTTTTATCTGTCTGTGTACAACTTCTCATAGATTCCTTACCTCAGCATCTTCTTCATACCACTTTCTACTATAAAATCCTTCAGATGGCATGATGGTGGAATTCTTCTCTTGCCAAGGGTACAAGTGGCTCCTGTTACTTCTGCTGTTGTTGATTTTGCATTTTCTGTTGTCGGTGTTGGTCCTTCCCTAGTTGCTTGTGTTTCTGAAGATAATTCTAATTTTGCTGCCACTGGTGATGGCTGTCATCACAATTGGTGGTTGAGGTTGTGGATGTTTTTTTCTGTTGTTGCTGCTGCTTTTGATGATAATAGTTTTGTATCAGTTGATACTGGTTTTGTAGCAACTGGTGATGGTTCTGCTGTATTAGCTGATGGTGGTGGGTTTGCTTCTGCAGTTGGTGATGGGTGCTGTTCTGTTGTTTGTGGTTGGCATGGTTCATATTATTTCTTCTTGTGCTAGCTGTGATTCAACATTTCCAGAGTTTTATTGCTGAGAAGTCTCTTACCCTATCCATTCGGGTGCAGTCCATGCCTTGTTAAACTGTCTCTCTCCAGGTAGTCAACAGGTAAAAAAGTGAGTGTTTTTATAAATTTTGCCAATCTGCTGAAACTGTTTGTTGGCCTTAATAATTTATTTAGTTACAAATGAGTCATTTATAAGGTCATATCTTTATGATATTCTAGGACAACCATGCATTTGCTCTTCTTAGGCATCAAGTTATAGAATATGCTGGCTTCATCCATACCAAACATATCTCTTGGATGATACAAATAAGAGAGCTTGGACTGAACTTCCTGCACCACCCATGGTCTCTTCCTCACTTAGATTTACTCTATGCACTTCACCACAGACACTGACAACACCTATTTTATACCTCTTCTGGAAACGCTATAGACAGCCTTCAGAACACACAAACCTACAAATACTCATGTTCTGAGCATTTTCAAGAGCCTTTTCTTGAAGTGTGGGGCCAGACAAAGGAATCTACTGTGAGTGAATGTGTTGGAACCATTCAAACAGTGAATTCTCCACTTCTTTGTCTTTGACTGTCTTGATGCACATGCTATTGCTGCTAAATGAACAGCTTGAAGACTTGCCTCTATTTTCTGTTTTCTGCAGCCTGTTTTTTAGTATTATCTCCATTGTTGACCATATCTAGAATTTGCTGCTTTTCTCTTAGTATCATAGCATTTTGAGCCCATTTCTGTTTTGGCAGCAAACTGCGCATGATGGAGCGAAAGAAATAAAACACATTCACTATTCACAAACAAACAGAGATGGAGAGCTCCGGTAATACTTGTGTGTCGTGCACCGCATGCAGTCTGCTGACCAGCGCCTCTCTTCCCCAGTCCTCGTGTCTTATGCTGTGGAAGTAACACGTGAGCTGCAAGCAAGTGATCAGGCCATTATTGTGAAGCTACAATACAATATATTACTGAGAAAAATTATGTGAAATGCATAATGGAAAATACTATAGTGCACAGCACTACATATGTATATATTTACTGGTTTACTTGGAGAAATGCAGGATACACACAGTGCTGTATTACAAAACATTTATTCACTTCCGGTTTCAATCATGGACCATATTCGCAGAATAAGAATAAGAATCTTTATTAGCTGTTCAGTATTTTCTTATACAATGGGCTTCATCAGTAAGTTCAGTTACACTATAAATGTGGTTATATTCTCATAACAATGTATATATAAATAATATGAATGTGGAAAAATGTCTATTGTAACAACTTCACATGACATACATACTATTTAACCAGGAAGGATTATGCCGTTGCTGACTTGAAAATGTAAGAAAATTGATACTTAGCACCCTAATACAGGTTTAAACCAAATGGTGCTGTCCACTTACTGATCTTACAGGTTTAATGTTATTGACATTGTTTTATGCTTGTTTAAGCCAGTATTAGGGCGTTAAGTATCATTTGTCGTATATTTTCAAGTCATCAATGGTGTATACCTTACTGGTTAAGTAGCATGTACACCATGTTACAATAGATATTTTTCCATTGTGAGAATGGTCCGTGATTGAAACATTGAAACCAATAGTGAATATATGTTTTGTAGTACAGCGCTTTGTGCATCATGTGTTTCTCCAAGTACATCAATGCTGTTGACAGTTGCCTGGAAAAAAAAACATATTTGGTTTGGATGAAGAATAAGGTATTGAATATGTAATGTAGGGATCATATTTTAGTTTCTAGTGTGAACTGCCCTTAATTCAGTTTAAGCAGTAGATTTTTTTGAAGTAATTTGGCAGGGACCAGATAGCTACTATGAATTTGAAATAATGAGGGTCTACTGTACGTGTGTTTTCTGTCAATATAATTTTATAGATTACACTACTTAACGTATAGATCTACAATAACTTTCCACATATTTTGATCTGGGGAAGGCATAAATGGTAATTGCAGAGTCCACAAAGCTTCACATGTTGATCAGACAGTGTTAGCGATCGTACCTTTCCTCAATAAAACTGAGGGGATAGGTCTTGGGAGCTGCAGCCTGTAACCAACCAGCTGATGGTGCTGAGTGCACATTTTTTTCATTCTATGCTTCCTAATTCCAGGAGACTTTGTGACAAGTGTGAAAGAGATCTGAAAGTTCAATTCTTGTTACTTCTGAATGAGCAGCTGGACAAGGCTGGGAAGGATACAGTGTGATTTTTCTCATCATTGTCAGCTGGGAAGGATACATTGTGATGTTCCTCATCATTGTCGGCTGCTTCTCCATTTCTTCAAACACATTGTCCACTCCTAAGCAGAGTTCACCATCCACTGCTAAAACATTGGTGGTTACTGATCTCACTTCAAATTTAGCAATGTTTCTTTTGAACACATCTCAAGCTGAATCATATTTCACCATGCCACATTTGTGGAAATGCTGTCCTAGCTTCATTGACTTGTAACCACTTTTGTATATACGTGTCCACCAAACGAAGTACCATACTAGATAGTCATTCTAAAAATAAACTTTTTCATGGTGGCATTTTTAACGTCACTCGAACAGTTTAACCAACTTATCTTATTGTCATTAGGATCTCCTCAGCAGGGGAAATAGCAAGTTGAAAATTTTTTGCCTAATTTATTACAGTAGCTGATACGAGTTGCTCCAGAAAGTGAAAACTATCTGGAATCATTTGGTAGAACTGTTGGAATTTTTATATGTGTTGAGAGAGCTTACAAGGAACCACAGCGGAACTAAGTTATTTATGGCATTGTGTGGATGCACCCAGCACATCCTTTTTTCAGTTTTCTGAGTTTTAAATAATGATAAGGCACAGTAACACCCACTTCAGAAGAGATTATGATTGCAGCTGATGCAGAAAGTGACTGTATCCATTGTTAAGGTTTTCATTTCATGCTAAACTGTGTCTGTAATCTCTGTTTGCTATGGCTTGATACTCTGCTTGCATATTTCCATAGGAGAACCTTATGATGATGGTTGCATATTATTTAATAGCACAAACATGGTATTCACTTCAAGGTAACCATTAAATAGAAAGGGAAATCATTGACATAGTGCTCATAGTGAACAACTTTACTCTCTGTTTGTAAAGTTCAAAAAACTGATTTTCAATATCATTAACAGATATGTGCGCCTGAGAGGCATCTATCCACTGCTAGACCTTCAGGCTGTGGATATATCTCCCTTTGAAATCTGAAGTAAACTTTCTAATGTTATCATACTTCAAGATGTTATCTGTAATAATACTAACTTTCTTGGCTACTACCACACTGGTTACAGGCTCTCAATGTCCTTTGGCATCCATGCATCTTAACTTGCATTGATCCCCTCTAGGGACTTCCTGATTGTGTAATTTGTTTCAAACAGGCAAGGTGTGCAACTAGATGGTAGGGTTATTTGTCTAAGGTATCGTAGGTTGGTGCTTATGGCTTCATTACAATTCTTAATGTCACTATCAGTCAATATGGGATGCAATTTTTTTCATTATCTTTTCAATCAGTGTGTTAAATCTATGTGGCACTATGTGATGCACAGGCATGTGCATGCTCTGTATATGCGCGCGCGCACACACACACACACACACACACACACACACACACACACACACACACACTGATGTAGAGAGGATGTGAACATGGAAAAGATGAGATGTATGGAAACAGAAGGACTGCAGGTGAAGAGGTTTTGAATAGGGGAAAGAGACTTCTCCCAGAAGTGCGGACATGATGTTGGCATGTTGCACTAAGCAGTATATGGTGGGGAAGCAGGATAAAATGAAACTAAGAAAACAGTAATATATTTGTGAAGCAGTGGGGGGGGGGGGGGGGGAGAATCATAAGAAGAGAATGGAATTGAAGAAGACTGAACAGGATACTGCCAAGAGAGTAGTAGAAAAGAATGGACATAGGTGGAGGATAGAATGTAGGCTGGACAGATTGAGGAACAGAAGCATATTTTGAAGGTACATAAATCTCATGCACCCATGATCAGGGAGGGGGTAGTGTCGTTGATTTGTAATCAAAACATACTCACTCGCAGATTCGAACCCTGCCACTGCTTAAATTTTGAATAAAAATCGTCAGCAGTGGCGACTGAAGACTTCTGACATAAGAAATCATCCTTATTCACCCAGTGGCCTTGTCAAAGCAGGTGGAGGAGCAGACAGAGATTCAGGACACATTCTTGCCATTGGTGTGAGAAGCTGCCTCTAAAGGCAGAGGAATCAGCAGTGACCAGTGGCAATGAAAATCACTGCATTGAAGACACATAATGTGTATCCACAGGACACGTAACCTGTACTTTAAAAAGTGTCATGATGATCTGTCCTTTGACAAAGGTTGCAGACTAGTCCCCTGTTCAGATCTCCGGGAGGGAACTGCCAAGAGGGAGGTGACCATGAGAAAAAGATTGAATAACCAACAAAAGGATAACATTGTACAAGCCGGGGTGTGGAATGTCAAAAGTTTGAAATTGGTAGGAAAGCTAGAAAATGCGAAAAGGTAAATGTCAACATTCAGTCTAGATATAGTGGGAGTCAATGAAGTGAAATGGAAAGAAGACAAGGATTTCTGGTTGGACAACTATAGGACAGTATCAACATCAGCAGAAAATGATCTAATGGGATTAGAATTCATTATGAATAGGAAAGTGGAGCAGAGAATGAGTTGAGTTGCTGTGAATAGTTCAATGACATGGTTGTTCTCATCAGCATCTACAGCAAACCAACACTGACAACTATGGTTCAGGTATAAGTGCTGACATCACAAGCTGAAGGTGACAAGATACAGAAAGTGTATGAGAATATTGAACGGGTAATTCAGCATGTAAAGAGAGATGAAAATCTAATAGTTGTGGGGGAATTGGAATGCAGTTGTAGGGGAAGGAGTAGAAGAAACAGTTACTAGATATGAGAGAGGAGAAAGACTAATTGAGTCCTGCAATAAAGTTCAGCTTGTAACAGTGAATACTCTTTTCAAGAATCACAAGAAGAGGAGGTATCCTTGGGAAAGATTGGGAGATAGTGGAAGATTTCAGATACTGGACTGCAAGTTATACCCAAGACCAGATATAGATTCAGATTACAATTTAGTAGTGATCAGAGTGGGCTGAAGTTCAAGAACTAGTCAGAAAGAATCATTGCACAAAGAAACGGGTACGGAAGTACTAAGGAATGAAGAGACAAGCTTGAGGTTCTTGAAAGCCATAGTTACTGCAGTAAGGAATAGCTCAATAGGCAGTTCAGTCAGACAGGAAGGACAAACTCCAAAAAAGGGCAATCACAGAAGTTAGAAAGAAAAATGGAGATACAAAGAAGGTAACTGTAAAGGAACCATGGGTGATAGAGAAATACTTCAGCTGTTCGATGAAAGAAGAAAGTACAAAAATATTCAGGGGAATTCAGAGACACAGAAATACAAGTCAGTTAGGAATGAAACAAATCAGAAGTGTAGGGAAGTTAAGGCGCCATGGCTGCAAGAAATATGTGAAGAAACTGAGAATGAAATGATTGTCGAAAGAATGGACTCAGCAAATAGAAACTCAAAACAACCTTTGATGAAATTAAAAGCAAGGGTGATAACATTAAGAGTGGAATGGGAATTCCACTGTCAAATGCAGAGGAGGGAACAGATCGGTGGAAACAGTACATTGAAGTCGTCTATCAGAGGCAAGACTTGTCTGATGATGTCATAGAAGAAGAAACAGGAGTTGATGTTGAAGGGATAAGGGATCCAGTATTAGAATTAGACTTTAAAAGAGATTTGGAAGATTTAAGATCAAATGAGGCAGAAGGGATAGTTAACATTCCATCAGAATTTCTAAAATCATTGGGGGAAGCAGCAACAAAGTGGCTATTCAAATGTGTGTGTAGAATGTATGAGTCTGGCAATATACCATCTGACTGTCAGAAAAACATCGACCACACAATTACGAAGACTGCAGTGCTGACAAGTGCAAGAATTATTGCACAGTCAGCTTAACAGCTCATACATCCAAGTTGCAGACAAGAATAATATATGGAAGAATGGAAAAGAAAATTGCTGATGTGTTAGATGACAATCAGTTTGGCTTTAGGAAAGGTAAAGGCAGAAAAGAGGCAGTTCTGATGTGGTTGATAATGGAAGCAATACTAAAGAAAAACCGAGCGAGGTGGCGCAGTGGTTAGCACACTGGACTCGCATTCGGGAGGACGACGGTTCAATCCCGTCTCCGGCCATCCTGATTTAGGTTTTCCGTGATTTCCCTAAATCGTTTCAGGCAAATGCCGGGATGGTTCCTTTGAAAGGGCACGGCCGGTTTCCTTCCCAATCCTTCCCTAACCCGAGCTTGCGCTCCGTCTCTAATGACCTCGTTGTCGACGGGACGTTAAACACTAACCACCACCACCACCACCACCACTAAAGAAAAATCAAGAAACATTCATAAGAATTCTCAGCCTGGAAAAAGCGTTTGACAGTGTAAAATGGTGCAAAATGTTTGAATGGCTGAGAAAAATGGTGTAAACTATAGGGAAAGACGGGTAGTATTTAATATGTACAAGAGCCAAGAGGGAACAGTAAGAGTGGAAGACCAAGATCGAAATGCTTGGATTAAAAAGGGTGTAAAACAGGAATGTAGTCTTTTACCCCTACTGTTTAATCTCAACATTGAAGAATCAATGATGGAAATAAAAGGAAGTTTCAAAAGTGGAATTAAAATTCAAGATTAAAGGATATCAGCGATAAGATTCGCTGTGACTTTGCTATCGTCAGTGTAAGTGAAGAAGAATTGCAGGATGTATTTAATGGAATGAACAGCCTAATGGATACAGAATATGAATAGAAAATAAATCAAAGAAAGACGAAAGTAATGAGAAGTAGCAGGAATGAGAACAGAAACTTAACATCAGAATTGGTGATCACGGAGTAGGTAAAGTTGGGAGAGAGCAAGGAGGACATAAAAAGCAGACTAGCACCTGGCAAAAAAAGCCACTCTTGGTCATGAGAAGTCTACTTATATAAAACGTAGGTCTTAGTTTGAGTAAGAAATTTCTGAGAAAGCATGTTTGGAGCACAGCATTGTATGATAGTGAAACCTGGACTGTGGGAAAACTGGAACAGGAGTGAATCGAAGCATTTGAGATGTTGAAAATTAGATAGATTGATAAGGTCTTCAATGAGGAGGTTCTCCGACGAGTCGTCAAGGAAAGGAATATATGAAAAACACTTGACAAGAAGAAGAGACACAATGGTAGGACATCTGTTAAGACATCATGCAATAACTTCTGTGGTAATAGAGGGAGCTGTAGATGGTAGGGAGCTGTATGGGCCAACTTGAAGGGGATGAAAGGAAGGGTGACTTAAGGATAGGCAATACAAAAGTGTATCAGATACACTCAGTACAGGTATATGTAAGTTAGTAGAACAAAAGCAAAGTTGTTTTACTGCAGTTTTGTTGGTTAAATTTAAGAAAAGCAAAAATTTTACTGCTAACATCAAGTATCTTGCCTAGGAATGGAGAACAGAATGATAAAAATTAGGACAACTGACAGGTATTTTTCCTCACAATACATTTGCAAAAGGGAAAAGCTAGAGAATAATGATACAAAGGATATATGTAGATGTAGACCAAAATATTTCATTCATTGGACGGACAGCAATACACCATTTTTTGAGTGGAATATTTCTACATTCAGCGTGTGATGGAAGGCAGTTGAATTCTTGGTCAGAAATGTCGTTTAGTTGTATCTGAATTCTTGGTTGGAAATGTAGTTTAGTTGTGTCAAAAGAGGTTGATATTGTGTAATGAGGGAGGTTCACTTTTTTGATTGGTTGATAGATTTTGGTAGAGCATTAAGAAGAAAGGAGAACGTGGAGCACGTGGACTGTTTTATGAAACAGGTGTGGAGGTTAGTGCCCCTAAGTGAAGACCTTCAATGCTTTCAGCATGTTAGAACAAGAATTACTTTTATTACAAACAACACACCTGCATATAGCAATACTGTGTTGGAGAACTGGAGTGAATTATACAGCCACAGAGAGATTAAGGTCAACATCTAGAAATGAGATATCCAGAGGAGAAGATAGACCAAGTGAAATAGATTGAAGAGCTGATGTACAGGTTCTAAAGGAACAAGGAAAGGGAGTTGTATATCCAAAATTATATCTTCAGTGCATATGAAACAGACAGTAATACTTTACAATGTGTGCTTTGCAGTTGTTAGGTACGTTGTGCGAGTAATGTAAGAAAAATGCAACTAAGTAAGTCTGCATACAATCAAAAAAATTTTTTCAGGCTGTGAATTCTACCATGTGATTTTTGCTGTGTGTCGTCCTGTTGTGCATCAGGAGACATATACAGTGAAATTAATCAGAGGGGAAGATTAAAAGACCTGACCTTGCTAGCAAAAGGCCGTGTTTTATGAGTAAAAAATTCCCAAACTTATTTATGTAATTCTCTTTTAGAACAGTGTACTTTGAATATTTTTGCAGTGAGTAAATGTCATTTTTGAAGTGAGATTCTGTAAATTCTGTTGGACATGTCAGTTATTCTATTATATGCAAAATCTTATGCCTGTCTTGTTTGTAGTTATATTTGGAAGATAATAAATTAAGTAATATTCCTCTTGTCATTTCCAGCCCTCCTGATTTAAGTTTACGATGATTTCCCAAATATGCTCCAGACAAATGGTGCCTTTGTAAAGGCACAGCTGATTTTCTTCCCCATCTTTGACCCAATCTGAACTTGTGCACCACCTCTAATGACATTGATATTCATGGGACATAAATAACTCTTCCTTCCTTTTCTTTCCATTTCCTCTCGTTGTCAAAATGCCACAAATTCTATCAGTGTGTAATTTTACAAATAATCTATGTAAATCTTAGATAGCTTTGATCTCACACTGGATCTGTAACAACTGAAGTACGCAAATAACTGTACATTAAAAACCAGTTACAGTAAGTTGCATCAACCTACACGTGTATTGCTGTAACAGATTTTTCACCCTGACATTCTGAAAGATATAATGTTCTGCATTTTGATTTTAAGCAATATTCAGTATTATAAAGTTACTGACCTAAGCTAATTATAAAAACCTGCAGGATATCTTCTGTAAATTCACAACTGCGGTTCTAATTCTTCTAGAGCCCGCATGTTCGATGGAGACCTCGATGATTTGGTGAAGCACATGCAAATAAAATAATTGAAGCATACTGGTTTTTAGATGACTGCAGCAAAGAAATTTATAAACAAATATTTTCCAAAGCATTATCTACTGGAAAATTTGCCATGCGTACTAATATGCAAATATACAAACACAAGTAATATGTCTTTCATTTGTAGCATTTTGTGTGTTTCTAGTATAATTTAGTTATTTACTTGTTCCATATGCTCTTAGTCACAACATGTTGATTGAACAAAAGTATGTGTGTGAGAGGGTGCAGTACTTGCATTTGCACACTGACTTATAACTGGTACTCAGTTCTATGCAAGAATTCTCCTGTAATGTTGTTGGGAAGAAGAAACAATTTCAATCTATAGATTCAAATAAAATAACAATGAAAACAATCAATTATTGATAAAATTATTTAATTGGATAGCAGTGGCAGAACACACACATAAAAGACAGTTGTAACTGGCAAGCTTTAGGAGCCACTGGCTCCTTCTTCAGGCAGAAGGTTGAAGGGGAAGGAAGAGAGGTGAAAGAAAAGGTCTGAAGAGGTCAAGCTCTGGTGGCAGTCCGTAACAATCAGTCTTTCCTTCTCATCCTGTACGCTAAGTCTCCCGTGACCCACAATTCTATGTGACTTTCCCAAAATCTTCCCCTCTTCCTAGACCTCTCCAGTCCTGTTCCTTCACCCCTCTTCCTTCCCCTTCAACCCTTCTGCCTGAAGAAGGAGCCACTGGCTCTGAAAACTTGCCAGTTACAATCAGCTTTTATATGTGTGTTCTGTCACTACTTGGTGAATAGATCTTTTTTTTTTATCTATCGAATCAAATAATTAAAATAAAATGGTAGATTATGACACAGAACAAGAATAATATTGGAGCCAAGTAAACTATGTGAAACAATCATTGTAATATCTCCTCAATGGCATTACTTAAAGAAGATAATATAAGTTTCTTCCTCTATTATAGAATGAGAAACATGCCATGCTTCTGAAACGTGAAAATGCTTTTTCGTGAACAAATGGAGATCTACAAAGTAGTTGAGGCTTTCGTTGGTCACTTGTTGACTTTTACCTGTTGGCTGTTGTCTTAGAGCTATTAGCCAGAGTTTGTTTAAAGATTTTTCTGAAATTTTACCAGTAAGATTGTATGACAATGTTGAAGATTCACCTTCCGTTGCTGGTGGCAGACTAGAGTTGTGCCCAGGGCCAGAGATTATTTGTATCTGTCATGTCAATGCCTGAGGGCCTTATCCTGCTCATTAGCAGTAATGTTACCTTGTTACTTGACATTGGTCATTAGCTGCACCACTGGACTCCATGATACAATACCTTGAGGCTTTCTTCTTTCTTGCTAAAAGTATTCTCCTGTTTGTAAATTTTTAAGGGTTCCCTGGACAAATGGGTGTGGTGGCTGTACTTCACAGTGAAAACCTCCGTGTTGGGAAATTTTATCATGTGGTCAGTCTCACACAGAATGTCCTCTGCCCCAATGGTTTCTCCACCTGTCCAAAACTGCAATTCTGTTTATCTTTGATAGTCCTAAGATTGATGGATCATCTGACCATTCGAACAAAGACTTTTCAACATGTACGTAGTATGCGGTATACTCTCAACATTGAGAGTCTGTCCCTATAGTCCTTTGCTGATATAAACCACTGTTTGATCTTGTGGTTGGTTTGTGATAGTCACTTATTGGCATGGTTCCTGTGGATTCTTTAAGTAGGTGGGATAGTACTAGACGTGGAATTCACCTCAACAGGCTAGAGAAAGGTACAATGCCTGAGCCAAACAGCAGAAAAGTTAAGGGGAGGAGGCATTGTCAGGTGTAGTGGAAGAACTGCTGTTATTGTAATATACAGTAAAGTATGGCAGATAGGAATCACTAGCTCACATATGTATATTTTGTTAATGATCAGCATGTAGGCATATTTACAAAATAATTTGTGAAATGAATGTAAAATTACTCCTTCCATGTCTCGCAAATGATCCACGGAACATAAAATTAACAAACTACCAGTGATTACATGTGTCAGAGCAGCACTTTTTTTTTTATAGGAAGGACACAAAGAAATTATGTTTTAAGAGAGGTTAGGTCTGAGACAAATCTTCAGTTTGAAAAAGAAATTAAACGACATAATTCTGACATACTGCATCAGCACAGACAGAGGCTGGTTCTAAATTTTCAGCAATCAGCAGAGATTTCTATGTCACTCAAATTTATCTCAGTCCTGAGAAGTTCTAGGTGTCTTTATTCCATCAAAATAGTCAATTTAAGTATAATCAGTCACTTGTCAGTCAAACATGTCCTGAATAGTTGTAATACACTGAAGTTAAGCCTTTGTTTCCTTAGGAATTAAAGAAATGCCATCCAATTTCACTTCTGCTAACATATTAAAAAAGTGTAAAAAACATAATGTACAATTGGCTTCAGAACCATCTGGCAATTAATAATAAATTGTCAAAGTCACAGTTCAGATTTCTGATGAGCTCTATCTGCACGTACAGTGAGAATGTGCTTAATTCATTTGACAATAAATTAAAGCTTACTGTTACATTTTGTGATCCATAAATCACAGTATCCTTTTAAGTAAATTAGAATATTATGGTGTAACAGAAAATGCCTAGATCTCTAACAGGAAACAGAGGTTGTCAATAGGAAACAGACATACGTGAAGGTATCAGACACCATTCAAAAGGGAAATAATTACATGTGGTGTTCCACAAGGTTCTATATTAGGGTCCTTTTTTCCTTGTGTATATCAATGACCTTTCATCAGTAATATTAGCAGATTCCAAGTTTAACAAACTTTTGGTAGACATTAATAAACTGTTCCTAGGCAATTCTTGTGGAATTGTGGTTTAGTCATCTCATGACATTCATTTGCAGTCCATGTGGTTTACATACAGGAAGTGTGTCCAGAATTTATAATACACTTACAGTGATTTTTACACTAGTAAATAATGGTACTGAAGTATATAATAACACTATAATGATATTTTGAGGGTTATGTATATCCATCTCAAATTTCCAGTTTGTCCTGCATGAATTCATCCACTGAGTAATAACATTTCAGTGTAAATGCCTCATATAGCTTTCTTTTAATTCGACCTAAGGTCATCTGCATTAACTTTTCCCCTTTTAATTTATTATAAATTTTCATTCCCATGATTGAGGTCTCTGTGTGTAAAGTTTGAGTGAGTGGGTAGAAAACATAAACTTTGAAAAAACATGTATATGCATTTCAGAACTTGTTAGGGGTTTTCTGTGAATATATGTCTTCAAAAAGATGATATGCACACAGAAGAACTTGACAGTATTAATCTTATGGGGTTACAAATTGATAATACTCTAAATTCAACTGGGAAGAGCATACCACAGAACTGCTGGAAAGCCTAAACAAGTCTCTATTTGCAATGCAAATGTTTTCAGGTATAGGTGATTTGAAAATAAAAAAGCTAGCATACTTTGCTTACTTTCATTCCATATTGTCATATGGGATTATATAACTCATCAAGCCAAGCTGACTTTTTTGGGTCCAAAAATGTATAATAAGAATTATTTGTGTTTTAAACTCTGAACATCCCGCCATGGCCTGTTTAGGGATGTGGGGTTAGTAACAACTGCTCAACAATGTATTTATTCCTTAATAAAATTTGCATTAAAAATATATCTTTTTCAAACCAAGGTCTTAGTCCATGAAACCAGCACAAAAATAAGAATAATCTTCACTAATATTTATAGTCACTTATTGTGGTTTAGAAAGTTGTCCATTATTTAGGAATAGAAATTTACAATAACTTGTCATCAGTTATTCATCTCGCTTGCATTACGACCATGCTAATAATTCCTGTTTACTGGCTCATGCAATGATTTGACAGTTTGTGCAGGTATCAGTCTGTGTATGTCAGTTTTCAGTTCATGGAACCAACAATCTCTAAAGTACTGGAAAAAGTTATGTATGACAAACTTATGAAATTTATAAATAAAAACAGTATCCTATGTAATGAACAACATGGATTCAGAAATAAGAGGTCAACAACAACTGCTGTCTATGAGTGCATCAATTCCATCTTAAACCTGATGGACAAAAAACAGGAAACAATAGGAGTATTCATTGACTTGTCAAAAGCTTTTGACATGGTGGACCATAAAATTCTGCTATCAAAGCTTGAAAGATAGGGTATTCGAGGTCTGTCCAACAAGTGGATCAGTTCCTTCCTGACTAATCATAAGCAGTCAGTGTGCATCAAGCACACAAATATTGAACTAAAAGCTGCATCTAATCACTTATCTGACTATAAACAAATTGAATCTGGTGTACCCCAAGGATCAGTAATGGGACCTCTACTGTTTCTTCTGTACATAAATGATCTAAGCTTAAATGTTGATGCACACAAAACAATCATATTTGCAGATGACACCACGATTCTACTAAAAGGAGATGACGATGAACAGTTACAGCAGACAGTAAATGCGGTCATGAAACAACTTAGCAGCTGGGCACAGAGTAATCAGCTTGTAATAAACAGTAAGAAAACCATTGCTCTAAAATTCCACAATGTTCCTAACAAGGACATGTTTATCCCATTAGCCTCTATCAATGATGAACCAGTTGGTAACAATACTGAAACCAAATTCCTAGGACTTTGGCTGCAGAGTAACATCAGATGGAATAAGCATATTGAATATCTCAGTGCAGAACTGAGCAAAACATGTTACCTTCTTTGTTCATTAAAATCATGCTGTAGTGAGAAAACAGTATTGAATGCATATTATGCATACTTTCATTCTCGTCTTAGATATGGGGTCACCTTCTGGGGAAACTCTAAAACAGCTAATAGCACTTTTAAGCTACAAAAAAGGGCCATTAGAATCTTGTTTGGGTGCAAGCCTAGAGACTCTTGTAAACCCCTGTTTAAGAAGTCTGGTATTCCTCCATTACCATGTGTATACATTATGGAAACCCTTTTGTTCTTTAAATTAAATGTGATAGGTAAGGACTGGAGACTGCAAAAACAACCTGTGATATACATGATCACTTTACCAGACAAAACAGAAACTTACATATGACTCAAATCAGCACAGCACTGTGCCAAAAAGGTACTTTTCGCATGGGAGTTAAGCTTTATAACAAACTTCCTGAAAACATAAAAGCTATCACAGAGGTCAATACATTTGGAAAATCTCTAAAGTCATATTTACAGCATCACTGCTTTTACTCCATTGAAGAATATTTAAATTTATTAAATGTGTTATATAAATACTTACGTATAAAGTGTATTATTGCAACCTTAAATATGTATGCCTCGAAACGACTTTCAGCCTGTATATTTATAACTTGACTTGTCCAATGTCTTATGCTTAAGCTGCTATGTAGACAACAGGACCAATAAAAAATACAATACGACACTAAAAATAAGAATTATTTTCATGAAAATTTAAATTCGCTTGTTGTGGTCTAGAAAGGTGTCCATTAATCAGAAATACACATTTTCAATAACTTGTCATCAGCCATTAAAAGTAAGTTCTGTGTAATAGGAGTCTAAAGGATTTGTTGATGGCCAACTTCTCCTCCATTGTAGAATTTTTTAGTAGAACTAACTCATATGTACATGTCTCTAATAATATCAAATGAAGCAAGTATTACGCACAATCTGATTTTTGTACCAAATCAATGCAGTAATGTGATTATTGTAAATAAATGTTGTAAAATGATTTTTCTGTTTGGTGATGCACTGCTGATATAGCCATTCCCTCCCCACCCCCTACCCCCTCATCCATGAAGCCCAGTTCACTGTTCGAACAAAAAGTATGCCTACTCTAATCTTTATGCTGTGTTTGCACAATACATGTCCAGTTCTGTCTGTCACACTGGGGATGTTGTGCAGCAAGGCCATACCCAACATTTCTTTGTCCCACATGTCACTTCGTGGGTGTTTCGTGTTTTGGCTTTTTTTTACGCAAATGGTTGAGCACCCATTCATTGATCTTCAGAATGAATGACAAGTATTGCATCTCACATATTCATCTTGGTTGCATTGTGACCATATTAATAATTCATATATTCTGGCTCTTACAATGATTTGAAAGTTTGTGCACGTATCTACAAATAACCAACACATCTAGAAAAGTTAGCTGTTGCTCCTTTTCTACCTTTGTAGTAATGTTAATGTTGGCATGGAGACCATTCATCTGTCTTAGGAAATCAGTAAATTGAGCCTAATTGTAGCTTCACCCAATGTAGATATGATTAACACACTTGTACCAAGTCAAAGAGTGTCTCATATTGGCAAAGGTGAAAAGTGCAATGTCGGGGGCTCTAAGGAATGCCATAAACATGTGGAAAAGTATATGTTGGAGTGACTAGACAATTCATCAATATCAGAATCATCAAACATAAATGATATTGCAGGTTGTGTGGAGAAGACCGATCGCACCTGTTTCTTCATGAAAATGATATAAATTCACAAATATGACTATAGATTTAATAAGAAAAAGAAGAAAGCCTCAAGGTAAATGGATACTGGATTCCTGTGCTGCAGCAAACAACTGTTGTACATAACAAAGGGAAAGGCCGTTAGACATTGATGTGACAGGTCCATATAATGTCTGCCTAAGGGGTTACTCCATTCCATCTCCGCAATTAAGAGTGAATCTTTGACAGTGCCAGCCATGTGTGCTGACAAAACTGTCAGAAAAACAATAATACATGACAGATATTTACATCTGAAACAAATAAGCTAATGTACCTTCCACAGGTCCCAAGTGGAATGATCGCCATTTTTTTTAATGAACACTATATGAAAGAATCATTTTACAAAAACTCATTTACTAAGATCACATTAATGCACTGAATTTAAAATAAAAAAAATCTTTGTTTATTTATAAGGTAATAACTTATAATAGAACTGCAACAATACTTATTTGCAATGAACACATTACTGCACTGAAATGGTGCAGAAGTTAGATTGTACTTATATATATACACAAATCAGTTGGTTCTACTGAGAAATTCATCAGTGGAGTAGAAGGAGGTGGCCACCAATAAATCTTTTAGGATTCTCTTAAACTGAATTTCATTGGTTGTTAAGCTTTTTATGGCTGCTGGCAAGTTACTGAAAATGTGTGTTCCTGAATAATGCACACCTTTTTGTACAAGAGCAAGTGACTTTAAATCCTTGTGAAGATTATTCTTATTCCTAATATTGATTCCAAGAACTGAGCTGTTGGTTTGAAAAAGTTATATATTTTTAATGACAAATTTCATTAAGAAATAAATATATTGGAAAGAAGCAGTTGGTATCCCTAGTTCCCTAAACAGGCTTCTGCAGGATGTTCTTCAGTTCACACCACATATAACTCTTATTGCACATTTTTGTGCCAGGGAACTTTAGCTTGTTTTGATGAATTACCCCCAAAAATAATCCCCTATGACATTATGGAATGCAAGTAAGCATAGTATGCCAGCTTTTTCATTTTTATATCCCCTATGTCTGACACAATTCACATTGCAAATAGAGATTTGTTAAGACGCTTCAGCAGTTCTTTGGTGTGCTCCTCCCAATTGAATTTATTATCAAGCTGTAATCCCAAGAATTTAACAGTGCCCACTTCTTGTATCTGCTTGTCATCATATGTTAGGCATATACACGTGGGACGCCTCTTACAAATTCTGAACTGCATGAAGTTTGTTTTTTCAAAGTTTAGTGACAAAGACCTGGCTAGGAACCAGTGGTTAATGTCCACAAATATTTTATTAGATGATCTTTCTAAGACTACACTTGATTTGCTATTTATTGCAATGTTTGTATCATCGGCAAACAAAACGAACTTGACATCTGGTAATGTTACTGATGAAATGTCATTGATATACACGAGAAATAGTAAGGACCCTAAGATGGAACCTTGTGGGACCCCACATGTAATTAGTTCCCAGTTGGATGATGCCTGATAGCTTAATACACGTCTCTTTCCTGACAACACCCTTTGTTTCCTGCCAGAGATATAAGATTTGAACCATTTTGCAGCATTTCCTGTTACACGATAATATTCTAATTTACTTAAAAGGATATTGTGATTTACACAATCAAATGCCTTTGACAGATCACAAAATATACCAGTTGCCTGCAATTTTTTGACTAATGAATTAAGTACATTTTCACTGTAAGTGTAAGTAGCCTTCTCAGTATCAGAACCCTTTTGAAATCCAAACTGTGACTTTGACAGTATATTATTTGTGATAAGATGGTTATAAAGCCAATTGTACATTACCTTTTCTAAATTTTTTGAGAATGCTGGCTAAAGTGAAATTGGACGAAAATTTGATGCTATTTCTTTATCTCCCTTCTTAAACAGTGGCTTAACTTCAGCATATTTCAAGCATTCAGGAAATATTCCACTGATAAACGACTGGTTACACAGATAGCTTAGTATGTTACTTAACTCAGAATCACATTCTTTAATTAACTTTGTTGATATTTCATTATACCCACTAGATGTTTTTGATTTTAAAGATTTTATGATGGACATTACTTCTGCTGGGGTAGTGAGGTCAAATTCATATTATGGAAGTTACTTGAAATGTCTGGTCTGAGGTATTCCATGGCAGCATCTACAAAACTTGACAACCCCTATCTTTTCAGTAACAGTTATAAAATGTTTGTTAAAAAGTTCTGCAACACTATATACATCTGTCACCAATGTACGAGGGCTATCCACAAAGTACATTATGTTTTGGAATTAAAAATAAATAAAGTATTGGAAATTTTTTTATTATATACAGATGAAAGCCTCACTTAAATACTACTTTTCTACATTTAAATTAAGGCACTTATTGTAGCAATGGACGAGCTTGGAAATTCCTTCGTCGTAAAATTCGGCTGCCTGCACCTTCAACCACGTGGTTACCTCTTCTTGAAGCTGTGCGTCGTCATCAAAACGCTGCATAGCCAACCACTTCTTCATTGCTGGGAATAAGTGGAAGTCACTCAGTGCCAGGTCGGGACTGTACGGCGGATGAGGAAACAACTCCCACGTAAAAGATTCGAGAACTTCACGAGTGGCATTTGCCGTGTGGGCCCGGGCGTTGTCGTGAATCAGCAAGATCTTTGAGCCCAACTTTCCCCTGCGCTTGTTTTGAATTGCTCTTCTGAGATTCTGCAGAGTTTGCCAATACCTTTGAGAGTTTATTGTAGTGTCTCTTTCCAGGAAATCCACAAAAAGCACACCGTTTCTGTCCCAAAAGACAGTCACCATCACCTTCCTTGCCGACATTGTCTGCATGCATTTCTTGGGTTTTTGGGGAGAATTTGTGTGCCCCCACTGCATTGACTGCAATTTTGTCTCTCAGTTCACATGCTTAACCCATGTTTCGTTACCAGTAACGATGCGGTCGAGTAATGAGTCGCTATCTTTCTCGTAAGCGTCCAAAAACGTTAACGCTGCAGCCATTCGCTGATTTTTGTGAATCTCTGTCAAGATTTTTGGTATCCATCTTGCACAAAACTTGTGGTAACCAAGCTTTTCGGTAATGATTTCGTGCAACAAACTTCGTGAAATTTGTGGAAAACTCATAGAGAGTTCCGTTATTGTGAAATTACGGTTTTCACGGACCGCGGCTTCGACATTTTCGACAGCTTCGACAGTCACTATGCTGGGTCTTCCACTTTGCTCTTCTTCGTGAACGTTAGTTTGGCCATTTTGCTGTAATTAGGTTTCTAACTGCAAAAAACTGTACACCGATAGAAATCTATCGGCAGCTTTGTGAAGTGTATGGGGACAACATAATCACTGAAGGTGGAGTGCGTCAATGGGTCCATTGACGCACTCCACCTTCAGTGATTATGTTGTCCCCATACACTTCACAAAGCTGCCGATAGATTTCTATCGGTGTACAGTTTTTTGCAGTTAGAAACCTAATTACAGCACGCATTTCGCACTTCGCGGCATTTTCAATTACTGCTGACATTTCAAACTGTCACAGTAACTCAACGGAGTACAGCACGAACCTCTCACTAGCACGGCAGGATGCCGACTGAGCGGCGGAATGCCAAGACACCAAGATGGCCGCACTAGCCACGACCCTAACGGACACAAACGAAAACGTAATGTACTTTGTGGATAGCCCTCGTATATTTACTCTTAATGCTATTTGCCCCTCTTTATGTCTGATTCTACCAGTCTCCACCTTCGCTATATCCCATATTGTCTTTATTTTGTCATCTGATGTGACTTTCTTTTTCTTGTAATATATTTGCTTTGACATCTGTATTACAGTCTTTAATATTTGGCAGTATTTCTGGTAATGTGCTATATCATCAACATGAGAACTCTTTCGGATTGACAGATACAGTTTTCTTTTTGTTTTACCAAGATACCGCTATTCCTTGAGTAATCTATGGCTTCTTTGTAAACTTTGCTCTAACCTTGGATAGTTTTGGGGGAATACAGTGTTCAAATAAGTTAAGCTTTTTATTAGCAAAAGTGTTATATTTTTCATTCATGCCATGAGCACTGTAAACATCATTCCAATGAATGTCTCTGAGGAGTGTCCTAAAATAATCAATTTTTGGCTTATTGATTACCCTCTTGAGCTCAGATTTAACAGATTTTATATCCTGTTCAGTATTAACATTTAACAGAAGGAACTGCACGTCATGGTCTGAGAGACCATTGACTATTGGTTTTGTAATATAATTGTGTTCATTGGACTTTTCTATAAAGATATTATCAATGGCTGTTTGTGAGCAATTGGCTACCCTAGTGGGGAACTTTACAGTGGGAATTAAGTTGAATGATAGTGTTACTAACTCAAATAAATTCTTATTGGGAGAGTGTTTAAGGAAATCTAAATCGAAGTCACCAGCAACCACTATTTCTTTGTTTTTGGTTGTTATATGGGCAGGTACAGCTGCAAGCTGGTTTATGAACAGATTAAACTTACCGTCAAGTGCTCAGTATACACTTGATATTATGAAGGATTTTTTTTTTTTAATTATACTTCTGTTGCACGTGCTTCCATATGCTGTTCTAGGCAAAATTTATGAATGTCTATGTTCTTAAATTTATGACAGTTTCTGATGAATGTGACAACTCCTTTCTCCATTTCTGCTCTACAAAAGTAAAATGCTAACCTGAATCCTGTAACACTTAAAAGTTCTATACCAGTGGTCACATGATGTTCAGAGAGGCAGATTATGTCAGCTGGGTTTGAGGACTCTTAATTCATTAATTTTATTTCTCAGTCCTCGAATATTTTGATGCGATAAAGATGGCTGACATTTCACATTGACTGAGTTAAAATTGGGTAGAGTTGAAATATCTGATGATTGTTGAAAATTCTGAACCAGCAGCTGTTTATGCTGATGTAATAAGGTAGAATTATGTGTTTTTGGTTTCTTTCTCAAACTGAAGGTTTGTCTCAATCCTAACCTCTCTTAAAACTTGGTTTCTTTCTGTCCTCCCTACCTTAAAAAAGGATCTTTCGTGAACCCTATAACCATTGGTGTTCTCTCTCTCATGACAGTGCCTACCCACTTTAACTTTCCTGCTATTTTCCCAGCCAGTTTACCCTTCCCTTTCCTGTTGAGGTGAAGGCTATGCCTAGTATAACCCCAGTTATCGAGAGAATCAACAGGAACCACACCAATGTGTGACCACGCACCCTACATAAGCAGCCGTTCCAACTCCAAATTAACTCTCTTGACAGAAGAGTTCAAATGAGGTCGGTCATGGCACCCAAGAACAGATACAAACTCAACACTAGTATGCTTCGATGCTGATGCAATCCTTGCCAGGTCACACTCTATACTGTACCCAGGATCTCTGTCAGTACTATTACCTGGCCCACCCCTGTAACCACGGTGTCTTCCTTAGTGAAATATTTGCAAAGTGATCCTAAATCCTCTGTCACCTGCTCCAGACCAGCACTAGGTTTACAGAAATTGGTGAGCGAATATTCTGATCCTAGTTCATCCTGCAAAACTTGGCCAACACCTCTTCCATGGGAACTACCTAACAGCAACACTTTCTTTCTCTTTACTGATTTCTTTACATTCTTACTTTTCAATTTGTTGTTGAAAGTTTGTTGTGCCCTGTGTACACCTGCAGCTGCTTGAGGCTCACCAGCTTCTAACTGAAGCAATAGGTCAAAGCTATTTTCCACATTCAGCATGTTCTAGGCCTGTTCCTCCTGTTGCTTGTTGCCACTTCGCACCTCTCTTTACCCTTCTCCCTCCTTAACCTGGCCTTTTCTAACTCAACCTGAAGGGCGGTAATTTCCCCCTCCTCTTCTAGTATCTTACTATCTCTACTACATATCCTAGAAAATCACTGATGTGTCTCATTTACTTCCCCTATTCCCATGCCACTACAGTCGCCCACATGCACATGGAAAAAACTGCAGCACCCACCAAAGCCCCGACCTAACAATCCTACGGCAAATCAAGTACTTTTCACTCATGATAAACGTAATACAAGAGTTGGAACTTAAATAGTGACAACTATTTATTCACAACCGATACAAAAGAGTTACATGTTTGCACCTGTTACTGTCCTTGGAAAGTATTCACCAGCATTGTGTCGAACCCATTGCCAGCGATGTGGAAGGTGTAGTATACTGTTAGCAGAGCCTGTTCTGTTGATGGTGCAAATGGAGCGGTCTACTGCCTGTTGAATCTCTGGAACAATTCTGAAGTGAATGCCACGAAGTGGTTCCTTTATCTTTGGAATCAAATCAAAGTCACAAGGACTTAATTCCAGGGAGTATGGTGGATGGTACAGTACTTCCCAGTCCCATCGAGCAAACAGAGGAGCCACAGCTTGCGCTGTATGCACCCACGCATTGTCATGCAAAATGATGGGTGGGTTGCACAGAAAGTGTTGCCGCTTCTTTCGCAAAGCTGGTCCCAAGTGATGCTCCATAAACAAACAGTAATACGACTTATGTCCTTGTGACTTTGATTTGATTTCGAACATGAAGGAACCATTTCGTGGCATTCGCTTCAGAACTGTTCCAGAGATTCAACAGGCTGTAGATCGCTCCATTCGCACCATCAACAGAACAGGCTCTGCTAATGGTATACTACACCTTCCACATCGCTGGGCAACAGTTTCTAACAATGCTGGCTACTACTTTGAAGGACAGTAACAGGTGCAAATATGTAACTCTTTTGTATCGGTTGTGAATAAATAGTTGCCAATATTTAAGTTCCAACTCTCATAGTTTATTAAGAATAAGTCAGTTAAATTACAGATAAACATGAAAATATGATTCCATAAATTTGGCCTATTCACGACTGTATGTAAACAAAAACAACAGTGCAAAGTTTCTGAAACAACAACTTAAACTTTACACTACTTTCTGGAAGTGTGAGTTAAATAATGAAGAGGTATGCTACAGGTAAATTGCTGGAGAGAGCAAAGAACAATTAAACAAAATTCTGTAGATTTGCTGAGACAAAAGCCAACAGGTAACGTGTCGATTGTGCAACAGTTAACTGTGGGAATAGTGTTTGTTATTGACAATGTTGGATTAGTAAATTTATTGCACTGTGCAGGAAATAATTACTCACTGCTTAAAAGAGCAAGGGCAAAGTAGAAGTATGGAATTTTTACTGTCAGTGGAACGCCAATGGTGTGGGAAAAAGTTTTGTTGAAAGAATAGAAAACTACTAACCTTAAAGATGAAGTACTGATAATAACATAAATGTGCTAGATTTAATTAACTTTCAGATGCTTGTTGTTAAAAATGCATGCATTTTTTACAACAGAATACAGAAATTCTGTGAACTTTTGAAATAGCAACTGCAACCTGTCACCCTCAAACCAAATGCACTTAATGCACTCCCATGTTTCATCTTCTTTTTCTTTGTTTTGTGTACTTCATGTAAAAATGAATGACAAACTCACACTTTCACAGACACTTAACCCCGAATCAATGAGACACTCAGCCATTTCCTGGAAAAAAAAAAAAAAAAAAAAAAAGTGGTGTTCTGAGTGAACTGTTGCCAGTGTCTAACATTTATAATTTATTGATATAAGACATTATAACACACTTTTAACACACACCTTAAAAGTATGTATACAATATCTAGAATTACAGTTAAAAGAAATATCTCGCAAATGAACACAGTTGTTTAAAACGGGTTCCAAATCGTAATCACAATACCACTATCATATTTCTCCTGCTTCTGCTCCTTCCTTTTGCTGTGTATAACCAGGTATATCCTATCAGGAACCATGTTTCCACATGAAGGGTTTTGCTGAACAGTTGTAAAGAGGATTCTAGTGGTTTGATAAACGTCAATTGGCAACAGTCTTCATTTGCAGTGACACTCTTAATTGGGTTAAAACATAGTTCATTTGTGAAAATCCCCTCTTACATTCACTGGTGGATATTGTTATGCAGTAATTGTGTTTCTTGGAGGCAGCAGAGAAGGTGGACATCACATTTCTTCTAGGAACTCTCAAAAACCTGTGAATATTTTTCTTTCACGGAATATGAAACTCTGACATAATTATTTTCATTTCTTCCTACCGAAAAGTTACTGCAGGATTGTCAGGCCAACAAGAAGGATCCAGTACATTAGTCCACAAAGAAATATAATCCTCATCTCGTGAAGTCTTATCTTCTAATCGCTTGCATAACCTTTCATAAAATGTTGTTGGATCAGTGGGACTAGACTTAGCAGTAGGATCTCTTTTCATTTCCTTTCTAAAGAGGAAACCCCTTCAACTTTAATTGTTCCTTTGCTTTGAGAGTTTCCTTATAATATTGACCTCTGTGTACCTTTCTCTCATCAAACACCATGAGTTGTGTTTTTATTATTGTCTTCAACAGTGAATATGGAAGTGAATGAGTGACATTCGGACATCACTGCATAACAATAAAAGCAGTGCCTTCTCAAAACCTGTTTTAATTTCTGACCACGTAAGACTTATTTATTTCTATGGCTCTTAACATTCACACAAGGAATGATTTCAATAATATTGTTTAGGTCAATACTCTAGTAACATTTTGAAAAGGCTGTGAGATGTGCTGACAGGAATACCATCATACCATTTATAAATGTCCCAGGTATATATGAAGTCTAATATTATTACCTTTATAGTAACCAAGTAATACACAAAACTGATCCACGAAAGACAAATGTGGCTTTACTCGTAAACCTTTGAACAATAACAGAAATAAGCCTCTCATGACTCCACACATAACAAGACAAAAGAATCATACAGAAGATGCAACATAAGCCACAGATAGAACAACTGATGTGAGCAGTAAAAGCTAAAAGAACATTGTGAGCATGAGTCAGTGCTGCCCATGGTGTATATAGGCATAAGTCACCAGTAGGCAGAGTGGTGGAGTACGTGTCATGTGCACACTTCCTATAGGTAGCCTGTAATAGCCAGCCCCTGCTGATACAGAAGGTGATTGATTTAAGTTCACACCTGTGGCGACACTACACTCAAAACACTCACACTCACATGCACTATTAGCAGGATACAGCACACCTTTTCCTCATTCATGCAAGGAGTGTGCTCAGTGATGGAGGAAACACCAGCAGCTGTACGAGAGACACATGCATCAAATTCAGAGCAGTGGCAACCAGTGTCGATGGCAGGGGCAGTACAATGTGGCAGGCAGGTTCTGGAGCATATGGCCAGGAAGTGCAGAGGGGCAGACATGCCCAAGGGTGGTGAGCCCACATGGCACCTGATAACAGCACCAGGGAGGAGGGTGCCATCATCATCTCTGTGTTATCATCAGCAGGCAGGTCCCAGTGTGGAGGAGACAGGTATGGACCCACCAGTGACAGTGGTCAAGGCGATAAAGGCGAGGGGATGATGGAAGCAGCCCAACCGTAACAGCAGGCTGTGGAAATGGAGTTGAGGCTGGAGACGGAGTGGCGCCCCAGAGCGCTACATGTGGAGAATTGTGGAGGAGGCAGCCAATGGGACAGGGGTGCCTCCACAGCGGGTGACAATGGGCTCAAGGCTGAGGGCAGCAGGGCAGGGTGGGCCAACGGTAACCGCACACATGAGCTGGCAGGAGTGGCGCACAACTGATTAAAGTTGTACGCCACCAGCCTGTCAGACATACACACATCACAAAGACAGCTTCCTCGAAGGCAGAAAACAGTGGCCGGTATCCACTTGGACCAGCGATGAAACCCTAGCACCCACACAGGGGATCCCAGTGTGAAGCAGCCAGATGAACCCTACTGCTGGAGGTGCGGCACATGCTGCAGGAGGAGGAGGAGGAGCATGTGCGGCTGCCGGACATGCAGCAACTCAGCTGGGCTCTGCTCCCCCCATGAGCAGGAAGTGACAGGTGCTCAGAAAACAGATAAGGGCATCGTCCAGAAAAGGATCCACAACAAACTTTTTCATTTAGGACTTGAACATACACACTAGTCATTCTGGAATGCCGGAGCCATAACATATGAATGCTGTGACAGGAACAAAACAATTAAAAAGTATGAAAAACGAACTGGGTCCCATTATTAAAAACTATGACATGACGTAAGCCCTCAGTAGAAAAGAACCCTCAACAGCATATGAATTGTGACCTTGGCTGATGTCGAACCACACCGGATAATGTAAGGGAACCAGGAAAATGCATCCACAATCAAGATCCAACAGGAATTCAAGAAAGGACGTGCAATGTCTACTTGAATGTGTACCCATTGCTGTTGTGGAGCAGGCCAGGGGAACAGAGATGCCCTGGGAACTGCCTGTTGTCAGGCACACTGCTCACCAGACACAACAAAACGAATGTTTCACCATCAATCCCTGGCTGAAAGGCATGTCTCGTAGCTTACAGTTAGTGCATAAAAATCCCCAATGACCCCAGTGGAGAAGGCGTACTACCTCATGCCGTAACGCAGTGGGAATGACTACTCTGGGAGAGAGGTCTTCCATTGACAACAGCAAAGCATCATCAAAAACAGAGAGGTGATAACATAAGGAAAAATACTTCTGTGGGGATCCGAAGCCTGACCTGGCAGTTTATCTGGCAAGCTCTTTTGAACAAACTGAACCACCTAGCGGAGAACTTGGTCGGTGGCAACAACGTATGCTATGTATGAGCTGGTAATTGGGAAGCCCTGTGTAGCAACCTGCGTTTCATAATCAAGATGGACACAGAGCAATTCTTCATTATCAAACTCAGGATCAGAACCCACAGGAAGGCAGGGCAAGGCATCCACATTGGCATGTTTAGATGTAGGTCAAAAATGGATTTCATAGTTGTAACAAGGCAAGAACATCACTCAGCACTGTAGCCGGTGTGTTGTCTTGTCAGTCAAGGAAGTGTGAGGGTTAAACACTGAAACCAAAGGTTTATGCTGAGTAATAAGGTGAAACTTGGAGCCATACACAAAAACATGAAACCTGTGGAGAGCATAGACTATGGCAAGAGCCTCTTTTTCCACCAGAGAGTAAAGCTGCTGGGCGAGAGTGACAGATGTAGAGGTGAAAGCAACAGTTCGTTCAGAGTGATCGGCGTATTGGAGCACTAGGACCAAACCAAAACTGTACTGTGAGTTGTCAGTCGCCAGAACTATGTGCTGGTCCAGAGAGATCATACCTAAGCAAGGGGCAAAGAGTAGTTTAGATTTCAACATTTTAAAACCACGCTCACACTCCTGGCACCGGCAAAAAGGTACATTCTTGCATAGCAAGGCATGCAATGGGTGGGCCAGTGTGGCTGCTTCCGGCAGGAATTTATGATGGTAGGCTATCTTCCCTAGGGAGGGCTGGAGCTCCTTCGTGTGTGAGGGGCAAGGTACAAACGTAAAAGTGGAGATGTGGTCTGGCAGAGGGTGAACCCTATCCTGTGAGACCTCAAACCCCACATAAACAATAGAAGGTTAAAAAAAAACAGATATTTCGCAAGGTGAAACTGTAAGCCTGTGGATTATAAGACAGA
Source organism: Schistocerca piceifrons (assembly GCF_021461385.2). Taxonomy (NCBI): domain Eukaryota; kingdom Metazoa; phylum Arthropoda; class Insecta; order Orthoptera; family Acrididae; genus Schistocerca; species Schistocerca piceifrons. The sequence continues at coordinate 1,200,655,151 of NC_060138.1, read as the reverse complement.
AAACAAAACGCACAAATTTTTCAAGTGATCGGCCTTGGAGGAGCCCATAACAACAATATCATCCAGATAATTAATGCAACCAGGACAGGCGTAGTCAATTGCTCTAAAAATCCTGGAAAATAGCAGGGGCACTAGCCACACAAATAGGAAGGTGCAAATATTGATAGGGACCAAAAGGAGTATTCGAAACTAGAACTCACTGAGACACTTCGTCCACAGGAACATGTAAACGCGTGGCAGAGAAACCAGTTTTAGAGAAGTACTGGCTGCACGATATTTTTATTAACATTTCCTTCTGATGTGGGAAAGGATACATATCCATGATCGACAGCGGATTGACAGTAGTACTGAAGTCGCCACAGAGGTAAAGTTTTCCCAGTGGCTTCCAACTACAACCAGCAAAGACAACTCTTCACTAACCATAAGAGGTTGTATCACCCTTAGAGATGAAAGTCTTTCCAATTCTGCTTTCACTTGATCTTTCAGGGTGACAGGAATAGGATGCACATGACAAAAACAAGGCTGAGCTGTGGATTTCAAGGAAATATTAGCAGAAAAACTCGTAGCACACCTTGTAGCTTCCAAAAACAAATCAGAAAATTCCTCACACACGTTTCCAATTAAGAGTACAGTACCTAACCTGATGAAAGGTGAAATGCGTCAGTGATAGAAGATCCAGATGCCTGAAAGCATACATCCTAAACACTGGCAGAAGCAAGCACAAAAAATGTAATGGAATGAACCACTGACTTGTAAGAGGCATATGGTGTAAATTTTCCCAACAGTGCTATGTTCTTTTTGTTATAACAGATCAGCTTCCATGTGACCGGTGCCAATGGTGGCGAACCTAAACTTATATAGGTCTGAGAATTCTGTAACGTCTTGCAGTGCCTGTGTCAACCTGTAGCAGGACCACTTGGCAGAAAGCACATAAGTCAGTAAACAACTTGGGAGAAGTTACAAACATTGGAGTCACACAGTTTACATCCATCTCCATAACCTTAGCAACCTTCGGCAAATGACACATATAGGCGATGTGGCCATGCTTCTTACAGGCATTACACACAGCCCTGCACTTAGGTCAGTCTGAAAGTTAGTGCTGGATGAAACAGAAAGGACAAGATGGATACAGAGAACGCAGACACAGGCACTGTGGCGGTCATGGCTGCAATCGTTTAGACTAATAGTTGGACAATAAACTGCACATGGGATCAAAGGTAAGAGTTGCTGGTTTTTGTAAAGAGGCAAGCTCACAAGTGTTTGACTCGCTTTAGGTGCAGTCCACGAGAAGCTTTGGCTCTGTCACATGAAAGCCAAAAAATGCTCTGAGAGCCTTTTGTTTTAAGCTTCCCACTCCTTGGCTGAATCATCATATGGAGGAAAAGTGGATAAGAAAACCCTGTCTGTTAATAGAAGCCGTCAAAGTGGTCACTGCTGAAGTAAGCTGTTCAATCAGGGCCTGTAGCACAGCATCCATAATGACTAAACCTGATGAAACCGCACTTAAAAGACTGCACATGCGGAAACCATTCCAAACTTGTCGCCAATCATATAGTAATCAAGTAATACATAAAACCGATCCAAGTAACACAAATATAGCTTTTTTTGTAAATCTCCGAACAATAATGGAAACAAGCCTCTCATGACTCCACATTTAACAAGAAACATGACTCATACAGAAGGTGGAACATAAGTGGTACACAGAACAACTGGTGTGAGTGGTACAAACTAAAAGAACATTGTCAACATAAGTTAATGCTGCTCTGCCCATGTATATGCAAAAGTCACCAGTAGACAGCACATCAGAGACTGTGCTTTATGCACACTTCTTGCAGGCAGCCTCTAGTGGCTGGCCCACACCGATGCAGTTGGTGCTTGATTTAAGTACACACAGAAGTGGCGACACTACACTTGGTGTACTCACACTCACACGCAGTTGTAGTAGTATACAGCACCTACTTTTGCTAATAATGGCACTGATGTATGATTTTCCTGCCTTTTAATATAAGTAAGGCATATCTTTTTTTCCTCTGAGGATTCAAAAAGTTAAAGCAGATACATCACTGAGTGTACCCCCAAAAACTCACCACTGGCTATACCCAAAGCGATGTGTTATCCGTCTTGTCTCTATAGGGTCATTCCATGTCAAGTCACCCAGGCCTTGACACCAACCGTCAGATTTTGATGAAACTTGGTACAATTACCTCTTTTATCATCCTGAAAGCACTTGTAAATTTTTTTTGCTCTATCTCTTATTGGTTTTTTTATAAATTTTTAAAGTTTTTAAATTTGGCGTTGTTTCAGCAGTCGGAAATCGTAACTTAAATGTGTCCTCACAACTAAAAAAATTTGTATATTAAAGAATACTCAAGATATCAGTATGAAATTTTGGAATAAGTTTGTGTATTATATCTAAATGTTAAAAAAATTACCATAAAGATATATTAAAACCTTCCAAATGAATAAAAATTTACAAGTTTTTTTTTTAGCTAACGGATGTTTAGTTTTACAAAAACTGCAATATCTAGAGTCAACATGCCGTAACTTTTGTGAGGAAAAATAAAGAGTTGAAGTCAATGAAAGTGAAACAGATGATGAAGTCATGGTTGAATTAGAATCACAGGAATCCAGAAATGAATCCCTCGTACAAGCAAACATTGCTCTTGATAATTTAGGTGTAACACTGATAGAGCTTCATGGCTTGTCAGAACAAAGTAAAGGGTCTTATTTTAAAAGGAAGGTTAGCAGTATTGAAAAGACTGCAAAAAAGGCGGTTTCAAAAACATTAAAATATGATGCACCAAGTTATGATGATGACAAAGAAGATACAAGTGTGGTTGAGAAAGCAAAGGATTTTGATGTAATGATTTCTCTTATGAAAGAGAAGATTTCATCTGTTGGGAAGTCTAGAAAAATCCAGATTCTGACCTTGGCTCCAGATTCTTGGAGTCAAAATAAAGTGATGAAAGAATTTAATGTAAGTGAGTACATGGTGCGACAAGCTAGAAAGCTAAAATCTGAAAAGGGTATTTTGGAAACTCCTGGTCCAAAAAAAGGTAAAACTCTTCCTGAAAATACAGTAAGACTTGTAACAGATTTTTATGAAAAGGATGAAAGTTCCAGAGTGCTACCTGGAACAAAAGACAAAGTAAGTGTTCAAAAAAATGTGTACATGCAAAAAAGACTCATTTTGTGTAACTTGAGAGAACTCTATTATTCTTTCTAATGGGAGAATCCCGAGGTAGAAGTAGGATTTTCAAAATTTTGTTTCTTGAGGCCTAAATGGTGTATCCTTGCTGGTGCTGCAGGCACACACACTGTATGTGTATGCAGTATCCACCAGAATGTTAAACTATTACTGGATGCTGTGAAAATTGAAGAATCTTATAAAGACCTAATTAAGATGCTTGTGTGCAACACGAAAAACCAAAACTGCATGCTACATCATTGCGACAGCTGTACTGCAAATACTGCACTAACTGTGTACTTATCTGAAAAACTAAGTGAAGATTATGATTTAGAAGAAGAAATTGTAATCAGTCAGTGGGTTAACACAGACAGGGCAGAAATGATCAAACAGTCGTATCAGTGTTGAAGACTACATTTCTTTATTGGTTAGGTCATTGGAAAAGCTCACCCCGCATTTGTTTATAGCAAAATCCCAATCAGCAGCCTTTAAAAGATTGAAAGAAGACCCATCACCCAAAACAGCAATTATTGTGATGGGTTTCAGTGAAAATTATTCCTTCGTTATACAAAATGAGATCCAAAGTTACCACTGGAATAGAGGTGGTTGTACTCTACACCCAGTTGGAGTTTTTCTAAGAAATGAGGAAAACAATGTTTTTGTTTCCAACCAATGTTTTATTAGTGATGACCAAGAACATGATACTGGTTTTGTTAACTTTGTACAAAGAGAAATTACAAAGTGGCTGTCATCACATCATACTGACATTGACTCAGTTCACTACTTTACAGATGGTTGTGCTGGGCGGTACAAAAATAGAAACAGTTTTAAAAATTTGACTGAACACTTGAGAGACTTTAATTTGAAGGCCCAACACACTTTTTTTGCAACAAGTCATGGGAAGTCAATTTGTGATGGCCTAGGAGGAACTATTAAAAGAATTTTAAGGAAAGCTAGTCTACAGCTTTCAGACAAAGAACAAATAATGACAGTAATCGATGTGTGTTCATTTTCACTTTATTGACAAAAAAGAAGCTAATTTGCTACGGTTAAAACTAGAAAACCGTTTTTCAGCAACCCGAACCATTCCTGGAACAACAAGTTTTCATAACTTCAAACCACTTCCAACAAACAACCTTGAAATTAGAACGACTACAGATAGTGTAAAACCCTCCTTACTCTTTTCTTTCCATTCATCTTCTGATTGGGTTCGTGTTGAACCATCCATAAATACCTATGTGGCTGTAAATTATGATGGTAACTGGTACTTTGGACTGGTAAAAACAATATTCAATGATGAAGAAGATGCAGAAATTCTATTTCTACATCCTTCAGGACCAGCTGCATCATTTTATTGGCCTGAAAGAGAAGATTCTTGCATAGTGCCTTTGGAGCACATAGTCTGTGTAGTAGACGCACCTCAATCAAGCGGCACTGGAAGAATGTATTACTTCAATAAAGACTGTATCAAAAGAACTGAAAGCTCTTGGATGAAGTGGAAAAACAAGTTGAATCAGCATTAATGTTTATTAAAAAGACAAAATTACTCAAAAAATTCAATGTTTCAAGCAATCAGTTGGGTTATATGTATGTGTCGTAAGTACACTATTTTTGTACATAATTCTAATGTAATCTACTATAATTAATAAACATGTTAAAAAGCCATCATTATTTTTGTTTTATAAAGTAGCCTATATGTTTAAGAGTAAATTAAAACAAATTTGAGCATTCTATCAGGTCTGAGACTCTAGATATTGCAATTCTTATAAAACAAAACATCCGTTAAAAAAAAGAAAAGAAAAAAATACATATATATTTTTTTTTCATAGAAAATATTTATATATTTTAATAGTATCATTTTTATCTTCAAATATGTATAATAAATAAACTTGCTGCAAAAATTCATGATGTTATCTAGAAGAGTTTTTAAGATAAGCAATTTTAAAGTTTTGAATACAAATTAAATTTACCATTTCGAAAGGTTCAGAAAACACAAAACATAAAAACTTAAAAAATTTATAAAAAAAAAAACTATAAGAGATACAGCAAACAAATTTTGCAGGTGTTGTCAGGATGGTATTAGAACCATTTGAGCCAAATTTCATGAAAATCTAAGGAGGTGGGTGTAAAATTTATTTTTTATTGGGTGATTTGATGTGGAATGACCCTATAGCCGATGAATGATGGTCATGGCTGTTAAAAGGATTATTCTCTGTTAGTTTGGTAGTTCACTTCTCTGGTTGACTCTGCCACTGTGACAAGGCATTGTGCTTCCCATTCACATATTAAATTAGACATATTAAAAAATGTAAGTATAGAAAATTCGAGGATTGCTACATCTGGCATAACTGCAGTGAGTGTGGAAATTTAACATCCCACCTTTCCAGTGATGTAGAGACAGGTTTATAGAGTGGCCATGATATTATGTATGTGGCAGATAGTTCCATTTTCTGCTGTTGCAAGTCCAGTGGTTGTGGTGAACATATCACGTGGGATGATGTTGGCTCTACGCAGGTAATGAACACACAGCCTGGTGACTGACTCTACTGTTTGTATCTTGTTATTGAAGCCTCTGAAGGCCGATTCTCAATAACAACTGTTAAATTACTTTCTGGACCTAGACTTTGAATTTATGCTTTGTTATTCAAGATGATTTGGCTTTATTCATTGATAATGATTTGAGCTTACATTGCTCGCATTATAATGTCCTCGCTCTACTCTGTTTTTGGCCATCAGCTCAGCATCTACCTTGGTTTCCACACCCTCTGTGGCTACAGGCAGTAACCTATGTAATTTGTGTTGTCATACAACACAAAAGTGGTGATGAGAAACTTAGAACGCTCACATGTTATTAGTGCATCATGGATGCAAAACGAATTGTGGCAGTAGCAGCAACAGATGAAGTTGCGACAACATTGCAACAACAGAAAATTCAGAGAGAGCTTGAGATATTACAGCAATAGGTTTACACCATATAGAATGTCGAAAGAAAGTTGATCTGTTATGTCTTCTGAGCACCATGTAAGTGCAGGAATCCATAAAAAATGTGTGAAGTATAGAGAGCGGTAAATTAGCATCCCATTTCTGTAGATAATGTATGGAGAAAGAAGAAATGATCATGCATGTAAGAAATAAAATCAAATTCAAATCTATTGATACCAGCAGTTTTTGTTTAGATCAATAAATGGAAGCCTATTTGTGAACTGCTGCTGTTGCAAAAGTGTAGTTGTTACTGTATTCATAGTGTCCCAGGAGGAATGGTCAATATTCAGGGATACACCAGGAACAATCATTTGAACCAAAAAAAAACTTCATATGAAAATTCCAAATGGCCTGTGAGATAGAACACATTTAATCCACATTGTTATTTGTTTTCTACATTATTCCTTAGATTTACGTGTTTATTTAGTAATTATTACAACATTTAGCAATATTATGAAAGGATAGGTGCTACTCACCATATAGTGGAGATGCTGAGTTGCAGATAGGCAGACCAAAATGACTGTCACAAAATAAGGTTTTTGCCAACAGGGCCTTTGTCAAAAATAGGTGACACACACACACACACACACACACACACACACACACACACACACACACACACACACGACCACAGTCTCTAGCAGCTGAAGCCACATTATGAGCAGCAGCAGCAGTGCATGAGAGGAGAAGCAACTGGGTGGAGGCAAGGAGGAGGCTGGAGCAAGTAAGGAGAGGGATAGCAGAGTTGGGTGTGGGACAGAGAAGTGCTGCTGGGGAGCTTGCAGGGACGAGGTGGAGAGAGGGTAGGGTAGGGTAGCTAGGTGCAGTCAGAAGGTTAGATGGGGTGCAGGGGAGAGGTGACGAGGGGAGGTAGTGGAAATGGAGAGAAGGAAAAAAACTGGCTTCGCTGGTGGAATAGAGGGCTTTGCAGTCCTCGAATTGGAGCAGAGAAGGGGCTAGATGGGTGAGGACAATGACTAACAAAGGTTGAGGCCAGAAGGGTTACAGTAACATAGGATTTATTGCAGGGAGAGTTCCCACCTACACAATTCAGAAAAACTGGTCTTGGCAGAAAGGATGCATATGGCACAGACTGTGAAGTAGTCATTGAAATGATGAATGTCGTGTTGGGCAGCAAGCTCAGCAACAGGGTGGTCCAGTTGTTTCTTGGCCACAGTTTGTCGGTGGCCATTCGTGCACACAGACAGCTTGTTGGTTGCCATGCCCACATAGAATACAGCTCAGTGGTTGCAGCTTAGCTTGTAGATCACATGACTGGTTTCACAGGTAGCCCTGTCTTTGATGGGATAGGTAATGTTTGTGATCGGACAGGAGTAGATGGTTGTGGTGGGAGGATGTGTGGGATAGGTCTTGCATCTAAGTCTATTACAGAGATATGAGCCATATGGCATGGGGTTGGGAGCAGGGATTGTGTAGGGATGGACGCGTATACTGTGTAGGTTTGTTGGATGACGGAATACCACTGTGGGAGGGGTGGGAAGGATAGTGGGCAGGACATTTCTCATTACAGGGTACAATGAGAGGTAGTCGAGACCCTGGCAGAGAACGTAATTCTCGGTCAGGGTCCCTCGTTATATTTCAAGAGGGACTGCTCTTCACTGCAGATGTGATGACCACAGTTGGTTAGGCTGTATGGAAGGGATTTCTTGGTGTGGAATGAGTGGCAGCTGTCGAAGTGAAGGTGTTGCTAGAGGTTAGTAGGTTTCATGTGGACAGGAATACTGATATAGCAACCATCTTTGGGGTTGAGGTCAACTTTTAGGAAGGTGGCTTGTCAGTTTGAGTAGGACCAAGAGGTTCGAATGGGCGAGAAGCTTTTGAAGTTCTGGAGACATGTGAGTAGGGTGTCCTTATCCTCGATCCAGATAAAAAAGATTTCATCAATGAATCTGAACCAAGTGAGGGGTTAAGGATTCTGGGTATTTAGGAAGGATTCCTCTTGGTGGCCTACGATAAGGTTGGCATAGGATGGTCCTATGCAACTGCTCATAGTCATACTCTGGATGTGTTTGTAGGTAAAGCTTTCAGAGGAGAAGTAAGTGTGGATCAGGATATAGTTGGTCATGGTGACAAGGAAGGAGGTGGTTGGTTTGGAATCTGTTGGGTGTTGGAAAAGGTAGTGCTCAATAGCGGTAAGGCCATAGGCATTAGGGAAGTTAGTGTAAAGGGAGGTAGCATCAGTAGGACGAGTAGGGCACAGTGTGGTAAAGGGACATGAACTGTGGAGATTCTCTGAAGAAAACGGTTGGTATCTTTTATATAGGAGTGTAGGTTCCGGGTAATAGGCTGAAGGTGTTGGTCTCTGAGAGCAGAACATCTCTGTGGGAGAACAGTAACCAGCCACAGTGGGTCATCCTAGGTGGTTGGGTTTATGGACTTTGGGAAGCCTGTAGAAGGTATATGAGTGGGGTGAATGGTAAGGGTGAGGAGAGAGAGGGTCTCTGGAGAAAGGTACTGGGATGGGTAATTTGATGGTTTGCAGACGTAATCCTGGATTATTTATGTATTTTTTGCGTTTTTTCCACCACCATGGATCCCTACTTCTTCCATCTGCATCAGTACAGAAATGTTTCCTTATCCCTACCCAGAACCCATTCCCACATACTGTTCCTGCATTGTTGCTTGGCTCATGGAATCCCTCCAGATTGTCTTACCATCAAATTACCATCTACAGAGCTACCATCCTTCCTTCCACAATGACCTTCATCTGTTCAGATTCTGCCAATCCTTAGCCTTCACCAACATAATTCTGCAAAACGACATGAATCAAGCTCAAACGTCCTTGCAATACCTTCTCCTGCTATGTAAACCCGTATTCCAGATTCCCATAACACACACTGAAACCCTTGCCCTCCAGGATCTGGACCAACATGCACACCACCACCTCAAAAAACTCTCCACCCTGCTCACTTCCTACTCCCGTCTTAGAGTATCACTGCCCACCAGCTCTACAACAACCTCCAAACCTTCCCCATATCTCCTCATAGCTGACAAACCCTGTCTTGCAGACCTACTACATTTACACCACCCTCCAAAATTCCCTCCCACCACCATGCAGAATCCAGAACCTAATCAATCCCAAAATACAGTCATGAACTTTCTCTCCAAAAGCCTTAGTCCCACAGAAATATCAGTCCTTTCCAAAGGCCTCACCTTTTGTCCCACTCCAAAATTCAATCATGCAGGACTTCTTAAAGACCTTCTCTCCTTCTCCTGATCCCTACGGTGAAAACAGCTTTTCACCACCAACCCAACCAATCAGACTCAACCGAAGACCAATATTGAAACCTGCCTGCCTCAGTTCACTCCTCCATCCAACAGTGATCCACCCCCTTTTCCCCCACATCACCCCCTGTTAAATATCGGGGCTTTCTTAACCCTGAACCTAGCCTCACCATCATTCCCCATATCTCTCAACATGCAAACTAACCTTACACCTGCAGAAAGAGCCGCAGTCCACCTGCAGACAAAGGTGTCACCACCGTTTGTTTTGAACCACAAGGATTACCTGGCATAAGAACTCCACCAGCTGTTAAATACATCCAGCTGCAAACCTTGCCACAGTGACCCCATTCCACAAATCCAGCAGGATCTCCAGCCTCTCCTCAAATCCTTAGGCCCAACCCAGAACCTCTCCCCAGAGTCCATCTCTCCCCTCACCCATACCACTCCCCACTCTCATACTTTCTCCATGCTTCCCAAAGTCCATAAACACAGCCACCCAGAACACCCCATTGTGACCAGTTATTGTTCCCCCACTGAGAGAACCTCTGCTCTCGTAGACCAACACTTTCAGCCTATTACCCAGAACCTACCCTCCTCTATGAAAGGAAACGACCATTTCCTCCTCCGACTCTCCACAGTTCCTGTCCCTTTACCACACTGTGCCCTGCTCATCACTATTAATGTCACCTCCCTGTACACTAACATCCCTAATCCCGATGGCTTTACTGCTATTGGACACTACCTTTCCAACACCCGACTTTCCAAACCAACTACCTCCTTCGTAGCCGCCAAGACCAACTATATCCTCACCCACAATTACTTCTCCTTTGAAGGCGTTACGTACAAACAAATCCGGGGTACAGCTATGGGCACCTGCATGGCACCATCCTATGCCAACGTATTCCTGGACCATCTAGATGAATCCTTCCTAAACACCCAGAATCCTAAACCCCTCACCTGGTTCAGATTTATAGATGACATCCTTGTGATCTGGATCGATGATTAGGACCCCCTATCCACATTCCTCCAGAACTGCAACAACTTCTCCTCCATTTCCTTCACCTGGTCCTGACAACCCAACAAGCCAGCTTCCTAGATGTTGACCTCCACCTCAAAAACGGTTACATCAGTACCTCCGTCCATATAAAACCTACTAACCACCAACAATACGTCCACTTCAACAGCTGCCACCCATTCCTTGCCAAGAAGTCCTTTCCATACAGCCTATTCACCTGTGGTCATCACATCTGCAGTGACAAGCTGTCCCTCTCGAAATATACTGAAGCCTTCACAAACCGTAATTATCCTCCCAGCCTTGTACAAAAACATATCTCCCTTGCCTTATCTTTCCAGTCTCCCACCACCTCCCATAGTCCCACAGTCCGGCCACAGAGGAGTATTCCCCTCGTAACTCAATACCACCCAGGACTGGAGCAACTGAATTACATTCTCTGTCATGGTCTTGACTACCTCTCGTTGTGCCCTGAACTGAGAAATGTACTGCCCACTACCCATCCCACCTCTCCCACAGTTGTATTCTGCCATCCACCGAACCTACACAATATACTCATCCATCCCTACACAACCCCTGCTCCCAACCCCTTACCTCTCGGCTCATACCCCTGTAATAGACCTAGATGCAAGATCTGTCCCATACATCCCACCACCACCTACTCCAGTTCAGTTACAACCATGACCTATCCCATCAAAGGCATTGCTACGTATGAAACCAGTCATGTGATCTACAAGCAAAGCTGCAACTACCGTGCTGCATTCTATGTGGGCATGACAACCAGCAAGCTGTCTGTCCACTTGAATGGTCACCAACAAACTGTGGCCAAGAAACAACTGGACCACCCTGTTGCTGAGCACACTGCCAAACATGACATCCTTTATTTCAATGACTGCTTCATAACCTGTGCCATATGGATCCTTCCCACCAACACCAGCTTTTCTTAATTGCACAGGTGGGAATTTTCCCTACAATATAGTCTCTGTTACCGTAACCCTCCTGGCCTCAGCCTTTCATTAGTCATTGTCCTCACCCATCCAGCCTCCCTTGATCGAAAAATGGAGTTGGCTATTGGTTTCCATCATGTCTTGTGGATTTTCCTGCGTCCATCGGTGTTTGTTAGGTATGTTGTTGATTCCATTCTGTGTGAGTGTGGCTTTGTCAGTGAATAGTCTTAATGATAACGAATGACTAAATTCAAGTCATGTGGCATTGCCACCAGTGTGAAGATTGTGGACTCGCAGTATGTGAAATGGCTACAAATTTTCCACATTTAGTGTTCACCATATGTTTGTTTGTCGGACATTGGTATGTGCTGATAGTAGGTCTTTGCTGCACCATTTCAACAGTGTGTTGCTGTTCTTGCACAGTTGGTTGAACATGTTCAGAATAAAACTGGGAACTTGGAAGAATACCTGTTTCACACAGTATGCTAAAAACTTTGGTAAAAACTCTGTGATCAGGAATTTGACATGTCAGAAAGTGGCGACATACTCTTCAAAAGCATCAAGAGCACTACCATCTCTGAAGCCATAAACATACAATATATCTGCATATTCTCCATTTATGTAGATGAATGGCATTGTAGCCAACGTGTGTGCAAACAGTCATCTGATGTACACTCAACCCCTTACACTACTCCACTCACAACACGCTATGGTCAACTACACAGCAGCAGGCTAGTTTAATGGCGGAAAGGTGTCCTGAGCAAAGAGGTTGGAAGTAACGAGGTAGGGTGGGCTACAATAAAACTTCAGAGACGTTGGGGGGGCGGGGGGGGGGGGGGGGGGGGGGTAAGATACATGCGTGCACACCATTAGCACAAAAACAAATGTACATTAAATGCATCCTGTCTCAGAGTCCATTCAGCATAGGGCATATGTCCATACGAAGGTTTTTATATCAAATGAGTGTTCTTGTCATATCCCTGAATACTGATCGTCCCTCCCGGGACGCCCTGTGCAGATCCTCACTGGTATACTTTCAGATATTCTTAAAAAACATTCTTAAAAAATTGAAATCATTATTATACCACCTAAGCAAATGATAGTCTGTGGAGATTTTAATATTAATTTTCTGAAAGATTCAGATAAAAAGAATACTTTGTAAATGTTACTTAACACTTACACTTATGTTTATGTAATTCTGTAAATGAGACTGTGGAGTGTGAAACAGGATAATTTATGTATTGTGAAATGTATGTGACCCATCAATTGGAAACCTGTACTGTATACATTCAGTATCTTATTTAAGAACACATGACTATATGAAAATACTGAAAATAGAATACCACTGATAATTCCTAGCATGAATAGGCAAAACGTGTCTGCAATAATATTATGAAGAAAGTTACTACTCACCATATAGCGGAGAGGCTGAGCCCCCGTACCATCACTACCACCACACCACCACCACCACCACCACCACCACCACCACCACCACTTGCCTGCCCTCTGTCTAATCTGCAGCACTTCACTGTCCACCATCCCTAACCTACTATCCCCCCCCCATCCCCACCCCAGCCTCCTCCTTACCCCCACCCTATTGCCACTCCTATTATGCACTGGTGCTGCTACTCACAGTGTGGCCTTAGTTGCTTGAGACTGCAGTCGTGTGTGTGTGTGTGTGTGTGTGTGTGTGTGTGTGTGTGTGTGTGTGTGCGCGCGCGTGTGGTCTATTTTTGATGATGAAGGCATTACTGGCCGAAAGCTGTATTTGTGACATTCCTTTTGTCCTGCCTGTCTGCAACTCAGCATCTACACTGTATGGTGAGTAGCAACTTTTCTTTTCATAATTGTTACACTCCATTCTGAATTTTGGATTGTTTGATTTTTGCATGTCTGGTTAGAAACAAATAAAACATCCAGGTGCAGAAGACACAATTTTTCATATCTGCATAGTGAACAAAATACTTAATCATCCTTTGATCACAGTGCACTACTCAACCAAGCAAACTGTAGAACCAGCTGTAATGGGAACCAGCTTGCTCACATGCGTAGATACTATCCTTTTTCAGTTCAAGGTAGTGCACATTGTCCTTTCAGGACTATAAGCAACACAGATGTGTCCTATCAAATGATCTTCTCTTTTAGTGTAATCAAATTGTGCCATAAATTTCTTTTCTCTCCAGATCCATGCATTAACTCCTCATTAGTCATCCAGACTACACACTTAATCTTCAGCAATCTTTTGTACCACTACTTTTCAAAAGCGTCTGTTATCTTTTTGTCTGAACTGTTTGCTGTATACGTTTAACTTCCACATAGTACTACACTCTAGATCAGTTACCATCAGCAAAGACTTTGTAACATTTAAATTTTTACTTGATTTAAGGAAATTTATCATTTTCAGAATTGCTTGTCTTGCTGTAGTCAGTCTAGATTTTATATCCTCTTTACTTCTACCATCCTCAGTTATTTTGCTCTCCATACAACATAACACATCTACTAGATTTAATGTCTCATTTCCTAACCTAATTCCCTTAGCATTGCCTAATTTAATTGAACTACATTCCATTAACTTCCTATTACTTTCATTGATGTTCAACTTATAACCTCTTCAAACCAGTATCCATTCTGTTCCTCTGATCGTCTGTGTCCTCTGCTGACTGAAAATTACAATGTCATCAGCTGACCTCAAAGTTTTTATTTCTTCTTTCTGAACTTATATTCCCTTTATGAACTTTTCTTGGTTTCCTTGCTCAATTACAGATTGAATATCATGGCGGATGAGGTATTTCCCTGCGTCACTGCCTTTTCAACTAATGCTTCCCTTTTGTGCTTTCTTTGACTTGTAACTGTAGTCTGGTTTCTGTATATGTTGATGGATAGTTCATGGATGTTTGTGTCCAATGGGCATAATATTTCAGCAAGCGACTTATGTTGCCATCATCAGGTACGCTGATGAACTGACTGCTTAGGGGGCTGATGTGGTGCTTTTCTCTCTTCCCCCATTCCCTCCAACCTGGTGCTCTGTTCACCGTCTGCACCCAGCATCTCCTTCCCCATTCCTCTGGACCTTGGTCCAATCCCAGACATGCATGCTGACGGCAGTTCTGCTATTCCTCTGCTTGCCTCCGAAGTTAGTTCATTGTGGGATATCTCTTTCCTCTTCGTGGGATGTCTCTTTCCTCTTCTTAATCAGACTAATTGCTACTTCCCAGGCCTTACTAAGGATGTAGCCATTATAACAATTGATCAGTGGTCCCCTACTTGAATCTCGATAGATTATTTTATGAAAATTTGGAAATTTGTGGTAAGACCTTATGGGACCAAACTGCTGAGGTCATCCATCCCTAAGCCTACACACTACTTAATCGAACTTAAAGTACGGTTCGCTAATGACAACACAAACACCCATGCCCAAGGAAAGATTCGAATCTCCGACGGGGTGGGGGGTGGGGGTTGGGGGGGGGGGAGCTGTACGGACCATGACAAGTTACCTCTGACTGCGCAGCTTATTTTGTGATACATACCCAGAAGTTAGACATTTGTATCAGAACCTTAGAATGGTCATAATCCATTTCATGTTATGCTGAAAAGCAATGTTCCATGAGTGCTGACTTGCTGGTTTCCTGCAGTCTGGTGTCTCATTGGTTTTCTAGACAATGATCTTCAAGAGTATGCACTGCCTGACGTATATGTATTGCCAAATTGGCAGGATGTCTAATAAACCCCGGATTTCTCTAGTCCAGTATCAGCTTTAACACTACCAAGCAGTGCCCATGTTCTAGCTGATGGAGAGAAGACAGTCTTCACTTGGTGTGACTGGAGAAATTATCCTATCTTTATGGATAATGCAACACAGAAAGGAATAAAAGCATTGGTCATGTCCTCGTGAGGTTCCTCTTCTGTATCTGCCAGTTTTACAGTAGGTGGAGGACAAATTTGCTGCTCCTCATAGCTCTTCTTCCAGAAAATTGTCTTCAGATGTTAAAGTCCTTAATTGAGACTTTCATTGTCAAAGAGGAAGTGAGTCCTGTCACCAGTGTTTTGAGCAGCCTATTCCTCTGCATCAGGTGGTGGCATGTGTCTGCATGTAGGTATAGGTTGGTTTGTGTTTCTTTGAGGTACATACTATGGTCCAACGTAACACCCACTCTTCTTTTTACCGGGACATCCAGAAAAGGGACCTCTCCATCCATTTAGACTAACATGGTGAAAGGATTTTCTGGTGCATGGAACTGAGATGTATGAGGAAGTCATTCAGCTCCCTCTTCCACCTGGTCGCATGACAAAGTGTGACATTCACCTGCTTTATTTCTTCATTGATAGTCCTCAGTGTTGACATACTGCATTGTTATACTGGATCGGGTGGAAGCTCAGCACTGACTACTGTAAATTATGTAGCTGACAGTTGCACTGTTGCGTTTCACAGTTCTTTACTTTCACTGTTCACAACCCCCCAATATTACACAGTTATATGGCCAGTTCACTATTTGTAACTTTTGAAAAGCCTCATTAATAGTTTGCAGGCATACATCAGCATACTGCTAAAATTGTTTGCTGTTGAACAGCTGTGAACAGTAAAAACCTAATCATGCAGTTCACAGTTCTTGCATAATAACATGGTACATGTGACACTATTTCTCAAATAAATTGAACAGACAATGTTATTATTTTAACATATGTCCTATGTGTGTTACTCTAATTCCACTGTTAAGTTAATGCATTGTTGCTATTTGAAACTGACACTGACTTCCCGTCTGAAAATCTACCTGGACTGACTGTCTCAGGACCAAAAATCCATCCTGTATATATTTTCACAATAATAGGCACTGTAACAATACATTGTTCGATGTTTATAAGTTACAAAAATTACAATTAAAACATAACTCATTCAATTAACTGAATCCATCGAAATATTCCATCTTTTTAACTGTTTCTTCTACCACAAAGGTTAGGCCGAATTATATGATTAAATGATGAAATTAACAGATATATTTACCAAACAATGCTTTTGACAAGCTTTGTAATTATTTTGTAATTAATCAAGGGCTGGCTTTGCTAATGTGTTTTTGAATAGAGCCAAATAAATACTTTAAAAATACTAGTAGTTTATCTTCCAAGTGTTTATAATTAGTACAGAATTTATATTTGTTTATAAGCCAACAATAGAATTTAAGTCACAAAACAGTTACTGATTTCACCTTATAACAAAAGAATTAACTAGGAATGGTCAAAATAAATTAGGAAATTAATTACATACACAAAACTAAGCTCAAGATTAGATCTGGTGCTATATTTATTAAGACTTTCTCTTTTATGAAAATGCAGATTGTACTCATGTATGTTAATGGTAATTAGTCAAAAATGAATTTAAGGAGGCAGATGGCAAAACAAGAAAGGAAGAAAAGAGATCCCAGCTTGCTTTGTCACAAAAGGTGTCATCTACATGTCAGAAAGTATAAGCAGGCTTCCCATTGGCTGATTCCAATTCTCCCCCAATGAAATGCTCTGTATACAAGTTGGGCACAAATGGTGAAAGTCGTCTCCCTACAGCTACTCCTTCCATTTGCTCGTCGTAGCCACCATCGAAAACACGTTATGTTGATGTCAAGACAAGCCTAAAAAAGTTGATCATCTCTGTGTCAAATTTCTGGCCAGTAAGTTGTAATGATTCTTGCAAACATTCTCTGATGAAAAGAAACACAATGGTGAAACTCACAAGTATGTCGGTATCCTTAAGCTCAAAATTGTCGAGCCTTCCATCAAAATCCATGTATTTGCAAATATCAGTACTTTCCAAAGGTCTCACCTTTTGCCCCACTCCCAAATTCAGTCATACGGGACTTGTTAAAGGCCTTATTTCCTTCTCCCACTCCCTACAGTGGAAACACTTTTTCACCACCAACCGTACCAATTAGACTCAACCAAAGACCAATATAGAACCTTGCCTGACTCAGTTCACTGCTCCGTCCAACTGATCCACGCCCACTGCCCTCAGATCACCTCCTGTTAACTTTCCAGAATTTCTTAACCTCGAACCTTGCCTCACCATCATTCCCCAAATTCCTCAACATGCAAACTAACTTAGATCTGCAGAAAGAATCGCAGTCCACCATCTAAAAACTGATCCCGACCTTATAGTCCTACTTGCAGACAAAGGCTCCTCCACTGTTTTGAATCGCAAGGATTACCGGGTGGAAGGACTCCGCCATCTGTCAGATACTTCCACCTAAAAACCTTGCCACAGTGACTCCATTCCAGAAATCTAGCAGGACCTCCAGTCACTATGCAAATCCTTAGGCCCATCCCAGAATCTCTCCCCAGAGTCCACCTCTCTACTCGCCCCTACCACTCCCCGCACTCCAACCTCCTACATGTTTCCTAAAGTCCACAAACCTAACCACTCAGGACACACCATTATGACCTGTAATGTGCCCCCACTGAGAGAATCTCTGCTCTCGTAGACCAACACCTTCAACCTATTACCCGGAATGTACCCTCCTATATAAAAGATACCAACCATTTCCAACACTGACTCTCCACAGTTCCTGTCCCTTTGCCACACAGTGCTCTGCTTGTCGCTATTGAAGCCACCTCCCTGTACACTAACATTCCTAATGCCCATGGCCTTACTACTGTTGAACACTACCTTTCCCAACATCCAACAGATTCGAAACCAACAACCTCGTTGCCATGACCAACTCACCCACAATTACTTCTCCTTTGAAGGCATTACCTACAAACAAATCCGGGGTAAAGCTGTGGGCACCCACATGACACCATCGTGTGCCTACCTATTCATGGGATATCTAGATGAATCTTTCCTAAAAACCCAGAATCCTAATCCCCTCACCTGGTTCAGATTCATTGACTAAATCTTTGCTACCTGGATTTAAGGTGAGGACACCATATCCACATTCTTCAAGGACCTCAGCAACTTCTCCCCCATTTGCTTCACCTGGCCCTACTCTACCCGACAAGCGACCTTCCTAGATGTTGACCTCTACCATCAAAGATGGCTACATCAGTACCTCCGCCCATATCAAACTTACTAGCCATCAGCAATATCTCCACTTTGACAGCTGCCACCTATTCCATACCAAAAAATCCCTTCCATACAGCTAGCCACCCAGGGTCGTCGCATCTGCAGTGACAGGCAGTCCCTCTCGAAATATACCAAGGGTCTCCCCTCTTAACTCAGTACCACCCAGGATGGGAGCAGTTGAATTACATTTTCCGCCAAGCTTTCGATTACCTCTTATCATTCCCTGAAATGAGAAATGTCCTGCCACTATCCTTCCCCCCCTTCCCACAGTGGTATTCCACCGTCCACTGGACCTACACAATATACTCATCCATCCTTACACGACCCCTGCTCTCAATCCCTTGCCTCGTATCGTATCCCTGTAATAGACCTAGATGCAAGAGTTGTCCCATACATCCTTCCACCACCACCTACTCCAGTCCGATCACTAACATCACCTATCCCATCAAAGGCAGGACTACCTGTGAAACCAGTCATATAATCTACAAGCTAACCTGTAACCACTGTGCTGCATTCTATGTAGGCATGACAACCAACAAGCTGTCTGTCTGCATGAATGGCCACCAACAAACTGTGGCCAAGAAACAAATGGACCACCCTGTTGCTGAACGCGGAGCCAAACATGATATCCTTCATTTCAAAGACTGCGTCACAACCTGCACCATATGGATCCTTCCCACCAGCACCAGCTTTTCTGAATTGTGCGGGTGGGAACTCTCTCTGTAATGCTCATGGCCTCAATCTTCATTAGTCACTGCCCTCACCCATCCACTCCTTCCGTGTTTCCATTCCAACACTACACAGCCATCATTCCACCATCCACATCTCTCCTTTTACACTACATCCCCCCCTTTCCTCTGCACCCGCCCCCCCCTCCCCATCTAACCAGCAGCACATCACTGTCCGCCACCCCTACCATACTATCCCTTTCCCTCCCCACCTCAGCCTCCCTCTTACTCCCACCCAGTCGCCACTCCTGTCATGCACTGATGCTGCTGCTTGCAGTTGGGTATGCTAGTTGCATTTTTGTGTGTGTGTGTGTGTGTGTGTGTGTGTGTGTGTTTGTCTCTGTCTGTCTGTCGTCTAGTGTTGACAATGGCCTTAACAGTCGAAAGCTTTAATTGTGAGTATGCCTTTTTGTTATGCCTATCTGCGACTCAGCATCTCTGCTATGTGGTGAGTAGCAACTTTCCTTTTCATAATATTGTTGCATCATTGATGTTAGAGACATGTAAAGGTCTCTGGAACCAAATAGTTTCATTTCATTATTGATAGTCACTCAGTTGATCCTTTCTTTATCCATCAACACTTTGGAGACCACCTTGGCATACACTTGTCATATACTTGTTTATCATGATGGTGTGCACAGCAGTTCAGTGCCTGTGCAAGCATTGTAACGGTAATTCGATGGGCAGAGTTCAACAAATCTCACCGTGTGTATGTCACATTTTCGTCAATGTGGCTATTTGATGGCCGCCTAAGGTTGGTCACCTCTTCCTGGTCCTCCTTAGACACACCTTCAACCAACTTGAAACTTATGAAGACACTAGAGCAGAGTCCCCATAGGCTTGCTGGATCAGTTGATTGGTACTGTTGTAATGTGTGCTCTCCTGTTAAATCATTTGCTTCTTTGGGCATTATGACGCGATGTTTGGGAAGAGTTTCATAAAATTAATGACACTGACCCAAGCACTGCACAGTCAGAATGACCTTGGTCACACTGTGAAGTCAGGAATCCCTCCATCTAACCAAAATAGTTTGAACATACTGCGACATACAGCCTTTTCGCAATAAAACCACTTCCGTGACTTTACGAACACACACAATATATCTTTGTACCAGGTGGAATAGTTTTGTCACGGTGTGTTGTCTCATGGATTTTAATAATTCTGAGGGAATGTAATGTACTCAAGGTGCCATGTTTCAAATAAGGCTTTCAACTCTGTCAAATTCTTCTCCACAGATCGAGCAAGGTGGTGCAGTGGTTAGCACACTGGACTTGCATTCAGGAGGATGAACGTTCAGTCCGGCCATCCTGATTTAGGTTTTCCATGATTTCCCTAAATTGCTTCAGGCAAATGCCGGGATGGTTCCTTTGAAAGGGCACGCCCGACTCATCCCGCATCCTTTGCTAATCCAATGAGACTGATGAACTTGTTATTTAGTCTCCTCCCCCAAATCAATCAAACCCTCTTCTCCACAGTGTTGTAGCCCCAGCATAATCTCAGTCTGCTTCATCTTTCCTTTCCACAATATTATCTGAATGCTTGTGCCCATTGTATAGTCATTCTATTTATTCATTTCACCTTTCAGTCTTCCCTTCTTTGCTTAGTACTGGCTTGTCATCTGAGCTGTTAATATTTGTACAGCTTCTTGTCTTTTCTCCAAATTTTTCTTTTATTTTCTGTAGAAGTTGCTCCACCTTAATTTCCTATATTTCTGCTCTTTTTTAACTGTATTTTGTAGCCAATGATTTGTGATAAAAGTATGAATTGGCTCTTGTTTATAAATTTATAATATTATTTAATACTATATAATCTACCTCAATTCTTCCAGTGTCTGCATGTCTCTCTAATGTATACAGGATTCTTTCGTGATTCTTAAACCCAGTGTTCAATGCAGTTCAAGTATATTTTACAAAAAATTATATCTGCTGGCTTTCTCTTTCATTCTTTTCACTCAGTCTTGTTCTACTATTTTTCCACCTCTTCCTTTTCCATCTTCTGAATTCCAGTCTCGCATCATAAGCATATTTTAGTCTATCTTAATGATCTGAATAATTTCTTTTGTTTCTTTATACATTCTTTCAATGTCTTCATCATCTTTATGACCTGTTACTGTCATAAATGAACTTGGGTGTTGGCTTTGGGTGTTGGCTACAATAATGCATTCATTAAGTTGTTTTTAGTAGTGCACCCAAATTCCTTTATTGTTTTATCCTTTATTAGACCTACTCCTGTGTGACCCCTGTTTGATTTTGTGTTGACAGCTCTATACTCAACTGACCAGAAGTCTTGTTATTAGTATCACTGCACATCCCACTCATTTCTCTTTCTAAATTTTCCAACGAGCATACCCTACTAAGGGAGCTAGCACTCACACTCTTACCCATATAATGTCAGATTTTTTCCATGTGACATGTCCTGAGTAGTCCTGGAGATCCGAATTGGACTCTATTTTACCACCGGATTATTTTACCCAAAAGGATGGCATCGCCATTAAACCACACATTAGAGTTACAGGTCCTTTAGTTTGCCCATGCTTCACAAATATCCTTTGGATGTGGTTTAACAGCTGCTTACAAGTATTTTTGAGGCACGAAAGCCACCCCTCTGCGGCAAGGTCCATGATCCGTGGGGAGTTTAGAAACATGTTGATGTGTTCTTCAGTTGGAAGGCTCGTTTGATGCAACTCTCCATGCTTGTCTGTCTTGCACTAGTCACTTCATTTCTGTGTAACCGCTATACCCTACATCCAAACTCACTATTGCTTTATGCTTCAAGGTGTGTCCTGTTAACCAATGCCTTCTTTTACTGAAGTTGTGCCATAAATCTCTTTTCTCAAACATTCGGTTGAGTACCTCATCATTAGTCAGTCTACCCATCTTTCGTAACACTGCATTTCACAGATTTCTATTCTCTACTCATCTTATCATCCACGTTTCTCCTTCAGACAGTGACTTCAAAAATTTGAATTTGTATTTGGTGTAACAAAGTTTTTCGTATTCAGAAAGGCTTTTCTTGATAGTGCCAATCTGCATTTTATATCCTGTCTACTTCGCTCATCATCAGTTGTTTAATTGTCTACTCTTTGACTGCATTCAATGTCTCATTTACTAATCTGATTCCCTCAGCGTCACCTGACTTGATTTGACTGCATTTAATTATCCTTGTCTTACTTTTATTGATGTTCATACCATTGAAAATGATGTTTTGTCGTCTTGTGATATAGTTGTCTTTTACTCTGCAATTATTTCTAAGCGCAAATGTAATAATCTTGTGAACTGAAAATGTCAGTGTCCGTTGGAATGGTTTGTGGCTTATTTTCCTACTGGGGTGATAGTAAAGGGCCGTTGAAAGAGTCGAGTCGTCGGTCAGCTCTCGTATTTTACTGGATTTTCCAATTCTCTCACGTTTTCTACCGGTCACTATACAATGTTGATGCAGCAAGGGTACCGCTAAGCAGTGCCACCTTGAACCAGCTTTTCCCCCGTGAACTTCTGTCCGCAGCGTCGATGACGCGGAAACATACTTCTTTTTCTGTCTAGTGCAATAACACATCTACAGAAGCAGAGCTCTGTGTATTTCCAATAACATACAATCCTATCTACTTCTAATTGATCGACTACTTAGGCGTAAAATTCGGGCTAGGTATTTGCATGAGTGCGTTTCACGGGCGACGCTGAACAGTTTTTTAGAATAATGTCTGAACATTAGTTGTCTTTTCGGCGTTGATTTCTTTGTCGTCATGGAGGTCACGTGCGCTCCATGTCTTCCAGTCACCGCCCCACGGAGCAAACGACTCCACCCAGCAGTGGAAGCGCCAGTCCGCAGCCCTCATCGCCCGTAGCACTGAATCCTCCCATTTCCGATCTGCAAAAAACCGTCAAAAAAAAAAAAAACTCCCAAAGTGGTGTTCTTCTACTTACTAACTACTTTAACCTATGAACATCTTTCGTCGGCCAATGGAAATCAAGTTGAACATCTCATTTGTAGAATGAGATGTTACACCTCATATTACCCCACTGAGACGAAAGATCTCGTGCTCACAAACCTAATTCTACAAGATTTCACACATTTACAATAAACTTCATTTTTCAAACAATTATGTTATACCTTTACAAAATTCTAATGCTATTACAATGAAATAAACACCCATAGCTGCTTACAGGCGTTGACATACGTCAACGGGGACAGATGACAATGTGTGCCCCGACCGGGACTCGAACCCGCGATCTCCTGCTTACATGGCAGACGCTCTATCCATTTGAGCCACCGAGGACACAGAGGATAGCGCGACTGCAGGGATTTGTCTCTGGCACGCCTCCTGCGAAACCCACATTCTCAACGTCTTGTCCCGCACTACATTCGTAGTGCCCCCGCCCATTATACTCATTACTCGACATGTCCGAAAGAACAGATACCATCTTAGTAAATATATAGTTAAGGCTCACCGGCCACTTGACCATCTTCTTCTTCTGTACGAATGCACAAACAGTGCCCGAACTCTTATGGGAATCGGCAACGCGCCGCGAGTAATGAGTATAATGGGCTATCCGCTGTCCTCGGTGGCTCAGATGGATATAGCATCTGCCATGTACGCAGGAGATCCCGGGTTCGAGTCCCGGTCGGGGCACACATTTTCATCTGTCCCCGTTGACGTATGTCAACGCCTGTAAGCAGCTATGGGTGTTTATTTCATTGTAATTTCATTCTAACGAGCTGCATGTTCACCGATACCATCTTACAAGGGAACCTCCCCATCGCACCCCTCTCAGATTTAGCTATAAGTTGGCACAATGGATAGGCCTTGAAAAACTGAACACAGATCAATCGAGAAAACAGGAAGAAGTTGTGTGGAACTATGAAAAAAGAAGCAAAATATACAAACTGAGTAGTCCATGCCCAAGATAGGCAACATCAAGGAGATGTGTCTGCTCAGGAGCGCCGTGGTCCCGTGGTTAGCGTGAGCTACTGCGGAACGACAGGTCCTTGGTTCAAATCTTCCCTCGAGTGAAAATTTTACTCTTTTTATTTTCGCGAAGTTCTGTCCGTTCGATTATTGAAGACTCTGTTCACTGTAATAAGTTTAGTGTCTGTGTTTTGCGACCGCACCGCAAAACCGTGCGATTGGTAGACGAAAGGACGTGCCTCTCCAATGGGAACCGAAAACATTTGATCGCAAGGTCATAGGTCAACCGATTCCTGATGTATTCTATATGACACTGGTGACGGCATCTGCGTCACATGACGGGAATATGTTGTCGACCCACCTAACTAGTACACTTGGCGAATGGGTAAAAAGATTCTTCTACCTTACCCGATTTAGGTTTTCTTGTGGATGTTTCGATGTTTGTTTAGGTGTAACGTCCCCATACTACGGCGCAGTTATCTCGCATCGGACGGATGGACGGACGGACAGATAATAATTGTCTGAAAATAAAAACAAACTTTTCACTCGAGGGAAGACTTGAACCAAGGACCTCTGGTTTCGCAGCTGCTCACGCTAACCACGGGACCACGGCGCTCCTAAGCATAAACATGTCCTTGATGTTGCCTATCTTTCGCATGGACTACTCAGATTGTATATTCTGCTTATTTTTTTCATAGTTCCACACAACTTCTTCCTGTTTTCTCGATTGATCTGTGTTAAGTTTTTCAAGGCCTATCCTCTGTGCCAAATTATAGCTAGATCTGAGGGGGGTGCGATGGGGAGGTTCCCTTGTTAGTAAATAAATTCTAATGCTGTTTGCAGTTCTGATCCCTCTTGGATTCGCATAAAGTGTCATTCAGTTCCATTCCATTTCACCAACTACTTGACGTCATAAATTAACCAAACACAAAAGCTATTTTCAGTTCAGGTCCCTAAGGGAATCGCGTAGAGTTTCTTTCATTGCTGTCTGTATCTGACATGGGTAGCTATAATTTCATCTCCGCTCCATAATTCGGACATTTTAATTTTGAGATTATACTTTAGTATTTTCATTTTGTTGTTGTTATTATCCGGGTTATAAGAACTAAGTTCACTTGGCTATGGATATTCCGATATGCACAAACGTTTTTGTAAGCTACTCGAGACATTACATTTAATCATCTTGTTTGTTTGTTTTTTTTCTGCACATAGGAGACCCTGGTTTACTGTCGTGTTCTCTTTACTTCATTTCTTGACACAGGTATCTATATTATGCTTATTTGCGGTTTAAATTATTTCATTTACCAAGGGGGTTCTTCTGACGTTGCAATCAACAATCCATTTACCTATTCCCAATCTCAGGTACTCACGTCCTTAAACCGATCTTGAAACGTATATAATGAACCAGATCCATGCCACATTATTCTTGTCTGGAGAACGCTTCTTTAACGTAAACATAGTACCTGTGCTCGTTTACACCTGATTCTATGGGCGGATACTTCTCAGTTACATTTCCATCTGAGATGCCAGTATCTCTTTTCAACTCTCCCTTCATGGAAGCGCCACGTGTCCTTTCTTTCGCAGATCTACTCTCTCTAAGGCGTAAGTCATCCTTCTTTAGGTCCACTTAACCTTTATCCTGTTTACACTCTCATCAGCAGAAGATCTTACTCCTTCTATTTTTGGCTCTGGTGATCATTACCTTGTGTACATTCCCACCGCCCTCAGGTCTATCTTACGTTAATATTTACGGCTCTTAACAGTTCTGCGCTGATATTACACCTAAATTGTGAACTATTAATCGTTATCGTACGCTTCATCTTGTGTGACACCTTCTGCCAGTAACTCTGTTCCACGTGCTCCGCTTTGTTTTAAGTATGTTTATCTTATTCCATGATCAACGTATTTGGACTTCTTTTTTTATTTTTTATTTTTAATCTACTATGTATTGTCAATATATTGTACCTATCGAGATGAATACTAAGTGGTACGTGCAAGCGTCTCCTAATGCTTATATGACTTATATTACAAAGAATATTTACTTGATTTCTCATCATTTCTTATGTCCATCTCAGAACCATCTCTTCACAAGAGGGTTCTGTTTTATTGATTCTGTTTCTCATCGTCAGAATAATTTATGTGCGCATGTCTGCCCATCACCTTCTCAGCTGACGTGCTATACGCACTCGAAGGTTCTCTTCCCCCACAACACGTGACGCGATTAACATGCGACACCGCACTTAACTTGATGTGTAGTTGTCACGAAACTTCCTGTTGAGTGTTGTTGTCGTATTGCCCCCTGTGTGTCGTTCTCCCAGGTTAACCTGTGAAGACAGATTGCAGTAAGATAATCTATAAGAAGGAATGGTTTAAGCGATAGAAACTTGTGAATATGAAACAGCGGGAAGGATAGATATGGTCCTCCGATTGGAGAAGTAGGAAAGGAAAAGAAAGATGATGCTCATCAAAATTGAAGAAAAAAAAGAAGATAGCCCCGAAAAATAAAGTCCCGTACCACCCGACACCCCAAAGAAAACTTCTGCTCAAGTTCTTCGTTGTGACGTCGGAGTCACAACTTCACCGTTGGGGATACCGAAGTCACTACAGTGAACCCTTATTGACAGCGCGCAGAGAAAGAAAGAACATCACATGACGAAAAAAAGGTGTATTTTCAATCGTCAGTGTTCTGAGTCCACCTGTCCAATCTCATGTTTATAATACTACTATAACTGACACCTCCCCTACAAAATCGTCATAAACCAACGAGTGTATACAAGAGTACAGCAGCAAAGGTAAAAAAAACGTACAAAATATTTTAAAATAAACGTTGTTGATACTTATTCATGCGTCTACACCGCACGCTAGCGATTTATCAGTTTGCGCTGTTTTATTTGTTGATTTCCTTCAATCGCTCGTGTTGATACCTGCAATCGCTCGTATTTGATATTTGTGTTATTGATACAATGTCAGCTATATTCCTTAGTAAACTGAACAACTGAATGGTAACAATTGAAGGTACTTGGCTCCATCTTCTCTTGCATTTAAACATTAACCAGTGTGTACAATACCTATAAACTTAAAATATTGGAAGTAAGTACCAAAATAATAAAATATTTATGCAAAATATATAGAATATAGATTCGAAATTTAACCTCTGTATGACGTTTCTATAAGTAAGTGTGTGTACTATCGTACGCTACATGTATATCCATGTCTTGCTTGGGGTTCGATATACGTAATTCTAGAATAGGATAGTTAGAGATAATGTTTTTCGAAAGATTATAGGATAGAAAAAGATTGAAGAAACTGTTCTACAGAAAACTAAAACGCGAATAATAGAACAGTTAACTCGGGGCTTGGGTATGGTATACTTACAAACCTGTATTGTTCACAGTACTTAAAAAAATTACTAGTTTTCTTTCTTTATATTGGAACTATGACGATGATCTTGAACAAGCACTAACTCATCAGTATTAAACATTGGAGTAAGTGCTTCACTATTAAACTTGTGTACCCTCACATCTGCACGTCTATGTAAACGCCATTCTGTTTTCTTATGTACGTCTTCCAAATTTTCTTTGGGTGTAGATGCCACTTACATAATTTCAATAACGGTTCCACAACACCGGTTCTGTTCATGATTTCTGTTGGAGATAATCCAGTAGCCGTGTGTGGTAATTCATTTATTGTCACTGGAATTCAGGGATCAGCTGTGGCCATGTAGTATTTTTTCTGAACAATATCTTCTACGTAGCCTTCTCAGTTCTTTCATTATTCGTTCACACAGGTTGGATTGCGGGTAATGTATTGATATAGCTACGTGTCTCACTCCTTCCTGTGCCAGAAACTTTATTACTAATAAATTGTGTTCCAACATCTGGTAATATTCGTCGTGGTTTTCCTATATTCCTGAAATATTCCTGTAAACAGTGTATCACGGTGGGTGTATTTGCTTGCTTAACTGAATAAAACTTAAAATATTTTGACCAACATTCTATAAATGCAAAGATATACTACATAAATCCACCGCGGCTACGAAGTAATTGACGAAAAAAAATTGGCGGCAGTTAAATCGTATAGTGCCCTATGTATTACAGGATACGACCTATAGGGGATAGCTATATTAGCGTCTTCACAGCACAGTTAACACTTCCCCTAATTTTTCTACTCAGATTCTTGAAGTAATAGAATTTGCTCATGTGTTGTATACGTTTTCGTATGCCATACGACCTTTATAAATAAACCGTATTAGATCTCTCTCTACTGTGTGTGGGATACACTGTCTCCACAGTGACTTACCTTTGTGATTAACTCCTGAGAGTTAAGAGTTAGTGATTTATTTCAAAATATTACGTTACATTAATACTCGCACGTATAGGTAAGCCAGGTCCCCTAATACATGAAGCATAGAATACTAAACTAACTAGAAAATCAAAGAATAACACACACATAGAATTGTACATCTCACGGAATATTTATGCACACTGCCACTGTGCATAATGTGGTGTAATGCTCTGCGTGCCCCCCCACCCCTATCCCCCACCCACTCATCTTCCAGTGTCAACGGTATCTGATGTTTGAACGGAATGACGTCCAGCATTTGTTGTCACTGTTTTCTGGAAACCAGGTATTTTATTATTGAATTCCGTTGTACCAGCTTTTCGTGTGATAACTGCACTCGACGTCGCTATCTTCGTTACCATACCCGGTGATGGTCATATCTTGTCGGCATCCTGTTGGACATGTGTGATTTCAGGTAAACATCTTTCTCTTTGGTGATCGCTGGGCCCGTCGTCTTCGTTGCATCGTGTATGTCGTAAAAGGCAGGTTTGAGTCTTTCAATGGATATGGTGGTTGGCGCACCTCTGATGTCTATCTTAAAAATGTTGTTGCGTCTAGCAGCACTTCATGTGGCCCTTCGTACGGTGGCTGCAGTGCTTCACACACATCATTCCGTATGAATACAAGGTTGCAGTTGGAGAGGTCTTTGAATATGAACAGGTGATCTCTAGGTGTCACTGGCCGGAGTTGTCGGATGTGCGATCGTATTTTGGTGACAAACTCTGCCGCAACAACCGAATCATCCGTCACATTATGCATGAGCTCCCCTGTTAGGTGCAGTGTTTGTCCGTACAGTAACAAAACTGCTGTAGCCTTCAGGTCGCTCTCAACTAATTTACGGAGACCAAGGAGCACAATTGGGTAATGTCGCCATCCAATTTTGTGTACCGTGACACCGGAGGACTGACTTGAGTTGGCGGTGTAGGTGTTCTACTATTCCATTCGCTGCCAGATGACAAGCAGTAGTACGAATGCGATTAGTGCCCAACAAACTGGCCAATCCTTTGAACAGGTAAGGAACGCCAAACCGAGCGATCCATCCACGGAAAAACATTTGTGCTACCGTCTCGACTGTAATGTCTTTCATAGGGGAAGCTTCATGTCATCTTGAAAATCGACCCACGACCGTGAGGTCGTAGCTGTAGCCTTTGATACCGGAAGGGTCCCACAATGTCTGTATGAACATGTACAAAGCGTTGACTTGCCGGCAAGTTGTGCGTCTTGGTGCTTTGACATGCCCAACGATCTTATTTTTCTGGCACTCCATAGAGTTTCTGACAGATGACTTACAGTCTGCATCCATTTCTGGCCAGACAAAACTCTTGACTAATTTCGCCGTGACCCGGACCCCGGGATGAGCCAGGTTGTGCATTGACGCAGTTGCTTCTGATCATTATTGGTGAGGTATGAACGGTCGTTTTTTTGTGACAGATACGTTACAGTACAATACATTTGTTTCTGGTACAGTCATGCGCTGTAACTGTAATCCTGCTGGGTTGTCCAATAACGTGGGTTATCCAATAACGTGCGTAGCATAATCGCGCTGCCGAGATTTGACCTAGGACCTCGTAATCAATTGCAGTGGCTATCACTTCAATACGCGAGAGAGTGTCTGTTGGCACATTTAACTTCCCTTGCACATAGCATATGTGAGTCGTAAATTGGCTAATATAGTCCAGATGTCGAAGTTGTTTCGGGGATGCTTTCTCTGGTTTCGTGTTTAAAGCATATGTCGCTGGTTTATAGTCCGTACATATAGTAAAGACACTTTACTATATGTACGGACTATAAACCAGCGACATATGCTTCTAATGAGTGGAACAATTTCCTAACTGCATATGGGGCATAAAGTTCTCGATCGCCCAGCGTTGCTGTGACGGTAACAGCTTGTGACTGAAGAATGCGAGCGGCTGCCAATTACGTTCCACTTGTTGCTGAAGTACCTCGCCAGTAACGGTAGCTGATGCATCTGCCTTGAGCGCAAGTGAGGCTTGTGATACTGGTTGAGTGGCCTCTGCTGTTGCTGTTTTTATAGCTTGGAAAGCATTATCTGTTTCGTTTGTCCATTGCACTCTATGATTTGGCATCGGTGCACACTTCAGAAGTTCATTCAGTGAGGCTCTTATTAGTGGATGATCGTATAAATCGATGTTACTGATGCCGAGAGAACGGCGTAGCTCCCTAATTGTAACAGGACGGGAATACTTGACTATGGCTTCCTCATTATCTTTAGGAGGTCGGATGCCATGGGGTCGATTGTATATTCCAGAAGCTGAACCTCTGTTGCCTCAAAGGTACACTTTGCAGGCTTATTAACTAGGCCTTGCATACGTAAACGA
The DNA here is from genome assembly GCF_021461385.2 of Schistocerca piceifrons. Lineage (NCBI taxonomy): Eukaryota > Metazoa > Arthropoda > Insecta > Orthoptera > Acrididae > Schistocerca > Schistocerca piceifrons. Next base: position 1,200,624,421 of record NC_060138.1, on the reverse strand, counting down.
TCACATGTCTTGTTTTAATGTTCTAGACTTTTCGCTTCTGATGCAGACGTCACTAAAAATGTCGTCTGTGTAGACATATCAGAAATCCAAATCTCTTGTGATTTCATCAATACAGCGTTGAAATGTTTTCGCCGCAGTACGCAGTCCGAAAGGCATTGTTACACTCTCGAAAAGACCGAAGGGCGTTGTTACGTGTTGTGATGCTCTACACCTTCTTTTAACTCAAAAAGTCCGATTTTGATTTCCAGATTAGACCCTCTCCTTTATTTCACCGTATAGATTTATCTCTGCTTGTTTGTAATGCTATTTCCACGTTACTTATCACCAAAATAACTGCCCAATCTAATATCCTGTTTAATCCTTACAGCAAGCTTTCTATCTTCATCCTTCACGTAACTTCATGCCAGGTAATCTATAGTGAAAATCACTCCTCGGCTAGTCCTCGTCATGTCATTCATACCTGGAGGTAATCATCATAAAGCATCCGGAACAACATTTTGTCATCCTTTAATATAAACAGTTTCTATATGATATTCTTGTAAGAGTAGTGCCCATCGCATTAGATGGTCATGCAAGAGGCTCCTTTCAATTAAAAATGGTAATTCTTGGTGGTTAATATAAATTACTTTTTGACCCACAAATTAATGTCTTAAACTTCTTAATACTCCATACAATCGCGAGTAATTCTTTTCCCATAGCCGTGTAGAATAGTTGGTGTTTAAATAAACTACGACTCGCGAAAGTGATGATGTTATGCTCTCTTGTATCAGAGCTCCTTTCCCTCTGAAACAGTCCACATGCTATCCGTATTCGGGTACGTTTGTTGCTAGTTTGAAACGTTCATTTAACTCAGAATGTTTCAATATTGGTGTATTTACTAAACATAGAATAATGCTGTGAAAATCTTCTGATGTTACCTCATCCCACATTCATTAGATTTTTGCTTTAATAAAGATAATAATCTCGGGTTATTCCTTTGTTGTTCTTCTATGAATCGGCGATAAAATCCTGCTAACAGAGGAACTAACGTAATTGTTTTACATTTCTCGGTTCCGGACACTCGTTAATTGTCGTTATCTGGGCCCATGTGCAGGTACCAGATGCCCTACGAACTTCAGCTCTTGTCATCCGCAGTGTGATTTGTCGAGTTTAATCGTAATTTCTTTCAAAATGGTTCAAATGGCTCTGAGCACTATGGAACTTAACATCGGTGGTCATCAGTCCCCTAGAACTTAGAACTACTTAAACCTAACTAACCTAAGGACATCACACACATCCATGCCCGAGGCAGGATTCGAACCTGCGACCGTAGCAGTCGCGCGGTTCCGGACTGAAGCGCCTTGAACCGCTAGACCACCGCGGCCGGCCGTAATTTCTTTCTCTTGGAATTTTGTAAGGCGTTAATCAATTTTTTACAATATTCTCCCTAGATGTGACATATTGTTAAAATGTCATCTACATGTATGATCAACTGCTGTAATAATTCTTTCCCTAAGACTTCGTCAACTGCCCTAATGAACACCGAAACTGTGATGTCCAAACCGATAGGTAAAACTCGAAACTTAGCGATTTACCGAATTTCTAGAATTTTCATGTAAGTTTATCAACCAATAACCCGCTGTCGAGCCCATTAAACTGAAATTGTTTCTTTGTGCGAATCTGGTTAGCAAATAGTCTTTACATACAGATCGATCTCTCTCCATTTTTGTATGTAATTCAACGTTCAGGCGTCCAGCACGTTAACTCCCCTCCTGTAGTTTTCCGTACCACTAGCTGTGGATTGTTGTAGACGCTAAGACATTTCCACATTCTTATTGTCTGCAGTCTTATTTATTTTGTCCTGGACTGCCGCTTGCTAAAGGCTAGACATGATTTGCAAAAGAGGAGTTCAGTCTTTAACTTTGAAATGGCACACTTAGTCTCCTATCACCCCCGGTTTGTCGGAAAATACATCCCGAAACTTCTGTAAGATATTGTATAAGTCTTTCTTATGGTCTTCGGTTGGTAGATTAGACTAGAAAGCCGTAGGACAAAACAAAGCTCACCTTCGTTTACTTAATTACTTGTTACGTATGTATTCGCTACTAAATACACAACCTTACATTCCTTTTCTGATTGATTGTGTTGGACGATTCACTCTGAATGGTATCTTATAGAGATATTATCCATGTTGCCAGTATAAGATTTTTGCTGTCGAAATCCAACTTTCCTTTGTATTTTATTAACTAATCGGTTTCCAGTAAACCTTTAAATTTACATCTTGTATTACCAAAATTTTTTGCATGAACTTGAAATTATGTATACTTAAAGTCAATAGAGTTTCTTCTCTGGTTATTCTCTCTTTAGTGCCGGTTATTATTCCAATGACGTGCACCCCGGTCAGTGACAGTACGGGATAGTAAAATTGTTTCTTAATAGATACTAACAGTTCTTGTGATATTAATAAGATTTCGCTTCCCAAATCTATGTAAATATCTGCATTTTTACCTTCCACTGTGCCTAATACAATAGGTTTTGTTTGTTCCTCTTCCAAAGATTCTTTTTCTTCTACCAACCAGTCTCTCGCTGATAAGATTTGAGTTAATGCAACCAGTTTTTCTTTCTTTTGGCCTACTACTGAAATGTCACGTACTGGCTTTTGACCCTCCTTCCAGGATGTTCCCCGTTTTCCTTCGTTATATTGGGGTTGTTAGTTTGTATCACTTTCTGGTTGGAGTAAGGTGTACTCTGGTTCGTATTTTCATCTACAACATTCGCACGATTTGATGTGAAAACTTGCTTATTGACTTTTTGTGTAGGTTGCTTGCGTATGTTGTTTCTGTTACGGTTATTTCGTCTTATATTTCTATTTGTATATCTACTATTGTCAGTAGTTTCGTTAACATTGTTATCTGTTTGAGTGTAAGCACTCCTCTCTTTGTTTAATGAATCCAGTTTCTCTACGAAGATCAATAGCTCCTTAACATTCTTCCATTCTCTGTATCAAATCTCCTTCCGTACATAGCATGGAAGTTGCCTAACGAATATTTTGTCAAATAGTTTTCTATTAAAGTTTTCTGTAAATACTTTGATTGCGTTAAATGCTATTCAATGTATTTCTTATAGTCCCTGCCTGAATTATTACAATACTTGGGGTCTAACATTTGTAGCGTCAACTCCCCCTATTTACTCGTATGCCAGTATTTTCTTTTAAACTGTTCTTTAAAGCCTTACTACGATTTAAAATCCTGGGAGTGGGCCGTTCGCGTCACCAACTGAATAACTGAGAGCAAAATAATTTGCGTGTGTGTGTGTGTGTGTGTGTGTGTGTGTGTGTGTGAGAGAGAGAGAGAGTGTGTGTGTGTCCTCCCCAGTTCTTGGACCGAGCGAGATGACGCAGTCTTTAGCACACTTGACTCGCGTTCGGGAGGACGACGTTTCAAACCCGCCTCCGGCAACCCTGATTTAGGTTTTCCGTGATTTCCCTAAACCGCTTCAGGCAAATGCCTGGATGGTTTCTTTGAAAGGACACGTCCGACTGCCTTCCCCATCCTTCCCTAATCCGATGGGACCGATGAACTCTCTGTTTGGTCCCTTCCCCAAATCAGCCCTTGGGTAAAGCCCTAGAAAATATGAGAGATGTAATTCTCCATCTGATTTGAAGTTGCGAAACTCGTTTGACAAGTTCATACCCGCCCCCATTTGAAATTATTCTAACCATTCTTTTGCATTACCTGTACTTTTTGTACATACAGTACTCATTTCTGTAGTTCCTTTTGTGTTTTTTCCTAACTCCTCCCATTTTCGCTGCAACGCCTGTTAATTATAATTAGACTCGCGAACAGAAACAGGTGTAAAGCTAGAGGAATCGATTCTTTCCTGTACTTTTTGTTCTGCGAACTATTGCCAATCATCCATCCAAAGCTGGTAAGGTAGCATGAGGAATCAGAATTTCACTGAATGCCATATCTTGTTCGAGTATACCCACCATTTTTCGGTATTTCCTTTTTTACTATTTTCAAGTGTTTATGAATACCTTTAAAATGTTCTTCAGTTCTTTTGTGAACTAAAACACACTCGTCATTCATTTCTTTTCGTAACTGCTGGAGTAAATTAGTGATTACATTTTCTAAGGTAGAAATTTTTTCGCTGTGTTGCTGCATTACTACGCGTTTCTTCTTGTTTAGTATTCATTTCTACTTTAATATCTTCCTCTTGGACTTTAAGAGCTGCTTCTGTTTGTTTAGACATATCCTCATGAAATGTAGCATATAAAGCTGTCATGTCCATTCCCTGTGTCTCAGATGCCACTTTACGTGTGGTGACTGGCATAGAAAATTACGAATATTTTGTTTCGGAGATTGGCACTGTTTAGCATTTGTTACAAATTTTATAATTTTAAACACAGTTTGTCCGAGTCACTCCTTGAACAAATCATAAATTTTTGTCGCAAATTTGTGACTAATATAGCTCACCAGACGTCATACCTGAGTTCTGCGGTGAACCGCGGTCGAGCTGCGAACACGCGTCCTTGAGCTGGTGCAAGTTGCTGCTACTGCTGTGAGGATGTGACCTGCGGCACGTATCCCCGTGGCGCCGTAAACCGCGTGCTGAGTTTAGGTTCCCTTGTGAGGTCCGTCAGCTGCAATAACGTCTGTAATCTTCTTCTCCGAGCCCAACGTAAACTCCTGTGTGTCCCAACTAGAACTTTACGTGCCTGACTCGTGTCTTTAAAATCTTATTTTCGCCTCTTTCTTTGTACCTTATCTTCGCGTACTTCTCGTCGTCAAATGAAATGTTTCGTGGCATATTTTCCTACTGCAGTTCTCATATTTTACTGGATTTTCATACGTTTTCTAGCGGTCACCGTACAATACGCAGTGCCCTTGAGCCGTGAACCAACTTCTCCCCCCACCCCCTCCCGTGGTCTTCAATTCGCAGCTGAAAGACTTTTTCTTCTGTCTAGTGCAATAACACACCTACTCAATGTATTTCCTAAAACATAAAATCCTAACTTCTAACTGATCGACTACATAGGCGAAATTCCGGCCAGGCCTCATATGCGACTCTGAACAGTTTTTTTTTCCGATAATATCTGAACATCAGTTGTCTTTTCGGCGATGATTTCTTTGGCGTCATGGAGGTAACATGCGCTCCATGTCTTTCAGTCGCGGCCCCAAGGAGCAAACGACTCAACCCAACGGGTAGAAGCGCCAGTCCGCAACCCTCATCGCCAGTATCACTAGGTCCTTACGACTCCTGTCTGCACAAACTTCAGAGACCTTCCGAATGTGGTGGGCTTGCTACTTACCAATTACCTAAACCTATGGACATGTTTCGTCGCCCAGTGGAGATCAAAGACATGGAACATCTTATTCTACGAATGACATGTTACACTTCACTGTCATTTCAACATCGCAATTGTATATCTGTTTGTTAATGAATATCAGGTCAGTTGTTTTTTGACTTACCAGATTAAATCTGGTGGTCACCTGTACTGCTGCTATCAAGTTGTACGGGATTAACAAGTTCATAGGTTGATTCGTTTTGGTGCATGCAGTTCTGAAGTATATATCGAAGTCACTTTGCACAACTGCGCATTTTGATTAAATTGTAAGTTTATTTAAAGAGACGTCTAGCTTTTCAGAAAGAAAAGAAAAATTAACGTCTAGTTATCTCAATAAACATTCCATAATAGTTCCGTTTTCTGTTAGTTCAAAAACGCACTACTCAAAGTCTTTTCGAATGGATTTCACGTGATTGCTGTAGTGGCCTGACACACAGTCCTTTCACCATATATATATATATATATATATATATATATATATATATATATATATATATATATGTGTGTGTGTGTGTGTGTGTGTGTGTGTGTGTGTGTGTGTGTGTGTTCCTATTTTCAAGACTATTCCAGTGTACACCAGACAGCCAAACTCATCACATGTCCCCACTTCAAAATTATACGAAAGTGAAGGGCCGGAAGAACACTTCAAACCGTCTTGTTTTCGTCTTAGCAACAAGGTCACCTTCACTGTGTACCTTGTACCATGCGTGTAGATTCTTTAGTCGTAAAACTTTTCAGTTTGGCCCAGACTAGCTTCATCTTTGATAGTTTTCACACACTTTTTCAAATTTGACGTGGTTATACCGTTCATATTCAGAATTGCTGCCAATTATTCATTTATTACAAAGTTACTGTCAACGCTTCTAATAAAAATAACAAATTGTATAGTATCACCAACGCCTTTACTCTCGTTCATAGCGGGACAAAAGAAAGAAAATTTAATAGGTCTTTCATTAGGCGTAGATTTCAGTTCGTGACATATTTGCTCTATTCTTCCAGTCACCAATCCGTACAACAATGATCTCATTACAGGCTTCTACGGACTCCATGTCAATTTAAGGTTTGCCTATTATATCAGCAACGCGATAACTAACTCTCAAAGCAACATCTTTTAAAATATGTACATATGTATTTATTTATTTTGACATCAGAATCGCCTTTAACGATAAGATTTTGATCTGACAAGCATTTCCCATAAGAGGTAAATACACACATCAAAAAAAGATTTTCATCACCTCGGTTCCGAGAGTTACGGACCCTGCACAGAAAATTGGAATAGAGATCAACATAAACATCATTTCCGCCCTTTTTATTGCTCATGAAAACCACACATTGCATGTTGTACCGCCAGACAGCGAGACCTTCAGAGGTGGTGGTCCAGATAGCTGTACGCACCGGTACCCCTAATACCCAGTAGCACGTCCTCTTGCATTGATGCATGCCTCTATTCGTCGTCGTATACTATCCACAAGTTCATCAAGGCACTGTTGCTCCAGATTGTCCCACTCCTAAACCGCGTTTCGCCGTAGATCCCTTAGAGTAATTGGTGGGTCACGTTGTCCATAAACAGCACTTTTCTATCTATCCCAGGCATGTTAGATAGGGTTCATGTCTGGAGAACCTGCTGACCACTTTGGTCGAGCGATATCATTATCCTGAAGGAAGTCATTCACAAGATGTGCACGATGGGGGCGCGAATTGTCGTCCATGAAGACGAATGCCTCGCGAATATGCTGCCGATATGGTTGCACTATCTGTCGGAGGATGGCATACACGTATCGTACAGCCGTTACGGCGTCTTCCATGACCACCAGCAGCGTATGTCGGCCCCACATAATGCCATCCCAAAACAGCAGGGAATCTCCACCTTGCTGCACTCGCTGGACAGTGTGTCTAAGGCTTTCAGCCTGACCAGGTTGCCTCCAAACACATCTCCGACGATTGTCTGGTTGAAGGCATATGCGACATTCACCAGTGAAGAGAACGTGATGCCAATCCTGAGCGGTCCATTCAGCATATTGTTGGGCCCATCTGTACCGCGCTGCATGGTGTCATGGTTCCAAAGATAGACCTCACCATGGACGTTTGGAGTGAAGTTGCGCATCAAGCAGCCTGTTGCGCAGAGTTTGAATCGTAACACGACGTCCTGTGGCTGCACGAAAAGCATTATTCAACATGGTGGCGTTGCTGTCAGGGTTCCTCCGAGCCATCATCCGTAGGTAGCGGTCATCCACTGCATAGTAGTCCTTGGACGGCCTGAGCGAGGCATGTCATCGACAGTTGCTGTCTCTCTGTATCTCCTCCATGTCCGAACAACATCGCTTTGGTTCACTCCGAGACGAATGGCCACTTCCCTTGTTGAGAGCCCTTCCTGGTACAAAACAACAATGCAGACTTGATCGAACAGCGGTATTGACCGTCTGTAGGCATGGTTGAACTACAGACAACATGAACCGTGTACCTCCTTCCTGGTGGAATGACTGGAACTGATCGTCTGTCGGACCCCCTCCGTCTAATAGGCGCTGCTCATGCGTGGTTGTTTACACCTTTGGGCGAGTTTAGTGACATCTCTGAATGGTCAAAGGGGCTTTGTCTGTGATACAACATCCACAGTCAGCGTCTATCTTCAGGCGTTCAGGGAACCGGGGTAATGCAAAACGTTTTTTGATGTGTGTATTTGTTCATACATCTTCAAATTGTATTGCTTCAAAATTGTCATCAACAAATTAAATCAAGTGGTTTATTCTTATGTTGTATGAAGACGAATGTCTCTGATTATGGTTTATTAATGACAACTATTCTCACATTCCTCTTGTTAGAAGTCTCGTACCGAAAATTTGTTATTTTGTTTAACCTGAATATTTCACTGAGAGGTGCCTGTATCGATGTAGTTTCTGCTCATTATAAGATTTCATATTAGTTATACAATATTAAACCTCAACTTGTTTTCGATGGATGAAATGCACACTGTTTCCAGAAGAATGGAAACGAGTCAAACGCTGTGTGCTGCTTGACAAATTTGAAGTTGATAAATTTCTGTGGGCATTCCTCAGGCACACAAATTATCAATTAACTTGTGATAATAACGCTTTATTTGATGAACTTCTGATAACATTTATTTACTTCTGAAGAAGCACACTGAACTGTAACACTTGGCAACCACCTATTAACATCAGTTCAAAAGACGACAGCTTAGAGTTGCCATCAAAAAGGAAAGGAACATAGTAAAAAAAAAAATTGAGAGAATGGAATTGCAGTACTCAACACTACCTAATTTGTATATTTCTCAACAATGATAGCATTTAACCCATTCTCAGCTTTTCAAATTGTTCACTGGATAACGCGCCTTAGTTACATGTCAGCTAGTTATTCCTTCATGTTTATATAACAAACAACGATGATTCCCTTGCTCACATAGTCTCAGATAAAATTTTACTTAATATCAGTGTGTTTCATTCTTCCGTGCTCTCATCTTCAAAGCAAATGACTACAAGAATGGTTGTTGTTGTCATCAAGAATCCATATTGGACAGTTGACCTTGTGACCAATATCAGTCAGCAGTTTAATTATCCACAGAAGTCCATCTGCAGGCGTGGCCAAGGAAAACAGTATTTGCAGGCTTTTGCAAAGTGAATGTTGAAGTAGGCTTCTTATCTTCTCCACTCCCAAATTCTGCATCTGGATAGCACAGATCAAAATCCCCTCCTCTTCCTCTATAGAACAAACCAAAATCCAACGTTCCTTTGATATATCTGAGTACTGTTTTAAGCCGCTTCCAGTGATTTTCCGTTGGTTTGCTGAAATAATTTACTGATACACTCAGATCTGGTCGTGCTGTAAGCACGATATACATCAGACAACCTCTATTTACGAAATAGTTTGGGTTCGCCTACGTAATATTTATTATTCAGCTCTGGTCTACGTTCCATTGGAGGTTTTGTCTCCATAGGTGTCTTAACTGGGTTACAGTTATTGTTCATGTCAAAACGTTTCAGTAGTCTTCGCAGGTATATAGGTTCATTCATAATAATTCCATCGTCTGAACTTATGAAATCAGTGGCAAGAAACGATTTATGTTCTCCCGTATTTCTCATGAAAAATTGATTTTCCAAAGCCCTTTTAATCTTGTTGCTCTCGTCTTAATTACTTGCGCAGTTATATCATCATCTACATATAACTATAACACTCTACTATTTTCCAAGCTGCCCATAAACAAACTTCTGTTAACGTTTGACTAAGTTCAATACATTAGACAGAATTATCAAATGTTGCATTCCACGCACGAGGAGACTGTTTCAATCCACACAAGACATTTTTTAATTTGCAGATTTGATTATTTTTACTTGTGGCCACTTGACGGACCTACATGTAGACACCTACATGTAGACATCATCGTGAAGTTCCACATGTAGAAAGGCGTTTTTAACATCTATTTGGTGCGTATATAGACCCTCTTCAGTGCTGACTGACACCAGTGTTTTTAACACAGCCAAATATGCAACTGGATCATATGTTCCATCGTAATCGTAACCCTGTCAGTGAGCACAGCCTTTGATTACAAGCCTCACCTTACATCTTTCAATATCTACATCTTGATTACGTTTAATTTTGAATACACATTTGGCATCAATCGGTTTCTTCTCTGCATGATAACTTTGTCAACTCCCGTGTCTCCTTAAGTTGCGATAGCTTTACTTCTTCGTCGATCGCTCCGCTCCATTCGTGTTCATCATGTCCCGCTTGTATCTTCTGTAAAGGGATAAACATATACATCTACATCTACATGACTACTCTGCAATTCACATTTAAGTGCTTGGCAGAGGGTTCATCGAACCACAATCATACTATCTCTCTACTATTCCACTCCCGAACAGCGCGCGGGAAAAACGAACACCTAAACCTTTCTGTTCGAGCTCTGATTTCCCTTATTTTTTTTTGATGAACATTCCTACCTATGTAGGTTTGGCTCAACAAAATATTTTCGCATTCGGAAGAGAAAGTTGGTGACTGAAATTCCGTAAATAGATCTCGCCGCGACGAAAAACGTCTTTGCTTTAGTGACTTCCATCCCAACTCGCGTATCATATCTGCCACACTCTCCCCCGTATTACGTGATAATACAAAACGAGCTGCCCTTTTTTGCACCCTTTCGATGTCCTCCGTCAATCCCACCTGGTAAGAATCCCACACCGCGCAGCAATATTCTAACAGAGGACGAACGAGTGTAGTGTAAGCTGTCTCTTGTTGCATCTTCTAAGTGTCCTGCCAAGGAAACACAACCTTTGGCTCGCCTTCCCCACAATATTATCTATGTGGTCTTTCCAACTGAAATTGTTCGTAATTTTAACACCCAGGTACTTAGTTGAATTGACAACCTTGAGAATTATACTATTTATCGAGTAATCGAATTCCAACGGATTTCTTTTGGAACTCATGTGGATCACCTCACACTTTTCGTTATTTAGCGTCAACTGCCACCTGCCACACCATACAGCAATCTTTTCTAAATCGCTTTGCAACTGATACTGGTCTTCGGATGACCTTACTGGACGGTAAATTACAGCATCATCTGCGAACAACCTAAGAGAACTGCTCAGATTGTCACCCAGGTCATTTATATAGATCAGGAACAGCAGCGGTCCCAGGACGTTTCCCTGGGGAACACCTGATATCACTTCAGTTTTACTCGATGATTTGCCGTCTATTACTACGAACTGCGACCTTCCTGACAGAAAGTCACGAATCCAGTCGCACAACTGAGACGATATCCCATAGGCCCGCAGCTTGATTAGAAGTCGCTTGTGAGGAACGGTGTCAAAAGCTTTCCGGAAATCCAGAAATACGGAATCAACCTGAGATCCCCTGTCGATAGCGGCCATTACTTCGTGCGAGTAAAGAGCTAGCTGCGTTGCACAAGAACGATGTTTTCTGAAACCATGCTGATTACGTATCAATAGATCGTTTCCTTCGAGGTGATTCATAATGTTTGAATACGGTATATGCTCCAAAACCCTACTGCAAACCGACGTCAATGATATAGGTCTGTAGTTCGATGGATTATTCCTACTACCCTTCTTAAACACTGGTGCGACCTGCGCAATTTTCCAATCTGTAGGTACAGATCTATCGGTGAGCGAGCGGTTGTATATGATTGCTAAGTAGAGAGCTATTGTGTCAGCGTAATCTGAAAGGAACCTAATCGGTATACAATCCGGACCTGAAGACTTGCCCGTATCAAGCGATCTGAGTTGCTTCGCAACCCCTGAGGTATCTACTTCTAAGAAACTCATGCTAGCAGCTGTTCGTGTTTCAAATTCTGGAAGCTGTGTTATAGACTTACAAGGAAACCTCCCCATCGCACCCCCCTCAAATTTAGTTATAAGTTGGCATAGTGGATAGGCCTTGAAAAACTGAACACAGATCAATCGAGAAAACAGGAAGTAGTTCTGTGGAACTGTGAAAAAAATAAGTAAAATATACAAACTGAGTAGTCCATTCGCAAGATAGGCAACATCATGGATTGCACAAGCGCAGGAGCACCGTGGTCCCGTGGTTAGCTTGAGCAGCTGCTGCACGAGAGGTCCTTGGTTCAAGTCCTCCCTCGAGTGAGAAGTTTAATTTTTTATTTTCAGACAATTATTATCTGTCCGTCCGTCCGTCAGTCCGATGCGAGGTAACTGCGCCGTAGTATGGGGACGCTACACCTAAACAGACATCGAAACACACGACGTCAGTCGACTACAGCGCAAAAACGTTAAAAACATATGTTTTGACAGAGCACAGGGAAAACTATGCGACTGTGAAACTGGTGCATTCATTTATTGCAGCTTATGTGACAAACTCTTATGTTTTCATTACTTTTTTGGGAGTGATTATCACATCCACAAGAAAACCTAAATCGGGCAAGGTAGAAGAATCTTTTTACCCATTCGCCAAGTGTACAAGTTAGGTGGGTCGACAACATATTCCTGTCATGTGACGCACATGCCGTCACCAGTGTCGTATAGAATATATCAGACGTGTTTTCCTGTGGAGGAATCGGTTGACATACGACCTTGCGATCAAATGTTTTCGGTTCCCATTGGAGAGGCACGTCCTTTCGTCTACTAATCGCACGGTTTTGCGGTGCGGTCGCAAAACACAGACACTAAACTTATTACAGTGAACAGAAACGTCAATGAACGAACGGACAGATCATAACTTTGCGAAAATAAAGAGAGTAAACTTTTCACTCGCGGGGAGACTTGAAACAAGGACCTCTCGTTCTGCAGTGGCTCACGCTAACCACAGAACCACGGCGCTCCTGGGCTCACACTCTCCTTGATGTTGCCTATCTTGCGCATGGACTACTCAGTTTGTATATTTTGCTTATTTTTTCATAGTTCCACACAACTTCTTCCTGTTTTCTCGAGTGATCTGTGTTCAGTTTTTCAAGGCCTGTCCACTGTGGCAACTTATAACTAAATCTGAGGGGGGTGCTACGGGGAGGTTCCCTTGTTAGAACAAGCAGTGCAGCTCCAAAGTAGAATCAGACCATGCCAAAGTAGGGCAATGGACAGTGGACTGCATGGTCAATGTCTTTGCTATGTTTGGAGGTGTTGCAGCCCGATTATGACAATTTGGGTCATCGCCCCCAGCCCAGAACATCCTGCGCGACTCACTAATGCCCTTGTTACCATGAAATCAGCACGGAAAAGCAATAATTAAACGCGGCCGAACCAACTCGTGATCGTGGAACAGCTGGACATTAATGTGATGTTGACCTGTGCTTCTCCGCACTGCGCTAATGACGCAGACGGTTCCGCCAGTGGTGGGACATGAACTGCTGGCTGTCAACTAAGCATCTGGGCGCCAGTGGCAACCCCGCACTTCGCCAGCGTTCCGATAGTAGGACGTAAGAATCCAGCCATCTCTGTCCTTGTCGGACTATCAACACCGCCTGCCCCACTTATTTCGGCCGGAGACACAGGAACAGCGGTAGCAGGACTCAAGTCAGCAGCCGGAGGCTGCTGCACTGAGGAGTCATTTTGATCAACCACTGATTGTAAACAATTCTCAACAAAGAAGTCATTGTAACCTCCCTCTGGATTTTCTCCGAATGCACCAATGTTATAATTGGTGAAAGAACGACTACCGAGGATGAAGATAAAGAGGGCCAGTCAGAATACAGCAGCCAGAACCCTGGATGTCGACCAGCCTGGATGTCAAAACATTAATACAAGTAAGAGCCGAATTCAAAGTTTCGTTTGAGTCTCTATGGTTGCTTTCCTATCCTTTCTTCCACCTTTTATATTTATAGTAATTACGTTGACACTTTGGTTGGCAGTATGGAGAAGCAGGTTTCGGCTCAGAACGCTATTCGACAGGTAGTTAATCAAGTACCTCAGTTACAGGCAGAATCAGAGCAACTAATGGAGGAACGAAGGGAATGGTCACTTCCTAGTCCACCTATCCTACACACTACCACCGTTACATTGGTCACATCGTTTTCAGGAAAATCAGTATAGGATTTCTTTCTATTTTTCGATAATTTGGGCACAGCTGCTGGGAAATTGGATTAATGAGCAACTGATGAGTTTAGCCAAGCTAAAACTGGCAGGGGACTCCAGGACGTATCCTATGTGACACTGAAAGTTGAGGAAAGCACAGTTGTTCTGTGACTCCAGGGAAGGATTGATGTACAGATGTAGGAGGATAACAGTATGTTTCAAAAGTATGGGAAATCAATAGAGAGTTTTGTAGCCCGTATTGAATATGATTGTCAATACTTAATGTGCTCATGGTAGATGATAATGCTAGCAAGGTCAACTTGCGGGAACCTAAACAGAGGGAACTTTACGCGTTCTTATGGAGATTACAGCCAGAAATTTATGTAGATTTCGGGTGGAATTCCCAAGGGTTCCTAAATGAAGCAGTAGAAACCGCACTAGCGATAGCTGAAAATGATGTGGTCACCAAACCACGGGAAAAGGAGGTAATATTTAATATTGACGTTAAATTTATATTTGTGAACACACTGGCATATGGAGCCTAACGGCAGAGAACAGCAATGCCGGATATGCGGACGGTGAACATTCTGAGCGGAACTGTAATGGTAGAACTCCGCAGAGGCTCGGAAGACGGTCACTCGGTGGACAGGGCAGGTTGAAAATGGCTCTGAGCACTATGGGACTTAACTTCTGAGGTCATCAGTCCCCTAGAACTTAGAACTAATTAAACCTAACTAACCTAAGTACATCACACACATCCATGCCCAAGGCAGGATTCGAACCTGCGACCGTAGCGGTCGCGCGGTTCCAGACTGTAGCGCCTAGAACCGCTCGGTCACACCGGCCGGCAAAACAGGGCAGGGACCAGTATGTCTACTGCTCCCAGTAAGAGTTAGCACAAGTGAGAAATCAATGGCAGGTTTTTTTCTAACAGTTACGCAGAAGGAAAGTTGTATGAATTTTTATTAAATATAGGCTCTCAGTATCTGTGACAAGTAAGAATATACCTGGTAAAGTAAAATTAAATCGCCGCGACAGGCATTAGCGGCATAGATTGTGGCGAGGGGGGGTGAGGGGGACAGATTCATTCGCTTCAACGATAATAAGCTTCCGAGTGGGGGAAGGTAACTTCTGGGTTGATGTAGAAGTTCTTCCCATGGTTGGCAGTGGTTATGAAATTATTCTCAAATTAAATTTGACTTGGAAAGGCGTATAGTAGAACCGGACTGAGCACTGCTTAATCTTGGTTGTACGGCTGGAAAATAATTATTGTCGCGAAGTTTACCAACAGGTCAGGATCGGTTGCCTAAAGCGCATACAAGACCCCTTAAAGTCAACTCGCAGTATATCATACCGAAATGTACTGGAAAGATAATCGTGGTTGATTTTGTAGCTGATCTGCAACTGCATTCTGTATGTATTGTTGAACCTTTGCCTGAAAATTAAGAACAGGGTAAGGTGAAATATTTTGCACTGCATATTTATCCTGCATATGGGAAATTGAAAGACGCAAAGTAGTGCCAGTCGGTTTTGATAACTTTAGCCCGGAGGAAGTACAGCTATCATGTAGAACCCTGGTAGCTAATTTAGAAATACTAGATGAAGACGAATTGGTCAGGGATTTCATGTCAAATTACACAATACCGGGACACTCTGTTAGCATTACAGCACTGAGAAATAAAGTGAAGCATATAGAAGACAAAACAAGGACACGGAGAGAATTTTGGAAGAATACATAGGGTTTTAACCTCTTGGCCCATTGCCCGCCACGCCACTTGTTCAACATTATGTCCCCAATGGAAATAAAGCTCCTTTATAAGAAACCATATCGAGTTCGCCAAAACCTACAGTCTGACATGGAGGATTTTATAAATCAACAGCTTCAAGAGAGGATCAAAGAAACAGTAGCCCCTGGTCAGCACTTGTTGTCGCCCAAAAAATCGCCAGATGACAATAAAGCGTATTGGTGTTGCGACTTCTACTTAAATCAAAAAATGGTGTCCGACGCCAACACGATGCCAAATATAATGGAAACGTTAGGTTGATATTTTACAACTACGGACCTGCAAATTGGATAGCATCACTTAGAGGTAGCGCCCGACGATCGTTTGAAGACAAGCATTCTCAACCCTATCTGGTCGTTATCAATGCCTTTTGGGCTGAAAAATGCCCCAGCTACTTTCAAGCTAATATTAGATGTACTGTGAGAATTAAAACCGAAACAATCTATGGTTAATTTAGATGGTATGATTACGTTCTCCATAGATATCAAACAGCATATAGAGCGTTTAAGCGAAGTTTTCGATCGTATTATTTATTGCATCGCAATTAACCAGTATCCTGAAAAAGTAGAATTTCGTTTTACAAGAAGTGTATTACTTGGGTCACATTCGAACAGAGTTCGTGCCGATCTGCGACTTTTTGATGCTGTCAAAAATTTTCTGACCCTCACTACAATAAAGAAATTGCAGTGATATTTAGGCCTTGAAATTTTTATCGAAAATTGGTTCCAAAATTCGCAGAAATTGCAAGATCCCTCACGCAATTGTTAAGGAAAGGGATAAAGTTCCATTGGTCATCAGATTATTTCTAAAACGGAAAGATTTATTAACGTCTAGTTGAGTTCTTGCCATTCCAGATTAACAGAAAACGTTTACACTGTCCTGTGACTCCATCAATTTCGCTGTAAGTTGTGTCTCGAGTCATGAAATAGATGGACAGAAACACCCTATAGGATACGCAACTTAATAGGGCAGAAAAGAATTATTCAACAGAGAAGGAAATGCTGGTATTAATATTCAGAATAATTTATTTCCGATGTTATGTATGCAAACGTCATTTTAATGTAGTAACCGGTCATGTGGCACTCAAATGCTGATTAGGACTTGCAGATCCAACTAGTAGGTTACAAAGATTAGTATTGCACTTCAGTGAGTTTGATTTCAAAGTAAGGCATCATCCAGAGAGGTAACATGCCAATACGGACGGTCTGAGTCGCAATTTGAAGATTTTTTGTGAAAAGAGAATTTTAATAATTAATGAGAATCTGCAAGGAAATTAGCTGGTATTTTACATAATATAATCTTTCAAATGCCACTAACATTATGTTTTTACAGTCGTATCCACTTTACTCCACTCAAGGTGAAAAGAGGACTAATGTTTAAGATTTTTAGAAGAAATAATGGTATTAAATAAAAATGACTCCAACATTAAAATTACAATTGAAAACACAGTTAAATGACCAATACTTTCAAGAACATGAACTCAAAACCAACAACATACAAGTAATAACGTTACAATATCAAATATGACAATTCTATCTACTCTACGTTGTTCATATTAATTTATGCAACTTCATGTTGGTCCCTTCTCAGATCTTTCACGTTTACCTTATGAAGATGGTTTAATATGTAACTGTTTGAATGTCAAAAATATCAGAAAAAACAAAATGTGTCTGCTTCATGTCATCTTTCTTCCTTGAAAAACTGATCAAACCAGCTTCCACAATTTTTCGTACATGACATCTCTTTTGTCAGTATTGAAGGAAACGAGAACACATAGTATAATGTGTTATAATGCATTTCAAAAGCTTTTTTCAAAGTTGTTTTATTCTTCTTTCCTTTTCTAACGGCTTCGTGCAAATTAGTTCATTATAATGTCTTTGCACCTCTCCTCCAGGGTTCTTTATGTACTTTCAGGGCATGATCCGCATGACCCCAGAAATTACAAAAAAAAGTCATGTTTGGCACAATAACGAAAAGAAAAATCTACGATAAAAAGTGAATTTCACATACATTTCCGGTATTGTATTGTTTTGATACATTCAGCTAGAAAAATAGATGTAGCTTCTCACCTGTGGGCTCTGCAACAGTTTGTTTTCGTTGAAATCACGAAAACTTTAAAGGCACCTTTGATAATAATTGCTGATGGTTGCCACAATGTTTGTTTCTTGTGTTGCTTGAGACACAGATAACATACATATAGGTCACAGCTTTCTAAATACGTCTCATTTTACATCTTACCCGTTCTCGTCACCCAGACGGCCGTTATTCGGTACACTAATGTGTCTTTGGTGCGGTTTACTCCATGTCATCCGCTTTACCCCATTTTACCCTGCACGCACCGTGGAATGTGCTGACATAGACAAGGATGAATTGAAGGAATTACAAAGCAATGACCCAGACTGTCGGCGGTTCGCCATACAACCGCAGTTCAGCATGGAGTACAGAATATTGTACAGGAAGACAAGATGCGGGCTACACATCGTAGTGCCAGAGAGATTACGAAATGAAGTATTGAAGCAGGCCCACGATTCGATTTTAGAAGGACACGCTGGTCACAGGGCAGCAGAATACAGAATAGCCCCAAATTACTGGTGGGTAACATGCCGTCAAGACATTGATCAGTACATCAAGAGTTGTATACAGTGCACACAAAGGGCGGAACTCAGTCACCACTTGGTGTCAGGCATTAGATGTATCAATACTCGTCAGCTCTCGTTACCAATCGTATTTTCTGTCGTTAAAGTGTTCTGTAGTCGGCAGGTATTGTGAACAAGTGTTATGTGTTGGCGTTGCAATAATAACAGTGCAGTACATCTGGATACGTGATTTGCAATAGAAGTGTCGTCCAAGAACTCGTTCACCGGCTGCGAATATAACGTTTTGCTGCAAAACATTCCTCGGAATTCGACATTAGTAATGGGCGAAACGCCATAACACTCTGTTGTGATGCATCAACCTCCAACAGTGCAGTGGAGGAAAGCGGATATTTCGCTCTGGGTACAAATAAATGTTTCACGAGATAAAGTTGAACCTAGGATGTATAAGGTGAAGTTAATGGAACTCGTGCTACTGTACAAGCAAAAACTTTACGCTACCAGGTCGACGAACAGACTAACGGTAAAGGGCATAGTTTAACCAGACTTCCTCCGTATGATGGTCATTTAAATCCGACTGAGAATATATGAGCCTAGGTTAAAAGTAATGTAGCAAAACACAGCAAGAAGTTTACGCTCACTGAAGTTGGAATACTGACAAGAGAAACCACTGCAAATTTTACACGACAGGACTGGATTTTAGTTGTCAGCCATACCAAGAACATAGCTAGGAGACTGATTCATGAAGGACTGCGACGAGTTTTGAGGAATACGTAGCTTCTGTTGTTACCATAGCTTCTGTTGTTACCATGTTAAAATCGGCTTTTTTGTCGAAATACAGCAAGAGTTTAGAGAAATTCATCTTACTAACATTCGAATTCAGTTCAAATTGAGACAGAATCCTGAAATTCATTTAAACTTAACAACATGTAACCAAACACGCACCAAACACAAATTCATAGCGACACCTATTTTTCACTGCAAATTAAGAATTTCTAGCAGTAATTACCTACTAACGAAATATCAGCCCACCCCGCTAGCCGCGCCGTCTAACACGCTACTTCCTGGGCGGGAAAGTTTTGCTGGTCCCCGGCACGAATCCGCCCGGCGGATTGGTGTCGAGGTCCGGTGTGCCAGCCAGCCTGTGGATGGTTTTTAAGGCGGTTTTCCATCTACTTCGGCGAATGCGGGCTGGGTTCCCCTTATTCCTCCTCAGTTACAATGTGTCGGAGGTTGCTGTGCTGCGCAAACACCGTTTCCATGTACACATACACCACCATTATTCTACCATGCAAACATTTGGGGTTACACTCGTCTGGTATGAGATGTTCCGGGGGAGGGGGGGGGGGGGGGGGGAGACACCGGTTTAACACATACATACATACACAACGAAATATCACAATAAGTTTGACCATTAACGGAATGATAGGTTTTTCATCATAAAGGTGCCTATTATTTAACTTTAAGATGTGCGAGAATCAGAGTTTATTACCGATTTTTTTTTAAGCGTTTGAGAAAGATCGTAGCAGGCAGTAAAGAACCTGCCATTATACTGTCGTCACCTGCTGAGGCGCGTAGTACACGCTGGCAACAACGCTTTCCTCCACTCGCTCCGCACTGAACTGTCAAAAGTCGCTACTAGTTTTAAACGCACTGTAAGTACCATTTGGGTCAGTGGGTTATGATCACCAATCCATATGTGCCAAAAGGACACGTTATCAGCGCCTTCTTCAGGTGACAAAAATGACGTCGACTGTTAATGTCAAACTGCAAACCTCCAATTCGCCCCACTATAGTTCACCGCAGTCGAATTTCTCCTTTTAAGAAAACTATAGAGCTGCTGCCTCCACTGTTGGCAGCTCTTTAAGAGGGAGGATAGAATTTGGGGGAAAAGGGAAAGGCAAGGTAAGAATAGCGAGGTAGTTCTGCAGTTACCCCCACACACCACCACGCACTTAGGTCATGAGCAAGAGCAATAAACGAATAAAATTTCCTCATCCGTTAGGCACCTGGTTCAAGCACAAAGCATTGAGCTGGAGATGAATGGGAAAAGGAAAACGCGAATCCGCCTCATAGTAAGTCTACTGTGCTGTTGCAGGGTGACAGAAGACTTCAAGGTACGTCCTGGAAGAGGTGATGTCTTGTTTACACAACAAACGTACATGATAACAATAAATCATCAGTGGACTGTAAGAATAGATTCCAATATTTGGCCGCTAGAGAACGAAATTCGAAGGTCTGAGGACCATTGTGTGCAAATTACGTCCCATGATAAATAATCAAACAAGGTTCAGCGGTACACTGGCTGAGTACCTGCTGCTGTGGTCAGATTTTGCTCGGCTACGTACAGTAGAGTTAGTTCTGTGAGTGCGACGAAAAAGATGTTGGCTAACGCAGGCTTTCGGATTTTGCAAAACAGGTGCATACCATTCAGAGGTCATGCGAGATTTTCTTGCTCCATTCCCAAAATGCTGCTACACAATGTCCGAAAGAAGTCGTGTCAGACGAAACAGTTTTCCAAAGAGTGGGTCTACACTGTTTACACTCAGTAGCAAACCAAACAATCGTTATCTATTTATTACGAGCAAGGTCGAAAAATGCACACAGCGCTAGACTACATGCTCAGAGGTTGTTAATGAATGGCTCTCAATGTGACATATCCGGACCGACTTTCAGATTAACCTCCACCGTGACAGGAACCACTCACTCTTCACATAACTCAACCATTGATTTACGTACCCACTAACGCCGACTTGACCGTGAAATTAGCACGGAGAAGCAGTATTTAAATACGTCCGAACCAATTCTTGATCGTCGGAACAGCTGAGCAGTTATGCGACGTCGAGCTTGTGCTTCTCCGTACAGCGCCGATAACACAAACGCTTCTACCAGCTGCGGGACATGATACACTGCGTGCCGCCTAAGGATCTTGGCACCAGGGGCAGGTTTGCACTTCGCCACCGTCCTGAGAGTACAATGTGAGGATTCAGCTAGCGGTATATCAACAACAGAAGGTAAACAACGTCGTTTTCTTCTAATCTTGCTACATACGATCGTAACTCGCGAAAAAATTTGTCAAACTGCAGAAAATAGTAAGTTAGTCAAATTTCATCGTTAGCAAAGATTTCCGGATTGACAACTGACTTGCCATTCCTGGTCGCTTCAAAACCTTGCACAGCGACAACCACAGATTAAAATGAGGTTGCTTTGTCTTTGGCATACTCCAGATAATTATCCGCAATCCACTGTATGAGTTCAGACTTACATCTGTTTTCACGTTTCGTCCGCGCCTTTCTTTGCGCGTACTAGTGCTGTATCATTCATCTCTTGATATACGACCATTTCAGACTTTCATTTGAATAAATTCCGGCAGGCCAGTCTCACCGAACGGGATCCCATTTCGAAATTTCCAATTATTAAAATTGATTGCATCGAATAGCGGAGTGTTATATTTCTCTGTCTGACTAACGATGATCAATATTGAGACCACGTTGTTTTATACACTCCTGGAAATTGAAATAAGAACACCGTGAATTCATTGTCCCAGGAAGGGGAAACTTTATTGACACATTCCTGGGGTCAGATACATCACATGATCACACTGACAGAACCACAGGCACATAGACACAGGCAACAGAGCATGCACAATGTCGGCACTAGTACAGTGTATATCCACCTTTCGCAGCAATGCAGGCTGCTATTCTCCCATGGAGAC
This sequence comes from Schistocerca piceifrons, assembly GCF_021461385.2. NCBI lineage: Eukaryota > Metazoa > Arthropoda > Insecta > Orthoptera > Acrididae > Schistocerca > Schistocerca piceifrons. The sequence goes on along the minus strand of NC_060138.1, from coordinate 1,200,602,513 downwards.
GATCGTAGAGATGCTGGATGTAGTCCTGTGGAACGGCTTGCCATGCCATTTCCACCTGGCGCCTCAGTTGGACCAGCGTTCGTGCTGGACGTGCAGACCGCGTGAGACGACGCTTCATCCAGTCCCAAACATGCTCAATGGGGGACAGATCCGGAGATCTTGCTGGCCAGGGTAGTTGACTTACACCTTCTAGAGCACGTTGGGTGGCACGGGATACATGCGGACGTGCATTGTCCTGTTGGAACAGCAAGTTCCCTTGCCGGTCTAGGAATGGTAGAACGATGGGTTCGATGACGGTTTGTATGCACCGTGCACTATTCAGTGTCCCCTCGACGATCACCAGTGGTGTACGGCCAGTGTAGGAGATCGCTCCCCACACCATGATGCCGGGTGTTGGCCCTGTGTGCCTCGGTCGTATGCAGTCGTGATTGTGGCGCTCACCTGCACGGCGCCAAACACGCATACGACCATCATTGGCACCAAGGCAGAAGCGACTCTCATCGCTGAAGACGACACGTCTCCATTCGTCCCTCCATTCACGCCTGTCGCGACACCACTGGAGGCGGGCTGCACGATGTTGGGGCGTGAGCGGAAGACGGCCTAACGGTGTGCGGGACCGTAGCCCAGCTTCATGGAGACGGTTGCGAATGGTCCTCGCCGATACCCCAGGAGCAACAGTGTCCCTAATTTGCTGGGAAGTGGAGGTGCGGTCCCCTACGGCACTGCGTAGGATCCTACGGTCTTGGCGTGCATCCGTGCGTCGCTACGGTCCGGTCCCAGGTCGACGGGCACGTGCACCTTCCGCCGACCACTGGCGACAACATCGATGTACTGTGGAGACCTCACGCCCCACGTGTCGAGCAATTCGGCGGTACGTCCACCCGGCCTCCCACATGCCCACTATACGCCCTCGCTCAAAGTCCGTCAACTGCACATACGGTTCACGTCCACGCTGTCGCGGCATGCTACCAGTGTTAAAGACTGGGATGGAGCTCCGTATGCCACGGCAAACTGGCTGACACTGACGGCGGCGGTGCACAAATGCTGCGCAGCTAGCGCCATTCGACGGCCAACACCGCGGTTCCTGGTGTGTCCGCTGTGCCATGCGTGTGATCATTGCTTGTACAGCCCTCTCGCAGTGTCCGGAGCAAGTATGGTGGGTCTGACACACCGGTGTCAATGTGTTCTTTTTTCCATTTTCAGGAGTGTATAAGCAAATTACGTGTCCGGTAAATCAACACAGATTTTTGCCCAAAACCTGATAAATTTAGAAAGCTGCCGGCGTTCCTCAGGCATACAAATTATCAATTTACTTGTAAAAATAGTGAGTTATTTGCAGCAAATTTTGTATTGTGGGTATCCACAGCTGTAGAATTGAATCGTGATGAATAAGACTGCTTCAGCTGTACGATAAATCTTTATTTCTGATCCAGCTAGTTCCACGGCACTAGAGCCGCATCTTCAGGGATACAAATTTATGATTTATTCCAAACGATAAGCAGTAGGTGACCCAACATTCTTTGTCCTGTTATGATAAAGCTATTTAACCTCAAGGCGGCGGTAGTCCAATTTGAAATAGAGCAGAATGCAGGGAACATCATCCTGATGCAGGAAAATAAGACTTGACATCGTCATGACAACATGATGTCCACAGTGACCGTCTAGACTCTAGATGGTCTAGTCTGTCACAGTGGACACCATGTTGTCACGACGATGTCACGCCAAAGTTTTCCTGTATCGGGATAATGATCCATGCATTCTGCTTTATATAAATTGGACTACCGCCATCTTGACGGTTAAACAGTTTTATCGTAACTGAACAAAGAATGTAGAGTCTTCTACTGGTTATTGTTTGGAGTAAATTATAAATCTGTATCCCTTAAGATGCGGTTCTCCCGCCGCGAAACTTGTTAGATCAGAAATAAAGATTCATCGTACAGCTGAAGGGGTCTTATTCATAATGATTTATTTGATAAACTTCTGATTACTTTATTGACTTCTGAATAAGCACAAGGAACTGTAACACTCGGCAGCCACTATCAACAACAGAGTAAAAGAAAGTAGCGTAGATGTGTCATCAAAGAGAAAAAGGAACATATTGAAACAAAATTGAGATATTTATACTCCAATTCTCAATATAGTTGTATCAGTGCGCAGTCCACGATAAAACTGATGTTCTCGCACTGAGTTTGTGATCAACAATGTGAAAGCGTCTTCATAGTTTCAAATGAAACACGCTAAGCGCATTGGAACTAGTCTCCTGTTTGTGTAATTTAGAATCTTTTACCGGAGAGGGAAACACAATTTCTCTAGCAACTGGTTCTGCGTGTATGGTGACCAAAACAGTGATGCCCTTATGAAATGGTTTCTCGTGCTGTTCGTATGAAATGGTTTCTCGTGCTGTTTCATTGGTTAACGACTACTGATCTACAGTATAGAGCAAAAAACATAATACTTCTGTTATACTTCATTACTTATTCATATAACTTACGATAGAAGAGACCCTTGCACATTCATTTTGCAAGGCACTTTATATATAGACATCCAGAAAGTGTAGTCTCTTCTTGTTATATAGTATGCCATTTGTTTCGTGTCACTCAGTTGAGTTGCAGCTGTAATTAGCCTTTGCGTAGGCTAAAAATACGTGGGGGTAACATAATGTGTATGTATATGAAACGAAACAAAAATATTGGAAAATATTAGTTAATCGGCGAAAATAGCTTCTTATGCGTCCGAACTAGAATAACGCTCAAGTGTGTATTTGGAAACTTCAAGTATATAAGCGGGCAACGCGAATGGCAGCAGGTTGTTTTCCTCGCGGGAGAGGGTACTGAGCTGGAGACCCATAATGGAAAATAGAAAAATCCAAAATACTGTTTTTTAGGATGGACTCAACAAATATTCTTCGGCTGCCCACATCTCACGTAGCATCAGTGAAGATAAATTGGACTAATAACGGCTCACAAGCATATACGTTGGTACAATAAAGCATTATTTGGCCAGCAGGTTTGAACGTAAAGATTTTTATATTAAACTGTCATAGAAACAAGGCATCAGAATTTTACGTGGCAATTATCACACATAGGTTGTAGGAGTTGCAGAACTTTAAACTGAATGCAGAATAACGGTTGTCTTGGCTTGCCTTTCGGTTGCGCAGTATATGCAAAGCAGACTTATGACTGGAACATTGTCACTATCCGTGTTAACTTGAGTGACAGCATACAGTCCATGTGTGACATCACACGGTGGTCCATGTGTGACATCACACGGTGCCGGCGCCAGCAATTACAAGTGAGGGTCGTTGTACCATTGATTGAACCATGAGTGGGGTTCATTTAATTCGTTACTGACATTGTGTTTTTGCCCAGTGCTGCAGCTGAATGATTAGGATACCGGAACGGTCCGCTTTGTTTACTGTAGCATGTATTCTGCAGTTGTCGAATACAGCGTTTTCATCAGCGAAAGGTAGCATATATTTGTGTTCTGTAAAGTTGGTTTTTATTAGTGAAACGAAAGTGACGAGAGCAGTATTCGACAGTGAAAAAAGTGCACCAAATTCAAAAGCGCCAGCAGCGTCTGGTAACATGATGTAAGTGTAGGCACAGCCGAGGCCAACGACTCGTTGGCCTCGGGCACAGCCTAACCTAACAGTCACGACACTTCATCTCGCCGGCCGGTGTGGCCTGGGTTCTAAGCGCTTCAGTTTGGAACCGCGTGACCGCTACGGTCGCAGGTTCGAATCCTGCCTCGGGCATGGATGTGTGTGATGTCCTTAGGTTAGTTAGGTTTAAGTAGTTCTAAGTTCTAGGGGACTGATGACCTCAGATGTTAAGTCCCATAGTGCTCAGAGCCATTTGAACCATTTGAACTTCCTCTCGCTTCTGTTATCCGCTGCGACACCAGCGCCCCAAGCGGACAGCAAGCGACACTTCTGTAAACGATATCTACATCTACGTCATACTCGCAAGCCACCTAATGGTGTGTGGCGGAGGGTACTTTCAATACAACTGTCTGGTCCCTCCAACCCTGTTCCACTCGCAAATAGTGTGTAGGAAGAATGATAGTCGGTAAGCCTCTGCATTGGCTCTAATTTCTCGAATTTTCTCGTACGCGAGATGTATATGGGGGGAAGTAATATGTTGTCTGAATCATCCTAAAAAGCGCTGTCCCGAAATTTCAATAGTAAATCTCTCCGTTATGCACAACCTCTCTCTTGTAACGCCTGCCAGTGTAGTTTGTTTAGCATCTACGTAACGCTCTCTCGCCATCTAAACGATCCCGTGACGAAACGCGCCGCTCTTCGTTGGATCTTCTCTCTCTCCTCTATCAGTCCTACCTGACGGGGATCCCAGATAGATGGACAATACTCAAGAATCGGGCGAACAAGCGCCTTATAAGCCACTTCTTTCGAGGATGAGTTACATTTCCTTAAGATTATTCCTATGAATCTGAGTCTTGTGTCTGTTTTTCTCACTATCTGTTTTATATAGTCATTCCACTTAAGGTCGCTCTGGATAGTTACACCTAGACATTTTACGGCAGACGCTGTCTCCAGCTATTTGTCACCAATAGTGTAGATGTACAGCAGTGGATTTCTTATCCTATGTATGCGCAATATGTTACATTTATTTACCTTAAGGGTCAACTGCCAGTGGATTTCTTATCCTATGTATGCGCAATATGTTACATTTATTTACCTTAAGGGTCAACTGCCAGAGTCTGCACCATTCATCAATTCTTTGCAGATCGTTCTGTAAATTCCGACTATCTTCTGGCGTTGCTACTTCGGCATAAACACCTGCATCGTCTGCGAATAGCCTTAAAGAGCATCCGACGCTTTCTACTAGATCATTTATATATATTGTGAGCAGCAGCGATCATATCACACTTCCCTGTGGTACTCCGGATATTACCTTGACATCTGTCCATTTAGGTCCGTTAAGTGCACCGTGTTGAGTTCTATCTGCAAGAAAGTCTTGAATCCAACCGCAGGTCTGCCCCGATACTCCGTAAGCTCGTATTTTTTTTTTTTTTTTTTTCATTAACCGGCAATGCGGGACGGTGTCAGATGCCTTACTGAAACCAAGGAACACGGCATCAGCCTGAGCGCCGTTGTCCACTGCGCTGTGGATCTCATGGAGGAACAGAGCGAGCTGAGTGTCACAGGATCTCTGCTTGCGGAATCCATGTTGATTTTTTATAGAGGAGCTTTTCATTTTCCAAGAACGTCATAATTCTTGACCATAAAATATGTTCCATAATTTTACAACAGATTGACGTCAACGCCAGGTCTATAATTGTGTGGATCTGTCTTACCGCCTTTCTTAAAAACGGGAATGACCTGCGCTTTTTTCCAGTCGTTAGGTACCTTTCGTTGCTCAAGTGATCTACGATAAATTACTGCTAGAAGGGGAGCAAGTTCTTTCGCATAATCTTTAAAGAATTTTATAGGTATCTCATCTGGTCCTGAAGCCTTTCCACTACTGCCGCGGTGAAACAACTTCGGAAGACCGAATTCAGTATTTCGGCCTTCTCTCTCTCATCTTCCGTTTCGGTGCCGGTGTGGTCGCTGAGAGAATGAATAGATGATTTTGGCCCACTTACTTATTTTGCATACGACCAAAATCTCTTAGGTTGACAACGTCTTACTTTCGAAATCATTGAACGCTTCTCTCATTGCTCTCGTTACGCTCATTTTCGCTTCGTTCAGCTTTTGTTTGTTAGCTAGGTTTTTACTTCCTCCTGAATCTGAGATGAAGTGCTCTTTGTTTACTTAGCACTTTTCTAACACGGCTATTAAACCATGGTGGATCTTTCCCATCCCTTAAAACCTACCTCAGAACATACTTGTCTAGGACATATTGAACGATGCCTTTGAATATTTTCCATTTGTTCTCCACATCTTCGTCCTCATCACCGAATATTTGATGCTGACTGCTGAGATATTCTGAAATTTGTATCCTGTCACCCTTGCTGAGCAAATACAGGGTGATTCAAAAATAATACCACAACTTTAAAAATGTGTATTTAATGAAAGAAACATAATATAACCTTCTGTTATACATCATTACAAAGAGTATTTAAAAAAGTTTTTTTCACTCAAAAACAAGTTCAGAGATGTTCAATATGGCCCCCTCCAGACACACGAGCAATATCAACCCGATACTCCAACTCGTTCCACACTCTCTGTAGCATATCAGGCGTAACAGTTTGGATAGCTGCTGTTATTTCTCGTTTCAAATCATCAATGGTGGCTGGGAGAGGTGGCCGAAACACCATATCCTTAACATACCCCCATAAGAAAAAATCGCAGGGTTAAGATCAGGCCTTCTTGGAGGCCAGTGATGAAGTGCTCTGTCACGGGCTGCCTGGCGGCCGATCCATCGCCTCGGGTAGTTGACGTTCAGGTAGTTACGGACAGATAAGTGCCAATGTGGTGGCGCTCCATCCTGCTGAAATATGAATTGTTGTGCTTCTTGTTCGAGCTGAGGGAACAGCCAATTCTCTAACATCTCCAGATACTGTGGTCCAATTACAGTAGCACCTTCGAAGAAAAAGGGACCAAAAACTTTATTGGCTGAAATGGCGAACAAATGTACAACTAAATGAAACTTTATAGCTCCCTTAATTCGCCGACAGATAGTGCTTAGCTCTGCCTTTTGTCGTTGCAGAGTTTTAAATTCCTAAAGTTGTGGTATTCTTTTTGAATCACCCTGTATATCTTCCTAACTTTCTCAACATTCCTTGTAGCACCCGTCGTCATAGATGCTGTCACAGCTTTATGGTCGCTGATACCTTCCTCTACGTTAACTGATTTGATAAGCTTGTTGTTGTTGTTGTTGTTGTGGTCTTCAGTCCTGAGACTGGTTTGATGCAGCTCTCCATGCTACTCTATCCTGTGCAAGCTTCTTCATCTCCCAGTACCTACTGCAACCTACATCCTTCTGAATCTGCTTAGTGTATTCATCTCTTGGTCTCCCCCTATGATTTTTACCCTCCACGCTGCCCTCCAATACTAAATTGGTGATCTCTTGATGCCTCAGAACATGTCCTACCAACCGATCCCTTCTTCTGGTCAAGTTGTGCCACAAACTTCTCGTCTCCCCAATCCTATTCAATACTTCCTCATTAGTTATGTGATCTACCCATCTAATCTTCAGCATTCTTCTGTAGCACCACATTTCAAAAGCTTCTATTCTCTTCTTGTCCAAACTATTTACCGTCCATATTTCACTTCCATACATGGCTACACTCCATACAAATACTTTCAGAAATAACTTCCTGACACTTAAATCCATACTCGATGTTAACAAATTTCTCTTCTTCAGAAGCGCTTCCCTTGCCATTGCCAGTCTACATTTTATATCCTCTCTACTTCGTCCATCATCAGTTATTTTGCTCCCCAAATAGCAAAACTCCTTTACTACTTTAAGTGTCTCATTTCCTAATCTAATACCCTCAGCATCACCCGACTTAACTCGACTACATTCCATTATCCTCGTTTTGCTTTTGTTGATGTTCATCTTATATCCTCCCTTCAAGACACCATCCATTCCGTTCAACTGCTCTTCCAAGTCCTTTGCTGTCTCTGACAGAATTACAATGTCATCGAACCTCAAAGTTTTTTTTTTTCTTCTCCATGGATTTTAATACCTACTCCAAATTTTTCTTTTGTTTCCTTTACTGCTTGCTCAATATAGAGATTGAATAACATCGGGGACAGGCTACAACCCTGTCTTACTCCCTTCCCAACCACTGCTTCCCTTTCATGTCCCTCGACTCTTATAACTGCCATCTGGTTTCTGTACAAGTTGTAAATAGCCTTTCGCTCCCTGTATTTTACCCCTGCCACCTTTAGAATTTGAAAGAGAGTATTCCAGTCAACATTGTCAAAAGCTTTCTCGAAGTCTACAAAAGCTAGAAACGTAGGTTTGCCTTTCCTTAATCTTTCTTCTAAGATAAGTCGTAAGGTCAGTATTGCCTCACGTGTTCCAGTATTTCTACGGAATCAAACTGATCTTCCCCGAGGTCGGCTTCTACTAGTTTTTCCATTCGTCTGTAAAGAATTCGTGTTAGTACTTTGCAGCTGTGGCTTATTAAACTGATTGTTCGGTAATTTTCACATATGTCAACACCTGCTTTCTTTGGGATTGGAATTATTATATTCTTCTTGAAGTCTGAGGGTATTTCGCCTGTTTCATACATCTTGCTCACCAGATGGTAGAGTTTTGTCAGGACTGGCTCTCCCAAGGCCGTCAGTAGTTCCAATGGAATGTTGTCTACTCCGGGGGCCTTGTTTCGACTCAGGTCTTTCAGTGCTCTGTCAAACTCTTCACGCAGTATCGTATCTCCCATTTCATCTTCATCTACATCCTCTTCCATTTCCATAATATTGTCCTCAAGTATATCGCCCTTGTATAGACCCTCTATATACTCCTTCCACCTTTCTGCTTTCCCTTCTTTGCTTAGAACTGGGTTTCCATCTGAGCTCTTGATGTTCATACATGTGGTTCTCTTATCTCCAAAGGTCTCTTTAATTTTCCTGTAGGCAGTATCTATCTTACCCCTAGTGAGATAAGCCTCTACATCCTTACATTTGTCCTCTAGCCATCCCTGCTTAGCCATTTTGCACTTCCTGTCGATCTCATTTTTGAGACGTTTGTATTCCCTTTTTGCCTGCTTCATTTACTGCATTTTTATATTTTCTCCTTTCATCAATTAAATTCAATATTTCTTCTGTTACCCAAGGATTTCTATTAGCCCTCGTCTTTTTACCTACTTGATCGTCTGCTGCCTTCACTACTTCATCCCTCAGAGCTACCCATTCTTCTTCTACTGTATTTCTTTCCCCCATTCCTTTCAATTGTTCCCTTATACTCTCCCTGAAACTCTGTACAACCTCTGGTTCTTTCAGTTTATCCAGGTCCCATCTCCTTAAATTCCCACCTTTTTGCAGTTTCTTCAGTTTTAATCTACAGGTCATAACCAATAGATTGTGGTCAGAGTCCACATCTGCCCCTGGAAATGTCTTACAATTTAAAACCTGGTTCCTAAATCTCTGTCTTACCATTATATAATCTATCTGATACCTTTTAGTATCTCCAGGGTTCTTCCATGTATACAACCTTCTATCATGATTCTTAAACCAAGTGTTAGCTATGATTAAGTTGTGCTCTGTGCAAAATTCTACCAGGCGGCTTCCTCTTTCATTTCTGTCCCCCAATCCATATTCACCTACTACGTTTCCTTCTCTCCCTTTTCCTACTGACGAATTCCAGTCACCCATGACTATTAAATGTTCGTCTCCCTTCACTATCTGAATAATTTCTTTTATTTCATCATACATTTCTTCGTCATCTGCAGAGCTAGTTGGCATATAAACTTGTACTACTGTAGTAGGTGTGGGCTTCGTATCTATCCTGGCCACAACAATGCGTTCACTATGCTGTTTGTAGTAGCTTACCCGCATTCCTATTTTCCTATTCATTATTAAACCTACTCCTGCATTACCCCTATTTGACTTTGTGTTTATAACCCTGTAGTCACCTGACCAGAAGTCTTGTTCCTCCTGCCACCGAACTTCACTAATTCCCACAATATCTAACTTTAACCTATCCATTTCCCTTTTTAAATTTTCTAACCTACCTGCGCGATTAAGGGATCTGACATTCCACGCTCCGATCCGTAGAACGCCAGTTTTCTTTCTCCTGATAACGACGTCCTATTGAGTAGTCCCCGCCCGGAGATCCGAATGGGGGACTATTTTATCTCCGGAATATTTTACCCAAGAGGACGCCATCATCATTTAATCATACAGTAAAGCTGCATGCCCTCGGGAAAAATTACAGCCGTAGTTTCCCCTTGCTTTCAGCCGTTCGCAGTACCAGCACAGCATGGCCATTTTGGTTATTGTTACAAGGCCAGATCAGTCAATCATCCAGACTGTTGCCCTTGCAACTACTGAAAAGGCTGCTCCCCCCCCCCCCCCCCTCTTCAGGAACCACACGTTTGTCTGGCCTCTCAACAGATACACCTCCGTTGTGGTTGTACCTACGGTACGGCTATCTGTATCGCTGAGGCACGCAAGCCTCCCCACCAACGGCAAGGTCCATGGTTCATGGGGTTGATAAGCTTATATCTGTTTATTACCAGGAGGTCTAAGACGTTACCCGCACGAGTTGGTTCTCTATCGGCTCAAGGTAATTTTCGGACAAGACATCCAGAACAATGCCACATGATTCCCTGTCTCTGGCACACCAGTTCTGATGGCATAACAATCCCAATCTATATCCGACAAGTTGAACTCACCCCCTATTACAACGGCATGATCAGGAAAATTACTAATGATATTCTGTAGGCTCTGTCTGAAGCACTCTACAACTACGGATCCTGACCTAGATAGTCTATAAAAGCATCCGATCACCAATTTTGACCGTTCTTTGGTACACAGTTTCACCCAGATTTAATTCACATTCGAGATCCGTGATAACCTCGTTAGATTTTATAGAATTTTTTACTGCAATAAACACGCCGCCACCATTGGCGACTAACTTGTACTTACGATAAGCATTCCAGTCTGAACGTAGGATTTCGTTGTCACTGACGTCTGGCTTCAACCAGCTTTCTGTTCCCAATACTATCTGTGCATTATAGCCTTCAATAAGCGATACTAATTTGGGACCTTTCCTTGGATGCTCCTGCAGTTTACTAAAATCATATTAATCTTTTCTATCTCTGATCTGTGAGGACCAAGATTCTCTGAGGTCGCTGTGGCAAATCGTGTTTCCTCCAAAGGGAGGGGTCCTCTAACTTAAAAATGCCCCGTGTGCACGCACACATACTCCGCTACCCTAGTAGCCGCTTCCTGCGCGTAGTGCGCGCCTGACCTATTAAGGGGAACCCTACAATTTTGCACTTGATAGCGGAGGTCGAGAAATTCGCATCCGATACCGCCGCAGAGCCACCTGAGCCTCTGGTTTAGACCTTCCACTCTGCTCCAAACCAGAGGACCGCAATCAACCCTGGGTACGATGCTACAAATAGACATCTTAGCCCGCACCCCGCGTGCGTTGCTAGTTGCCTTCACCAAATCAGCCAGCCGCCGAAAGGAGCTGAGTGTAGCCTCAGAACCCAAGCGGCATGCGTCAATCGTGCCAACATGTGCCACTACATGCAGACGGATGCACCCAGTGCGCTCGATAGCCACCGGCAGGGCCTTACACATCACGGATGAGACCTCCCGGCAAACATACCCAATACACACTGGAATTCTTTCTCGCCTTGCCTGTTATATGAGGCACTGAGAGCACAAGCGGACTAACCCACACTTTTTGTGAATTTGAGGTATTGACATGTTGTGATAACAGTATACGAGTATTATGCAATGCATGTTGATCTGTTTGTTTATCTGAAGGTTTGTCTAATGTAGCAACGTAAACATTGCTGTTGCACTCAACCGCCGATAGATACCGTTGAGAGCAGGAGTGGACTATGCGTCATAGTCCATTTGTGCTCTATGCTCTCCGTCCACTGCCATTGCGCGTGACGCCGGCGAACGAAAGACTTGTGTATTTAGTGTGGAACAACGTATTGGACCAGTGACCACGTGGACGTGTATTTCAGTTGATCAGCATGGCAGCCCCTGCGAAAAGCGTGGAGGAGCAATTGGAAGGTTAGTTTGTATTGTGTTCCATTCCTTTTTTGCGGATAACATTGTCGATTGTACACTAACGCGTTCATATGCAAACACGTCTAGATGTACCGTATCTCGAATGGTGACTTTGTTCAGAAAATGCAGGTTGTTTTCCATACGAAAACAGAATGACATACAAACAATACTTTATGTATTGCTATTTTGTGTAATCAAGTAACGATCACTTGTAATGTTATGTGTACAACAATGTTTTACCGCCCGCCGAGTTGTGTTGAGCAATTGCTTCGCCTGTGGATACCAATGCACACGTTGACCATTACTGTAGTGTAGTTAATATTACATTGAGGGATGGATATTGTTATTACAGAGATGTTTGCGTCCGATGGGGAAGTGCCGGGAGACGCGAGAGCGAGCACGGCTGCAGCAACAACTGTTCCAGAGGACGTGCCAGAGACGAACGACGATGCCGTGGTACGGAGCCGAGGAAAGAAGCGCCTTAGAAACGAAGATAAATGGCTTCGTAACGTTAGGAAAGAACGGAGAGCTCTAGGTCAAGAGTATGTAAACCGTAAGGGTAACCTTGTACCTCGAAAGGAATTGCGGAAAATCAGCGAGTGTACGTGCCGGTATGAGTGCCACAAACACATCAACGAAGAACAGCAGGAACAAGTGTTCAATGAGTTTTATAATTTAGGCAGCCACGATCTGCAGTCGGCTTTCCTGTTTACCATGATTAAAGTCGTTGATAAAGCACGGTCTTACGTAGGTCAGCAACATTCACGTAGGGAGAAGACGAGATTGTATTACTTGCTCAATTCAAATGGGTCTGAAACGAGGGTGTGCAAAAGATTCTTTCAGAATACTTTAGCCGTATCTGCTGGAAGAATCGATAGGGTACTCAAGAATAAAGGGGAAAAAGCCACCCCTCCTCGTGATGGTAGAGGTAAAGGTGAACCTGGTAATAAAACACCTCGCCACAAAGTTGATGTAGTAAAACGTTTCATAGAAGAATTCCCGGCGTATGAAAGCCATTATGCGTATCATAAAAATAACGGTAGAAAGTATTTAGGACCAGATTTAAATTTATCAGTCATGTATTCACTGTACTGTGCAGAGGAGCAAATGCCCGTTTCTCATTTTATTTTCCGCAAAATTTTTTACGAAAACTTCAATTTGTCATTTCATCCACCAGTGTCCGACTCTTGTCGAACATGTGATGCTTTGCAGGTAAAAATAACAGCTGCCGATAATGATAAGGAGAGGACGGAGTTAATTGCAGAACGTGAATTCCATCAGCAAAAAGCTGAGTATGCACGGGCAGGTTTACATAGTGATACATTGCTTAGCAAATCAGACGGTAACGTTACAGTGATAACATTTGATTTGATGAAAACTTTGCCTACACCGATCATCTCAACTGGAGTTTGCTATTACAAACGTCAGTTGTGGACATATTGCTTTGGCATCCACAATATGCACAATGATGATGTATACATGTTTCTGTGGCATGAATCCATTGCGTCGAGAGGGCCACAAGAAATTGGTTCTTGTTTGCTGTACTTCATACGCAATTTTGTCAGGACTGAAAAACTAATTATGTACTCTGATCAGTGCGGAGGCCAGAATAGAAACATAAAGGTTGCTGTACTGTGCCAATACATTGTCAACAGCTCAGAGTTCTCTGTGAAGGAAATAGACCATAAATTTTTAGTTAGCGGACACTCGTACCTGCCCTGTGATCAGGATTTTGGCTTAGTTCAGAAACGAAAAAAGTATTTTCCTAATATTTACCGTCCTAAACACTGGAATGATGTGGTAGTGAGTGCCAGAAAAAGGAATCCATTCAAGGTAATTAATATGAATGCGGAATGTTTCTTTTCAACAAAACAACTCGAAAGAAACATCACGAATCGAAAAATGTCTTCTGGCAATTGTAAAGTACAATGGTTGAACATACAGTGGCTGCGGTATGAAGCAACCAACAGATTCAAAATATTGTATAAATACTCGAACCAAAACCAAGAGCCATTTCAGGAAATTGATGTGGCCAAACGAACATCCACATGCATCAGCAATCTCGAACTGCTTTATCCTAATGGAAATGTAATTACAGAGGCAAAAAAGAAGGATCTGCTAAGTTTGCTTCCGTATGTACCTCCACTTCATCATGATTTCTACAAAACTTTACAAACGTCATCAAATGCTGTAGAAACATTGCCTGTGGATGATTTTGAAATGTAACACAATGCGTAACATTACAGAAACCAATGTAAAATGGTACATGTAATGTGTACAATGTATACTAGTAATGAATACTATTGTCACATGCATCAGCGTACTAACGGACCTGTCATTGAGAATGTTCAACTACTTGGAGCGAAAATGGACTAAGCCACAACAAAACAGCTAATATTCTACTATATAGTACTTTTGTAATTTATCTATGTCAAAATATTGTTCAATAAAACCACAGTTACATCATATGCATGTTACAAGGCTGCAATGTATCACAAACATACATTATTTGTGGGCCCGTATTATGAGACCTGTTTCCTCCATATTGACTTCTCCGGGGTTAGTCCGCTTGTGCTCTCAGTGCCTCATATCTCCCTGAGGGGCTCCATCACCCGCCTAACATTGGAGCTCCGAATGACTAGCATACTCACCCTCTGTACTCGTCCTGACTGGGCAGGAAAATCGACCGCTGGCCCAACAGGAGAGTCATCCCGTGCAGGCTCAGAGTTATCATCAACACTGGGAAACACCTCGTATCTGTTGCTAAGACGTAGGGAGCCAGCTGCACGGCCTGCTCCCTCTTTCACTTTCCGCCCAGTGACACGCGAACCCACCACTGTCTGCCACCCACTCTGGAGTGAGGACCGACCGTCAGAGATTGCGTATCGTCAGAGATTGCGTATCGGAAGCCGCAGTGACGTCCGCCCCCCCCCCCCCCCCCCCCAGAGATTTCAGTGACACCAAAGGTGTTGCAGGTCTTGTCACTGGCACCCCGGCGTCATCGCAGCTTCGAGCATTAGCTAGAAGCTTGTCGACGGTTGCCACGCAACTTCCAGCTGTTTGCAGACAGCAGCCAACTCTCCTTGAGTCCTCTCACAAGCACAGTCCCTAGCCATATTGTACTGTGTATAAAATAGGTATATGGTTTCAAATCGCGATACTGAGTTTGAAAATATACCAAAGGAAAATAAAGTAACACTAAAAGTTGGTGTGCAGCTTTCTCACTGAACTCTGAGACCGCAAGCTATTAAACAGGAATACATTTATCTACACTGGGAAGCCACCCTACTCAAGGTAATTCACAAGACTTACGCAAAAACAATAACTACGATTAATTTTCTAACCACTAGTCTGCACAGAACACACAAGTTTTGCTGCTGCTCTGCTGTGCGTCCTGTCAGCTCGGCGGCTGCGAATATTAACATTCATATTGATTTGTAACGTAATTATTACAGTAGGGAAGTATGTAGTGCCATAAAAATCGACAATAACTCAAAAAAATTACAACACGGTATTTCATTGTTTAGAGTTCTAAGGACCCTGGAAGATACGAAACAGCGCATTACAGGACAGCTTATTTACGATTCTCTTGTAACGTACAGATATTTACTGGGTAATGGCGTTTTGCTTTAATAACAAAAAATTGCTGATAAATACCAGAAGAAATAATTCAAAAGCCAAGATCGCTTAAATACTGTTACTGGATAACCGGTTTCAACGCACTAAAGGTGTCATCATCGGATCTGAATGTAGATTAACATTTATAAACCGTTTGGATATAACAATACATGAGACAGAACAGCTGATATAAAATCATTGTCACAAAAAATAAAAAACAACTGCTCTCATGGTCATTCTTTTCCATAAGATATGTAAAACCGCAGCCACAATATGGTACATGGCTGTTGTTGTGGTCTTCAGTCATGAGACTGGTTTGGTGCAGCTCTCCATGCTACTCTATCCTGTGCAAGCTTCTTCATCTCCCAGTACTTACTGTAACCTACATGCTTCTGAATCTGCTTAGTGTATTCATCTCTTGGTCTCCCTCTACGATTTTTACCCTACACACTGCCCTCTAGTGCTAAATTTGTGACCCCTTGATGCCTCAGAACATGTCCTACCAACCGGTCCCTTCTACTTGTCAAGTTGTGCCACAAACTCCTCTTCTCCCCAATTCTGTTCAATACCGCCTCATTAGTTATGTGATCTACCCATCTAATCTTCAGCATTCTTATGTAGCACCACATTTCGAAAGCTTCTTTTCTCTTCTTGTCCAAACTATTTATCGTCCATGTTTCACTTCCATACATGGCTACACTCCATAGAAATACTTTCAGAAACGACTTCCTGAGACTTAATCTATAGTCGATGTTAACAAATTTCTCTTCTTCAGGAACGCTTTCCTTGCCATTGCCAGTATAAATTTTATATCCTCTCTACTTCAACCGTCATCATTTATTTTGCTCCCCAAATAGCAAAACTTCAAGTGTCTCATTTCCTAATCTAATTCCTCCTGCATCACCCGACTTAATTCGACTACATTCCATTATCCTCGTTTTGCTTTTGTTGATGTTCGTCTTATATCCCTCTTTCAAGACACTGTCCATTCCGTTCAACTGTTCTTCCAAGTCCTTTGCTTTCTCTGACAGAATTACAATGTCATCGGCGAACCTCAAAGTTTTTATTTATTCTCCATGGATTTTAATACCTACTCCGAATTTTTCTTTTGTTTCCTTCACTGCTTGCTCAATATACAGACTGAATAACATCGGGGAAAGACTACAACCTTGTCTCACTCCCTTTCCAACCACTGCTTCCCTTTCATGCCCCTCGACTCTTATAACTGCCATATGGTTTCTGTACAAATTGTAGATAGCCTTTCGCTCCCTGTATTTTACCCCTGCCACCTTTAGAATTTGAAAGAGAGTATTCCAGTCAACATTGTCAAAAGCTTTCTCTAAGTCTACAAATGCTAGAAACGTAGGTTTGCCTTTCCTTAATCTTTCCTCTAAGATAAGTCGTAAGGTCAGTATTGCCTCACGTGTTCCAATTTTTCTACGGAATCCAAATTGATCTTCCCCGAGGTCGGCTTCTACTAGTTTTTCCATTCGTCTGTAAAGAATTCGTGTTAGTATTTTGCAGCTGTGGCTTATTAAACTGATTGTTCGGTAATTTTCGCATATGTCAACACCTGCTTTCTTTGGGATTGGAATTATTATATTCTTCTTGAAGTCTGGGGGTATTTCACCTGTCTCATTCTTCTTGCGCACCAGATGGTAGAACTTTGTCAGGAATGACTGCTGCTCGACTAACTGTATTTGGTACAGTAGCACTAAATCGTGTCATGTTTGTCTCCGGTTTTGGTTATCATATACTCTCTAGAAGGCTTATATCGTTGTATGTTATTAAGTGACAATGATAATGGTGACATGTTGGTGATAAATTTTCAGTGTTCCGTTGCCTTGAAACGGCATAGTTCTCATTATTAATCAAGTGTGTTCCATGCTTAGTTTGTAAATTATTGGCGAAATAACTCACTCCTGTGAGAGCATTCTTATATGAAGGCATTAACCGTCGATAAATCATTGTGTAACATTTTATTATAGCAATCGTTTGTTCCAAGAATAACTTTTTTTTCTTTTAATGTCCGGTGCGCGTGCGATGAGGCTTGAGAGAGGCCCGTATCGAACGCTAACAAAAGTCGATAGCGAATCATGCGGTTGTCAATATTGCATATGATGTCAAAATGACGTCACGTTTGCGTGGAGTAGTGTGAAACGAGCGTTACCTTCCGTGTAATTACGTTCAGGTGTTTTTCGCATTCTAAGGATGTAATAACTGCTAGGTGCTATTCTACTCTACAAATAATTTGGTAACTTTTCTCCCAATGTATCCATTGTTTATAGTGCAGAAAAATATTTCCACACGTTTCGAGGAACGTTCACCTCGCTTTTTGAAAATAATCAATCGCAGTCAATAACGTACTTGCAGTAAGTAGAAGTGTAAAACCTGGTAGTCAGACAATGAAAGAACTATCATAACTGATTATCTGTTTCGTGAAAGAGGGAAATGAATTAGTTTCAGATATGACGAACATTAAGTATTTTATTTGGCAAACAAACTCGTTCGATTCTTCGGGGTGCTATTGCGGCATGTCGTGAACTTCGACATAGAATTTACTTAAATATTAGAGACAGGTTAGCAAACTGTAATGAATACAAGCAGATTCCGTTTCGAAGAATGAACGATGTAATTATTCTGCTGAAGAGCGTGGTTTAGTGCACGACCATCAGAGGCTTACATGACTACCGGGGCTGGAAAAACCTTGAAATTACTTGTCTGCAGCGAGCGGGGCACAATAACTTGTTAACTTGCGCAACGCACGAGCTCCGGTGCTATACTGCCGGACGTATTCATTCGAGAGCTGTGACTGCTGAGGTGCAAGATGATGCCGCGCACTCTCGTACTTTTGATCGCCTGTATAAGGTTGGTTGAGTAAAATGGAACTGATTAAGAACGAAGAATTACATCTAAGTGTTTTAAGTACATATTTGTAGTGAATAACAACTGCATGCAAATTTCTCTCGTCTTACACACACAAAACCTGACGTAAATTTTTGTGCATCGTATTACTTGACAATTGCAGGTTTCGTTATAGATAAAATGTGAATTTTTTATTGAAAGCAGCTGAACGCCGTGGCAGGATTTCAATTCGTAAACATTAACTGGAAATTTTGACTAGTGGATGTACGTTAGATTTCGTACGAAAGCAGCGCGCTTGGTAATTGTAGACTGCAGTGTCAAAAGTGAAACGATTTTGTAACAAGCTCTTTGTTTTATATACAAATGCTTCAAGATATAATCCAATAATAGTAAACCGATCCACAGTCGTTCCCTTATACTTACAGCAGATTTCTTAATCTTATTGTTCCCGACACGTAGAAAACATTTTATTTGAAAGTGTAAGAATTTTGCTTGGCACAGACGCGCCATCTTCAAGACGTTTCGAGACACAGAGCATCGACATTTTTCTGAAATATTGTCCAATTACGTACGGTATTTTACTGTTTGCTTCTGTCGTGCATTAGGCGGGCCATATTTTCCTGCAGTGTGTAGTCCCATTAGTGTTGCCGTCGATACCGTAAAACGGGGTGAATAGGATCACTTTTCGTGTTCAAAGATGCGTATCTCCTCAACCAATTGATGTAAAGCGATGAAACAAAAGCCATTTTATGTGTCTTCGTCTGTAGTTTTGAGGCCAATATATGGATTTCTCATTATTGTTTATGACGAATTTTAATAATTTTTAAATGCTTTGATCCTATTGCTCTGAAGGTCGGGGTGAATAGAATCAGCCATAGTATTTTCCCAAATTATTCCATTAAGACGCTTGTTTTATGATTAGGATCACTGGCTTATTTTTTTAAAAAAAGTAAAAGATGTTTGCGAAATAGAAAAAGGAAGTATACATATTATTATAATATTTTATTGAAAAAACAAATACGTTTTTACGTAGAAAAACTTAAAATAACGCTACAACTTATTCTAAAAACATGGAATCCACAAAAAAGGTGTGCTGACCCCTTTGAATGTTCCACTTGTATTGGGCTCACCTCACATATATCGTCAACGTCCGGGAAAACACAGACAGTGTTCTTTTCGCCACCCCTTTTTCGCAGGCACTTAACAGTCATTGCTGACTCAGTTACAATGACGATTGTGCCTATGAACCTCCTGTGTCCCTTTTTTGTGTCAAATCTAACAATGACAAAGTCACCGGGCTGAAGTTCATAAGGCGAAAAGACTTCAGATACACTGATTGCACTTGTGCCTTCGCCTGGGTTCTCGATTCATTGGTGGAGAGAATTGGTGAGCCGTTATCTCCAGAAACATCGTCACTTGTCTGAGGCGTCACTCTTTTCATCACCAGGGAAATCATGTACTGACACACTTTTCCCAGCCTGCACTGGAACCCTGGTTCGCTGTTGTCTCCCATCGCTCCCTCGAAATGCTTGGAGTAATCCTGTGAGGGCTCCATAAACATCCTGTGGATTTGCGGGTCCTTCACCATCATCCTCAACACCAGGAACTCTGCTATTACTCTCTTGGGATTGAACAGCAGAATCCCACATTTCTCAAAACCAGCCTGGATGTTTCTTTCAGCATTTACTTCCAGAGCCCTCACAAGCTGGTTTAGTAATCGGGGGAACATTTCCTTTGGAACTGTGGTCTCCTTACGACTGGAACCCAACTTCCATTTTTGGAGAATGCTTCGCCAGTTGGTCTTCGGTGGACGAAAAAATACCACGTCAAGAGGCTGAATGAGATGCGTAGAGTTTTTGGGAAGAAAAATCATTCTTACACCATTCTCTTCACAAGCCTTGACTGAAGCCACTGAAAGATGAGTGGAAAGGTTGTCGCCGATTAAAAATTTGGGCCTTCTAACTTCCTATAACAAGGCAAAAAGATTGTGGTAATCCAGTCATCAGAACACTGTCATTGGGAGCACCATCCATCCATGACACATACAAGTGCTTTGAGCTATAGATAACATACAGAGGCAGCAGTTTTCCATTTGCTGCAGCAGCAAACATAATTGATGTTGCTGCTCTGGAGGTATTCATGACTCTCTCGGGATATTTTGATCTTCTTTTCGTAATCACTTTCGCACATCCCGTATCATCTCCTAAGTTCGTTTCATCGAAATTCACAATATTACTTGGGGGAGCATCTTTAATTTCCTTCTCTAAATTATCAAAATATTCCCGCAGGACGGCTCTTGACACATAAGCACGTGCTCTTTTTATGTTCTGGCACAGTCTTAGACTCAATTTTTCTTTGTGCCTCTTCAAAAAGCTAACAGTGAATTCATGACCAGGTAAATTATTTTTGAATTTTCTAACAACTTTATCTCTCCGTTCGAAGAACACAGAGTCAACCAGTCAAAGGGATAACCGCACAAATAGCGAAGCCTGTCCACAATCAGTGGCTCTTCATCTGCAGTGAGTGCAGTTTGTCCCCCTTGGGGCTGCACATTCTTATTCCTCAAATGTCGGTGGAGAACTGTGTATGGAATGCTGAAATTTCTGGCAGCTTGCCTAATGCTGCTCCCTCCTTTAACAGCAGCAATGGTTTGGACTAATTCATCCTTGCTTCTCTTTGTGTAGCATTTCCCACGAGGCTCAGGAATGCAATTTCTGGGCATTTTAATCATTCTGGAAATTAAATAGAATGAAACATACAAAACACAAGCAGATAGTATCCCATAACCAAATGTAAGCCCGATAATGCTGTTATTTTATACTCATCCTATCCATCCCATTCTTTAAAAAAATTGCATTCGTTCGAGCGAAATAAAATGAAATCAAGAAATATATTTAACACTCTCCAAAAACAAAGGAGGACCTGAATTCGGAACACAATTCTCCGTAGAAGCACCGATTTTGATGATACACAACTCCCGACCACACATCCCTGTATACCAAGTTTTCGGAACATACATAAACATTTGAATATCTGTCCACATGTTTACAGTGCTCTAGAAACCAGGGTAGTCACTACTGAAACACAAAGTGTTTGTGAATGTGTTCCTCAAGGGCAATACTGCTGATTGACGCACTGGTTTCCATATTCTATTGTGATCCTGTGTAGTTCCTATTGTTTTAAAGTTTTTCCATCAGAATTGATCCTATTCACCCCTATGATCCTGTTCACCCCATTTTACAGTATTTCTGCAATACACAGCAACCCATGTAGCCACCTATTGCGTGTGGTGGACTATTGATCTGGTAAGTCTATCCTGACACCTCTTCACCCTGTGTCACAAGTTAAGGAATCTACAACCTACATGATGACACAACCATCTGAACCACTGATTCAGACTCTCCACTCAGTTCTCTAAGGAATATCCCAACAATTAACCATATCAACGGTGCTGCAGGTGATGAGAGCTCTGCCTTCATCTTGGATACACAAGACTGGCTGTCTCTACGACTTAGGACAACTGCTGGAAACAAAGGAGAATCTACCTGGATTCAAAGTAATACATATCGTTGGTAGTAACACGAACCATCACCTACAGCAGCTAGCTACACCCAGTGTTCTTCATGGAATACAGAAGGACCAGGTCCAAACTTGAGACGACTCACCTTGGTATGCACACACAGTGCATGCTGGACTTCTTCCCTTCCTTGTCCCCCCCTGCGGGTCCGGGGATTAGAATAGGCCCGAGGTATTCCTGCCTGTCGTAAGAGGCGACTAAAAGGAGTCCCACCCCCTCAAGGGGGTCGTTAGCACCTGCGTCCGGAGACGGACGGTTCCACGACCTCTATTTGCGGTCATTTTGCTTTTTCACTTCTCGTTTCTTCCTTCCTTTGGTTGGTTCCTTTCTTTGCTCTTTTCCACCTCACTGTCTTCCTTACTCTTTCCCTTGTCTTCTTCTCCTTGCCTTCTCATTGCCTTCTTCTCCTTGCCTTCTCATTGCCTTCTTCTCCTTGCCTTCTCATTGCCTTCTTCTCCTTGCCTTCTCATTGCCTTCTTCTCATTGCCTTCTTCTCCTTGCCTTCTCATTACCTTCTTCTCCTTGCCTTCTCTGGTCTCCGCCTCGGCGTTTGGACAGTCTGTCCTCTCTCTCCCTCTCTCTCTTCTTTTTCCTCTTCTTCCTTCCTCCCTGTGCGTGCCTGAAGGCCGACCCACACGTTCGCACGCGTAGCCGGTGACGGGGTAACGCGTAATTCCCCGCCCTGGGTAGACATGTAAGGCACGCGCGTACCCCCTGGTAAAGGCCAGGCCCGGGGAGGGGTGATTGCCTGAGCTGATACCTTCTGACCATGCTGATTGGTCCCTCCGTCTGTTTCTCGGGAGGTGTGACCTGAGGTGTAAACATTCACCTAAGGCGGGAGTGCCCTCTGAGAGGGTCCCCACAAGGAAGGAGCGCGCCATCGGAGACGCTGGCAATCAAGGGGATTCCTCCGCAATGGATTTCACTCCATCTGTCTCGACTTCTGCCCAAAAACGGAAAAGTGACCAGCCACCGGTGACAAAAGTACTACCGCCTGCCCCACAGTTCCTCATCGTTTCTCGATCTGAGGACGGAAAGGATTTTTCCTCTGTCAACCCTTTCGTTATCCAGAAGGGTGTAGATGCCATAGCCGGATCTGTCAAATCTTGTACCGGGTTGCGTAACGGTACTTTATTACTAGAAACTGAGAGCGCCTTTCAGGCGCAAAAACTGCTTCGGGCCACACTCCTGTACACGTTCCCTGTGCGGGTGGAGGCTCACCGAACTTTGAATTCGTCTTGTGGTGTGGTCTATACTAGCTCCCTCGACGGATTGACTGACGAGGAGATTCAATCATTCCTCGCTGAGCAGGGCGTGACGGCTGTCCATAGGGTCATGAAAAAGGTCAACAATGACCTTGTACCGACCCGGACACTTTTCTTGACCTTCGATAGTGTTAAGCTGCCATCGCGCATCAAGGCGGGCTACGAGGTTATTTCTGTTCGCCCCTATGTCCCGACACCTATGCGCTGCTACCAGTGTCATCGTTTCAATCACACTCGACAGTCTTGTTCCAATGCGGCTAAATGTGTCACTTGTGGCAGGGATGCCCATGAGGGTGACTGTCCACTTCCGTCTCCTCGTTGTGTGAACTGTCAGGATGACCATGCCGCATCCTCCCGCGACTGTCCTGTCTATAAGGAAGAATGCTGTATCCAAGAAATTCGGGTCAAAGAGAAAGTGTCCACCTCGGCTGCTCGCAAGCTATTGGCTAGTAGGAAGCCCACGCTGCTCCCAGCGGGGAAATACAGTACTGTCCTCGCCTCTCCTCGGACTACCAGGGAGGTGGCAACCCAGACATGCGATCTGACCTTCAGCACCATGGTCGTCCGTTCGGCCAGTGCTAAGATCGCCCGGTCGACGTCTCCTCTTCCTCCCGTCACCCCTCAGACACAAGCACCTTCATCAGCTTCTGCCAAGACAAAGACCCAGAAGTCAGATGCACGGGCCTTCAAGAAGGAACCGTCCCGTGCAGACTTCCTACGTACCTCGACCTCCCAGCCTTCGACCGGTACTTCCACCAAACGTCCTTCCAAGAAGGCTCATAGGAAGCACAGTTATCCTTCTCCGCCACGGCGCATTTCTTCTCCTGCGCCACCCAGCGGTTGCCGCCCCAGGCCGTCATCCGTTTCGCCTGGCCGCACCGCTGGTAGCCGAACATCTGGCCGTTCACCGGCGGAGGAAGCTCCCCCTCCCGGCGATCTTCCCAAGATGGCCGATGAACCTATAGACCCAATGGACGATGACTGTCCGCCTACTGATAGCGGCTGCAGTGCTCGCTCAAAGCCAGGCCCTCAGCGGCCTTCGAGGTGACCCCTTCTTTCATCTTCCTTTTCCTCTTACGATGGCACTTATTCACTGGAATATTCGCAGCATTCGCTCCAACCGAGAGGACTTGAAGTTGCTGCTCCGCTTGCACCGTCCGCTCGTCCCTCCAGGAAACGAAACTTCGCCCATGCGATCAAATTGCCTTGGCACACTACACCTCTGTGCGTTTTGACCTACCCCCTGTGGTAGGTATCCCGGCTCATGGAGGGGTTATGTTGCTGGTCCGGGATGATATTTACTACGATCCCATCACGTTGCACACCGGCCTGCAGGCAGTTGCCATCCGCATTACTCTCCCCACTTTTACATTTTCCATTTGTACCGTTTACACTCCATCGTCATCTGCCGTTACCAGGGCAGACATGATGCAACTTATTGCTCAGCTACCTGCACCATTTTTGTTAACTGGAGACTTCAATGCCCACCATCTCCTTTGGGGCTCTCCAGCATCCTGCCCGAGGGGCTCCCTGTTAGCAGACCTTTTCAACCAGCTCAATCTTGTCTGCCTCAATACTGGGGCCCCTACTTTTCTTTCGGACACATCTCACACCTATTCCCATTTAGACCTCTCTATATGTAATCCCCAACTTGCACGCCGGTTTGAGTGGTATGCACTTTCTGATACATATTCGAGCGACCACTTCCCGTGTGTTATCCATCTCCTGCAGCATACCCCCTCTCCGTGCTCCTCTAGTTGGACCATCTCCAAGGCAGACTGGGGGCTCTTCTCTTCCAGGGCGACCTTTCAGGATCAAACTTTCACCAGCTGCGATCGTCAGGTCGCACACCTCACGGAAGTCATTCTCGCTGCTGCTGAATATTCCATCCCTCACCCTACTTCTTCTCCACGTCACGTACCGGTCCCCTGGTGGACTGCAGCATGTAGAGACGCTTTACGTGCTCGTCGACGTGCTTTACGCACCTTTAAACGCCACCCTACAATGGCGAATTGTATCAATTATAAACGATTACGTGCTCAGTGTCATCGCATTATTAAAGAAAGCAAGAAAGCCAGCTGGGCTGCTTTCACAAGCACCTTCAACAGTTTTACTCCTTCTTCTGTTGTCTGGGGTAGCCTGCGCCGGCTATCTGGCACTAAGGTCCACTCACCAGTTTCTAGCTTGACGGTCGCGAACGACGTCCTTGTGGCCCCTGAGGATGTCTCCAATGCCTTCGGCTGCTTTTTCGCCGAGGTTTCGAGCTCCGCTCATTACCACCCTGCCTTCCTCCCCCGCAAACAGGCAGAGGAGGCTAGGCCACCTAACTTCCGCTCCTCGAATCGTGAAAGTTATAATGCCCCATTCACCATGCGGGAACTCGAAAACGCACTTGGCCGATCACGGTCCTCCGCTCCAGGGCCTGATTCTATTCATATTCAGATGCTGAAGAACCTTTCTCCTGCGGGTAAAGGTTTTCTTCTTCGTACTTACAATCGCATCTGGATTGAGGGACATGTTCCCGCATGCTGGCGCGAGTCTATTGTTGTCCCGATTCCTAAGCCGGGGAAGGACAAGCACTTGCCTTCCAGTTATCGACCCATCTCGCTTACCAGCTGTGTCTGTAAAGTGATGGAGCGAATGGTTAACTCTCGATTGGTTTGGCTGCTCGAGTCTCAACGCCTACTTACCAATGTACAATGTGGATTTCGTAGGCGCCGCTCTGCTGTTGACCATCTGGTTACCTTGTCGACCTTCATTATGAATAACTTCTTGCGGAAGTGCCCGACCGCGGCTGTGTTCTTTGATTTGGAGAAGGCTTACGACACCTGTTGGAGGGCGGGCATTCTCCGCACCATGCCTCCCTCTTTTTATTCGTTCTTTTTTAATGGATCGACAGTTCAGGGTACGTGTGGGTTCTGTCCTGTCAGACACCTTTCGCCAGGAGAATGGGGTGCCACAGGGCTCAGTTTTGAGCGTCGCTCTCTTCGCCATCGCGATCAATCCAATAATGGATTGCCTCCCAGCTGATGTATCAGGCTCCCTTTTCGTGGACGATTTTACCATCTATTGCAGCGCGCAGTGTACACGTGTCCTGGAGCGCTGTCTTCAGCGTTCTCTTGACCGTCTTTACTCCTGGAGTGTCACCAATGGCTTCCGTTTTTCTGCCGAGAAGACGGTCTGTATTAACTTCTGGTGCTACAAAGAGTTTCTCCCACCGTCCTTACAACTCGGTCCCGTTGCTCTCCCAATCGTGGAGACAACAAAATTTTTAGGTCTTACATTTGACAGGAAACTTAGCTGGTCTCCACATGTGTCATATTTGGCTGCCCGTTGTACCCGTTCTTTAAATGTTCTCCGCGTTCTCAGTGGTATGTCGTGGGGAGCGGATCGAACCGTCCTGCTTCGTCTATATCGGTCGATCATCCGCTCCAAGCTGGATTATGGGAGCTTCGTATACTCCTCTGCACGGCCATCCATCTTACGCCGCCTCAACTCCATACAACATCGAGGTTTACGACTTGCGATTGGAGCATTTTATACTAGTCCCGTAGAGAGTCTTCATGCTGACGCTGGCGAATTGCCACTCACCTACCGGCGCGATATACTGCTTTGTCGGTATGCGTGTCGGCTACTGTCAATGCCCGACCACCCGTCTTATCGTTCCTTTTTTGACGACTCTCTCGACCGTCAATACGGGTTGTATGTCTCTGCCCTGCTACCCCCTGGAGTTCGCTTTCGTCGCCTCCTTCAACACCTTAATTTTTCACTCCCTGCAACCTTTCGAGTGGGCGAGAGCCACACGCCACCTTGGCTCCAGGCTCAGGTCCGCGTTCACCTTGACCTCAGCTTGCTCCCAAAAGAGGTTACCCCCGGTTCGGTCTACCACTCCCGTTTTGTTGAACTTCGTTCAAAGTTCATCAATATGACCTTCATTTATACAGATGGCTCAAAGACCAATGACGGGGTCGGGTGTTCTTTTATTGTCGGGGCACAAAGTTTCAAATACCGGCTCCATGGCCATTGTTCGGTCTTCACAGCTGAGCTCTTTGCCCTCTACCAGGCTGTTCTTTACATCTGCCGCCACCGACATTCTGCTTATGTCATCTGCTCCGAGTCCCTGAGCGCCATCCAGAGCCTCAGTGATCCGTATCCGGTTCACCCTTTCGTGCACCGGGTCCAACGCTCTCTTCAGCAGCTGGTGGACGTCGGTTCTCCGGTTAGCTTTATGTGGGTCCCTGGCCATGTCGGTATCCCTGGGAACGAAGCTGCAGATGCCACGGCCAAGGCTGCGGTCCTCCAGCCTCGGACAGCTTCTTGTTGTGTCCCTTCATCAGACTGTAGCAGGGTCATTTGTCGGCGCATTTTATCGCTGTGGCATGCCGATTGGGCTGCACTTACAGACAACAAGCTTCGGGCCTTGAAACCTCTTCCCGCGGCTTGGACGTCCTCCTCCCGCCCTTCTCGGTGGGAGGAGATCGTTTTGGCCCAGTTACGCATTGGACACTGCTGGTTCAGCCATCGCCATCTGCTGACGGCTGCACCGGCGCCGTTCTGCCCATGTGGGCAATTGCTGACGGTCCGCCACATTTTAATGTCCTGTCCGGATTTTAACACACTGCGTCTAGATCTTAACCTTCCATGTACTTTAGATGCCATTTTAGCGGATGACCCATGAGCAGCTGGTTGTGTTCTTCGTTTTATCAATTTGACAAACCTCTCTAAGGACATTTGATGATGCTGTTTTTTTAATCCTATGCCTGTCAGTCTGTCTTTTATCGTGTTTTCCCTTTTAGTTGTTGTTTTAAACTTGTGCCTCGCGGTGCATTCTTAACGTAGTCAGGGTGCTAATGACCATTGAAGTTGTGCGCCCTAAAACCACAAAAAAAAAACCCTTCCTTGTCAACCATATCTCTAAGGGGGATATCCCTAACATTGTATCTCCAAAACTACCAATAATCCCACCCTCTGTGCAGATGATGGACCTTGCAGCCCATGAAATATGCCCTAAAATGGGGCAAATGGCTGCAGCTTCTTCAGTCTGCACTACACGAACACAAGAAGTTAAAGATAAAACTACAAAGGCACACAAAAAAAGAAACAAAACTAAATAAGTAACTCACTTCTACTTAGTAGCTTGTAATATAGTGAACAAACAAACAGTCTACATGAGTGGTGCTGCTTGTATTGAGATGGATGTCTTAATGTAGATGTAAATATTTTGGTTTCTAATTAAATTATTTAATCCTTCATTGTCTTTTGCCAGTGCCAGTGAATTGTAGTGAGCATGAACAAAACAAAGTCTAGAGATTTCCCGTGTGTCAATCATGTCTTCAAGAACAGTGTCAGTCATTTATCAAGGCTAATGGCTATTACATCAGAAACCGAGCGAGGTGGAGCAGTGGTTATCACACTGGACTTGTATTTGGGAGGACGATGGTTCAAATCCGTATCCAGCCGTCCTGATTTAGGTTTTCCATGATTTCCCTAAATCGCTTTAGACAAATGCCAGGATGTTTCCTTTGAAAAGGCACGGCTGACTTCCTTCCCCATCCTTCCCTAATCTGATGATGGGACTGATGACATTGTTTGGTCCCCTCCCCCAGATCAGCCAACCAACCAACCGACTTGATCAGAAATCATTGACTATGCTGACTGCTAACACTAGTGAAATTCAGGCAATGTAAAAATAACCCATCAACAAGAGGAAGAGTGGATTTCGACTAATAAACAATGTAAAATTGCCATTAGTACTACCCGCAAACTGTACCTGGCATCAGGTGGGTAAGGTTTGTGGGAACAGTAGATATGGCATGTTGTGAAGGAGAGGTGAGATGCAGAAAGGAGGGGAACAAACTCCACCTCTGTGTACTGTAAGTACGTAGTGCAGGCAACAAATAACCAGCTTCCATTTCCAAATTAGAGTAGAAGGTACCTTCGCAATGGGCCAGAAAGTGGGTCATCATTCATTTTCTAAAAAGCTGCAATGAAAACAGTGGAACTAATTGCAGACAGCAGCAGCACAGCTCAGTAATAAAGCAGATGACACTGCAGCCGACACTGGCTAATGGTATGCTGCACAGTTGGCAGTGAACATAAGCGAATCACTACAAATGAAGTCTCCCAAGTACTACTGACCAGAACTAGGTAGTCCATGTGCCAGGCTATAATTCCCACAGAGTAGACATTTGTTCTGTAAGGCTGCTTTGTCATAAATTATGGCATTTTCTTCCCATTACAGTGACATTCAAAGAATTTACACTTTAGGTTTCCAGTTTACTACTAACACATTCTAAAATGAATGATGTATCATCAGTTTAGATATGAGTGCAATAGTGAAAAACATCTTTGATCTTCCGCTTCCCTCATTGTCAAAATCAGTTTGGTAACAATGATCTGCAGTGTAACCCAATATCAGTTACATCAAAGGTGACATGACTTCAACTTAGTTCCCAATAGTTTTCAAATAATCCCTTGTCGTTGTGGAAATATCTAGAAATGCTAATTTGAATTGTCTTGTCAGGTGGAAAAGTAGTTCAGTTTACATCAGTGGCTGTGCATTGTGATGTCCAATTTACTTTTTAAGTTATATGCAGAAAAGTTGACTCTGAGCATAAGCCTTCAGGTACTTTCTCTCATAAAAGCATGTAATGTTCTGCGTAGCTCTGGTACTAATTACCGTATGTAAATTTAGAGTGTGGAATGTTTTGCGATGAATTGCAGTGTAATTCACTCTCTAAGGTCGAACACAATCATCATTGATAAAACTTTAACACTATGGATTTCTAATTCACCAGTTATGCAAGACCCAACTTATTTTCCATATCTGTGGTATTCTAAAAGCAATTAATCCAAATAAATACGATAATTCTCTGTGTTTGATGCTAAAATAGAAAAAAAAAATACAAAATAAACATACTGATTCCGACTAAAGAAAATACTTCATGTGGATTATTTTATGACATTTTAAATGAGCACCACAACTTCACAGCTGCCTTTACAGATGGGTCAAAACAGAGGGACTCCGTTGGTTACTCTGTCATTTTCCCCCTATCATGTCCTAAAGGTCCGACTACCTTGCAGACGCAGATTTATATGTGTACTGGAGCAGATGAGATGTTAAACAAGTACTAAATTCTATGGCTGTTCTGATTCTTTGAGTGCCCTTCACTCTCTACCAAACTTGTACCCAGCAGATAAACTAATTCAGAATATCCACGACACGTACCTCTAACTACAAGGTTTGAGGAAGGAATTGACTTTCTGCTGGGTACCAGGGCACACGTATATGCGGGGAATAAAAGGACAGATGTAGCAGCCAAGGAGGTGTGTCGTGTTTCTCAGTTATTTCAGTGTTACATCCCCCTGCATGCTATCAACTCATTGTTGAGGTACAGAGTCATGCGCCAAGGGAAAGATGAATGTCTGGAAGTGACGTAATAAGCAGTGTCTCCTAAAGCCCACTATGAAGCTGTGGTGTACATTCTTCCAGCCACGAAGATGGACTGAGCCCCCACCCCTCCACTCATCTTCACATAGCACACTGTCCTCTGATGCAAGGCTTCTTGCTCCGGCAACGCTCCAATGTTTGGTGCTTGCAGTGTACAGCTCACAGTGCACCATAATTTACTAGGCTGTGTTTCAGCGGAAGTTTGTTTTAATGACTATAATGGCACTGATAACCTTGCCTTTGCATGCCCATAAACTCAAATCACGCATCATAAACTCAAATCACGCATCTCATCCGAAGTCATGTGTAGATTCTTCTAGGAAATATCCTGGGCTTGCCATTCTTGTGACATAATCAGCAGGAGCATCTAGGATTTCGTAGTTTGAATAAGAATAAAAACTAAAGCATCAGGCTATTTTGGATGTATAAAACTTTTTTTCTTCTACTTTTCCTTGGCGTTATACCATATCTGCATGGGGTTGACATGTTAATCTGGATGTGGAACTGTTAGTGGTAGAGGGTGGGTAGATGCTCTTCCTGTCACCACCCCTTTCCCCTCATGGCAGATTTTGTGTACCCCATCTGTTTGCTGCTAGTGTTATCCTATATGAAAGTGTAGGAAAGTTTCTGAAATATTTGCAAATCGTGTAAGTGAGGGCAGGACATGTGTACTAGCCCAGTGTTCACCTAGTCAGATGTGGCCAACAGCTTAAAAACCATATCCAAGGTATCCGGTACACAGGGTCTTGTTATTAATCTCTATGTGGGTTCGATGTGGGGCCTGGACTTGTTCCCAAATGTCAGATGCGGCTTTCTAATGCATGCAACTATCCTTGTGGGCTGGATGAATAACACTCATCTTAGATTGTTGTTGCCATTCAAGAATACGAATAACCTGTCACTAAATTTTAGAACTAGCATTATATTTTAAGGCAATTACCATGAATCTGCCCTGAAAATGCTCAGATATTCTGAGGAAGATTGCAGTTTGGAAATGGTTTGAATACTTGATTTACCACTCAAAGAGGATGGCTTAAATGCAGTATGAAATCTGGATACTTGAATGAGAGAGTGTAGTTTATGAATTACTAGATGATGGCACTGATGTTACTTCATATAGAGTGTTATTCACTAGTGCACAAAATTCAAAGTATATGCCAGGAATGGTATCTTGAACAAAATCATAAAGTTGTATGGGTGTCACAGTTCAATTTTAAATTGTCCTTAATAAACTTGACTTAGTACCAAGTATTTTTCCAGTAGTCCCATGTTAGTACTGAGCTCTTTTGCTGTGTGCTGTGGCAAAATGATGCTATTCTGCATGCGTAGTGTATTAAATCTTATGAGGGCACGTGCTGCAAATCTATTTTCTGTTTCTATGTAGTACTATTAGAAAAGTGGGGCCTCTTTTGTGTTTGAGCCAGTTTTTCATTTAATATTGACTCACCTTACGCTGGAAAAAATTTAAAAGCACTTTATTGTGCTCTCTAAACAGCCAACAGTGAAGACATAATCCAGATGTTTGAGATTGTTGTAATTTTCAATGTTGTACACAACAGACAGTGCATTATGGTTTGGCTGGTGGTCTAGGGTGGGATTAAACTTCATGTCAATCACAAATGAGTAATTTTCAGCAAAATCACTGGTTACGAGAATGTGCCTCTTGTAAGCAGAAAATTGATTTATCTTATCTGGACACCAAACATGACAAACATGACTTAACGGATTCTGAGACCTTTTGTTTAAAAAATCACCTTCAGTGATGACTAATTTAATGTTGCCATTAATTACCCAAATGAATTAGTACACATTTGGAAGGCTAAGATTTTCACATTACTTGTTATAATGTCTGTAAACACAATATTGGGAAACTGGCATCTAACAGTAATACAAAAGTTGTAACAAAAATTCCATACTATTTAACTGTTGACTATTCCTTGCAATATAAACTTCTAAGAGACTCCTGGATAGAAAAATGTAAAATAAGAGAAAGGCAACAACTCATCCATAGCAGATTGATACTTGGAACACAGAAACACATAACAGAAAAGCGTTCACACTAACTCTCGAGCACTAGCTCTTTTTCTAGTAAAAGTATACACCTTCACACACGCAACCACACGTACACCCAAACGCACATTCCTGAGGCCATGGCAAGACTAATTATTTATACTCGAATACTGAAATCAGTTGCCTGAGCTGATTCAAAAGTTGTGAGCAGTATTTGTCAACTCTATTGTCCAATATTTTTTTAAAACAATCAGAGAAGCCTAGAATATCAGGAAGTAATAAAAATTGATGTGTTTGACATGGACTAAGCTGAGAGTATGTGTGTTTGACAGAACATACAGATAAATGTTAACATATTTAAAAGATGAATTGAGGATATTTATTCCAGTTCTGATGCCAAACCATCTTTCTTGCTGGGTTCCACTAATGGGGTGACTTTATCAAAAGCAGAACATCTTATGCAGAAAAGTAAAATAGGCATTACTGAAGAGATAGACTGAGTGCAATAATATACTGTCCAGCAACATGATTGTGACCACCTGCCAAAAGCCTGAATAATTACCTTTTGTTGTGTGGGCTGCTGCAAGAGACTGCGGAGAGAGAGTCATTGAGGTTCTGGAAACTGCTGACATGGATGTGGACCCAAGCCAACTCGAGTGGCAAGTTTCTCGGTTGAGCATCCATGGCTCTAACACCCACAGGCTCTAGATTAGGTTCAAACCTAGGAAGAGTTGTAACTTGGTGTTTACAGTCTACTCATCCTGGAGCTCTTTGAACCACACACATACTTGTGAGCTGTGTGACATGTTACATCGTCCTGGTAGATGCCATCATGCCGAGGATAAACAAACTGCATGTATGGGCGCACATGGTTTCCAAGGTCAGATGCTTGTTTGTGTTGATCCATTGTGCCTTTCAGAGTGATGAGATTACCCTAGGAACCGCAACGAAAACATTCCTCAGGCCTTTTGACGATTGTTGTTGGGTGTTTGCTTTCTGTCAGACAGAATATAAAATGTAACAACGAAAACAGTAAATTTTTGACAATATAATGTAGTCGGATAGATAAAAAAAATCTAGTTACCAAACGGCGGCAGAACACATACATAGAAGCATGTTTTAATTAGGCAAGCTTTTGGAGCCAGTGGCTCCTTTTTCAGGCAGAAGCTTTGAAAAGAAAGGATGAGGGGGTGAAGAAGAAGGACTGGAGAGGTCTAGGAAAAGGATTAGATTTCAGAAAAGTCTTGCAGAACACTGGATCCGGGGGGCCGTACTGGATGGGATGAGAAGGAAAGACTGATTGTTAGGGACTCCCCAGCACTCAGTCTTTCCTTCTCATCCCATCCAGTGGAAGTCTCCTCTGAACTGGGGTTCTGCATGACTTTTCCAAAAACTACCCCTTTTCCTAGACATCTCCATTCCTTTTCCTTCACCCCTCTTTCTTTCCCTTCAACCCTTCTGCCTGAAGAAAGAACCAGTGTCTCCAAAAGCTTGCCTAATTATAACCTTCTTTTATGTGTGTGTTTATCTATACAGTTACAGAATATAAAATATGATTCATCTGAAGAAGCAACCTGTCACCATTCAGTGGACATCGAGACACAGTATTGGCAGCAGCCAATTAACAGCATCCAATATGAACCAGGCAGGTGCTGCGGATACACATATGAAACAGTGGTCTCTGTACAGTTATTGAGGAGACACGGTTGGTAGCCCCTTGTTTCATTTGGGCAGTCAGCTGTTCAACAGTTGCTCCTGTATTCGTGTGCACACATCTCCGCAGCTGTCATTCATTCCTGTCATCTATGGCTCATGGTGCACCACAGTTCCCTGAGCGCCAGTTTTGGATAGTGCCATTTTGCCACGCACAGTATACTTTATCTATGGGAGTGTGCAAACAGTTTACAAACTTAGCCACTTCAGAAATGTTTCCAACCTTGGCCTGGAAGCCAATGGTAATGTCCTTTTGCACATGAGGTAAACGGCTCCTTTTCCAATTTACAACAACAAGAACAACAACACCAACAACTGCACTTTTATCACTTTCCTCCAACATGCTTTTTATGCCCTCCACTGCTAATGCCGCTGCCTGCCATCTGTTAGTGGTTATTACACATTGATGTTGAACTTAGGCAGTGCTCACATTGTTTGACTGGGCTATGCACTTGTTATATTGATATACTCAGAATAAATAATTGCATGATACAACTGCTATACTGGTATTTACATTACTCATGTATTTGCATAAGATAATCAGCTTTTAATGCATGAGTGATGCATACTATAGTACGTATAATATGGGTAAATTAAAAATCTATTTATTAAACAGTGGCAGGAGAAAACACATAAAATATGTGGAAACTTGCAAGGTTTTGGAGTCAGTGTCTCCATCTTCTGGCAGAAGGATTGAAGAGTAAGAAAGAGGGATGAAGGAAAAGGAGTGATGAGGTTTAGGAAATGGGCAGAGTTATGGAAATGTCATCCTGAACCCTGGACCAGGGAAGACTTACTGGATGGGATGAGGAGGAGAGACTGATTGTGTTGCCCACACTGAATGAGATTTGAAAATCTGGGAACTTTAAAGGTGGAAAGTAAGATAATAAACAAGACAGACGTTACTGAAAAATCTTTGTGAAAGAATCAGTAAGAGCAGAAAGCTAAGTACATAAAACCTGGCACCTGCTGCGGAGACCAAAACACAGCAGTGTCCTCAGAACAGTCATTGAGGAGACACTGTTGGTAGCCCCTTAGTGCATCTGGGCAGTCAGTTGCTCAATGGTAAGCAGGTGAGTGTTGTGCAGGAAAATAGACAAGCTGGAAAATTAAAAATATACAGAAATAAAAGGGAATGAAAGAAAGGAATAGTTATTGAAAAGAAATGCTGATACCACAGACATTAACACAAATTGAAGCCAGGTGGGCGGTAAGAACAAAGAAACATGTTTTAAAACCAGTTACCATATGTGGAGTTCTGAGAAACTGGTGCCGGGAGGGAGGATCCAGATGGCACGTGTGGTGAAAGAGGTACTGGGGTCACGACTGTCATGTTATAGACTGTGCTCTGCAACAGGATATTGTGTGTTACCAATTATCACCCTCTGTCTATGTCCATTCATCCTAACTGAAAACTTGATGGTAGTCATCCCAATATCAAAGGCTAAACAGTGTTTATATGATAGTAGGTACATGATACGTCATTTCACAGGTGACTCTCCCTTCGATAGTGTATGTTTTGGCAGTTAAAAGGATGGGTGTGGAAGAAGCAGAGGGTTTGACCAGGATATTTTGGATGGTGGGGAACAAAGCTACTCTTGGTGGGGTGGGCAAAATATCTGACAGAATGGGCCTCATTTCATGGTATAACTCTGGTAAGTTATAGCCTGTTAACGTAGCTGGTTAATACATTCAAGACCAGAATAGAACTGAATGACAAAAGGTGTACTCCTAAGTTGTTTGTTGAAGGGATAAGCATGCACCCTCCTTCCAAAGCAGCTTTTTAACTGCCAAAATATATACTATCAAAGGAAAAGCCCCCTTTGAAATGACACGTCATGTACCATCTGGCAGGTAAATACTGTTTTGCCTTCAGTTTCGGTATGACTCCTATCAGGTTATCAGTTAGGAAGAATGGCCATGGAGAGAGGGTGTGAACTGGTGACACACAATACAATTTTGCAGAGCACAGTCTGCAACATGAAGGTCTTGACCTGAATGCCTGTTTCATTGCACATGCCCCTGGATTCTCCCTCCTAGCACCAATTTCTCAGAACTCCACATGTGAGAACTAGCTTTACAACATGTGCTCTGTTCTCACCACCCTTTTGGCCTGGATTTATGTTAATTTCTGAGGTGTCAGCATTGCTTTTCAGTAAGTATCCTTTCTTTCACTGCCTTTTATTTTTCTGTATTTTTAATTTTCCAACCAGTCTATTTTTCCCCACACTGCTCACCTGTGTGCCACATTTTATGCACTTAGCTTTCTGCTCATATTGACTCTTTCCCAAAGTTCACTCAGTAATCTCTGTCTTGCTTATTATCG
This sequence comes from Schistocerca piceifrons, assembly GCF_021461385.2. Lineage (NCBI taxonomy): Eukaryota > Metazoa > Arthropoda > Insecta > Orthoptera > Acrididae > Schistocerca > Schistocerca piceifrons. Next base: position 1,200,566,021 of record NC_060138.1, on the reverse strand, counting down.
TATCATCCACCTTTAAGTTGCAAAGTTTTCAGATCTCATCCAGTACAGACAAAACAATCTCTCTCACCTTTTTATTCCATCCAGTAAGTGTCCCCTGACCTGGGGTTCTGGATGACCTTCCCGTATCACATTTCCTAAACCTCACCAACATTTTCCTTCATCCCTCTTCCTTTCCCACTAACCCAGCCTCTGGCTTAGGGGAATTATATTCTTTTTCCCTTTGTGAGCAAACCACTGGAAAATGAATGAATCAGTTTTATATACAAGAAATTTTGAAGATACGGGTAGTAGTGAATCGCTACCGTCTTCAAGCTGGTGAATGATCACTCCTAAGTATTAATGAAAAATATAAAAAAATAATAAAGTAAAAAAATATCAAGACCTCGTAATTTGCCGGGTCTAACTTATAATGAAAAAAGAACCATACTAGAGAAATACATCATAAAATATATAGTGATACACCAATTATAAAACGTAATACAATATTTGCCCTTAATGAGTATAGATTAATTGATTTTTTTATTTTGAAAAATAAAATAAAAAAGATGGATAGTAGTTTTTTGTATTAAAAACAATAAAGTAATATTTGGTAATACAGAAACATTTATGTTACATGATAATGAAAATAATCCATGGTTTAAAGTAAATGATGTAGCCAAAATTTTAGAATACAAAAATCCACACAGAGCCATAAGAAATTATGTAAGAGAGAAAACATAGAAAAATGTATAATGATATAGGAGTGGCCAAATCGGTACCCACTTTAAAAAAACAACCACATACTGCATTTATGAATGAATCTGGTATATATTCACTAATTCTCAAACCTAAAAAAGAAAACGCCAAACAATTTGTAAAATGTCATTATTATTCCTCACCCAACTATTGTGTGAGTTATCAAAACCCATCCATTTAACATACAGGGTGTTACAAAAAGGTACGGCCAAACTTTCAGGAAACATTCCTCACACACAAATAAAGAAAAGGTGTTATGTGGACATGTGTCCAGAAACACTTAGTTTCCATGTTAGAGCTCATTTTAGTTTCGTCAGTATGTACTGTACTTCCTCGATTCACCGCCAGTTGGCTCAATTGAAGGAGGTAATGTTGACTTCGGTGCTTGTGTTCAAATGCGACTCATTACTCTACAGTACTAGCAACAAGCACATCAGTACGTAGCAGCAACAGGTTAGTGTTCATCACTAATGTGGTTTTGCAGTCAGTGCAATGTTTACAAATGCAGAGTTGGCAGATGCCCATTTGATGTATGGATTAGCACAGGGCAATAGCCTTCGCGCGGTACGTTTGTATCGAGACAGATTTCCAGAACGAAGGTGTCCTGACAGGAAGACATTCGAAGCAATTGATCGGAGTCTTAGGGAGCATGGAACCTTCCAGTCTATGACTCGCGACTGGGGAAGACCTAGAACGACGAGGACACCTGCAATGGACGAGGCAATTCTTCATGCAGTTGACGATAACCCTAATGTCAGTGTCAGAAAAGTTGCTGCTGTACAAAGTAACGTTGACCACGTCACTGTATGGAGAGTGCTACGGGAGAACCAGTTGTTTCCGTACCATGCACAGCGTGTGCAGGCACTATCAGCAGCTGATTGGCTTCCACGGGTACACTTCTGTGAATGGTTCATCCAACAATATGTCAATCCTCATTTCAGTGCAAATGTTCTCTTTACGGATGGGGCTTCATTCCAACGAGATCAAATGATCTAATTTTAAATTTTCGTAATCAACATGTGTGGGCTGACGAGAATCTGCACGCAATTTTGCAATCACGTCATCAACACAGATTTTCTGTGAATGTTTGGACAGGCATTGTTGGTGGTGTCTTGATTGGGCCCCATGTTCTTCCACCTATGCTCAATGGAGCATGTTATCATGATGTCATATGGGATACTCTACCTGTGCTAGAACATGTGCCTTTACAAGAACGACACAACATGTGGTTCATGCATGATGGAGCTCCTGCACATTCCAGTCGAAGTGTTCGTATGCTTCTCAATAACAGATTCAGTGACCGATGGATTGGTAGAGGCGGACCAATTCGATGGCCTCCACGCTCTCCTGACCTCAACCCTCTTGACTTTCATTTATGGGGGCATTTGAAAGCTCTTGTCTACGCAACCCCGGTACCAAATGTAGAGACTCTTCGTGCTCGTATTGTGGACGGCTGTGATACAATACGTCATTCTCCAGGGCTGCATCAGCGCATCAGGGATTCCATGGGACGGAGGGTGGAAGCATGTATCCTCGCTAAGGGAGGACATTTTGAACATTTCCTGTAACAAAGTGTTTGAAGTCACGCTAGTACGTTCTGTTGCTGTGTGTTTCCATTCCATGATTAATGTGATTTGAAGAGAAGTAATAAAATGAGCTCTAACATGGAAAGTAAGCATTTCCGGACACATGTCCACATAACATATTTTCTTTCTTTGTGTGTGACGAATGTTTCCTGAAAGTTTGGCCATACCTTTTTGTAACACCCTGTACATGTTGTCTCCTTTCTTTCTTAAAACTTTTTCAATTAGATGTACATCTGAATGGCCAATGGCCTTGCCACAGTGGTAACACTGGTTCCCATCAGATCACCGAAGTTAAGCACTGTCGGGCTGGGCTAACACTTGGATGGGTGACCATCCAGTCTGCCTAACGCTGTTGGCAAGCGGGTGCACTCAGCCCTTGTGAGGCAAACTGAGAAGCTACATGATTGAGAAGTAGTGGCTCCGGTCCCTTAAACTGACATACGGTGTGCTGACCACATGGCCCTCCATATCCGTTATCCAGTGACGCCTCTGGGCTGAGGATGACAAGGCGGCCAGTCAGTATCGTTCGGCCTTTATGGCCTGTCCAGACAGAGTTTAGTTAGTTTAGTACATCGGGATATTTTGTCTTCTGTAGTTCACAGTGAAAAAAATTTCCTTTTAGTTTTTCTCCATCCAATACCTATAATTTATTTGTGGTAGGATTAGAATGAATAACATCTTCAATTTCAAAAATTCATATCAAGCAATTGACTATGTATACTTTTTCAAAAAATTTCTTTAACAATTTTTGTCGTTAACTTCTATTGGCTTTATTTTTATTGTTGCATGTTTTATATGCAACAATATTACAGAAGAATGCTGAAGATTAGATGGGTAGATCACATAACTAATGAGGAAGTATTGAATAGGATTGGGGAGAAGAGAAGTTTGTGGCACAGCTTGACCAGAAGAAGGGATCGGTTGGTAGGACATGTTCTGAGGCATCAAGGGATCACCAATTTAGTATTGGAGGGCAGCGTGGAGGGTAAAAATCGTAGAGGGAGACCAAGAGTTTTTCAAATAATTTAGTCCATTTACAATTTCCTTGTAAGTCATATTCTATCAACATCTTCTCTTCATGTGTTCTATTAAATCTTTATTGTAGAATTCTTTATCATTATCTGTTTGTAAATTTCTTAAAGTTCTCTCTCTAAATATTTTCTCAAAAACATCAACTACATTTTTGGCAGTTTTATCTATAACTGGAATAGTCGAAGCATATTTTGAAAAAACATCATTTACATTTAATAAATATTTATACCCTTTATTTGTTTTTTAAATTCCAGTCAATTTATTAGGATCCATTTCTACTAGATCACCTTGCCATAAATCACACACACACACACACACACACACACACACACACACACATATAAAATAGAAGGAAACATTCCACGTGGGAAATTATAGATATAGATGAAATCCTCCCCACTCCACCAAGAGTGTCTTTCCGCCGTCCACCTAACCTTCGTAACCTCTTAGTTCATCCCTATGAAATCCCCAAACCACCTTCCGTACCCTCTGGCTCCTACCCTTGTAACCGCCCCCGGTGTAAAACCTGTCGTATGCACCCTCCCACCACCACCTACTCCAGTCCTGTAACCCGAAGGTGTACACGATCAAAGGCAGAGCCACGTGTGAAAGCACCCATGTGATTTACCAACTGACCTGCTTACACTGTGACGCATTCTATGTGGGAATGACCAGCAACAAACTGTCCATTCGCATGAATGGACACAGGCAGACAGTGTTTGTTGGTAATGAGGATCACCCTGTGGCTAAACATGCCTTGGTGCATGGCCAGCACATCTTGGCACAGTGTTACACCGTCCGGGTTATCTGGATTATTCCCACTAACACCAACCTATCGGAACTCCGGAGATGGGAACTTGCCCTTCAGTATATCCTCTCTTCCCGTTATCCACCAGGCCTCAATCTCCGCTAATTTCAAGTTGCCGCCACTCATATCTCACCTGTCATTCAACAACATCTTTGCCTCTGCACTTCTGCCTCAACTGACATCTCTGCCCAAACTCTTTGCCTTTGAATATGTCTGCTTGTGTCTGTATATGTGTGGATGGATATGTGTGTGTGTGTGCGAGTGTATACCCGTCCTTTTTTCCCCCAAGGTAAGTCTTTCCGCTCCCGGGATTGGAATGACTCCTTACCCTCTCCCTTAAAACTCACATCCTTTCGTCTTTCCATCTCCTTCGCTCTTTCCTGACGAAGCAACCGTTGGTTGCGAAAGCTAGAATTTTGTGTGTGTGTGTGTGTGTGTGTGTGTGTGTGTGTGTGTGTGTGTGTGTGTTTGCTTCGTCAGGGAAGAGGGAAGGAGAGGGAAAGACGAAAGGATGTGGGTTTTAAGGGAGAGGGTAAGGAGTCATTGATGTGGTTTACGAAATATATCCAGCGGTAATGTTAGGTGACTCACCCTGTGTTCGTAAACCACATCAAATACTGACGAATCGATTCCACAGACTGAACGTGAGGAGAGCGGCTAGTGTAATTGGTTAATACAAACCATAAAAAAATGCACGGAAGTATGTTTTTTAACACAAACCTACGTTTTTTTTTAAAATGAAACCCCATTAGTTTTGTTAGCACATCTGAACATATAAACAAATACGTAATCAGTGCCATTTGTTGCATTGTAAAATGTTAATTACATCCGGAGATATTGTAACCTAAAGTTGACGCTTGAGTACCACTCCTCCGCTGTTCGATCGTGTGTATCGGAGAGCACCGAATTACGTAGGAATCCAAATCGAACGGTGATGGACCTTAGGTACAGAAGAGACTGGAACAGCACATTACGTCCACATGCTAACACCTTTTTATTGGTCTTTTTCACTGACGCATATGTACATTACCATGAGGGGTGAGGTGCACGTTCGACGGGTGTTTCATAGGACGTGGAGGACGTATAAATTGGCCAGGCCGTTCTCCTGATCTTACACCTTTGGACTTCTTTCTGTGGGGTACGTTAAAGGAGAATGTGTACCGTGATGTGCCTACAACCCCAGAGGATATGAAACAACGTATTGTGGCAGCCTGCGGCGACATTACACCAGATATACTGCGGCGTGTACGACATTCATTACGCCAGAGATTGCAATTGTGTGCAGCAAATGATGGCCACCACATTGAGCATCTATTGGCCTGACATGTCGGGACACACTCTATTCCACTCTGTAATTGAAAACGGAAACCACGTGTGTACGTGTACCTCACCCCTCATGGTAATGTACATGAGCGTCAGTGAAAAAGGCCAATAAAAAGGTGTTAGCACGTGGACGTAATGTGCTGTTCCAGTCTCTTCTGTACCTAAGGTCCATCACCGTTCCCTTTGGATCCCTACGTAATTCGGTGCTCTCCGATGCACACGATCGAACAGCGGAGGAGTGGTACTCAAGCTTCAACTTTAGGTTACAATATCTCCGGATGTGATGATGTGACTTACCGAACGAAAGCGCTGGCAGGTCGATAGACACACAAACAAACACAAACATACACACAAAATTCTAGCTTTCGCAACAAACGGTTGCTTCGTCAGGAAAGAGGGAAGGAGAGGGAAAGACGAAAGGAAGTGGGTTTTAAGGGAGAGGATAAGGAGTCATTCCAATCCCGGGAGCGGAAAGACTTACCCTAGGGGGAAAAAAGGACGGGTATACACTCGCGCGCACACACACACACACACACACACACACACACACACACACACACACATATCCATCCACACTATATAAACAAAGATGATGAGACTTACCAAACAAAAGCGCTGGCAGGTCGGTAGACATACAAACATACACACAAAATTCAAGCTTTCACAACAAACGGTTGCTTCGTCAGGAAAGAGGGAAGGAGAGGGAAAGACGAAAGGATGTGGGTTTTAATGGAGAGGGTAAGGAGTCATTCCAATCCCCTGAGCGGAAAGACTTACCTTAGGGGGAAAAAAGGACTGGTATACACTCGCACACACACATATCCATCCGCACATACACAGACACAAGCAGACATTTGTAAAGGCAAAGAGTGTGTGTGTGTGTGTGTGTGTGTGTGTGTGTGTGTTAAAATTTTTTGCCATCAGTTTATGTAATTCATTAATAATTCCTTCACAAATATTAGGAGTGAGAGATTTCCTCACACCTTCACCTACAAATTTTTTTAACAAATTTACTACTTTTTAGTTTTACATGTACAAGTTCCTTCAATTCTTTGTCTTGCATTTGTTGTTGTTGTTGTTGTTGTTTTTTTGGATGATGTTTATCAGTAAATGTCATACATTTTAGACACCATCGCCCGAAAGGTTATTCATTAATATAAGATTAAATTTCACCAGATAAAATTATTTTTGCATCCACTGAAACAGTTTTCACTTTTCTACAGTTAGGATGTTTTTATTTATGCAATATTTTTATTATTGACTAAGAGTAGTTATTTCACACAGATTATCCAACACTTTTCACGAAATATCAAAATCATTAAATGATAAGCCTTTCTCTGTGTTTTTCTACATTTTTACCAGTTTGAGCTTAAATACATACTCAATTTTATGCTTTTTTTGTTCACCACCATTCATAAAGTAAATTTAATTATTTGCTTATCACATAGCTTTCTTTCCAGCACACCGCATCTGGCTAAAGCATATTTAACAGTTGTATTGACATTATGTTTCTTTTTATGATAATCTTCTATAGCACTATCATAAATCCTATTTCCTTCACTGAATTGTGTCAGAACATTTTCGTATTCGGCTTCTGTACCAACATTGTTTAGTTGCAGACTCAGTGATAGCTGACAAAAAGACTGCGTCAACTGACACAAACTCATTTAATAAATATTGTTTGGTAACTGCGTCATAACCGTTTACAGGATTTTTTTTATATCTACCTGTCTTGTACCTTTAAAATCAATATAACTTTTAGATGCTTTAAAAAAGTTAATTCAGTTGCTTAATTACATTCTCTAATTTTCATCTACTAATGATGTTAAATTAAATTTTTTGTTCTTGAATTTATTTCTTTTTTAATAATTGATTGAAGACCTTTGGTTTTTGATTCCAATTCTGTTTTGACTCTTTCAAATTTTATTTGCTCATTGAACTTGCAGCTGCTTTTAGACCACTCTTTAGTTCCAAAAATGTCCATTTATTAGATTCAAAATACCATGAAACTTATAATTATCTGACAAGTTTTAAAACAAATATACACAAATAGCCACAAAGTACTTCATTAAAATTTGGTATTCATTGTCTATTATAGCGCAACTCACTTGAGCCAAGAGAAATAACTACTACTTAAGGAATATTTCCTCTAAATGAATCAAACACAATTTTTTTATCTTTATTCTTGTAATAGCAGATCCAGTGATAGCCAGCAGAATCAGCTGTGTGTAAATTAACTATTCCAGATTCATATTCTCTAGGATGCACAGGTAATTCATCAAGCATAAAAACACCGTGCGAGTATTTGATTTTTAAATGTTTAGCATATTTTTCTGTGTCAGAATTACTTAATGCATTACGATACATATGGATTATTTTTTGCTATTTTTCTGTTATTCCAGCACCAGCTTTCTTCTTCATTGGTACAGCCTTTTTTGCTCTTCTAATTCTGCATCATCTTTTTTCTTGTCCATTACCACTTTTACAATTCCACCTGCTCCACTAGCTAATAAACCAATATTTGCTTTATATGGCAGTGCTGCCAATAATAAAGGAAGAAATTCTTGTTCATGTTTTGTTAGTCCTGAACCTTCTTTCCTTTTTTGTTAGGTATTTGATAAGTTTTTACTTACCACCCATTTTCTTTTCTCTTCTAATTTTTTGGGCGTCAGTTACAAAATTATCAATAGTATGTAACTGTTCATTATTGAGTGTAATTTTAGTTGCTTTTGGTTTAGTTTTGCCACTAGGTATCAAAGTATAATCAGTGCTGGTGTTATTCATTTATATAGAAATTTTTTTTAATAATGTTTAAGCAACACTGAGCGAGGTGGCATATTTGTAAGCAAAGCACTCCCGTCATCAGGCCATAAGTGGCCTATCGGGACCATCCGACTGCCGTATCATCCTCAGATGAGGATGCGGATAGGAGGGGCATGTGGTCAGCACACTGCTCACCTGGTCATTACGATGGTTTTCTTGACCAGAGCCGCTACTATTCGGTCGAGTAGCTCCTCAATTGGCTCCGGCAAGGTCATTGCCATATTTGTAAGGAATGTGGCTGAAATCCTTATGCACCGATCCTGATGTAGGTTTTCTGTAGTTCCCATAAATCACTTGATGTGAATTCCAAATTCCGGTAATTTCATTAGAGCAGTGTTATTGCCATCCACATCCTCCTTCAATCTGAATTTATACTCCATCAATAATGACTTCATTGTCACAAGAACATTGAACTGTTTGTTTTCCCTTCATATATTCGCAAATTAACATATTCAGTTTAAAAATAAAAGTTCATCTCAGTCATTGTGCTCTAGAGACAGTACACTTGGTTGCTAGTTCTAAACTTAAAGCTGTGACCACAGTGTTTTTGTTATTTGTTCCTCATTGGAACACACTTTGGGAGTACTTCACCAATTACCATTCACAAAGTCTGTACAGTATGTACCTAATAAAATAGCAGCCCCAGCACCATTAGGAGTTAAGGCCGGTAGAGGAGGGAGAGGTGAAATGGTGGACTCTTATGCTGTCATTGAAATGGTAAATAACTAACACATCCTGGCTCTGTTTTTGTTTCAGCTTTAGTACATCAGCATGGTGCCAAGATGCTCAGAAAACACCTGTAAAGATCAGTGCAGACAAAGCACTCTCTTATGATGACCTTGTAAATCTAATAGCCAGAAAAGAACTTTATTTGGTTGATGTTCGGGAGCCTCGTGAGCTACAAGAAACTGGAGAACTTCCTGGAAGTGTTAATATTCCTTGTAAGAACTTTTGAATTTAAAAATTATTTTTCTAGTGCAGTGAAACCACAAACCATGTGACCTTGTGCTAAAATACGAAGAGTGGAAGAAATTAAATACTGTGAATAACAATCCACTTAATGCCTAAAAAATTAGATTTTATTACTATCACTGCACATTTGGCAGAAATGTTCAGTCTGTAGTGTTTTGATGGGAGATGCAGTGACTTAGCTCGGTTACTATGAATGTAAATGTAGTATTACAGATTGAAAGGTTCAGTGTTTTATACCCATTGTATTCTAGGATTTTTTCTGCCATTTAATGTGGCTTTCCTCTCTGAAAGTGCTCCATCTAAGTGGAAATGGTAAGTTGACCAAATGGGTGGCCTAGTTCTCAGGTGAGAGGAAGGCAATGGTACACCACCTCATACAATAAAACATATTTAGTAAGAACTGTAGTATTCAAAGAAGCTTCATATTTGTTACTGTTTTACTTAGGAGAACTATTATGAGTTTCACATGTAACAGCTGGACTCAGTATTTTTCTTAGAATACAAAAGTAATAAATATAAAATAAAAGAAATCTGACTGTATGTCTTCCATTTGTTTGCACATTCTGTTTTGTGAATAATTAAATTCTTGTGTAATATAACATTTTGATTATATGCTAATGACCAGTAGCTCAGTTGGAAGTATACATCTGCTTCTTCACATTCAAACAGCGTGGTTGGGGTAACCATCTTATTTGATAATGTCTGGTCAGTTGGTGCCACATAGCTGATACCATCTGGTGCAACAACTTTTGGATTGTATACAGTCAGTATTTCATAGTGCTATATGTAAACTTACCGCCACCATTCCTTTTGCACCATTTAGTGTGTGAAGCTGTATCTCTAACTGTGGTCTACAAACGTACAGTAAGTGTTGGACATGATGTTGAATAGAAATAAGAGTTCTCCTACTCACTATATTCCATTCTTTGTGTCCAGACAAATTATTTCCTTTGCTGCTGTAGCCTGCCCCCCCCCCCCCTCCCCGGTCCTCCTACTACCCCTCCCCCTCATTGCTGTCAAATATCCCAATCATTCTCACTGCTACAATTCTGTACTATTGTGCCTCTCTATTTCAGTGGTTATTTATTAAGTTTTGGTGTATACAACACACTTTACTCATCTCTGTCCACTACATAATTATTTTAAAGTATTGATAGTGCAATGTTTCTAAATGCTTCTGCACTACGTGAACCCTCCATTTAATGGTTTAATTGTCAATGTGTTCTGAGGCATGCTTAGTCATTCATCATACCATTACATTATTTTGGTGCTTCTTCTATACTCAAAATAATATTTTACGTCCATGAATTGTCTCGTATGACTTACCCATCTTGTATTGTTTGAATTGCTGCCAGCTTTTACTATTCACCTCATTCCAGCTGATTGGACTTCGTTGGTATTTTCTTCAGTTATGACAGCATCTGTGTCCTACTATTGCCTACAAACTTCTCTTGACCTTTGTACAACAATTGATGATCAAAAAACAGTTGCCCCCATATCATCTGTATGTAGTTGATTGAAATATTGCTTTCCTGTCTATTTCCTTCCAATTAATTCATTAAGCGTTCCTGTATTGCTTTGGTAGGCAATATTGTCTAATCATGATCCTTGCATTTTGTTTACTTGGTCAGTGACTGATATTCTGCCAAAATGCGTAATTATTCAGATATGTTAACAGAATGGGAGTTTGCAGGTTACCAATACAGGGAAATGACAATTGGGAGGCAAGGGACCAAGAGGAATACCAAGAGAGTACTGGATCCTTGTTTTGGAGAATGTGTGAAGAAGAGAGGAGAAGACAGACAGAGTGGAAGAGAGGAGAAGACTGAGACAGAGTGGAGAAGATTTTGAGACAGAGTACAAAGAGAAATGGGGCAAGAGGACAGGAAAAGATGGAGAATCTTATGTTTCAAGCAGATCCAGCCAGTGGCTGGAAGCTGTAGATGATGATGATGACTCATATTTTCATGGTTGTACCCAGTCAATGTTAGCTGTATGATCACCTAGGAAACAGAGGCTGAAGGTGATAGTATATGATGGCCCAGTCACCATGCCAGAAAGTGAATTAATTGAGTCAATATGTGGACAGAACTTGGAGGGAACTACAGATAAGGTGCAGTTCTTAGAACTGGCAATTTACCCATAGTCATGGCAATTATAACATTTGGTGTCTGCTAAGTAGTCTGCACATTGATCAAGGCACGAGATATGTTCTCTTCTGTGTAATTAACTGTGCTCCGTCTTTTGGATTTACCTCCAGCATATAATTTACTGTCATCTCATGGACCTGCCTTAAATCTCATGTAATGTTCATCACTGTTTACATTCTCTTTGTAATTGCTGTTGTCTTCTGAAGGTTCTCCAGAGATCTGTGTGTTTTCATAATCTCCCTCTATGTTGCATGCTATGACACTCCACTGCTATAATGTATTGTGCACTGTCACACTCTGTATTTGTTATGTTTTTGACATGTTCTGAATTTGAGAATATGTTTGTCTCTTTCTTTTTTATAGGCAGACACAATGTCAGTTCCTTGTTTTCCTGTCTTCTTCGCCACTTCCAAAAACTCTACTACTCCTCTCAAATAATAATAATAATAATAATAATAATAATAATAACAATACTTGATGCCATTTCTAAGAGATGGCAGAATGTGCTTGATATCAAGCATCTGTACAAGTAGTTAGTGATGACGCATGGCTCAGTTCTACATGACGAAGATCAGAATAAAAACTACTTCTCACTAGGCTCGTATAGAATTTACTTACTGTCAACTTGATAGAATTTACTTGCAGTCAACTTGCATCCTCATGGCAATGGAACATAAACAAATAATTAAAATCATCAGACAAAAATGTGAAGTGGAGTGCATGGTGATGCAAGAAGGAAAATATTAGAAGAGATGGACCTACACATTTTACATAACTAGTCAACATTTTCAATAGTCAGGAGATACAACCACCCATGGAAAAGTTAAAAACAGCTACAATACGCAGTCGACATGAGAGATACATTTTTGCTGCAGTCTTTAATGTGCACAGTGATGCAGGTGAGAAGATACCACCATAGATCCTTAGGGAAAAATAACAATGAAGAAGGTTGAATTTCTATCAAACAGTCAAACAATAACACAAAGAACTGTTACCCCAACAAGAGTAGAAAAATGGGAGGCAAATGTCACGGACTAAGTGGTAAGGACCAAATGGTAACAGATATTTGGGGTTTTCCATACAAACTTACAACAAATAGGGTTCAATCACCCACTGTATTATTAGCATTGTGACAATTCGATGGCACGGTGATGATAGACTTGGAGACAACATTGCAGTATGTACTGAGAACACTGCTGCTGGACAATATGATGATGGAAGACATGGCATCCCATCAGCATCTTCGCTCTGAATTACTAGAGCAGCATCTTAATAGTAGAATTGTGTGTCCTTTTGCCCAGGAAGAATGAAACTGGCAATAATGAAATTAAAGAAGAAAGCACATGTGGGCCAGATAGAGATATCGCAGAAGTGTTACATTAGCTGGTAGACCAAATTGTTCCTAACAGCTATATTAAATGAATGTTTTTTTGCAGGGACATGTTGCCAGGCCCTGGAATATTTAAAATATCACTATACCAAAAAAGCGGGAAGGTAAAGACCCAAGAGAACAAAACTCTTACAGGACAGTTTGTTTGATAAATCTCCCACACAAAGTGCAGCAAAACCTGTGCCATCACCCGAGAGGACACAGACAAGAAATTCACCTGAGCCCCCTGCACTGTGGTTGGTTTCAGGAAAGGCAACTTCACCAAGGATGCAGTAAATCAAAGCATATTGTGAACAGTCCAGATGACAAGCATGTTATAGGCATAATGATCGATGTAGCTGGGACATGTGATATCTTATGGTGCCCTGCCCTGTTCAAAAGAATGAAGCAGATCAACTACCCCGGTGTGTCCATAATAACCTATGAGATTACTGCACAGGCAGGCAAGTGAAACTGGAATGCCCAGGAAAGAAAATTGTGAAAAATATCAAAAAAGGCTGCCCGGGTGGGCTCAGTGGCCCAGAGTTCTGGCTTGTAGGCACAGAGCCTTTACTGAATCAGCTACAGAATATTACCAAAATAGACATTATCGAGATTCAGAAAAATTCAGAATAAATGACCAACCTCTGAAGAGAAAAGAAGTATATAGGTTTAAACATCAACAGACAGTAAAAGTTTATTGCACACATACAAATCGTTTGCCAGATAAGCATTAGGTTCCTGATCAAAACAGCAACAATAAGACAAAGAAGTTTTCAGCTGCCTCTAAGTGCAATCACAGTGCTGATCACTATTGAGAACTATGGGTCAAGCATATGGGCTGATGGAGCCAGAAAAGTACAGGTTTTCCAGCAAGCTCAGACAAGTGTACTCCTTCTCCTGAATGTGCAGAACAATACCAGCTGAGGCATTAATGGTGAAACTCAGTTTACAATGTTGGGCCTAGCAGTAAGGAGGAGAGGTGTGCACGATATTGGCTCCAGAAGACAAATATGATGAGATAAAGGAAATAATCAGCATAGGTGCCACATCAAATAAGGAAATAAAGGCATGCACTGATAGGGAGTGGCAAGATACCTCGGACAGGGTAGAAACAGAGGGAGAACCTACCAGTTCTTTCCAAACATAAAAGAAAGATCAAGAACGTCATATGTCCTTCAAATCAAGGGAGCTATATTCCACCTATTGGGACATGGGTCATTTCATAGCTATTTACTGAAAACCCACCACAGATCCACAGATACTTGTGAATGTGGAGCAATTGGCACCCTGGATCATGTCCTCTGGGAGTGTGCCAGTAGAGAAGATGTTACAGACCAGGATAGGAACATCTTTGGCAATACACGTGCCTGCAACATCATAAGAAGTCAGGAGCTTTGGCACAAGCTGAACTTGCTGACAGGCAAAATACCAATTGATGAACTGCAAGCCAACATGGCTGAGAGACAAGCAAGAGGCGGCCATACATCATAAAAATAGGCACGCCATGGCTGAACAAGCACCTACAATAAGCTTCCAGAGGCAGCGAGGAGATAAGTTCCGGAGACAGCCAGGAAGGATTTCCTGAGACCCTGTCAATCCTGATTAGTACCTCAGTGTGCCAGAGGCCAACTATCCAAACAAATGAGGAAATCTATTTTTGTTAAATGACAAAATTTGTGATATAACATTGTAGTGTAGTGTGTTAGACCAGTAGTGTGTATCTTCTGGTTCGGACAAACATATATCTGTGTGCCAGATGGCCAAACAGTTGTATGTAGGTTTTTAATATTATTTATATTATTTTTCTTTTTTAGTAAATATTTTTTACATTTTTTCTTAACTACAATAGTGCTTAGTTGTGTCATCTATTGGAGGTTGATATGTATATATTATTTTTTGTCTTGTCTGTCTCCTTTCTTGTGAAATAGAACCTTTCTTGTGAAATAGAACAGTTAAAACAATGTCATAGTTGTGGAAAATTATTTTGCTCCACATACATTTTACAAGTAATTATTTGAAATTATGATAAAATATTGCATTTTATATTCATTTACACTAACTGATAGGCAACATTTTGTCTTTTCGTGTATCTAGATAACAGATTAAAAGAAAACAGCAATACATTCTGGGCTTCTTCTGTCCTATATTTTTTGGCTACATTTTCCACAGCTTCTTCAGTAACTGAAACTTGATTTTCTGCATTTTTTATTCACTTGCAGAGCTGTTTACTGGGTAGATGAGTTGCATTTTAATAATCTTGCCCTTTAGGGACTTAAATTTTTATTTTGTTCTTGTTGATATTAATTTTGAAATCTTCTGTCATGAGTTTTCATCTACATGCTCTCCATGCACATCTTCACATTGCATAGTATCTTTTAGGATATTCTTCTGATTATTTTGCCCAGATTATCCATTTTCTCTTCTTTCTTTGCTACAGTCAGTCTCGTACTTACTGTGCTCTCCATCGACGTTTGTTTGGACCTCTGGTGTGTTATGGAAAGGAAATTGATAGGTATTTAGTACTTTGTGTCTTATCTGTTTCCTTTATTGTAATGTAGAACAGTTAAAAGAATGCCATAGTTTTGGAAAATTATTTTTCTCCACAGACATTCTGTAAATAATTTTGTGAGTTCATTTTGTGTTATGTTTCCTCTTGCTATAATAATTTGCATTTAAATGTCGTCATCTACTGGTCACTTTTATTGCTTCATACCTCTTGTAATATTATACAGTTCATTTGGCATTTCTTCTGGAATGTCATTATTTTTGCTATTAACTATCTGTGTTCGATTCATCGCGTGAGCTCCACAAACATTTTAAAAAATGTTCTTGTACAACTTTCTGACTGTTGTTAGTTATTTTGCCATCTGTAGTCTTAACTGATTAAATGTGATATTTTCAATTGTTTCGGTTACAGAATTTTTTATATATCCTTACATTCTCTTGAATACATTCCTGAATAGTTTTGTGTGATTCATCTTATTTTATAATTTTTCTATTATTGTTTGCCCGAAACTCTTTCTTTCTTTCTTTTTAATAGCTGTCTTGTTCTATTGAGATTTTCTTTTCTTGAACTAGCTTGATTTGTGCAATACATTTTTATGTTTGAGGGAGCAAAAGGACTATGCAGGTTGGGGGTGGAAATGATGTGTGAGAGGCTGAAGTGGGAGCAGTGCATGGAATAGGGACAGATGGGGATAGATGGTGAACATACCAAATTACAACTTGAGTGATATGTAATATGGTGGGACCACCAGCCATGCTTTTGCAAAGGCCAGTTTTTCCACATCGCAACAGATAAGAATAAATCAACAAGTTCGCTGTGCCGTTGCTCATGATATAAGTGAACTCCCTTACAGAAATTTGATGATGGTGCTCAACTTTTTAGGTACAACAGCCCAGTTGCTGAACATGTGATTACTGTACACAAAATGTATCACAGTTTGCTCTAAAATAAGCTCATACATCTTATAGTGACAAACTTGGATCATATTTCTTTGACATTTGTAGCCAGCCAGCGTGTCATAAGAATGTGTAAGTGGTGTCTTGATTACTCAAGTGATTACTCAGTTAGCCAAGATTAAAGTTGATTATAAATTATTCATCAATTTTGTCTGATTGTCAAAAGACTGTTCCTCACACCATTAGCAAGAGCTCATTATTTTCAACCAAGAAAAGTTTGTTTCATTTTTGGGACAAACCAGTTCAGAGGTAATACAGACGTTCAAAAATGTGCTTTGACTTCTACTATGAGCAAAGAATGTGTGGAGTTTGACTATTCACGTTTGGAACTACTGTAAGATATGTTAAAGCTGTTACAGTTGTCTTTGTGTTTCTTAAAATAAAAATTAATTTGCTCAACATTTGACTTTTGGAAAAGTTTATTTGTTCATGTAGGTTGTTTCTGTGCTATTTTGGGATTTGCCACAACACTTTTCATGCTCTGAGAACATGCACTTTTTTTCAGGTGCAAATTCCCAGCATTTTTACATTTAACAGTTGAAAACAAAGTCAAGTGAAAATTAGAATCAAACTGTAGCTTGAGGGGTGTTCAAAGTAACATTTCAACAATCTGCAAAAATATGATCAAAATTTGTCACAACAAAGATGTATGAGCTGCTTTGATAGCAAACTGTAATAAACTTGCTGTACAATAAACAAATTTTCAGCATCTAGATAGTTGTACCTAAAACATCGAGCAGAATCACAAATTTCAGCATGGGAGTTTGTTTATATAATAAGCAACGATAAAGCAAACTTGGTAATTTATTCATACCTATCACGATATGGAAAAACTGGCCTTTACAAAAGCATGGCCAGTGGTCCCACCATACTGCTTTTCAAACTGTATTGTGGCGTGGCTTCATGTGAGACCTGTATGCACATCCTGTAAAAATTTCAACAAAATTGGAGAGGGTCAAGTGGAGGTCATTATGTCACTTAACATGGACTGTTTCTGGAAACACATCTTTAGGCAAGGTGTAGCACCACCATGTATCTGAAATGTGAGAGAGGTGAAAGAATGACAGATGGAACTGGACAATGTTAAGGATTTGTCTTATCAAATCGAAAGTGGAATGTGTAGCATTAAAATTAACACTTTTTTTTCAGGAAAAAGTTTTCATTGTATAAAAAGGTGCAGTAAGAACAGTATATGTCAATCACCCATAATGCCTTAATAGGCAAATCATGAAAGAGTTTTGCATTATTGTTGCAGTTACACAGAGCATATTTTCTTTAAGGAAATTCATAGTAAACAATCCATTGCAGTTGATAATAATAATGATGATGTCTGTAATTTTAATATCACAAAAATGACCTTCATTACTCTTCTCTGAATTTGATGGTGGTTAATTATTATTTTAAAAATGATTGGCCAATTACCAATAATGTAAATTATATGAAGAATGGCTTTGAAAGCAAACAGAAAACGTTTCTGCTTGACACCCATTTTAGTTCTACAGACAATTTAAATTAAGAAACTTGTAGCGCATGTAGTGTACAAAAAGAGCATATTTATTTGCAACTTATTTGCAAAAGGGCAACATGCAGCCATATAAAAAATCAAAACTTAAGTAGCTTGTATTGTAATTCAATCCACAAATTACACTACATTGTGTAAATGATCTAGGGAGTATATAAATAACTGTCAAGTTATGAAATAATTGAAGGTATTGGCAGAAGAAAGTGCTAACCTCAAGAGTGTCATTTTCAGTTATTGCTAGAAAGAATAAATTCAAAGATAAGAATATTAATACAACAATACTACACAATTATAGTAGGAAAGTTCCCATAGAATATAAACAGTTTAGGAGGATCTAGCCAGCACCACGTAGGGATACACTCCCACACACACACACATATCCATCCGCACATATACAGGCACATTCAGACATATGTAAAGACAAAGAAGGAACCTCTTTGTCTTTTCATATGTATGCCTGGTCTGTATATGTGCGGATGGATATATATATATATATATGTGTGTGTGTGTGTGTGTGTGTGTGTGTGTGTGTGTGTGTGTGTGTGTGTGTGTGTGTGTGTGTGTGTGAGAGTGAGTGTGAGTGTGTGTGTGTGTGTGTGTGTGTGTGAGAGAGAGAGAGAGAGAGAGAGAGAGAGAGAGAGAGAGAGAGAGAGAGAGAGAGAGCTAGCACTAGCAAGTGTTCTGTCTTCGTCTGTCTGCAAGTCAACTCTTCTGCTTTTCAGTGTGTGGCTTCTTTACTCCTCAAAGTATTTACATAATACAAAATAGTTGATATATTAGACAGGTCTAATTGGTACCAGGATGTGTGGTGAATTTGAAAAGATAACATGTAGTTAAGCTGTGCGAAATTGAGAATTAGCACATTCTTCCACCAATCCCTTCAACTGATGTAGTGAGAAAATATGAAGAAGGGTCCGAAGTATAAGCGTAGGTTAAGCACCAGCCTGACTAAAAACTTTATGGCATTGCATTTTAGTGACCGAGCTCCAGAGTGCTTTAAAAGATCTCTCAGAAAATGATTTCCAAAAGAAATACGGAGCAAAGAAGCCCGGCCTGAATGCACCTCTGATATTTTCATGCCGTTCTGGAGCAAGAAGCTTAAAAGCCTTGCAGCTCGCACTGGATCTTGGATACACAAAGTAAGTTTATTAATAAAGAAATATAAAACAATTGAAAGTTCTGGATGGATTAACAACAACATGGAAAGGCTAAATTACTACTCACCACTTAGAGGAGACAATGAATCACAGACAAACACAATGAAAAAGAATGCTTAGGTGTTTAAGCTTGCAGAGGAAGTCCTTCTTCTGAAGTAGGAAAACCCGTTCACATAAGCACAACTTGCATACAAATGGCCAGTCTCCAGGTGCTGGAGCCCAACTGTGACTGCATCTGAAGTGAACAGAAATCTGCTGGGTGGGTTGTGGGGATAAGGAGGAAGCATGGGGTGAGGTGGGGAAGGGAAGGGATAGCAAGGTAGGGGTGGGGGAAAATGCTAGTTCTGCCTGTGGTAGTGTGCAGGGATGTGGCAGTGACAGGATAGATTATAGATTCACTGTCAGAAAGCTGCACTGGGGGGGGGGGGGGGGGGGGGGAGAATGAATTACAGAAGGGAAAAGGACCAGTAGGTGTGTGGACAGGAAGAATCCAGAAGGTGCAGGTTGTGATGCAGTCAATAAAGTGAGTCACATCATGTTGGTGGCATGTTCAGCAACTAGGTGGTCCAGTTGTCTCTTGGCCTCAGTTTGGCGGTGGCTATTCTTGTGGACAGATAGCTGTTAGTTGTCATGCCCATGCAGAAAGCAGCAGTGGTTGCAGTTTAGTTGGTAGATCACACAGTTGATTTCACAGCTGGCCCTGCATTTGGTGGGGTAGGAGAGTCCTGTGACAGAACTGGAGTGTTTGGCAGTGGGAGGATGTATAGGAGATGAGCATGGGGCAAGGGGTTGAGAGTGAGGGTGGCTTCAGGATGGACAAGGATATTGTATGGGTTGGTGGATGGTGGAATACCACTGTGGTTATAAGCCATAGCAATTACCTGGAGGAGGGACTCCACCAGTTGTCAGATATGCCCCCCCCCCCCTGCAACCCTGCCACAGTAACCCCATTCCAGAAATCAGAAGCCCCTCTGCAAATCTGTAGGTCCATCCCAGAACCTCTCCTTTGAGTCTCTATCCTCCCCCCCCCCCTCCCTCCCTGTACCTTCTACATGCTTTTTTAAGTCCGTAAAATGAACCACACAGGATGATTCAGTGTGGCTGGTTACTGTGCCTCCACAAAGAGAATCTCTGTCCTTGTGGACCAACACCTTCAACCTATTACATGTAATTTATCCTTCTGTATAAAGGACACCAAGTATTTTCTACACGACTCTCCACAGTTCCTGTTCCTTTACCACCTGGCAGCCACCTCCCTCTATACTAACATCTCCATTGCCCATGGCCTTGCTGCTATTGAGCACTACATGTCCCAATGTCTGACAGACTCCGAACCTACACTCTCCTTCCTGGTCACCATGACTAACTATATCCTCACCACAATTACTTCCCTTTGAAGGCATCACCTACAAACAAATCCACAGTGCAGCAATGGGCATCCATGTGACACCATTCTATGCTAGTCTTTTCATGGGACACCTAGACACATCCTAAACCCATCACATAGTTCAAATCCACCAACGACATATTGATCTGGACCATGGGTGAGGACACCCTATCCACATTCCTCCATAACCCCAATACTTTCTCCCTCATTCACTTCATCTGATCCTCCTCCAGTAAGCTACCTAAATTTATGTTGACCTCAGCCTGAAGGATGGTTACATCAGTATCTTCTTCCACATCAAACTTCTATCAACAATACCTCTACTTTGACAGCTGCCTCTCCTTCAATACAAAAAAGCATAGCCTATCTACCCATGGTCATCGCAACAGTAGTGATGATCAGTCCCTCTCCAAATATGCAAAAGGTCTCACTGAAGCCTTCATGAACTGAAATTGCCCTCTCAACCTTGTCCAGAAACAGATCTCTCATACCTTGTCTCACCAGTTACCTACCACTCCCCTTGTACTTACTATCTGGTGACAAAGGAGCACTCCTCTCATGACTCAGTACCACTCTCTTGTGACAAAGAAGCATTCCTCTCATGACTCAGTATGACCCAGGATGGGAGCAACAAAATCACATTCTTCACTAGGGTTTCTACTACCTCTCATTGTGCCCTGAAATGAGTATCCTCCCTACCCTCCCACAGTAGTCTTCCGCCGTTATGAAACCTCCACAATACCCTCCCCCATTCCTGTGCCCGCAACCCTTTGCCTCAAGGCTCATATCCCTTCAATAGACTTAGATGAGGGACTTGTCCCACACATATTCTACCA
Organism: Schistocerca piceifrons; assembly: GCF_021461385.2. Taxonomy (NCBI): domain Eukaryota; kingdom Metazoa; phylum Arthropoda; class Insecta; order Orthoptera; family Acrididae; genus Schistocerca; species Schistocerca piceifrons. Next base: position 1,200,544,856 of record NC_060138.1, on the reverse strand, counting down.
TCTCCTACCCCATCAAAGGCAGGGCCACCTGTAAAAAGCAGACATGTGATCTGTGCGGCTTTCTACGCCGGCGTAACAACTGACAAATTGTTTTTCCGCATGAAAGCCACTGCCAAGCTGTTGCCATGAAAGCCACTGCCAAGCTGTGGCCAGGGGACAGCTAGACCACCCAGCTGCTGAACATACCTCCCAAAATGATGTGCTTCTTCAAAAGCTGCAACATCTGAATTTTCATACCAACACCAGCTTCTCTGAGTTGTGCATGTGAGATCACTACCTACAACATATCCTTCATTCCCTTTAACTCCCCTGGCCTTAGCCTTTGTTAGTCTATATCCTTCACTCACCTATCCCCTTGCCTGCTCCCTCTCCAGCACTGCACACACCTTCCATCTCACTAATGCACCAAGTCTTTTCACTTCTCTCCTCTTTCTCCCCCCCCCCTCCCCCTCCTCCTCCTCCTCCTCCTCCTCCTCCTCCTCCTCCTCCAGGCCCCCAGCACAGCATCCTGACATTGCACCTAGCAGGATTTTCCTGTCCCCACCACTTCCTGCACACACATGCCTCCCCCCTCCCCCCTCTCACACACACAGAGGCAGTTCTAGCATCTTCACCCACCCGTGCATCCTCATTGCCCCCACCACAAGCTCCAATAGATTGTAGCTCACATCAGATGCAGTTGCAGTTGAGCCCGAGTGCCCAGAGACATTAGCTATGCATGTGTGAGTTGTGGTTGTATGAAAGCTTAAGCATTTTAGCAGTTTTTTTCATTGTCCCTGTCTGCGAATCAGTTCCTCATCTATGTGGTGACTAGCAATCTATCCCTCCCAATGAAGAAATATAATATGATGTATTTTAATTATTAATAGAAGCACAGTTGTGATATTTTGTGACCGAACTAAAACTGCTTTCTTACTACATTTAGTATAGTGCATAGAAAATATGCCATGTCATTAAATGTACAGTGTGCTATCATGAAACCCATTTGCCTATTTGAAGAAGATAACCTCATCTCTTTTTACATTGAAACCGCAATCAAGTCCAAATCAATTAGCAGGGTCAAAACATCAACACCAGCATAGTCAGAACAGAACTGAAGTAAGTGCTGGACTGACAAGGAGAGGTTCCCAGTAGTGGATCGACTTTCTGAAGCCATCTATACAATGAAGTTGGTTAAGGTCCCTGATGTTGATAAATTTATCATACACAAAATACCTATTCTTGACTGTTGTGACCAAGTGTTGTAAAAACTGAAATCTAACAGATATTTTTACTTAAGCTTAACAGTATATGTTAAGATATTCATCTATGGAGTAGAAGGAATTGCCTATCCAAAAATCTTTCAAACTCTATTTAAACTGTGCTTTATCTGAAACCAAGTTTTTTAATGGGCGATGGCAATTTATTAAAAATGTGTGTTTCTGAATATTGGACCCCTTTTTGGACCAAGGTAAGTATTCAGGTCTTTATGTACATTGTTCTTATTCCTAGAATCACTTACCTTGGTCCAAAAAGAGGTCCAATATTCAGGAACACACATTTTTAATAAATTAAAAACTTGGTTTCAGATAAAGCAACTGGTTGCTTATTATTTCATTATATACAACTACAGTTGCTGAAGATGAATAAAATACTAAATATAAGATGTCAAAGCACCTAACAAGATTTAAACCCACAACCTTTTGCATATGAGGCTAGCACTATAGCCATTATGCTATGCAACCAGTTTGTAAAATATTACTATTTTAAAACAGTAGAGCATCATGCAAAATTCCAAAATGAATTACTTGCAAATGATGGCTCACCAGGGTGAATGATTGCAGGGTGTAATACCTGGGACATTAACCTGCATCACCATATAGATGGTCTCGAAAAGCGATTCCACTGCGGGGGCCTCTCTTCGTGAAAGTGCTGCTATTCATACAAACTTCAAATTTTCCAGAATATGTGAACAAACATTACAAACGTAAGTATTTCAAGTATATTCCAGAAATTATAAATTGAGATTCCAGTGTGGAAGAGGGGGGGGGGATCATTTCTTGAACTGAAGTCCATTCTGTTTACATTTTGCCAATCACACCTATAATAGCTTTTTATTGCCCCATCCCTCCCCCCGCCCCCCCCCCCCTCCCTCCCAGTTGCTGCAGTATCCTGGTCAGACCCTGTGCTACTTCTGCACCCATTTCCCAACCTTATGGCGCCTAAATGCATGACTGTCTCTGCCGTAAGACATGCCCTATGCACCATTCTACCGGCACCTATACCAGCCGTGTAACTGACAAAACATATACCCCGCCCTGCGGGTCCGGGGGTTAGAATAGGCCCGAGGTATTCCTGCCTGTCGTAAGAGGCGACTAAAAGGAGTCCATCCCCCTCAAGGGGGTAGTTAGCGCCTGCGTCCGGAGACGGACGGTTCCACGACCTATATTTGTGGTCTTTTTGGTTTTTCACTTCTTGTTTCTTCCTTCCTTTGGTTGGTTTCTTTCTTCTCCATCTCACTGTCTTCCTTACTCTTTCCCTTGCCTTCTTCTCCTTGCCTTCTTCTCCTTGCCTTCTTCTCATTGCCTTCTTCTCCTTGCCTTCTTCTCCTTGCCTTCTCTGGCATTCGCACGCATAGCCGGTGACGGGGTAACGCGTAATTCCCCGCCCTGGGTAGACAAGTAAGGCACGCACGTACCCCCTGGTAAAGGCCAGGCCCGGGGAGGGGTGATTGCCTGAGCTGATACCTTCTGACCATGCCGATTGGTCCCTCCGTCTGTTTCTCGGGAGGTGTGACTTGAGGTGTAAACATTCACCTAAGGCGGGAGTGCCCTCTGAGAGGGTCCCCATAAGGAAGGAGCGCGCCATCGGGGACGCTGGCAACCATGGGGGATTCCTCCGCAATGGATTTCTCTTCTTCTCTCTCGACTTCTGCCCACAAACGGAAACATGACCAGCCACCAGTGACAAAAGTACTACCGCTTGCCCCAAAGTTCCTCGCCGTTTCTCGATCTGAGGACGGAAAGGACTTTTCCTCTGTCAACCCTTTCGTTATCCAGAAGGGCGCAGAGGCCATAGCCGGATCTGTCAAGTCGTGTACCAGGTTGTGTAATGGTACCTTGTTACTAGAAACTGAGAGCGCCTTTCAGGCACAGAAACTGCTTCGAGCCACACTCCTGTACACGTTCCTTGTCCGGGTGGAGGCTCACCGCACTTTGAATTCGTCTCATGGTGTGGTCTATACTGAGCAAGGCGTGACAGCTGTCCATAGGGTCATGAAAAAGGTCAACAATGACCTTGTACCGACCCGGACACTTTTCTTGACCTTTGACAGTGTTCAGCTGCCATCGCGCATCAAAGCGGGCTACGAGGTTATTTCTGTTTGCCCCTATGTCCCGACACCTACGCGCTGCTACCAGTGTCAGTGTTTTAATCACACTCACCAGTCGTGTTCCAATGCGGCTAAATGTGTCACTTGTGGCAGGGATGCCCATGAGGGTGACTGTCCACCTCTGTCTCCTCATTGTGTGAACTGTCAGGGTGACCATGCAGCGCCCTCCCGTGACTGTCCCATCTATAAGGAAGAACGCTGTATCCAAGAAATTCGGGTCAAAGAGAAAGTGTCCACCTTGGCTGCTCGCAAGCTATTTGCTAGTAGGAAGCCCACGCTGCTCCCAGCGGGAAAATACATTACTGTCCTCGCCTCTCCTCAGACTACCAGGGAGGTGGCAACCCAGACATGCGATCTGACCTTCAGCACCACGGTCGTCCGTTTGGCCAGTGCTAAGATCGCACGGTCGACGTCTCCTCTTCCTCCCATCACCCCACAGACACAAGCCCTTTATCAGCTTCTGCTAAGACGAAGACCCAGAAGTCAGATGCACAGGCCTTCAAGAAGGAACCGTCCCGTGCAGACTTCCTACGTACCTCGACCTCCCAGCCATCGACCAGTACTTCCACTAAACGACCTTCCAAGAAGGCTCATAGGAAGCACAGTTCTCCTTCTCCGCCACGGCACATTTCTTCTCCTGCGCCAACCAGCGGTTGCTGCCCCACGCCGTCATCCGTTTCGCCTGGCCGCACCGCTGGTAGCCGAACATCTGGCCGTCCACTGGCAGAGGAAGCTCCTCCTCCCGGCCATCTTAACGAGATGGCCGATGAACCTATAGAACCAATGGACGATGACTGTCCGACTACTGATAGCGGCGGCAGTGCTCGGTCGAAGCCAGGCCCTCAGCGACCTTCGAGGTGACACCTTCTTTCATCTTCCTTTTCTTCTCACGATGGCACTTATTCACTGGAATATTCGCAGCATTCGGTCCAACCGAGAGGACTTGAAGTTGCTGCCGCGCTTGCACCGTCCGCTCGTCGTAGCCCTCCAGGAAACGAAGCTACGCCCATGCGATCAAACTGCCTTGGCACACTACACCTCTGTGCGTTTTGACCTACCCCCTGTGGTAGGTATTCCGGCTCATGGAGGGGTTACGTTGCTGGTCCGGGATGATATTTACTACGATCCCATCACATTGCACACCGGCCTGCAGGCAGTTGCCATCCAAATTACTCTCCCCACTTTTACATTTTCCATTTGTACCGTTTACACTCCATCGTCGTCGGCCGTTACCAGGGCAGACATGATGCAAATTATTGCTCAGAGACCTGCACCATTTTTGTTAACTGGAGACTTCAATGCCCACTATCCCCTTTGGGGCTCTCCAGCATCCTGCCCGAGGGGCTCCCTGTTAGCAGACCTTTTCAACCAGCTCAATCTTGTCTGCCTCAATACTGGTGCCCCTACTTTTCTTTCGGACACATCTCACACCTATTCCCATTTAGACCTCTCTATATGTACTACCCAACTTGCACGCCGGTTTGAGTGGTATGCACTTTCTGATACATATTCGAGCGACCACTTCCCGTGTGTTATCCATCTCCTGCAGCATACCCCCTCTCCGTGCTCATCTAGTTGGACCATCTCCAAAGCAGACTGGGGGCTCTTCTCTGCCAGGGCGACCTTTCAGGATCAAACCTTCACAAGCTGCGATCGTCAGGTCGCACACCTCATGGAAGTCATTCTCACTGCTCCTGAATATTCCATCCCTCACCCTACTTCTTCTCCACGTCGCGTACCGGTCCCCTGGTGGACCGCAGCATGTAGAGACGCTTTACGTGCTCGTCGACGTGCTTTAAGCACCTTTAAACGCCATTCTACAGTGGCGAATTGTATCACTTATAAACGATTACGTGCACAGTGTCGTCGTATTATTAAAGAAAGCCAGCTGGGCTGCTTTCACAAGCACCTTCAACAGTTTTACTCCTTTTTCTGTTATCTGGGGTAGCCTGCGCCGGCTATCTGGCACTAAGGTCCACTCACCAGTTTCTGGCTTGACGGTCGCGAATGACGTCCCCTGAGGATGTCTCCAATGCCTTCAGCCGCTTTTTCGCAGAGGTTTCGAGCTCCGCTCATTACCACCCTGCCTTCCTCCCTCGCAAACAGGCAGAGGAGGCTAGGCCACCTAACTTCCGCTCCTCGAATCGTGAAAGTTATAATGCCCCATTCACCATGCGGGAACTCGAAAACGCACTTGCCCGGTCATGGTCCTCCGCTCCAGGGTCTGATTCTATTCATATTCAGATGCTGAAGAACCTTTCTCCTGCGGGTAAAGATTTTCTTCTTCGTACTTACAATCGCATCTGGATTGAGGGACATGTTCCCGCATGCTGGCGTGAGTCTATTGTTGTCTCGATTCCTAAGCCGGGGAAGGACAAGCACTTGCCTTCCAGTTATCGACCCATCTTGCTTACCAGCTGTGTCTGTAAAGTGATGGAGCGAATGGTTAACTCTCGATTGGTTTGGCTGCTCGAGTCTCAACGCCTACTTACCAATGTACAATGTGGATTTCGTAGGCGCCGCTCTGCTGTTGACCATCTGGTTACCTTGTCGACCTTCATTATGAATAACTTCTTGCGGAAGCGCCCGACCGCAGCTGTGTTCTTTGATTTGGAGAAGGCTTACGACACCTGTTGGAGGGCGGGCATTCTCCACACCATGCATACATGGGGCCTTCGTGGTCGCCTCCCTCTTTTTATTTGTTCCTTTTTAATGGATCGACAGTTCAGGGTATGTGTGGGTTCTGTCCTGTCAGACACCTTTCGCCAGGAGAATGGGGTGCCACAGGGCTCAGTTTTGAGCGTCGCTCACTTCGCCATAGCGATCAATCCAATAATGGATTGCCTCCCAGCTGATGTATCAGGCTCCCTTTTCGTGGACGATTTTACCATCTATTGCAGCGCGCAGCGTACATGTTTCCTGGAGCGCTGTCTTCAGCGTTCTCTTGACCGTCTTTACTCCTGAAGTGTCGCCAATGGCTTCCGTTTTTCTGCCGAGAAGACGGTCTGTATTAACTTCTGGCGCTACAAAGAGTTTCTCCCACCGTCCTTACGACTCGGTCCCGTTGCTCTCCCATTCGTGGAGACAACAAAATTTTTAGGTCTTACATTTGACAGGAAACTTAGCTGGTCTCCACATGTGTCATATTTGGCTGCCCGTTGTACCCGTTCTCTAAATGTCCTCCGTGTTCTCAGTGGTATGTCGTGGGGAGCGGATTGAACTGTCCTACTTCGTCTATATCGGTCGATCATCCGCTCCAAGCTGGATTATGGGAGCTTCGTATACTCCTCTGCACGGCCATCCATCTTACGCCGCCTCAACTCCATACGACATCGGGGTTTACGTCTTGCGATCGGAGCGTTTTATAGTAGTCCCGTCGAGATTCTTCATGCTGACGCTGGTGATTTGCCACTCAGCTACTGGCGCGATATACTGCTTTGTTGGTATGCCTGTCGGCTACTGTCAATGCCCGGCCACCTGTCTTATCGTTCCTTTTTTGACGACTCTCTCGACCGTCAATACGGGTTATATGTCTCTGCCCTGCTACCCCTTGGAGTTTGCTTTCGTCGCCTCCTTCAACACCTTAATTTTTCACTCCCTGCAACCTTTCGAGTGGGCGAGAGCCACACGCCACCTTGGCTCCAGGCTCAGGTTCACGTTCACCTTGACCTCAGCTCGCTCCCAAAGGAGGTTACCCCCGGTTCGGTCTACCACTCCCATTTTGTCGAACTTCGTTCGAAGTTCATTAATATGACCTTCATTTATACAGATGGCTCTAAGACCAATGACGAGGTCGGGTGTTCTTTTATTGTCGGGGCACAAAGTTTCAAATACCGGCTCCATTGCCATTGTTCGGTCTTCACAGCTGAGCTCTTTGCCCTTTACCAGGCTGTTCTTTACATCTGCTGCCACTGACATTCTGTTTATGTCATCTGCTCCGATTCCCTGAGCGCCATCCAGAGCCTCAGTGATCCGTATCCGGTTCACCCTTTCGTGCACCGGATCCAACGCTCTCTTCAGCAGCTGGTGGACGTCGGTTCTCCAGTTAGCTTTATGTGGGTTCCTGGCCATGTCGGTATCCCTGGGAACGAAGCTGCAGATGCCGCGGCCAAGGCTGCGGTCCTCCAGCCTCGGACAGCTTCTTGTTGTGTCCCTTCGTCAGATTGTAGCAGGGTCATTTGTCGGCGCATTTTATCGCTGTGGCATGCCGATTGGGCTGCACTTACAGACAACAAGCTTCGGGCCTTGAAACCTCTTCCCGCAGCTTGGACGTTTTGGCCCGGTTACGAATTGGACACTGCCGGTTCAGCCATCGCCATCTGCTGACGGCTGCGCCAGCGCCGTTCTGCCCATGTGGGCAATTGCTGACGGTCCGCCACATTTTAACGTCCTGTCCGGATTATAACACACTGCGTCTTGATCTTGGCCTGCCATGTACTCTAGATGCCATTTTAGCGGATGACCCACGAGCAGCTGCTCGCGTTCTTCGTTTTATCAACTTGACAAACCTCTCTAAGGTCATTTGATTATGCTGTTTTTTTAATCCTATGCCTGTCAGTTTGTCTTTTATCGTGGTTTCCCTTTTAGTTGCTGTTTTAACCTTGTGCCTCGCGGTGCATTCCTAACGTAGTCTGGGCGCTAATGACCTTTGTAGTTGTCTGCCCTAAAACCACAAAAAAAAAAAAAAAAAACATCAGAGACAGAGAGAGAGTCACCTGTGAAATGACGTGTCATGTACCAGCTGTTACGTAAATACTGTCTGGCCATCTACATTGGTATGACACCACCAAGTTATCATTTAGGACAAATGGGCATGGACAGAATTGTATAATGGCAACACACAATAACACAATATATCTTGTTGCAGAGCATGCTTTACAACATGATAGTCGTGATCTCAGTGCCTGATTCACCACACATGCCATCTAGATTTTTCCCCCAGACACCAGTTTCTCAGAATTCCACAGATGGGAACTGGTGTTACAACATAGCCTTGGTCCTCGCCAATCACTTCGCCTTAATTTATGTAATTATTTTATTTTATTTCCTTAGTCTCAACATTTCTTCTCTGTAACTGTTCCTCTCTTGATTCCCTTTTAGTTTTCTGTATCTTTTATTTCTTACTATCTAAATTTTCCTGCCACACACCTCCACCATATATAATGCACTTAGATTTCTGTTCTTATTAACTGTTGTACAATGTTTTAGTAGTAATCTCTGTCTCATGTATTACTGTACCTTCCACCTTTAAGATTTCAGGTTTTCAAAGCCCATCCAGCACAGTTGACAACAATTTATCTTTCCATCTCAACCCGCTTGGGGTTCTGGGTGACTTTTCCAAACTCTGTCCATTTCCTAAACTTTGCCAGGCCTTTTCCTTCATCTTTCTTCCTTCTCCTTCAACCCTTCTGCCAGAAGAAGGAGTTACTGGCTCGGAAAGCTTGCACATTGCTTTAATCTATGTGTGTTCTCTCCTGCTGCACTTGGTAAATAGACTTTTTTTATCTATCCAATTGTATTTTCTGGACTGTAGTAGGACTTGATATGGAGGATGTGGATGACATCTCTGTGGTTTTGTCTTCTTGGTGATGGGTCGTAATCCTTGATTTCTTATGTGATGTCTGACAAGTGACAAAGCATATCATACATCGTAAAATAACACTTTAGTAACTTTTCTGATAGCCCTACTTTCTGCATAGGTGTAAAAATCCAAATCAAGTCTCCTGGGCTGTATCTCACTGCACAGTGTTTGGCATTGTAGTGCTGTCATCCAGGGATAATAATGTGAACAAGCTGCCTGTGTGTTCAGTCCTGGTCATGAGCTGTTTCGCGTAATGATTGTGATTATTGTCCAGTTTGAATGAGCAGTCTATCTGTTGCCTTGCGACCATGAAGCAGAAAAAGCAGTGTGAAGCCTGTAGTGTCTTGCTTCGCTGTGTTTTATGCAAATGTCACATCAGGCAGTATTTCATCCCAGTGTCCCTGTTCTACATCAGCATATACTGAGAACATATCTGCGTGCAACATATTAAAGTGTTCTTTCAGGCTATTCATATGTGACTGGTAAACAGTTATCAGACTGTGGCTGACATCGCAATATGAAATTACCTCTGATACCAATCTTGACTAAAAAAACTTTTCCATGATCAGAGATCATCATGTGGGGTGCTCCACGCTTCAAAATGATGTCTGCCACAAGGAACTTTGGAGTTTCCGTAGCTGCAGTAGTCAGCACAGCCTTACTGACAGTGTAGCAGGTGAGGCAGTCAGTGCAGACTGTTTCCATCAGTTCCCGTTTGTCGACTTTGGGAATTCCCCCAAGAAGCCAATTCCAGTTTGATGAAATTTCCTCCCTGGGGAGTTATTGCAGGCAGATTTAGTACCAGGCAGGAGGTTTTCTGTCTCAGTGTTACTGAGAGCTATGTCGGCAGTAGAATAGCTACTGGCAGGGTCACACAAGCCAGACAAGCCACAGCGAAGGAGCCTGACAAAGGGAAGGGAGGGTCTCAAGCTGTTTTCCAGTGAGCTCCACCAGAAATGGTTGGATACGGGCATGGCAACCCCGGTTTCTTGAGTTGGGGACTGGCTATTTGCCACTCCAGGGACCATTGTTAGCTGCAGAGTGGAATGTTGTGTGTTTCATGAGAACAGGGGCCTCGTGGACCATGAGTAAGGTACTCACCCCCCTCTCTCTCCCCCCCCCCCCTCCTCCTCCCCCATATATATAATCTCTGTGTGATGATTGGCTGTGATTGGCTGTTGAGGTGAAATAGTCTCTAGTGGGCAACCTCTGGGCCACCTACTACACCCCAGTTGTATAAGGCTTCCTCAGGCATGTGGGGCTCTGTGTAGCTCAACATTTGTACGAGATGCATTCAAGTTCTAAGGCCTCTGATTTTTTTTCTAATTAACTACTCACCCGAAATCGATGAAACTGGCGTTACTTCTCGATGTAATCGCCCTGCAGACGCACACATTTTTCACAATGCTGACGCCATGATTCCATGGCAGCGGCGAAGGCTTCTTTAGGAGTCTGTTTTGACCACCGGAAAATCGCGGAGGCAATAGCAGCACAGCTGGTGAATGTGCAGCCACGAAGAGTGTCTTTCATTGTTGGAAAAAGCCAAAAGTCACTAGGAGCCAGGCCAGGTGAGTAGGGAGCATGAGGAATCACTTCAAAGTTGTTATCACGAAGAAACTGTTGCGTAACGTTAGCTCGATGTGCGGATGCGTTGTCTTGGTGAAACAGCACACGCGCAGACCTTCCCGGACGTTTTTGTTGCAGTGCAGGAAGGAATTTGTTCTTCAAAACATTTTCGTAGGATGCACCTGTTACCGTAGTGCCCTTTGGAACGCAATGGGTAAGGATTACTCCCTCGCTGTCCCAGAACATGGAAACCATCATTTTTTCAGCACTGGCGGTTACCCGAAATTTTTTTGGTGGCGGTGAATCTGTGTGCTTCCATTGAGCTGACTGGCGCTTTGTTTCTGGATTGAAAAATGGCATCCATGTCTCATCCATTGTCACAACTGACAAAAAGAAAGCCCCATTCATGCTGTCATTGCGCGTCAACATTGCTTGGCAACATGCCACACGGGCAGCCGTGTGGTCGTCCGTCAGCATTCGTGGCACCCACCTGGATGACACTTTTCGCATTTTCAGGTCGTCATGCAGGATTGTGTGCACAGAACCCACAGAAATGCCAACTCTGGAGGTAATCTGTTCAACAGTCATTCGGCGATCCCTCAAAACAATTCTCTCCACTTTCTCGATCATGTCGTCAGACTGGCTTGTGCAAGCCCAAGGTTGTTTCGGTTTGTTGTCACACGATGTTCTGCCTTGATTAAACTGTCGCACCCACGAACGCACTTTCGACACGTCCATAACTCCATCACCACATGTCTCCTTCAACTGTCAATGAATTTCAATTGGTTTCACACCACGCAAATTCAGAAAACGAATGATTGCACACTGTTCAAGTAAGGAAAAAGTCGCCATTATACATATTTAAAACTGTTCTCATTCTTGCCGCTGGCAGTAAAATTCCATCTGCCTTACGGTGCTGCCATCTCTGGGACGTATTGACAATGAACGAGGCCTCATTTTAAAACAATGCGCATGTTTCTATCTCTTTCCAGTCCAGAGAAAAAAAATCGGAGGCCTTAGAACTTGAATGCACCTTGTATTACTTGCAGCTCTTGGGATGCCTATGGAGTGACCTCAATTCACGCCTATTTATGACAGGATGGATGTGCTGTTAGGTAGTACCTACACCCAACAAAGAGAGCTCACTTGGTCAGTCGATCCAAGAAGAAGTCCTGGGATTATAGTAACAGGGTACTAGTCTGCAGTAACACTTTCATTGCAATCTAGAGGGCAGAGGGAGTCTTGAGGAAGTCTCCTCTTTGTATATTCAAAAGGTGATATTGCTGGGTCCTTAAAAAGAGTTAAATGACGTTTTCATGGAATGCTTCTCATTAAAACTGCCACATCAAACTTAGTATCTAAGTTCCGAGATGCAAGGCTTTAGGTGAATATCCTGTTGAGGTTGAGTTTCATAACACTCTTTAACTTCTGTAAAGGCAGGGTTACCTGCTGCAATATAATGGAGATGGACGCTGAGGAGTTACATGAAGAATAAAAAAATTCGGGTGTCTTATAAGTACAGAAGTATATGTGGAGAGTCAATGGCATACTGGAAAAAACTGCAACATTTATTCTAACAATCAACACTCTGGAATTACCTGAAGATATTCTTGCAGGCTTTTTCTGTCTTAAGGTTCGCCCATTTGTTCCCAAATCATTGCAGTGCTTCAAATGTCAAAGATTTAGTCATACCACTATGGCATGTAATGGGTAATGGGAGGACGGGCAACTCTTGTACCCTTCCTCCAAAATGTGTAATCTGCTCAAGGGATCACCCAGTATGGTGCAGGAAGTGTCAACCTCTGGTGTTTGTTACTTCTTTTCCATTGGTCCACATGAAGCCATTTGCCAAGTGTCATGCCTCCACACAAACCCAGACTACAGATTCATGTACGAGTACATGCACTTGTCAGAGTACCTGTGGGGGAAAAGCCCCACTTGAAACTAAAATCATTCGGAAGCCGTCGATGATGGGACATCGGCCACCTACCAGTGCACACTATCAGAAGCCTACTAAGCTGTCCTCACTACCCACAAACAACTCCTCCTGTAAATAAGGAAAAACATCACACAAAAAGTCATTTGAAACTGAAAAAAGTACCAGCAAAACCAGTGAACTCCCTTTCTGGTGGTGATTTTTCTGTTGAGAACACTTGGTATCCAGATGGGGAACCAGAGAGCTGGGCACCATCTGTTGTGCCCCCATGACTTCTGAGGTAAATTACCGCCGAGGAAGAAGGATAAGGACAACCATCGCTAATCAGTGGTTGCCACAGGGACTTTCCTATTGCTCTGAAACTTAAATGGATACTGATCGCATTTGGAAGAACCACAGCTTCCGGACCAGGAAAGACAGTTCTACATGTGGTTACAAGAAACTAATTTTAAAGTAACCAACACACCCGCATTATGGGGCTACCACCCATAAAATGTTACTGGAGACAGGATTAAGGCTGGAGTGACTGTTTTCATTCCTGACAGGTACCACCACTCTCTTTCCCTCTTACCATGGCCATACAAATAGTCGCAGTGGAAGTTTTCTCACCAGTTGAAATCACAGTGTGTTCTCTGTATCTTTCTCCTCATGATCTGTTGGATGCAGATGCACTGACAGACCTCATCTGGGCACTCCCCCACACTCATTCCACCTTGTGGGTGACTTCCATGCACACAATGTGCTGTTGGATGTGGTTGCCACTTGCTCCAGGGGTTGAATTATCAAGCACCTCTTCCACTCAGAGAATCTCTGCCTTTTGAGCTCTGGTCAGGTGACACACTTCTCTACAGCTACAGGGTCATCTTCAGCCACTGACCTTCGTTTTTTGCTCCTCATCTATTTTAGTCTCAGTTCGGTGATAAATGGTCACAGATTTGCATTCAGTGACTACTTTCTGGTGTAGATTCATTGGCTGACTCAAATGGTGATCAACAGGAGACCACGAGGATGAATGGCCCAAAGGGCAAATTCATTGCGATACTGTCAGGAGGCCATCTTTGAATAACAGGATTGTGCCCAGGAGATGGTGAATTGTCACCTGTGTGAGCCAATGAGCTGCCACAGATTCCATTCCCCAGTCTAGCAAACTATCTCAGACAACAGCCTGTCCCTTGGTGGAATGACGAATGTCACTCGGCAATCAGATCCAGGTGCACAACTTTGCCAAAATTCAGACACCATCCACCTACAGAAAATCTTTGTGCCTTCAGATCCGCAAGATCTCAAGAGAGGTGAGTGATAAGCAAATGGAAGAGGAACTCCTGGAAGGACTTCCATTAATTGGTCCACTTCCACTGCACAAGTTTGGGACTCAATAAGATGGATTTCAGGCAAGGGTGGTACATCTCCCCTTATGGCCTTGTTCAAAAATGGGGTCATGGTGGATGCATCTACAAACATGGCTCAGGTTTTAGCTGAACACTTTCTTACTGTCATGGTGTCATCCAAACAGACTCCTGTTGAGATGAGAGGGCCCCATTTCGTCTCATGAAATGAGGAGCTCTACCATATGCTATTCACCACGTGGGAATTGGAATCAGCTGTGTCCACACCAGAGACAGTGATCCTATTTTACAGGCACAAGACACACTTTTTTCTTCAAATAATTACCTCCAACATTCAGGTGCATCTTATACTCGTAATTAATATAAAAATGTCCAGTGTTTGGTTTAAAGTTCCCACCTATCTTAAAAATGGCTATATATTCGATGCCATGGGAAACCTATCTCTATTGGCTGCACTGGATTCAACTGGAATTAGCAGTGCACCAATGTGTTGAACATGAGTTGTGGAGATTCACAAGTTTGCTAACACTGTCTGCCTCCTGCCCTGCCACCACAAACCCAGAACACTGTTTAGCCTGTAATGTGTCATTGCTGTCTATGGTGCCAGTGAACTTGAATTCAAAGTGATTTGTGTTATTGGAAACAGTACAATATTTTTGTTAGTACTTACAAAGTATTTAGGAATCAAGGAGATGACTCATCAAAGGCAGAAGCGCTACATTGTTGATAGATACAAAAACAAAAGGTACAGAGATTGGCTAGGTTTCAGGATATACTTCCTTTTTCCAAGCGTGTAGGAAAAACACACACACACACACACACACACACACACACACACACACACACCTCTGTCCCCCTACATTGTGCTCAGTTGACTGCCAGCTCTTTCGTGGTCCATGTTGAGTATACAGGAGTGCGGTGGGTTGTGGTGGGATGGGGTGAGGGATGGAGAGAGTTGGGAGGGGGTCGGGGGGGGGAGGAGGGGAGTGTTTAGTGGCTGTTGGAGAATGGGGAGCTGTCTGTGGGCTAGCTAGGGGTACAGGTGGAGGGGGACAGGCGGCAGATGGCAGGGCATGTGATTTAATAGACTAGGGTATGAGATGACAACTCACAACTATTTTAAGTGGTGTTCCCCCACCACTTTGTGGTTACTGCCCTCAACCTTTGACAATTTGCCATTTCCTGACAGAATGCCCTTTTTTTAACCACTTATGTTCTGATTTATGTTTTTTCTTCCGATTTACTGGCCATTTTAGGGAACGATGCGTGGGCTGTCACGCTGCGTTTTACTTTTTATCCATCAAAGCAATATGGCAAAGGATATTTAACCTTTAGTTCAGGAGCTCTGTTTCTCTATGGCATATTTTATGGATCCTTCTCAAAGTTCCTGTTTTTAGCTGTCTTTCCTCCTGTTGATTGGGCTTAACATGTAGTAGTTTTTAACTCCTTTTTTTGTCATCATATTCTATGGTTCTGACATGGTCATGGTTGCATATGATTCTAGTTGTTTTTATGCCCTTAAAATAAAGCACACAACTAGCTCATTAGGGCGGGTATACGGCACTGGGCGCGCGGCACACACACACACACACACACACACACACACACACACACACACCACCACTGTGGCGGGGGGGCGGGGGTCAATGACCTACTTAGCTTTTGGCCAGGAAGGTTACAGGAGTGAAGGATGTGCTGTAAGATTTCAATGCTTCACAACCCGTGCCATTTGGACCCTCCCCACCACCACTAGCTTTTCTGAGCTGCCAGATGGGAACTATCCTTACAGCACATCTTTGTCTCCCATTATCTTCCTGGCCTAATCCTAAGATAACTCACTGCCTCCACCTCCCACATCACAGAGAGAGAGAGAGAGAGAGAGAGAGAGAGAGAGAGAGCGCCCGCGCGCACCATCCCTTGCCCCAGTATCCCCACCCAAATTGTGCCCCATTCGCTAGTTGTGTGCTCTCATCTCACGCCTGTCTATGAAATCCTGTGCCCAGCCATCTTGCCCTCTTCCCCCCTCCACCTGTACGCCTAGCTAGCTCACAGACAACTCCCACTCTTCCAAGAGCTGCTAGTCGCCCCCCCCCCCCCCCAACCTCTTCCCTGCCTCCCGCCTCTCTCCATCCCTCATCCCACTCCACCCTACACCCCCACCTCACCCCAGTACAATCACCATGGGCCAGGAAAGTGCGGCAGTTGACTGAGCACAATTTAGGGGGACATGCATGAGCACGTGAGTGAGTGTGTGTCTGTGTTTGTGCACATTTTTCCTAAAAGCTTCAAAAAGGAAATGTATTCCAAAACTAGCCAATCTCTGTACCTTTTGAGGATACAGTACTTCTGCCTTTTGGTGAGTCATCTCCTTTATTCCTAAATAAATTGTAATTCTCAACCAGAACTTTATGTACTTTGTTAGTGGCTAGTTTCGTAATGGATAAAATAAAAGGTATTCATATGGTGGGTGCTGCAAATTGAAAGTAATGGCATATCCAGAAGAACATGGAAACAAAGTAGCTGAGTCGTATTTTGACCCTGCCACCAACAGAAAGTAAAGAAAACTGAAAAAAATGAGGAAGACTAAAAGCGCAAATAGAGGACTGAATGCAAAATGGCCAAAACTAGAAGATGACAATTTTCAGGGTATTTAAAGGTCAGTTCAGTTTTATAAACTAAGAATTTTTTTTAGCCAGCTTTGCAGTCTAATAAAAAATGGTAAAAATCTTATTTTTTAAAAAAAAATGCTTAAAAATTAAGGTGGTTTATATAGTCCTTAACATCCTGTCTTCTGTAAAATATGGTATGCCATGCTCTGTCATATGTGCCCTGTAGACAACAGCAAGCTCCTGTCTTGTTTCAATCAGATCCTGTTTGATGGACATAACCCCATCACTTGGAAGAAGGCAGTTGCTTGGAAGGAGGCAATATTAATTCCATTCTGGACACAAGGCGAGGATTGTACCAACCCTAATAGTTACTGGAATGTATGGATAAGACTCTCGAGTGCCTGGTCTGTTGCTTCCTCGCCTGGCTCATTGAATCCCGAGGTCACCTAGTGGCTTTCAGTGCAGTTTCAGGCTCTACTTTTCGTACTTTTCTGCCCTTGACGACTTAATTCTACTGGAGGCACCAATACAAGAACCCTTCTTATGATGAAAGCATTTGGTTGGTGTGTTTTTTGATGTTGAAAAAGCATACACCACTACATGGAGGTACAAAACCCATCACCAACTTCATGAGTGGGCATTATATGGACGTTTTCCATTTCTTATCCAATCCTTCCTCCAGAACCAGCGTTCTCGATATTGCGTTGGTGATACCTTATCTGATTGCTATGTGCAGGAGTAAGGGATCCCCCAAGGTAGTGTACTCAGTGTTACACTGTTTGCAAATCGCTGTCAAAAGCATCACCTCCACAGTCAGGAGCCTTGTTAAATGCTCTTTGTCTGTGGATGACTTTGCAATCTACTTTTCCTCCAATCTCACAGTGACAATGAGGTAATTACAGCCGACAATCAGGAAGCTGGAAGCTGGGGCCAGTAAAACTAGTTTTATGTTCTCACCAGAGAAGACTACATGTGTCAATTTTAACACTGCTTGTTGAAGGTGTAACCAGCCAGAGCTCACAAGTGG